>NC_059436.1:4483337-5118939 GCF_021028975.2 Sphaerodactylus townsendi
ATTTAAAAAAACCTCCTTCTCTGTCTACATCCCCATGGACTCTGTATTTATTCGAACGAAGTCACCTCAGCTCCTGGGTTCGGCTTTTCCCAGGGATCAGTTTAAAAGCATTCTTCGCCACCTTGCAATGTTGATGCGTAGCGGCCCTGGTTCCCTCTTTGGATTCCCAAGATGAAGCCCGTCCCTTTGTGACACGAGAGCCCTGCCCATCCCAGGTTCCCCAGTTCCCTAACCAAATCTACAAACCCTCTGCCTTGCACCACCTTCTCATCCACGCATTGAGACCCTGTATCTCCAGGCTTTGCCTAGCTTCGCCCTCTTGGCGCTGCGGAACAGGTAGTGCATTTCTCGGAGAATGCCACCTCTAGGGGTCCTGGATTTTAACCTTTTCTTAGCAGCCTAAATTTGGCTTCCAGAACCCTCCCGGCTACATTTCCCGAAATGTCATTGGTACCCAATGTGGACCACCAACTGCTGACTCCACCGCAGCACTGCTCTAACAGCCTATCTAGGATGCGTGCGCGTGACATCCGCGAATAAGAACTCGCTTTCTGGGCAGGCAAAGTCACCATCGCGGTCATCCACGCTCTGTATCACAAACCCAACTCTCTATATTCCTGATGATCCCGAGATCACTCCCACTGCAAGGAGCCCCCCACCTCCCGAGGGGTATCTCTGGGTACGAGAGGATATCTGACCCCACCAGCTAAGGAAGGGGTCACATCTAGAGAACATCTTCCCCACCGCAAGAGACTGGCACCCTCTGTCACCCAGACTCTCATTCTTCCATGACATCTGAAGAGATGTCACCTTAGAGATGGGACCTCGGCTGCTGGGTCCCTGAAAGCTTCCTTTGTTTGTTGCCCTCTCTGCCTCTCTCTTCAGCTTCTCCAGGTCTGCCACCTTGGCTTCAAAGAGAACGGACACGCGTTCTTAGCCTGCCAGGAGCCTCATTGCAGCCGAGGGCACACCCACTCCACTTCTGGCCTAGTGGCAGATAGTCATACATGTTTACTTCCAGTGCAAAACACTGGGAAGCCCCATCCCCCTGCTGGCTTCCTGCCTTCTTATAATCTGCTTTTGTTTATATATTTTAGATGATAAACTTTTAGTCAGTGCCCCTTTGAGCTATCATGTACCTACTATCCCTCAAAAATGTCCTTATTAATTAATTAATTCTATTTATTTTTAAAAAAGAAGAAGTGCGTATGCCTTCAGAGCATCGCGCCGCTAGGCGCCACTGGCCGGTTCCAGAGACTGAGACTAAAGCACTGAATGAGGCTCCACCTCAGGAGCCCCACCTTTAGCAGCCCAGGACAAGAGTAACCTCTGGTAACCCCTGTTAGAAAGCCCCACCCTCCAGCAGTTCTCAGCTCTTAGCAACCTTACAGAAGGAGAAAAAAGAGAAAACCCACAAAACCCCTGTTAAAAAAATACCACTCTGTTTTAAAAGATGTGGGCTTTGAGAAAAGCCCTCAAAATGTTTACACTCAGCAGTCCTCCTGCTCTTCCTGTGTGGTGCCTTGTCCACTGCTGCTCCCTTTCTGCTGGTTCCAGAGACCCCAGACTAAAGACTGAATGAGCTCCACCTCTCGAGGCCCCACCTTTCGCAGCCCAGGACAAAGAGCAACCTCTGTTAACCCTGTTAAAGCCCCACCTCCCAGCAGTCTCAGCTCTTAACACCCAACCTTACAAGGAGAAAAAAAGAGAAAACCCCTGCAAACCCCTGTTAAAAAATACACTGTTTTAAAAGATGTGGCTTTGAGAAAAAAACCCTCCAAAATGTCTTCTCAGCAGCAGGTCACTCTGCTCTTTTCCTGGCCAGTTGCCTTGTCCACTGCTGCTCCTTTCTCTGTTGTTCCAGAGGGCCAGAACTAAAGACTGAATGACTCCACCTCAGGAGCTCCCACCTTAGCAGCCCAGGACAAAGAGTAACCTCTCTGTTAACCCCTGTTGTTAAGCCCCCCCACCTCCAGCTGATCCCGGCTCTTAGCTTGGCTTACAAGGGAGAAAAAGAGAAAACCCTGCAAAACCCCTTCTGTTAAAAAATACACTTCATTTAAAGATGTGGCTTTGAGAAAGCCCTCCAAAATCTCGAACACCAACAGGTCACTCTGCTCTTCCTGGCCAGTTGCCTTGTCCACTTGCTGCTCCTGCTGCTGGTCTCCAGAGACTGAACTAAAGACTGAAATGACTCACCTCAGGGACCCCACCTTTAGCAGCCCAGGACAACAAAGAGTAACAAATGCAGTTCAATCGTGGCAAGTAAAATGCAAGTGCGATGCACATAGGGGCAAAAATCCAAACTTCACAGCCATGCTACAGGGGTCAGTGCTATCAGTCACGAAGACCAGGAAAGGGATTTAGCGCCTTAGTTGATAGTTCCATGGGAATGTCAACTCAATGTATGGCAGCATGGCGAGCCAAACTCTGTGCTGGGGATAGTGGGAAGAATTGAGAATAAAACTGCAAAGATTGTCACAAGTGCCCATATAAAGAAGCTGTGGCGCATCGAGCACTTGGGTGTTGTAGCTCGGTTTCACGGTATACATCTCAAAAGATATATTGAAGAGATAGAAGGGTGATGCAAGAGAAGGCGGCGGGGATGATTGAGGGACTGCAGCACTCCTTCCTTATGAGGAAAAGGCTGCAGCTTTGGGGACTCTTTAGTTTGGAGAGGAGACGCATTGAGGGGGATATGATTGAAGTCTATAAAATTATGCATGGGGTAAGAAAATGTTGACAGAGAATTTTTCTCTCTTTCTCCCTGGCTCTAGAACAGAACTTCATTGTTGAAATGGGGGAAGAATTAGAACTAATAAAAACACTTCTTCAGCATAGCGTGTGATTGTTTGGAATATGCTGCCACAGGAGGTGGTGATGGCCACTAACCTGGATATGCAAAAGGGCTTGGACAGATTTATGGAGGAGAAGTCGATTTATGGCTACCAATCTTGATCTCTTGATCTGGTGCAAATGCCTTAACTTTGATCCAGGTGCTCGAACAGCAACAGCCACGAAAGGCCATTGCTTTCACATCCTACATGTGTGAACTCCCAAAGGCGCGGTGAGGCCACTAGAGCATGAGAGAGCTGGACTATGAATGGACTCTGGTCTACCAGTCAACTGGCTTGTTCTTATGTTCTTATGTTCTTATGTTTTTAAAAAATAATAATAATAAAGGAATGTAGCAGATTTGTAAAGCATCTGTTGCATTCTTGCATGATTAAGTTACCTAAAGAATAACAGTGAAGACTTATGATGCTGTCAGTTAATAGAGCTAACCCTTTTGACTGTTCGTGCTTTGGAATGAAAACTGCTGGTTTTTTCCCTTTGATTTGTACCATGGCAAGTCTGTAAACTGTCACGTTTCTTTATACTAAAGAACAAGAAAGCTCTGAAGTTTCAATAGTTCTCTCTGATGTGTTTTGATGTTTTCTTAGCTCCTCCCCTGCCAATTCATATGTAATTTCTAAAGAACATCTGTGCTTTCTATCCCATTTGATGGATAAAACTCCTCTGCTATGAAAGCTAGGGGAAAAAATCATATTTGGGAATAAACAATCTCATTAGCATATTTTTTATACTAAGACCTGTTTTCATTGAGAAATTCATTTTACAACAGAATGGACTTAACATTTGCATTTTAATGCCGACCACCGAAGACAGACACAGCACTCCATTTTATCAAGCAGATAAAAAATCATGGCAAGGCAACTAAGATTATAGTTTATGGTTGAAAATGAAAACCAGGTTCTCCCATCACTTGACCCTTGCAAGGCTCTTGATCTTGAAAATGTAACAACTGCAACCCCTCTGATCCTCTAAGACATAGGTGTCAAACTCACGGCCCTCCAGATGCAATGGACTTCAGTTCCCATCATCCCTTGCCAGCATGATGGGAACTGTAGTCCATAACATCTGGAGGGCCATGAGTTTGACACCTGTGCTCTTTCTTGTATTGACTTGTTATAGTGTTAAAGGTAGCAATGTGCCAAGTGTTTGGTATGTTCAGTTCTCTCTCTCTCTCTCTCTCTCTCTCTCTCTCTCTCTCTCTCACACACACACACACACACACACACACACACACACACACACACACACACGTATGTTTCCCATGGGTAACTGTCTTGAGCAATTCCTGGAGATAGGGCAGCAATGCCCGAGGAGGATGGATGGGGTTTGATGTCATGATGCCATAGAGTAGGGCTGCCAGATGCGCCCCCCCCAACCAATGGTGGCGAATGGGGTGTTAAGGCTACCAGGTCTAGGTTGGGAAACTGCTGGAAATTTGGGTGGCGCCTGGGGAGCACAGGCACTTCAGTAGGGTACAATGCCATAGATTCCACCTTCCAAAGCATCCATTTTCTTCAGGGGAGCTGACCTCTGAAGTCCAGCGATGAGCTGTAATTCTGAGGGATCTTCAGGCCCCATCTGGGAGCTGGCATCCCTACTATACAGTCTGCCCTCCAAAGCTTTCATTTATTTCAGGGAAACCAATATCTGTAGTCTGGAGATTATTTAGTAATTGTAGAAGAATCCCAGGCTCCATCTTGAGATTGGTAGGCATATCCAGGGCTAACATTTCTGGCAAATTCCTGGAGATTTGGCAGGTGCGTAGGGAGGGCAGTGTTTGGGGAGGTGAGGGAACTCAATAGAGATTTAATTATTTGGCACCCACCCTCTGATGGTATCACTTCCTCCAGGGAAACTGAGTGTGCAGTCTGGAGATCAGTTGTAACTCTGGGAGAATTCAGGCCCCACCTGAAGTTTCATCCATAAGAAAAAAAGGGTGGATATGCCTGAAAGTTATTAACAGTATTTGAGACTTCAAGGTTCAGAATATTCTCTTGATAAACCATTTGAAGTTTAGCAACCTGGTCACAACCCATCAGCTGAAGACTTTTCCCCCCAACCAATAAAGCAACATATTGCAAACTTGTGTTGTGATGCATTATGTCACTGCAAAGGATAATTGCACAGGAAATATATTTAACTGGATAAATTCCTCTTTACTTAGGAGTAAACTCTTTACTTAGGAGTAAACTCTTTACTTTCCTCTTTACTTAGGATTCCTCTTTACTTAGGAGAATGAAGTCAAATACAATAGTTCCCTGCCATTATAGTCATTCCTGGTCAGGAAGAACCACTGGAAGATTTGCATGAACAGACGACACTGTGTTACTGTCTCGGTCCAAGGTGGGCCTGCAAAGACTACTTCAAGCCTTTGCGACGTACTGCACAAACAGTGCCCTGTCGATTAATTAAAACAAATCCAAAGTGCTGATTTTTTCGTATTCAAAAAAACTCAGCACGTGGAAAATAAACGGTACATTGATTGAACAGGTCCATTCATACAGATATTTAGGAATCACCTTCCACCATTCCTTAACCTGTACCTCTCATATCCACCTGACTCTCAATACCAAGTAAAACCAAAGGATGCGTTGGCAATATCCAGATTTTTTCACACCAGAGAAGGTCGAATTTTTTCCTGCCGTCAAGAATGGAAGTTTTTTCAGTTAAAACTACTGCCACAATTACTTTACGGAGCTCCAATCTGGGGAGCAAAAACCGCTGAGAAATTAGAGAGTGTTCAATCTTTGTTTTTTCGTCGTTTATTGGGTCTTCCAAACTCAGTCATGTATCAAGTTCTTTGTTTAGAAACCAGAGCCAAGACGATTTTTTCCCGGGTTTGGCTTTCTTTGTTTAAATACTGGCTTCGCCTTCATTTTAGAGCCCTCCCGGGCAGTCTGACATATCTCCTGTTAAGCGACCACCAGGGGCGTACCTAGGCAAACTTGAGCCCTGGGCAAAACCTGAGTTTGATGCCCCCCCACGGGTGGCCCCCACCATGACCAAACAATATTTTTTTCCACCAGGTCGTTTCAAAGTCACCATCACATTATAGAACATCCCCCAACTCACAAATCTGAACATAGCAATGGGCCATGCCACACAGCCGAAATAATATTTGGAAAACATTTTCAAAATGCTTTCAAAATGTTTTATTACTGCTATGAAAACATTTTATGCTGTTGTATCCAGACCACCCAAGTGAGTGAAACAGCTACTCTTTTAGTGTTATTTATGCTGGGGGGGCCCTGACACTCCCTTTAAGGTGGATTTAAAAGGAGAATCTGGGCTACCTAGTTTAAGCAAGTGATGCTGAATCCACCCCCAAACAGCATCATTTTCAATGGTGTTTTAAAGCTGGGGACTTAAGGATTCTCCCTTTAAATCCATGCCGAAGGGGGTAGATTTAACAACAACGAACAACAACAACAACAACTTATAAATAAATAAACAACAACAACAACAATAACAACAACCTTTATTAGGCACTGAAGAGGAATAAAAGAAAGAAAAACAAGCATTGGTGGGAAGGGAGTGAATTTAAAAAGAGAATCTGGGGAAATTTAGGGGGGTGCCTACTGTTGTTTGTCCAGAGTGCAATTATTAAGATAGCGGCACCAAAATTTCAGAGTGTCTTCGTGAGACCTCTCACTGATGATGATACCACCCAGATTTGGTGAGAGTTTGGTTCAGGGGTCCAAAGTTATGGACCCTCAAAGGGAGTGTAGCTTCCCCATCTCCTATTAGCTCCCCATTGGAAACAATGTGGGGATGGGGAAACACTCCTTTGGGAGTCCATGAACTTTGGACTCCTAAACCAAACCTCACCAAACCTGGGTGACATCATCAGGAGAGTCTCCCGAAAAATCCCTGAAATTTTGGTGCTGCTAGCCTAAAATCTGCGCCCCCTGCAGGCCAAAAACAGAAAAACACTGAAAATACAAAATCCCTCACAAACCTGCAATTTTGTCGCCCACCACAAGGTGGCGCCCAGGGCAGCTGCCCACTTTGCCCAATGGGAGGTACGCCTCTGGCAACCACTTCCACTCCACCTGGCACACCAAAATTATCAATCAAATAAACAACATAGGTGTATCTTTTGACCAACTCCTACTGATGGACGAAAGACAGGCTTTCGGAGTTTTGAAACAACGTACTCTTGACATTGAAGGGCAGCTTCTCACAGCTGGAGCCTGCAGAACTTGTTCTCCCACATTTTATGGCATTTCACCACCATTGCCGGGTTTCATGGCTAAATATCTGAGTAATTTAATCAATCCACATCTCCGTAGATATTTTATGCTTGCTTTCTTCCTGGCTTAATGACCTACCGACTGCGCAAACAATAGGCAGATGTCATGGCATGCCACAGGAGAAGAGGACTTGAAACTCCTAGCAAGCAGCGGGCCTACCCGAAACAACTGAACACGTGCTCCTTCATTGTAAAGATTTGGCAGTCTATCGGTTGCTTTTTCTCGAGGCCATCTTGAAGAAATTTTCAGTGAGATCAGACAAGGAAATAGTTTCATACTTGCTTAGTGACCATCATCCCAACACTACTGAATCAGTTGCCAGGTTTTTAACAAGGGCCGTTTCCGCACGGCCAAAAGCAGCGACGCGATGACGTCGCAAATTGCGACGCATCCCAAAAAAAGCGTTCACACAGACAGGCGGAGCTGCGGGCGTCCGCAGCCCCGCAGAAATGTGACGGTTCGCACGGAAGCGCTGCGGAAGCGGCGTCTCGCGATGTTGCGCCTGCGCACTTGCGAAGCCGTGCAGGCCCGACGCCATTTTTGACGACAGCTCCGTGGCGGCTGTTCGCACGAGTGCGGCGTCGATGCGTCACATGGGGAAAAAGAGTGGTTTTCAGCGTTTTCTGAATACACCGTCTTCGCGCCGGTTTAGCGTTTTCGCGACGGCGCGACTGCGCACCTCCGCCGCTGCGCGTGCGAACGCTCTCGCTCTGACGCTTCTTTTTCCGTTGCGACGACGTCATATTTTGCCCGTGCGGAAACGGCCAAAGGCACTTGGATCAAGGGTGAAACCTTTGTGTAAATTTTAGTCAATTGGTTTTAACATAATTTGTATTTTACCACTTTTTATATGCCATTAAAGGTATTGTATTTGTATTTGGATTTGCATGAATGGGGTCATATCAGAACTAGGGATGCTTTGACACCATCAAAGGAATTCTCTAGCTGGCAGTCCTGGTACTCTCATGGTACTCACAGGGCAGCTTTGTGGGCTTTCAGTTTTAGGCCTAGTAACTCTTGATGATTTACCATGAGAAATAAATGAATACATAATAGGCCTGGTTCTTACATGCAGCAGAATGTGGTGGTAGAAGGAATTCTGAAGGGATTCAGTGGAGTTACCCTCTTCATGCTGCAGGTTGAGAATCAGGGTGGGCTGTTCATTTTTAGTTTTCTATTCTTCAGTGTTTTATGAAGAAGGACAGTGGAAGTTAGGCACTTCTGCACATGCAGAATAATCCACTTTCAATCCACTTCAATGCACTTTGCAGCTGGATTTTATTGTGTGGAAAAGCAAAATCCACTTTCAAATAATTGTCAAAATGTATTATTCTGAATGTGCATGAACTGTCTGCGGTCAGAAGGGGTTCAGTTCATTCTACTATCCTCAACATTTTGTTGCATCCTTCTCAAGCAGGTATGAATCAGATTTTAGTTTGATATACGTCTGATGTAGAAGATGAGTTATAGCTTTAGGGGAAAAGATCATAGACTTTGCACTAGGCTTTTATGGTTAATGCTGTGGCCAGACTCTTGTCCATGACTGCTTCATTTCCCTAAAGAATCTTTGGTGATTTCAAGGTCAAACCCAGTTAACTTGCTACATGTATTAAGATCATATCTTTGAGTTTCCTCTAGTGCCTCAGCGATTTGCATACTAAAGTGCGGGCTTAATATGGACATTTCTGGTAGCAGAGAATTAACAAATAAGTTGCAGAAACTTTTAACGAGATATCTAGTAGTCCTCATGTGCCCCACTCTAATAAGGGTTTTACCACTCTTATAAGGTTAAATGTTTGCTACAGTGATGCATTAATAACTCAAAACCTTTAATTATGTCAGTGCCCCATTTAATTAAAGCTAACATGATAAACTGTCAGCCCTTCCATTATGAACCCCTATTTTGATTGGCTTATAATTCACTGATAAAAATGCATTTCATGCTCCAAAATGACATAGAAGGTCTCGCCTTGAGAGTGACGAAGAGGGTTATTGCAGTTAGACATAAACAGCTGTATCCACTTGGCATTTACAAATGATGTGTGGTTTAAAGGACAATGACATCAAATATAACTAGGCTTTGGATTTGAAAGGGCAGATTGTTTAAATGTTTTGAGGGAGGATTCCTCCACCTGTTTGCCTGTTTTAATATGAACTAGCCAGCCAACTCTGCAGCTTTTACTAGCTTCTCCTCTGTGTTTCCTAGCATAGACCCACTCCGCATGGACCAAAAACATCAGTGCAGAGCCTGTAAAAACACTGGTTGGGGGGGGGAGAACTTCGCATAGCCTCTGCCTCTGAAACAAGGCAGTGACGTGCTTTCTCCCACAACGGTATTTTCGTGACTCACTAAACTAGTGAGTCATTTCAGAAACAGCGTTTTGCACCTGGTGCTGAGAAAGATTATCTTTTTGGTTAGGGTGAATTTTTTAAAATAGTTTTTTATTATTTCTCCAACTAAAAGATCATAAAAAAGAAAAGAAAAGCATAACAAATACATAACAATCATTATACACACACGTGTGCACACAAACACACACATAAATCAAACTATATATCAAAACTGAATATAAAATGGATCTGTATTCATAATTGCTAATAGTAAGACAGCTAACATCCATTCTTATTTAGTTTAAATATCATTCTACTACCTACAATTTTATCTTAAAACTGCATAACATGTATACTAATTAAAAATAACTTTGTCAAATCATTTAAAAAAGTAAACACATCAATCATTTTAAAAAGTATCTTTATCTGTCATTTGGTTATATAAATATTATCTGCCCAAATCTGGCTATAACTTTATTAGGTACTTATAACAATTACAGGCATCTACTTATCATTCCGTTCAACTATTAATGCATATATGTAAAAATATTTAACAATAGCAATAACATAAAAATATCATTGTTAAAGTATTAGAGCAAATTAATAAGTTGGAGTGGTGTCTTTTGGAATGTTTGTTTCACTTGGATATAAGAGAACTAGTAATAAAGCCTGTTGTGTGAGTAAATACAATGGGCTCTAGAAAACTGTTGTTGGCAAAGCTGGATCCCAGATTTTCAAAGGGGGTGGAGCCAGCAGGGTGCCTGTGAAGATAGTGAGAGTTCTCCATGGGCACCCCCACCTTTTTCTGTTATCTCCCTTTTTCTTTGCCACTCACAACCCATCCTGCCACCCCTTCTCTTAATCTTCTCTGTCTACCCTGCTACCTAGCTCTTTTTCTCTCTCTTTTCGCCCTGATACCCCAACTCTATTTCTGCCACCTATGGCAACTTTCTCTGTCTGCCCACTAACCCAGCGCTCTTGCTAACTTTCTGTCCTGCTATCCTAGCACTCTCTTCCACTCTCTTTCAGCACGCTATTATGCTGCACAGGATGTGCCTCTGCAATATGCATTAAAATGTTTGACTTTGGTTGAGGTTGTTTTTTTTCTTCAGTTCTATACTCTATCTCAGAAAAAGATATTAGTAGGGTTGTATATTCCTCTGCCATAAAAGGTCCGTGCCCTATGAGGAGAGACTTAGGGAGCTGGGCATGTTTAGTCTGGAGAAGAAAAGGTTAAGGGGTGACATGATAGACATTTTAAATATTTGAAGGGATGTCATGTTGAAGCTAGTTTTCTGCTGCTCCAGAGACTAGGACAAGGAGTAATGTATTCAAAGTACAGGAAAAGAGATTCCATCTAAACATTAGGAAGAACTTCCTGACACCAAGGACTGTTCGACAGTGGAATACATTGCCTGGTAGTGTGGTAGGCAGATTCCGCATGGCCCCAAAATGGCAGTGTGAAAACAGTGTAAACCTGTTTACACAGTTTTAAACCATTTTACACCGTTTTCACACCGCTGTTTTTGGCCCATGCGGAATCTGCCATAGAGTCTCCTTCTTTGGAGATTTTTTTAAAAAGAGAGACTAGATGGCCAACTGTCAGTACTGCTGTGATTGTATATTCCTGCATGGCAGCGAGTTGGACTTGATTGCCCTCTTGGTCTCTTCCAATTCTATGATTCTAATGGCAAACTCTGTTAATTAGGTCAGGTTCATCAATTTGAAACCTTCAGTGCTTAGAAAAGAAATAGATTAATTTCTAAATAAAAGAAAAAGAGAAGAATTTTAAGTGTCATCAAGACATTAAATACTACTTACAAGCCTAATTTGAAGCAAATTAAACTTTTTGATGAGTCTGGGGAATATATTGATTTTGTTTTTAAATATATACTTTTCTGTCTAGGACAAAAAATGTGAAAAAACCCTACAGTATTAAAGTTCAGTGGTATGACTGAATGATACTGTTGGGCTCCCTGGTTAAGATCTTCCTCACATGCTCTGCTCTCTATGCAACTGTCAGAAGTAAAGGTGGCAGCGATAGAACCAGGGTTGTTTTAAGTGGTGACACTTTGCCTTTGGAATATTCTGCCACTTGAAGTTTGTGTGGTTCCTACTTTACTGTCCTTTGGGTGCCAGGCCAAAACTTTTTCTTTTCCTCAGGCTTTGAGCAGAAGGGTGACATCTTTCTTTAGCAGTTTTTATCTGCTTCTAACCAGAGGCCTATCAATGGTAGGTTGCTCTTTTTGTGGTTTGTTTTAATATTGATACTTCTAATGTTGTTGTTTTGATGTATCATTTTGACTTCATGAGACACTTCAATTAGGTCTCTGGAGATTCAGCATATCAATCAAGAGCTCAGTCAGTTCAGTGATATCACTGAAGTTCAAAAATAACAAGCTTGATTTAAGACTTTACCTACTTCACAAAACTCAGTTGCATTGCAAGTGAAGTTCTTTCCTTATTGATAGACACACATCTTCCTGCTCCCTTTGGAGTGGTTGAGACACCTCCAAATTCCCATGGGTACTAAACAGAACCCCCAGGGGCCTAAGTTAGCACTTCCTAAGAAAATATCAGTCAACAATATTTGCAGCAATAACAGATTGCAGTGGGACACTAGTTTAAAACTCTGACAGAACACACCCAGCAGGGGACCAAAAAGGCTTCCCAAGTCACAGAAGGCAGAAAAAGATACAGTGGAGAAATGCAACACAAGAACAATAACCCAGGCCATGAAACTGATAAAGGGGCGGCCGCGACTTACCAAGGCCGCCATTGCCGCCAGGGGAAGGGTGAGCGCAGATCTTTCCTTGGGTCTGCCACATCAGCAGAGCAACAAGTTGAATAGCACCTTAAAAACCAAAAAAGTTTTGGGTATATAAGCCTTCAAGTGTCAGAGTTTATACCCCAAAAATCTTGTTGGTCTTTATGGTGCTCCTGAACAAGTTTTTCTACTGTGAACAGGGGTATATTCGGAAACTATGTCCCCTTCTGCACATGCACACTAATGCACTTCCATAATGCATTTTACTGTGTAGAGTAGCAAAATCCACTTGCAAACAATTGTGAAAGTGGATTGAAAGTGCATTATTCTGCATGTGCAGAAGGGGCCTATCTCCAGGTAGTATGTATGCAGCATTAACTCACAGGAGACCACAACGCTGATAAGAGGCTGCACTCCCTGAAGCCTAAACATAATGCTGGGTTTATGCAAAGTTATGTAAGAAAGTTCTTTTATCCCAGCAGTGTCATTTTAAAATCAAGCCATAGCAGTCTTTAATTATTTAGCAGCAGACCTAGGTGTGTGATTTTTTAAATAGCTCTGCAAGTTGCTTAAAATTTTGGTAGGGAGGAAGGAGACAGCCACCGTAAAGGTCTTCAGTGGAGGACTTTCTCAAATTTATCTTAGACACTTTTAACTGATGGTGAAAAGGACTGGACCTTGTGAATGCAGATATGTGTTTTTGCACTTATCTATGATAATCCATTTAGCATGCTGACTGGGAATTCCCATGTCCAATGTCCCCAAAACTCCCATTAGGGCTCATTCCGCACATGCAGAATAACGCACTCTCAAACTGCTTTCAGTGCTCTTTGAAGCTGTGCAGAATAGCAAAATCCACTTGCAAACAGTTGTAAAAGTGATTTGAAAACGCATTATTTCGCCTGTGCAGAAGGGGCCTAGATGTATGTTGTTGTCAGATGTGTTTTTTGAAGTTTCTAAGCTGGCTCTTATACATAACAACTGATATTTCTGAGGTCACTAGCCCAATTTAATAATCCTGAAATGTAATACCATGTGATCTTATAACCTTGCCTGAGGTTTGGAGAATTTTTTTTTAATCCTTCTAATTCTTTTGGAGGTTTTCAAAGGAAGCAACCCTGCCGATCATCAAAGAGGGGAAAAAAACCCATAAAGACTTCAGAAAACAAACTGATAAAAATTAACTTTGGGGAAAAAAATCCCATTAAACTTGTGATAACCCTCAAGAAATGATCTCTGTCCCCTGCAATAAACCTTTTGTGGTGCAAACAAGTCTTTATGGGCACAGGGAATCTTTATTGCTACATGAGCTGATATTGCTTTTAGACAAGAAGGGAAAGGACACCTCAAGATAAATCATATTGTTTCACTATAATTTATGGAGAGTGGGAAAAGCTTGCACCCATTAACATCTGTCTAAGAAATCTAAACCCTCCAAGATGAGATGAGATTTACTGAAATTAGCACCGTCCATTTTCCGAAGAGCTAAACTCTGCATGATTCTGATGGAGCCACCCTCCCTGGGAATTATTTATAGCTGTATCAACACTAGGGCCATTTAATCAAAAGAATGGAATTGTACCTTTATAGTATAAATTTGAGAAATGACTTAAGTTCCAGAGCATTTCTCAGTGTGTATCAGCCCTCTGTCAGTATTAGAAAAGAAATTAAAAGGGGAAAGCTTCTGAAACATGACACCACTTTATGGATCATGCTTTCTCTAAGGTAAGGACAAACAACTCATGCCAGGTTTGAGGCAAATATAACTGGGCCTAGGTGGCCCAACCAAATGTCAAGCAAACAGTTTGCCCAAAATTTCACTCATAAGGAAAAGAAGAACCGCTCCAAACTGTAGTACATGCCCCAAATTCTGTGGTTAAACCATAGAGTTTGGGGCAAATGCTACAGAAGTGACATAATTGCCAATGATGGTGTAATTGCACAGGGGATGCCAATTATCCTGTGCAATAAGTTCTTTTCTCCCCTACCTTACCAGCAGTGCTTGGCCACAGATTTGCATGCAGGGAAAGAAAATGAGACCTAACATTTTTGCCAGGTCATGTTTGGAGCCAAGGTAGGATGGCTTAAATGCTGGCAACCCACTTTGGAAGTCTTTTTGGGAAGCACACACTAATGGTTGCCTAGTCCAGGCATGAACTAATAGACTATTGGATGAATTGTTCATTGTGTGTGAAAAGTAGGCAATATATGCACATTTTGTCATGTCTCTGGTTTTTCAACTCCCTCTTTTATCCCGCTATGATTCCTGGTACAGCTTGTCAAAGAACTAGAAAAGTAGATGGATTAAAAAGGATGAGAGTTTTCCATTTTCCCCCCTGTTCCTACTGTAGAAGACATATCATGGTTTTCATTTGTGGCCTACATTAGATCTGGAGGAAGTGACATTTTTTAAAGTGAGAAAGGTCAGTCTTGTCAACTTAAAAATAATTAGATAGTGCTGTATTATCTGAATTGCAGGGTACCTTTTTCCCTTAAAGGTCTTCAGACTGGCTTGGAAATTATATATATTTTTTTCCTCCTGCAAGAATGCATCTTCAAGGGATTAAAGACTGCATCAGGTAGTTTTCTTTTGCTGTGTGCCAAGAAAAGCCTTGCCTGGATGAAATAGCCTTGGTTGTCTAATCTCTCACAACTATTTCTGATGGACAAGAGTGACAGACAGGAAATGGGTGTTCAAGCTGTAACCAGCGGGAAGAGACTCCATTATCACCCATCTAACATCTTAATAGCTCTTTAAATGCAGGATTCAATATTGGGGCCCATCTTGGAAACTTTCCAAAGCCATTTTGGCTCACTAATCCCTGCTGGCAGTTGTGATGCAGTAGAAAGGTCGGGGAGGGAACAAAGAGTTCCCCCCCCCCAAAAAAACCGCAACCCATAAGGCAATATTATTGATTGCAGTATCTTACTTTAAAAATTGTAAGTTTAACTCTAATTTTCTTTTCCAGATTTTTCAAACGAGTATTCCACCTTTCCATTCTGAAACCCAAGGCAGCATGAACTTAAGAGACCCACAAAGCCCCTGATCTCGGTGCTGGCAAGTTGCTCTACATGTGCCATACTCTGGGACAAGGGCACAGCAGACTTCAATGTTATCTGGAAGGTTTTTGATTGGCTCTTAATTTTTAAACTGCCTTCCACTATCCTTGTTATTCCCTCATTTTTTGTAGCATTCTTCTGAATTTATATGGCACAGTAACCCTTTTCAGACATTACAACTACACCTACTGGGAGGTCACCAAAGGAACTGTGCATTACCCACCATTTTTCAGGGATCTTGTTGGCAAGCCCCAAAGTCATAACCCAGTGGTCACCAGTGTGGTGGGCCGTGGGCACTGTGGCACCGGCTAATACCTTTTCTGGAGCCTGCAGTGCCAAGTGTTTTTAGAAAGTGGGTGGGATCAGATAGGGCTTTTGTCTGGCAAGACTTCTGATTGACTCTTGGAGGTTTGATTGTGTGGGTTTTTTAAAATGTTGCTGCATCAGCAGCTGCCACCACACCACAAAGATCTACATTGTGTTGCTAAAGTGCAGTAGTGGCAGTCACCTAGTGGCTGGCTCTGCCTCTTGCAGCCACCATTTTTGGCAGCCATTTTGTTGCTGTGCCCACCATGCCATGTCTGAAGTCAAAATGTGCTCACAGGCTCAAAATGTTGGGGACTGCTGCCATAATAGGTTTATTCTCAGTTACCTTTGCTTATCACTGCTAGAATCCTTTTAATTGAGCATTAATTCCCATTGAACTGCAAATTAGTAAGTATCATTTTTGTAAATAGATGAGTTTGTCTTTTGAAGAAGCCTTTTGGACAAGTTTGAATTGTGGAGCTAAACAAGCTATGGACATCTGAAGTCTAATGTAATCAAAGCAAGTTCTTTGTTTCGGCAGGCTACCATGGACTTTGGTGGGGTTGTAATCTGATCTTTGCTTTCTGTGTTGGAAGCTTTCAGTTGAAAAAAATCTGAGGAAGAAGAAGGCAAACAAACTCTCATACAAAAATGGTCCTGGGAAAAAAAGAAATCATCTTTTTTTCTTTTTAAAAATCTCAGTATTTTCACTTTTAGATCCCATTGGATTTAGGGTTTTGCTGTACAATGCTAAATAGAATTTAGAGAAGAGCTACACCCTTCTGAATCCACTGAAGTCCAAGTAACTCTACTCAGGATTGCATAGTTAGGCCTGGCTGGAGCATTGAGAAAGGAACAGGAATCTTGATGGGATCAATATCTGATTTGTTGACATGCACATTGTGGGTTCTATTAAGATGTCCCCTAACACTGGCAGGTCAGGGGTTTTTTTATCCCAACATAGAAAATATTCCCAATATCCATGCACCCACTGGGGATAAGTTCAACAACATCTAGTGATTTTTAGAAACTCAGAAACTGTATTTGTAGCCAGACTTCAACATAATAATTGATTGAAGTTATCAGATTGTTTTTCTATTTCACTCTTTTCATACCTAGTTTTAATGATAGCCTGGTTGTTAAGATGGGTGTTATTCTTTTTTTTTTCTTTAAAGTTATGATGCCTGCAGGTAAGAAACTTATTTTAGAATTTCCCCTGTCCTAATTATCCAGGCTGTTGTTTATTTTTCCCATTGTGTTGTCATTCCTGGCTGCTAGAACTAGAAGTAAGTATATGGTTACCTACAGAAAGGGAAACTGTCTGCAATGCACAAGTAAAAGGAAATGTAAACCTTCTCCAGTCCAGCCATTAGTCTTCTTAATGATTCTGGGCCACAACTGCCCAAAGATAACATCTCATTCTTCCATGCTTGCCAGGAAAAGCACAGCAGAATCCTGATTTCTCTGGCCTTTTATTAAGTCAAAGCCTAGATGGACATGAGTGCTGACGGAAAAGGATTAGAAGGGTTTATTCAGAGGTTTCGGATGAAGAAAATCCCCCTTCTCTATGCCAAATGCATTAAACCGACTGATCTCACAATTGCATAAAATTATCACTGGCATTAAATCTATGCTAATTCGACCCGCTACTAGGGAAGATGATTTAACCTGACATCTTTTCCAATGTCATTCATCCACTCTAATTAGTTAGCGAGGTGTGTTGGGTCTTTGGTGGTGCTAATAATGTAGGTATTATTTAAAGACATTATTAATATGCATTTAGCAAAATAAGGGGAGTTGGAGGGGGAGGGGGAGAGGGAAAGCCTATTTATAGTAGAGTTGAAGAATGTTGTTTAGACACATCTGGTCACAGTTTTACCTTTACGGGGTAAGAAATGGAGCATATTCATTTGCAGAGATCCACTGTTTGGCCCTAATAATGAAAGCAACACAGAATCTGACTAGACAGGTACATTTAACTGCTAAATTAATTTTTCCCCCTTACCCTGAAGTTCAACATCAGAAATTGTTTTGCTCGTTTCAGTCGTCACATTTCTTAGCAAAAATCTTAGTAAAGCATGACGGAACTAGGTAAAGAGCAGGATGGGTCAGGTCTTCAAACCTGAGAGGCAGATCCCCCCGCCCTTCCTTATTGGAGTAGAGAGTTCAGGAAAAACACAATACAATGTGAAATTGTGATCTAAAGTGATGTCACTGAAGTTAATAATTACCCACATATTGCATCTGTCTTTTATCCATATCAAAAGTGAACAGTGTCATTCTAACCATAGTCCCATTCTTTGAAGTCAGTTGACATCAATGGGCTTAAAAGGATGTTACTCTCTTTAGGACTACATTACAAAAGTGGTCCCCTTGTGTGAGTTTAATTGAGAAGCTGGAGCCAAGCTTTACTAAAGTTAAACCCCTGTCCAACAGCACCACAGACTTTTATCCCTATCAGGCCTATGATGTTTCCCTGCAGATGTTTTTTGAGGCTTTAGGCCTTGTTATACAAAACATGAGTCAGGTTGGAGGTTTCCCCAGCCCAACTAGCATTTCACATCTGACCTGGACTTACCTCCAAAATAGCTGGGGCAGGACATACAGGCAGACACATGGAACTGATAGAGGGACAAACAGTTCCCATCCCTCAATACTATATTGTTTTCCTTTCAAAAGCTGCAGGGGAAAACCAGAGGGAAAGCTGAAACCCCCCAACAGTCATGCCATGCACCACAGCTTCCCCTCATCCCTTCCCACTACTAACTGCCAACTCTTTTGGAGGTAAGTTAAAGTCAGGCATGAAATGTGAATCAGTTTGGGACTTGCAATTCACAACTTGTGTAATGAGACCCTAATGCTGTCCTGCTAAATGGAGTTCCCCTGCTAAACCTCTTGACTCCAATTGAAAGATGTGGGACTCTGCTTCATTTCCCAGCATAAATTACACTGCAGGGATTCTATTCACATATCCCCAACTTCAAAAGTTGCAGCTTGACCCTGAGGTTCCTGGGAACTGTGTAGATTCAATGCTACCTCTTAGGGCAGAGTGCAGTAAAAATTCTTAGCCCTGGGGGGCAACCCTGCATAATCTCAGAGCTTGCCTGACCACTCTGAAGATCTTTGAGTGAAGTAACCTTCAGCCTAGAAGGAACCATGTTAATACTCCTGGTAAGTTCTGTTTCCCAATCAAAACTGGCTGGGTGTGCTACCCACTTGTGAAGGGCTTCCTCTTTTTGGTTTTGGAACTTTGCCAAATTCTGGTAGACAGGTTCAGGGATTGCAAAATTTGCCTGTTCCTCAAAGATCCAGGGTTTCCTTGTGCTGTTCCTGTGTACCAGTGGGTGAGGAACTGCATCACAACATTCTGCTAATCCCCACCTTTTCTGGGGCCCCTTCCGCACACGCAAAATTATGCGTTTTCAAACCACTTTCACAACTGTTTGCAAGTGAATTTTGCCATTCCGCACAGCTTCAAAGAGCACTGAAAGCAGTTTGAAAGTGCATTATTCTGTATGTGCGGAATGAGCCTGGGTTTCTTATTGGATGCAGGCACACGATCAGTTTTTCCTCCATACATGGCAAGCCCTCCACACTTGGCAGTCTGTTCCAGAGGACCATCTTTTCAAGTACTAACCTGAACTGTGCAATCAGCATCCACTTGTGTTTCCCATATGGTGTCTCCAGCCCTCATCCAGCAAAAATAGCTGTTGTTCAGAATTAAGCAAAAGGAAGACAAGAAGACTACTGAGAGTTCCTTCATCTATTTTCTTCTGTCTTTTACTTGCACTTATCCATTTGTCAGGATGACTAAACGAAACCTCTATGTTCAGAAGCAGTATCCCTTTGAATGACAGCTGCAATGAAGCAGCAATGAGAAGTCTTTGGCCTCTGGGCCCCTGCTGTGAGTCCTCTGGGGCATCTGACTGGTCAACCTGGGAAAGCAGCTACTGGATTGGGTGGACTTCTGACCTGATCTGATTGAGCTTTTAAAACATTTTGTTAATGCTTTTGATGGTATTTAGTTGATTCTATGAGCTGCCTTGAACATTTTAATGAGGATCTGACAGATACTTTAATCAAACAGATGAATACACATCATTGTAGTGGTTATCCAAACGTTCATCATTTCAACAGATTATGTGCATGAAGAGAGAGGAATTTACCCTATAGTTCCTCTTGCAAGCCTCCTGTAATGATGGGGGTGGGGAACTGGAAATGGTTTTGGAGTTCCCTAACTGGAACTCCCAATATGTAATTTGTCTTAAGCAGGTTTCTGGAGAGGAGACATAACGATTAAATAAATAAGAATGCTTTGGAAAAGGGATAAGGGTGTGGCCATGAAACTAGGAAAGGAGTTACACTCTACCCACATGCTATTCTTCCCATCAATAAATGTCTTGTAAAGCTTCAAAAGGGGAAGAAAGGCAGACATAGTCCAGGAGGCATTTCAGAAATGACGGTGAGGAAGAGTTAAACTCTGATTTAGGCTCCTCCATGAATGTATTTCAGGGCCAAATGACATTTCAGGAATTCTAAGGACAAAATTCCAGTGTTGTCACCAGCACCTTCCCCAAACATGAAGGCATGAGACAAGAAACATGGATTGAAGTATTTTCTTTAAATGCCAGATCTACGTGTGTTAAACTGTGTTAAGGTTAGCTCATGCTATCATTATTTGGGGAAATCCATCCCGGTTCCAGCCACAGTCTGCAAGTTTTTCTGGCTTTATGTAACCTCACCTGTAAACAAATTTGCCAAGAGTTACCAGGCGTTTTCTATTTCATTCTCCTTCCCCAATGAGTTGCACAGACCACTAAGGGGTTGGGTTGATACTTCTCAGCACCATGGGCATTCCCTCTGATTCTACCATAAGGATGAGCTGTTGTAGGAATGGCACTCCATCACATCTGATGCCTCAATTCTTGACAGTTAGCCGTACCTGCTTTGAGCAACCCAACCTATTTCTGCCCAAAGTAGTTATTCCCTAACCTGTCAAAGACTGGTCTATTTCCCCACCACTCCCACCACACCACAAAGCAGGCAAAAATTGTTTCCTTAACAAGCCAGTCACAGGCCAATAATTTCAGTCAAAGGAAAATAGGAACAAAATAGGGATGATGATTTCCTTGGAACTGTTGCAAGAAGGCACAGGCTCTCCCTCTTAAACTGAGACTGGTAGGGTGTCTATGGCATCACCACCAAACAATATGTTATGTTTTGAGTTCCACAGAACTCTTCATCAGCCGAATAACTCAAAACATATTTCAAATTTAGGATCTCATTAAATGAATTCAGCCTGTGAGAACATGTTCCAGTGAAGCAACCAGAAAGGCCCAACCAAATTTAAATAAAAGGATACTTAAATTGTTATATACTCTCTTATTTTTCCGCCCTCTCATATTGTAATATGATTTTATGAGTCACATTTAAGCTGTGATTTGAGTTATCCTTGAAAGACCTACTTGAAAGTGACTGTATGGCTGATATAGGCAAATGAAATATAGGAACACTGATGGACAAAGTAGGTTTATATCCATTATAATTACATCTATAACAGGTTTCTATGAAATACCAGAGGCATTATTTAGATGTATGTTGCACATTCTATTTAAAATAAATTGAAATAAAAATATAATGCAAAGCTGGAAAAATATACTCTGCACAAAGTACTGTATCTCCCTGACAAGTACTTAAAAAGGGGCTAAAAGTAATAAAAATTACTGCTAGAAAAATCGAAGTGTTCCATTCCTAGATTTTATGGAGCTCATAAAAAATGAGGAAAAAAAGCAGCTCTAGTTAAGCTAGGCTGATGAAGTGATATATTGCCAGAAAGGCATTCAAGGTTGTGTTGAAACAGATTTAAAGTTGATATATATATCAAACACAATCATTCCGGTGCATATTAAATACGGTCTGAATAGAATGCTACCATAGATGTTCACCAGATGATTGCAGGTAGAGAAAAATCTGGCTTCTGACAATTTTGCTTTGCTTCCCCCATGAGCCAATATGAAACTTTAAGTTATAGTTTTCACCCATCAAATGAAGCATGGTTGGATAATGTCACAACCTCCATTTGTTTCCTTGATATTATTCATGGGAATTTAGGAATTACCTATAATTTTTGTCACTCATGTAGAAAGCTCTTTCTCCCTCACTGCTCTTTGCCACAATAATATATCATTAGGCAAAAGTTTGATTTAAAAGCTGATGGAAAATAGATGGCAAGGCAGTTTAAGGTCTGGATGGGAGCTGATCCTTGCAGCCATTTGGTGTCTTTATCAATCTAAGGTATGCTTTTCAGTATCAGAAAAGTTTGCAGTCCAAGCAAGAGCCAGTATGGTGTAGTGATTAGAATGTCTGTCTGAGATCTGTGGAACCCAGCCTAAAATCCCAACTGTGTGATGGAAGCTCACTGGGTGATCTTAGGTCAATCATCGGTCAAATCCCCACTTGAAATTTGCACGCAGATCCAAACCTGTTCGTTGTGAAACCGTGTCCTCTTCATCAGAGTTTCTCCCTCCCCACCACAGTGAGCACACAGCAGACACACCGGGTTGCAGAACTCTTAGCAATCCTCACTACCAGGCGAGCTCACTTTGCCAGTCTCCCCTGATTGGCTGGCATGCCTTGATGGGGCGGGACCTTTTCCCACTGCGGAAACGTACATTGTAGGGGCATAATAAAAAAAACCAGCGTGTAAAAGTTTAACCTTTAACTGTGCATATAGTTAATTGTTACCTGTGTAAACCATTAACGATTCAAAGTTACACATTTGACTGTTTAACGTTTGTGTCCCCTTCTGCTGACCAATCGCAAAAGCAGAAATGAAACCAAGGAAAGACTGCACGCGCATCGCAGCGCTGATTGGTTGCCCGAATTCCACGTCACACTCCAGGGCGAGAAACGAGTCAGGGTCTCAACCCTCATCATTCCCCTCGGATCAGCTCTGAACTGTGTTAATGGGGTCTATGCCACTTGCAACCAGGTCCTGCCGGAATGCGGATTAACGGGGAGAACGAGCGCCAGAAATGGAATCTGCCTCGCAAGCAATGGGGAGGTCGTCCCTCAAACCTGGTTAGTTTGTGTTCTGAAACCTGGCTAAGACGGTGGTGGGGATTCGACCATCCTCTCATAGCCTAATCTATCTCACAAGATTTCTATTGTGATGATAGTATGAAGAATGGAAGACTCCCCATTGGGAAGAAAAGCAGGGTGTAAATAAGTAAATGACAGGCTTCTCCTGTGTCCAGAATGAGCTCTGCAATATACAGGTGTACTAGATCATATATATTTGGGAGGGCCTGTGGCACAGTGGTAGGGCATCTGCTTTGCATACCAAAGACCCCATGTCCAATCCTGGCATCTCCAGCTGAAAAGAGTAGATGAAGGGTGATGTGAAAGACCCTTCTTGAAGTCCTGGAGAGCCACTGCCACTCTGAGTCAACTGTAACTGGCTGTGATGGATCAAGAGTCTGGTTTAGTATAAAGCACCTTCACGTGTTCCAGAGCCACTGAGTAAGTATTGCTGTTCTATAATGAGGAAGTCATGAATAATATGTGCAAACATCTTGTCTATTAAAATTCACTTTTCCCATGACGTATCATTCTTCGACTTAACATGAAGATGTATATAATACCGGGGTGTTTTCTATCCTCAGATGACAAAGCAACTTTTTATGCAGATTTGTTGTTGTTGCTTGCTGCTGTTGCCTGCAAGTAGTTATAAGTGTGAACATTTCCAGTGCCAGTCCTTTACTTTGTCATTGTCATAGTGTACAAGCATCTGTAATGAGCTGACTGTACAGTTACATTTTCTGTTGATAATTGGTATGGCACACTTAGTCTACTGGATACAGGCTTTGTTTATCTCTGACAGTAGTTTTGTGCCTGCATTGTTAGCAAATCAGTTGTATGCCTTAGTAGGGATGGATTGGGCAATCTTTTGCAACTGACTCATCAGATGCTGGAGGACAGATGTAGCTTTTCCTGTTCACTTGGCCTATTAGCTTGCTTTATTCAATGATGCAGTTACAGGTTTTTCAGATGGCAGCAGAGTGTAATCATTTGGTGATGATGGCATGTACAACACAGATAGCAAAGCCATTGACACTTAAAAGTTGTACAGTAAGCTTATTTAGGCCTCTTTGACTGGCATTGAGCCCTAGGAAGGAGACACACCAGGATACCTATTCATGCAGCATGACATCAGCACTGGATGGATTGCTGGGACAGGAGCAGCTCAACCCTGCATGAGCCACATACGTGCCTCAAAATCACATGCACACAATCACTCAGGGAAAGAAAAGTAATGTATGTGACAGGAATGAGCAGAACACCCTTGAACAGATGAAGCGACAGTCTACTGAGTTAGACCACTGGTCTAGCAGAGTTTTTATTGTTTACTCTGTTTTGCAGGAGCTCTCCAGGATCTGAGGCTGAGGCCTTACTTGGTCCTTTTTCAACTGGACATGTCATGGATTGAACCTGTGACATTGTGCATGCAGTGCAATGTTTACTACTGAACCACATCCCTTGTTACTTGGAAAGCTGAGAAAATTAAATTTCCCTCAAGAGACTGGAAAATTTGGGACAAGTAATTTTTTTCCTAGAGAAACTGATTGCAGCTGAGTGGGGGCTATCTTGAATTAAAAACCAGAAGCACCTCATGAGGTTGGTTGCATTTCCTATTTTGGAAATATCTTGGTTTGGTCAGGAGGGTAAATAAAGCCTGCTTACTGAGCTCCTGAGTTCAAAATTAATCAATACAGTTAGTAGTTAAAGACAGAACCACACAGTGAAGGACATTTCTCTTCTGTTTACACAACTAAGTTGCATAGTCAAGAAAATGTGAAATGTGAACTCGTGGATTGGTGGAAGAATCCAGAGGATGGAGGTGAAAGATTACAAGGCAAAAGGCACAGGGAAGTGCTCACAATGAAGAATTTGGGCTGCTCCAACAGATAATTTTTTGGGGTGTGCAGAGTAAAGTATGAAGTGAAACATGGATTTCTTTTTAGCTTTTGCACATGCTTTATTCCTAGAAAGCTTGGAACAGGGATCACAAGACTGGGAATTTTATTACCTTATGAAATAATTAGCATTTTGAAGGTATACACAGAATGCTAAAAAAATCTTTCCAGAGGTACAGTAAAAGGAGGTATATTAATGAGCAGGAAGTGTTTATGGTTCCATAAAGTCACATCACCCACTCTGGGAGTAATAATCAAAGACAAACAATTATTTAAAGCTGTGTTGAAAATAAGTCCTTGGCTGGTTTGTTCTTCCTCTATCAACATGGCCAGGGTGGTTTCTGCCTGCAGGTGAAGGTTTAGATGAATGTTTTCCCTTGTTACCACCACGTGATAAAATTGCTTATCCTCTAATCTGCTGTTCCTCATGATGTCAATTTGTTCTGTGATGAATGTCAGAGGCATAGCTAGGGAAAATGGAGTCTGAGACAAAATCTGAGTTTTGCGCCCCCTACCCCATATGGGCGGCCACCCTCCCGCACCACGACCAAACAACATTTTTTGCACCAGGTCATCTCATAGTCACCATCACATTATAGAACATGCCCCAACACACATATCTGAACACACCCAGGGATCCCTAGTTTAAACAGCATTGTAAGTGATGCTATTTTTGAAGGGGGGGGAATCCACCCTGAAACAGCATCACTATTAATGTTCAATGTATTGTCGAAGGCTTTCACGGCCGGAATCACTTGGGTGCTGTGTGGTTTCCCGGCTGTATGGCAGTGTTCTAGCAGCATTCTCTCCTGACATTTCACCTGCATCTGTGGCTGGCATCTTCAGAGCATCCTCTGAAGATGCCAGCCACAGATGCAGGTGAAACGTCAGGAGAGAATGCTGCTAGAACATGGCCATACAGCCCGGAAACCACACAGCACCCAAACTATTAATGTTGTTTAAACTAGAGAGCCCAGATTCTCCTTTTAAATTCGCCTTAAAGGGAGACTCTGGCTCCCTAGTTTAAACAACATTGAAAGTGATGCTGTTTCAGGGTAGCTTCCCTCCCCCCCCCCCCCCCGGAACAGCATCATTTTCAATGTTGGTTGTTGTGGGTTTCTGGGCTGCATGGCCGTGGTCTGGTAGATCTTGTTCCTAATGTTTCACCTGCATCTGTGGCTGGTATCTTCAGAGATGTATCACAGAGAGAAGTCTGTTATACCCTGCGTCCAGACTTCTCTTATAACAGACTTCTGTCTGTGATACACTTCTGAAGATACCAGCCACAGATGCAGGTGAAACATGGGGGGCTACCCTTTTGAGGGTCCATAACTTTGGACCCCCTGAACCAAAATTCACTAAATCTTCCTGACTTCAACCCCAGAAAAGTTCCATATGCAGTCACAGTTCTTGGGATCTTCTATTGCATAAGTTGGGGAGAAGGACATTCCTGTCTTAAATTGTGAGTTTCCCCCATGACTTACTCATTTTACAGCTTTAGCGTTGCTCATGTCACAGCACGTGAGCTAATGACTGGGAAAGATGCAGGGCAAAGTGAGCAGGCCAATTTTAAGATTAAAAACAGAGGCCGTTTCCGCATGGGCCTTCATGCGCCCCCACGCCGGCAAGAATTCTGCCGGCGTGGGGGTGGAGGCAGTTGGCAAGCAAGCGTGCAAGCGGCCCCAGCAGAGGAGCCGCCTCTTCCCCCTTCCCTCTCCCACTTACCTCGTCGCTGTCGTCGTCCTGCTGGCCTCCTAAGCCCCGCCCACGCTCCAGGGGTCAGAGGACAGCGAGAAAGGGACTTAGGAGGCCAGCAGGATGACGACAGCGAGAGGTAAGTGGGAGAGGGAAGGGGGAAGAGGCTGTTCGCACCGTGCCGCCGGGAAGACGCTGTTCCCTCAAAAACAACCCTTTAAAGGGTTGTTTTTTAGGACGGCCTGATGCCGCCCTGAAGGGGGGGAAGGGCAGCCAGGTCGGCGCTGCTGCGTTTCAGCAGCACCGCCTGTGCGAACGGCGGCCTGGGTTTTTACCGCCCCCAGGCCGCCGTTTTTGGCCCATGCGGAAACGGCCAGAGGCTTTTTTCAAACCTTGATCAACTCAGTACAATCCAGTTCAGCTCTCAGACTTCAGCAGAGAATGTGCTTTGGAGCAGAACAGTATTCACAGATAACCAAGCTTTAAACTTATTTTTTTTAAATAACCCATGTGGGAATTGGAGCAGAGCACATTTGCTCTCTGATGCTGTTCCTATTACCACCAAATCACTAAAAAGTGAGGTTAGTCAAATTAATAAACACCTGTTCACTCAAATGGGAATGCCAGGGCTAAGGGCTCGAAGGTAACTAACATCTGCGGTTAGCAATTTAATACATTTTAAATGCATTTTTCCTCTGAATGGAAATGGAATTATCAAATGCATTTCATTTTCTTTGCAATGTGCACCAGTTAATGACTTCTCTGGCAGCAAGATGAATCCAAATTATTATTTTTAAAAACTTTTTGGATACTTCTTTGTGTAAATGTTCAAGGTCGGTTATTTGTATGCAAGTCTTTCCATGAAGTGTATCACTTGATCGCCAAGATATTTTGCTCCATCTGCACAGCACACAGTGAGTTGGCAGTATGTTATATGTCCTATTGTTTAAGGTAAATTCAAGAGTGTATGCCTCAAGCCTGTTGCACAAGGATATCTGAAGGTTGGTGAACATTGCCGCTGGAATTAGTGGGAGGACGACTGGAGATGTCTGGGATATAGCTGGTGCTGTGATGCACCACTTCGGATTGCTAGTGGAGAGCGGAATGTTTGAATTATGCTTTCTCAACATGAGAAAACGGACTGTACTAAAACATTTGGCATAATTCATATCATGGATAATTAACTTATAGAATTCACTGGTATTAGATGTGGCAGCTTGATGGCTACTATCTTAGCTGGCTTTTAAAAGGCTTAGACAAATTCCAGGAAGAATACATCTATTAATAGTAGTACGCCATGATTGCTAAATGTAAGGTCAGTGTGCAGAGGAAGTATACATCGATACAGCTAGAAACCATGATCCAATACTGTTGAGAGCCTTTAAAGTGGCAACGCCATGGACTGATTCTGGGGCCTTCTGCATGGAAAAACATGTGCTCACTGAAAATAAAACCTTCTCTTATTTAGGTAATCATTTAAGAATCTCTGCTAATTATACTATGTATAAGAGATAGACTTCTTTCAGCATTACATATTGTTGGCACAGCTCCTAGAATGTACTATATATTAGCTTCAGTTCATGTAAGAATCAAATAATGATTAGGATTATGATAAAAGCCAGTGGGTTTCTAATGGTCTGTGTTGATATTCAAAGATACTGAGGATATTAATGCAACAAGGATGACTGTTAAGCTTACCACCATCAGACTTCTTGTTGGATTGCCAGAGTGACATCTGGCACCCTGGGAACTTTGAAAGTGGAGCAAGGGATAGAAATGATATCATCCTATAGGTCAATGTCACTTCTGTATGAAAACCTGAATGTGATGTCAGCACATCATGTGACACTCTAGAATTCCCCATAAACTCTATGGAATGATAATAGAACTTGGAAGAAATTCCAAAGCATTGCGGTCATGCCTAGGGTTTCACCTGCAAGTGATGTCAATGAGTAGCATGACATCATTCCTCCACCATTGAGTCAAAAGCAACTTGACGGCCCTTAACACACAGAGATAGCAGACAGTTGGTGGCAAGAGTTGAGGTGGGGCAGCAGCTTCAGCAAAACCCTGTGTAATAATGGTCATATATGTATTTTCCCATAATCAACTGCATTTGAGCTGTTCGGACACAGGAAAAATTACCTGTTGACCAATCAGTTGTGATGATTACAACTGCTAAGCAGGCTGTGAGGTACCATATGCAAAATAAGAATTTCCTATCCGGGCTCATTTGACTCAAACATCCCCATTTCTGTCCCATTTCTGTTTCAAATGGGTGATTCTTAATTTTTATCTCTTTTTTTGTTTTCTGACACCAAACTAATACGTTGTTTAGTATTTGTGTGTGTCAGTTATGCATAACTGGTACGTAAATGTGTGTATGCCATAAAAATGGCATTAACAAACAAATAGGGAATGCCAGAAAAAAATGTGTGAAATAAAAAAGGCTCACCATAATCATAGATGAAAACAAAAAGAAATAGAACAGATTGATTTAAATGACTCTGATTCAAAACCTTTTAAACATCTACCTGACTGTTCAAATTACGCTGCCCTCATAATAATTTCTAAGATTTTTATCCATATGTGAATTGTCTATTTTTTAAATCTCAACTTCCTTGCTGTTTCTCCCCCATCCTGTTGTTTTCTTTTATCAGTTAAAACATTAGCTATCTCAGCCTCTTACTTATCACCATTTCTTTTCTTTTCTAAAAGCTTACCTAATTACTACCTTTGTTGATAGCTTCCATACAACTTTTAGTCTAGGCAATTTATGTATACTATCCACTATAAAGTTAATAGAAGTTGTAAATATCCCTGGCAGTCCGAGGCAGGGGGAGGGGGGAATCCACTTTACTTTTCTGCAATAAGTGACAAACAGACAAACAAAATATCTTGTGGTTGAAAAGAAAGAAGAAATTGTTTACATGCACAGTATAAAACACAGCAGCCAGCTTTCCTTCACAGATCCCATTTTAAT
Organism: Sphaerodactylus townsendi; assembly: GCF_021028975.2. Taxonomy (NCBI): domain Eukaryota; kingdom Metazoa; phylum Chordata; class Lepidosauria; order Squamata; family Sphaerodactylidae; genus Sphaerodactylus; species Sphaerodactylus townsendi. Next base: position 4,512,564 of record NC_059436.1, read on the forward strand.
GAATGCACACTGTGCTAGGATAAAGCAGATCTTACACATCTTCCATACATTTCAAGGGACTAGTGAAGGCAAACTTCCTGCTGGACCCCAGTGAAACTTTTCAAAGTGAGAAAGAGAGAACAACATTTATTAGAGATAGAGTGTTTAAAAGTTTTGTATGAATCTAGTGCCTGTATCATTCAGTGGGATTCTTTAAAATCAGTAAGTCACATTGGCCATTTCCGCATGGTCCAAATATCCCAGGATAGGCAAGTGAAATATCCCGGTTCGTGCAAGTTTTCCACATAGTTCCCGGTGCTAAAGTGGGCCTGCCCCGGTGTTGCCCGGTGATATTTTCCTTAACCCAGGATTTTCAAAAATCGCCAAATTGGTGATTCTTTTCAAATATCCTGGGATGACCCCACTGCCATGCAAACACCATGGGAGCAGAACTGGTTTATTTTTCCTGCCTTGCCACTCTGGGTCGATGAATATACCACCTTTCCCCTTTTTGGAGAGCTTATAGTCAGCAAAAGGGAAAGGAGGGTAAAGCACAGAAACAGGTTGCAAACCTGACTGTGTCTGCATCTGAGTTCGATTCAATCAAATAAATATTAACACAGCCTAAAAACAAAAGGGTAGCAGCTGTTTTTTAGTTGTTATGGTGGCTGACAATCCATAGCAATAATAATTAAGTTATGTGACACCTTAAGCACTATCCATTTATTTATTGTTAGCCATTAAGGTACCACATGACTCCTACTAATTTTTTTTTGCCACTGATCTGTGAACCTTCCTAACTGATTGGCCAAAAGTGGAATTAAGTTTTCTGCCCTACTTTGTACTGTCTTTTACTAGGGTCATGTTTGCACATGCGGGGATGCACTTATGGTGTAAATACAAAAGAGCTGGACTTGTGCGGAACAAACTAGAATATTACCTCCTGGTCCTAACTGGGCTCCTGGGAAGAAATGGGCAGCCATGTTTAGGGAGAAACCAGGACAAAATAGACCCGGTTTGTAAGATACCGGTTCTAACCCGGTATAATCGTGCTGTGCAGAAACAGCCATTGAGAAGGAAATAACTTCGCTGTTTCAATAGGTTTCAGTGGGGAATACATTTATAGAGATAACTCCTCCCCCACCCCCTGCAGTTGGGGTGAAATTCTCAGAGACTGCACTCCTCCACCTCTGCAGCCTTCTTCACAAATTTAAGGAAGTTGTCATAAAGTTTCCCTACACAGGAGAATAGGAGATATGAAGAATCAAGTTAAATCTTTCATGTACAGGACAGGCATAGTCAGGCATGAACTGGTATATAACTGAGCATCTTCCTCCTTTCCAAGGACCCTGAAGCAATCAATGGGAAATTTGTTTTTTTCCCTGTTTTCACCAACAGGTGCATGCCAGCAAGGGGATCAAACTCAATCACTTGTCTTCATTTCTTTAAACGTTAAAATGCTACCCATTCATCTGAGCCAGAAGTTAAATGTTGCTACTGGTAGCAGAATGGAAGATGTACCCTTACCTGCTGGACCATACAGACACAGCAAAAAGGGGAAAGTGACAACAGGTACAATTGCCTCACTGGAGGTTCCTACAGATATGAGCTCAGTTTAAGCCTGCACCAGAGAAGCATCAGCTGGGTCCTCATCCTCTCCAAGATAATTGATTCTTTAAAGAAAAATAAAAGATTAAAAGAGCCAATGAGGAACAGAGTCTGGAGAAAGTAGTCTGGGTTCATTTTTCCTGGGGAAAATGGACAGATCAATTAACCATCCTCACTCAATTTCTCTCCATGTTGCCCTAGTCCAAGGGTTGGCAACCTTTATCACCCAAAGAGCCATTTGGATCTGTTTCCCATGGCCCCGGAGATCTACTGAGCCAGAGAGCCACCTCCGGTTCGGCCCCTCCACTCACCTTTCCTTCCAGTGCTGCTCTGGAGGGCTGGAGGGACATGCCCATGCTACCCTCCGACCTCCAGGCCACGCGGAGCCGCAGTATAAGGCTGGAAGAGCCGCATGTGGCTCCAGAGTCACAGGTTGCAGACCCCTGCCCTAGTCCCTCCTACCTTTCAACCCAACAATAACTTCCCAGAATTTCCAGAAGTTTTCCGATCACTGGCAGTGTTACCAGACTGACCCATGGTGGGTTGGGGGAGCCCTGTTTTCCAGTTCTACCCTTCCTGCCAACACTTGGGGTGCCCAGTAGTACAGAACCAAAATGGGGCACCCATTCTCTGTACTGGCTAGTGTACCCACAAGGACAGACAATCTTGTCTTGCCCTCGCCCATATTTACCTTGCACAATTGTCTGCCTCTCCCTTAATAAAGGGATTAAAACCATGGAGCCTCGCTTCCCATCTCCAGACCTGGACTACATGCCTCACTAAAGACAGAAAAAAAAACCTTGCTAAAGTGAATGTTTCAAGTGTCCTGCCAGTACTTTGCTAATCTTGATTTCTTCTGACTAATTTCTCTCTAAAAACCACCTTATTTACATTGTCATTGTTTTACAGCTGTAATATAATCAACTATCTCTCTGCTTTTGGAGCATTCCCAGCTTAGCCACTTAAGCCAAGTGTTCAACCCATTAGATTAATATCCCAGTACTTAAGTTTTTGTCTCTGTCTTGTCTCTCCCCAGAAAGGCAAGGTTTTTCTTTGTCTTGGGAGAATACGCATCTCTTTGAATCACCAGAAGGCCAGACCTTCACTATAAATCAGCCCTTCAGCCAACACCTAGTGCCCAATACTTTTGAGCCTGCCTTTGGGTTCCGTTGCACTGCATGCCATCTGCTTTCTACCCTGCTTCCTTGAAGCCCAGAAGGGCCCTGGACTCTGCTTGTTGGACCTAAAGCCACTTCAGGATCTGAATTCCCCCAATTCCCCAACCTATTCCCTCAACTCTTTATACATCCTAGGACTGTGTGTGTGTTCTGCTGTTTTGGTTATGATGTGATTGTATATTTATTATTTCAATAAAATTTTTAATAAAATTGTTAAACTTGTTTATTTTGCTTTCCTGTAGATTTCTTGCAAAAGCAACTTTTCATATACATAGGCAACACAGATTCTAACCTTGTCTGATCCCTCATTTAGCCAGAAGACTTATCTTTCTAGTTCCCCAACTCTAAAAGGGACAGACACCCACAATTTCAGGTAACAACAGAGGTAAAAAAATAATGTTGTTTCCATTTGGAGCAAATCTGATATGCACGAAAGAGCAATGACCAGGTGGGGTTTTGATTTTCAAATCCTTGACTGCACATCTCTAACCACTACTGACAAGGATGTCATTACCTCACCATGAAGCAGATGCCCTAGCTGTTGCTCCATAATATGGAAGTATTTGTAATCACAAAGTTGAGGAGAAATAACGAAGCTAACAGCAAAGCTGGGGCAATGAGTTAAATGTGCTAATATGATGCTGGAATAATATTATTCAATACATTACCTGCAATTACAAATCATAATGCAAGTGTCTTTTGACCTTTAAAATATCTGGCGCTGTATTTTGATGAGCTGTGCAAACCAACCTCCCCAAGAATCCAAGGAAGGCAGGGATGAAAGTCAAGTGTGGTAATTACCTAGATGATTATTTTCACAAGTAATTGTAACAGTCTTTGCTTCCATAGCAGCAGGGTGGCTTCCATTAAGCTCAGCAGTCATTAATACATGCCACTATTACAAAGTGACAACCCAACACCAAGGATGTTTAGTTAAACATATTGGTTCAGTGGGATATACCCCCTTTAAGTATGCTTGTAGGAGCCCTATGGCACATAGTGGTAGGCTGCACTACTGCAGTCAATATTCTGTTCATGATCCGAGTTCTGTCCTGATGCAAGTGGGTTTCAGATAACTGGCTCAAGGTTGACTCAGCTTTCCATCCTGCTGAGGACAGTAAAATGAGTAAATTGAGTACCCAGCTTGCTGGTGGTAAGATGTAAACAACTGGTGATAAGGTGTAAACAACTGGTGGTAAGGTGTAAACAACTGGTGATAAGGTGTAAACAACTGGTGGTAAGGTGTAAACAACTGGTGATAAGGTGTAAACAACTAAATATAGTGTGTCTAGTAATGTCATGATGTGATGTCGCCTGGTGGGTCAGTAATGATCCAGTGCTTGCACAGGGAACTACCTTTCCCTTTAAGTATGCATAGGAATGCCCTTTAATAATATTGCATGCAAGGAAGGTGGAAATCAGTAACAATCAAATGGGTGGAAAACTTTCTCCACACAGCATCTTGCAGCTAAGCAGACAACCCACTGAGGAAAAAGGTTCTGGTTACCCAAAACATAACAAGAAGCAAAATTTCTTATAAATAGTAGTTAGAGATGCTGCCTAATTTTACCAGCTGGATTTGAATGTTACTGGATCAGTTTTGCTTCTCCTTTGGGCTATGGGCTAAGGTTTTGCCTGGGAAAGTATGCATCAATCAATCGGCATTAAATATTATACAAATAAATAGCTTTCAAAAAGTGTAAAAGTGCATAAAGAAGGGGAAGAAATAATCAAGACTAGCAATAAAAATGTGTGGGTTAAAACTACTGATAATAGCAATACTCAGAAACAGAAAAGCCATGGAACACGTCATATTCACCCAAACCTAAAAGAAGAAGAGTTTGGATTTATACCACAACTTTCTCTCCTGTAAGGAGACTCAGGTGGCTTACAAGCTCCTTTCCCTTTCTCTCCCCACAACAGACACATTGTGTGGTAGTGGATCTGAGAGAGTTCCTAATCGCTGTGACTAGTCCAAGGTCACCCAGCAGGAATGTAGGAGTGCGGAAACACATCTGGTTCACCAGATAAGCCTTTGCCACTCAAGTGGAATAGTGGGGAATCAAACCTGGTTTTCCAGATTAGGAATGCACTTTAATTTTAAATGATTATGCTTCGTTCCTCTGTGAAAACAAATGAGCACAGGTTGCGTTTTATGGACCAATGCTAAAAGAAATTATTGTGTTGTATGTGTCTGAATTTAGATTGGACCAGTGGACAATGAAGAGGAGTGAGCTGGAGCAGTCTGTCTGAAGTGCAACATAAAGAATGTCTGCATATCCCTTATACTGAATCAGACCCTTTGTCCATCTAGGTCAACATTATCTGCTCAGACTGGCAATAACAATCCAGGGTCAAAAGTAGAAGTCTTTCCTATCACTTAGGACCTGACCCTTTCAACTGGAGATGCTGGGGATTGAACCCAGGACCTCTTGTTTTGTTTTGGATGTTTCAACATAATAGCATAATAGCAAATAACACGGGGAAAAAGAATTGATACAAACCACTAAACTTTGAGCCTGGGACCTTCTGCATATCAAGCAGATACTCTGCCACTGAGCCACAGCCCCTCCCAAAGGCATAGTGTTGCTCATTATGCAATAGCAGAAAGTCAAGTTCTACACCCATATTTATTGACCTGTGCAGAAGGGGCCCTAGTCTTGCAATCTAACCACTGTAGCACACTGGCTTACCATTGAAGTGAATGCAGCATTTCCTTTTAATTGATGGAAATAAACATGATAGCGAAAACTTGGAAAATATCATGTGTTTACATTGTTCAGATTGAGGTTTTATTTCAAATAGATCAGCTTTGGCATCCATAAGTATTTACCCACATTCACATCTGGTGTTTTCAGAAACACAGACTGGGGAAATCCAGGGCCCTTTCTGCACAAATCTCATAGAATGTTTGCAAAATGTTTTCAATCCCACCCACCTTTTATTCTCACTCTGCTCCTTGAAATGATTCCTGGCTGCCATTTTGTGATTTTCCTCTATTTTTTAAAGTTCCGTGTTGAATTGGTGCTTCAATGCTTCACAGCCTCACGTTGCATTCTCTACTTCTTGTATGCTTGATGCTTCAAAAATTGCCCTCCCTCCCAATAAAAGGACCAACAGCTAAATGAAGCAATTAAACAGCTGAGGGGGAACTGAGTGAGATGGCACAGAGGAGGAAGCAGAAAAGCATGGGAAACATAGTCAATAGATCACACAGCATCTGAAGACGTTTTCAAAATGTTTCAGCCAAAGAATTACTTTAAAGACGGATTCATTTCAAACATTTTGAGGCTGGAAATAAAATATTTGTAGGCAAAAACAATGTGGACCTCCACAGAGGAAACTTTTTATTTCCTGCCTCAAAATGTTTTAAATGAATTGTTCATAAAAGCCATAGAAAGAAGATAAAGATGGGTTTCTATAGTCAAAATGAATACAGAACATCTTCGGCTAGAGTGCAACATATCACAGCTGAATTTATTGGAAGTTCCAGTGCCAAAACAATCTTGTTATTCAACAGAGTTAGAGACACTTTTGAATAAGACAGAATACATCAAAAGTACATAACAAAATGCAAACAGCCTATTTTTCCATTAAGTGGTGTTAAATGCCTAAGCATCCCACCATGTTTGAAATTACTCAGTAGCAAAACCAGAACTCCATATCTGATTTGCTTTTGAAATTGATGCACTTTGCAATTCAATGTTCGTTCTTAAATACTTTGCAGTCGGCGTTGAAGTTAAATGAGTAGTCTCCAGGGCTTTTTTGATGTTAACCGTTGCATTGTGGGACTGGCAAATGTAATCTGCAAACCTTCGGTGTTCAACACAGAGCTAACTACTGATGTACAAAAAGTTATCTGAAAGTGCCAGAGCAAGTCTTAGACTGGAGCTTAGACTGGACCAATCAGCAACATGAGTGTCATGTTTTTGTTATTGGCCTAACTCTTCCTGTCTCCTTTACAAGAAAAGCAATGGTTACTCTATTCCTGCCAACAGTTAATCTTTCTGATTCTCAGTGCTGACAAAGAATTGAAAAGTTTTTCCAGATTGAAAATTGAATAACAGCTATGGGGTGCTGTGTGGTTTCCGGGCTGTATGGCCGTGTTCTAGCAGTGTTCTCTCCTGACGTTTCGCCTGCATCTGTGGCTGGCATCCTCAGAGGATCTGAATTCTTCAGAGAATCTGAATGCTTCAGAGCATCTTCAGACAATACAAATAACAGCTATGTTCATACTTGCCATCAAGTCACGACTAGCTTGAGGCAATCCCAGGGGTTTCAAAACATCTCTCAAAGCCTTCTTTGATGGTCTCCCTTCCAAGTACTGACCCTGCTTAGTTTCTGAGATCTGACAAGAATTGGCCTATGCCATGCCAGCTTCCTTTCCAAATAACAGTTAGTTAATATGACTTTCACAGTTATCTTAATACTATTATAAGGCAATTATGAGCCAGAATGCTGAGAACTTTGCAAAGCAATGTGATCGATATACAAGTTTACCTAGTTCACAATGTGACTACCTGGTTCACAATGTGATTGATATACAAGTTTCACCTAGTTTACCTGGGACACCTGTTTGGTGTCAAATAGAATGTTTCTTTGGATCACTGTTGCTAGTTGCTCTCATTTCAAAATGAGCAGCATATTGAGTAGTTTTACATCTGTACAACAAGCCAGTATGGTGTAGCAGTTGGGCGGCCCCATCCAAAGCCCTCAGAGGTGGGATATGGTGCTGCCCCACTGTCTCCAAGAGGGCTTTCTGGCAGCAAGGGGAGCAAAAATGCTAATCCCCACTTCCAGCCAGAAAAACCTATGTAGAGCTTACAGGACTAAGTCTGAGGGCCAGGTTACCACACTCACAGCCCTAAATCCCACTTCCAGGGACATCATCCCCCCACCACTGCATCTAATTGAGATGCCAATGCAGCCCCGCCGCAGCCTGGACTTCTGGGTTTTGCATCAGTGGGGCTGGGGGTGGGCAGCTCTGGTGTTTCTGCCTCCTCCAGAGAGGTAAGTGCCTCATGGAGGGCAAACATGCTGGAGCCCTTCCCCCCTCCTCAGATAGCACTGTTAGTATCACATTAGGATCTGGGAAATTTAAGTTCAAGTTTTTATTCTGCCACAGCAGCTTCCTGGGTGACCTTTGGCCAGTCACACTTTCTGGGCTTAAACTACCTCACAGAATTGTTCTGGTGATAAAACTAAAGAAAGGAGAAGGATGTAAGCCACTTTGGGTCTCGGTGGGCAGAAAAGAAGAATATAGCTGAAGTAAATAAATAAAAGATAGCATTGCACTGCAAAGACTGACAATGTCCACCCAACAGCACACACAAAATGTAACAGATATTTATATGGCAAACAAAAAGAAATCAAACCATTTCCTTTTAGTGCTGTATTCAGTGCGGCTTAAGCCAGGTATGAAATATAGAATACAGACAATGCTTAATACCAGACCAAACAAATATTTGTGGGGTGGGAAGCCCATGTAGTGAATGGCAAAATAAGTTGCAATGTGCCATAACATAATGAGGCTAGAATAAATGGACCAGGGCCATTCCAACTCATCATGCACTCATTAAAATGAATGATTCACTAATTACTTGTGCTACGCTAGGTTGGTACTCTGACCTGTGGGATGTGTGGAGCAAGTGGATATTTCTGCATCCAACATGTGCTGTGATGTCCATAGAACTAAGTGCACAGAAATAAAATGAATTAAAACCAGCATCTTTGCCGGTTATTGTTCATTCACTCTAGCCATAGAGTGCAACAATCTTTGCTCAAACTTGAAGAGTAGCTCATTTGTGAAGATGCCTTCTTGATGTTGCCAGTTCACGTTTCTGCAAATAGTTGTGCATTTGGTCAGAGGTGTATCTAGGGAAAATGTAGCCCAGTGCAAAATCTGAGCCCCCCCCCTGTATGGGCGGCCGCCCTCCCCCCCCACAACCAAATAATATTTTTTTTGCACCAGGTCATAAAGTCACCATCACCTTATAGAACATGCCCCAACTCACAAATCTAAGGGGGAAAGGAGGAGGGGTGTGGGAAAAAATGTTCTGCCCCATATGTGACTAAATGGCCACAGTCCAAGACATTTGACCCCATATGTTCCCCTGGCAGTACACCCCTGCATTTGGTCTTCTACTTCATGAATCCATAAAGCAGCTTCATGAATCCATAAACGGGCTTCATGAATTCATAAATGGGCTATTTCCCAGGATTCTTCTTTTCTATTGTAGATCCCTCTCACATTATTCCTCAGGCTTCCTTGTCCCACAGGTCACTGTACTGGGAGGGAGGAAACAGGACAGTTTTGTTCAATTGGCATAAAATTGTCTCAATCAACTCTAGATGTTCAGTAAAGAAGAATAATAGTTTAGATTTATATCCCATTTTTCTCAGCCATAAGGAGTCTCTACGCATCTTATAAACTCTTTCCCTTCCTCCCCCCACAACAGATACACACTTTGATTGGTCTTTGTTAGATTCCTCCTGATTCTCAAGCCCAAACTGAGGCATAATAAGCTTTGAACAAATTCTCGTTATGCAACTCCTAAAAGACAAAGGATTTACTGGCATCTTCTAGGTGGTCACAGTCATCAGCATGCATAAAAAGAGCAACCTGATTCATCTCTAGGAATAACTGGAGGGCATAAGCATAACAGCAGTATTTACATGAATTTACTCCAACACAGGCTAGAAAGCATTTTTAATTCATAGGCTGACATCCTCACCTAGAGGGGGGATTATCCCCCCCTCTGATAACAAGATGTGGCAAGTATTCTTCTCTCTACCTGAAGCAGTGAAACATTCTAGAAGTCTTTCCTATAGAGAGCAGGAGGAAGACAAAACTCCTCAGCTGAAATCTAATTTGTTGCACATCATCAAAGTTTGGAAGCATTCTAAATATGGGTACAGGATGCAGATCAAAGCGAGAGATAAAATAGGTAACCCCAAGCTCAAGTGCATGTTGAACTATGAAGCTCATAGTGACTTTGGGCCTAACTTACTTTACAGTGTTCTTATGAGGATAAAATTTAGGCAGGGAGGGCTGTGTATGTGGTCTTGAGCTATTTGAAGAAAAAACAAATAAAATAAAAGTGACAGATCACAAGCAGTCAAATTTTATAATTCAGAGAATGCTAATATTGGGGCTGAAAATTAGGATAATACTTCTTTGTTTTTACAACTGAATTTGTAGTCTTCTCTTCACTACCTGAAATGGTTAAGGGTTGGAGGAATCAGATACAGCACTGGCTGGTGCATTAATATTTAGGAAGAGCCCTGAAAAATTGGAAGCTCACGTGGCAGATTGTTCTTCTATTCATGAAATTCTCTGTACAAACCAAAACTAAGGAAGCAAACTGGGTAAAAGCTCATGAAAACCTTCTCAATGAGACCTTTCTTAATGGATCTTGTTCTTGACATCTGTGTGCAGAGAATTCTTTTGTACAGGGGAGAATGCAGTTATGTGAATCAGAATCCGCCATTTGAAATGACACAGCCCCCCTACAGGTTTTCCATCTTCATAAGAACTAGATCATTTCCAGGGATGGAGAAGAGTGAGTGAATAGACATAAACACTGAATGAGGAGAAATGGGAAAAGGGGAACCAGTCAGTTGGAATGGGGGAAGATAGAAGCCCTGCACAATTCTATGGTCCACCAAACCACATGTAGTGTACCAGCTGGGTGGGACAGCCCACCAAAATTCAATAAATGTCTTGATTAGGGACAAACTTCCCTTTCTCACCACTGCTTGGAGGGGCAGCAGGATTCTTTTTAAAGGCTGCTTGATCTGTGGTGTGATGTCACTCTCAGATAATCCCAAAAGTTACATCATACCTTCTGGGAACTGCCAGAAACTTTATGGTCAAGCATGGCATATTTGGCAATTCCTGGAAAAGATTGAGGTTACTTCTGGGAGGAAACTGGAAATGTCATCAATCTTTTCTGGAAATTGCTGGAGATTCTATAGCATTACCATGGCCTGATGGCTACTGCCCATGATTCCCTTATTTTGGATGGAGTCTACGGTCTCCGAAAGTGAAATTGGGGGGGGGGGGTGTTCAAACATCTGGCTCTCCATAAAATACAGAGAAAGGACCATTTGGCAACTAAAGTCTAAGAACAAGGTTTAAGAAAGGATCCAGACTTTCACCCATTATGGTACTGCTAACAGAATTGACTGGATATATGACTGGAACCTCCTCTGTGCCAGATAGCGGCTATTGCAGAGTATGTGAGCTTGATGCAGGATCATTTCCAATTACCATGCTAAGAGTGAGAGGTTTCATTCTTTATTTGACATGTCAAACAGGCTCCAACATCGAAAGACAGGATCCCACATTTCTACAGTTCACTACAGCATGTTTTGATTATATAGCTAGTGACATTCTCTCTTGCCCACCTCTTACATGTCTTCACACATTACACCCCTGCACGCTTCATTAGATAATGCATGAGATTGGGGGTGCAGTGTAGTCCTTCCTATGAGTGTGTGATCTAAGATACTAAAAAGGCTTGGGTCACTCCCCACCTCTTGCCCTAAAGTGCCTGGTCAACAACCTCCTTGCACCTGGTTTTGCTGTCCCTGCCAAGCTCTTTATCTTGCAATCCCAGATGGCTGGAAAAAAAAGCTTTGTTCTACTAACATTCACTTACTGCAGCTGCTTCTTCTTACTGCAGCCTACAAGGGGAATGCTGGTAGTAGATATATTTAATGCTTTCAAAAGCTGGTGTTAGCTAATATAAAATTGTTTTGTTTGTATAGCTCTGTTAAAACATTCTAGTTAAATCTTTAACTGCTTTTTTTTGTTTATAGCATATAAAGCTAGGTCTGAAAGCCTTTCCGTATGTGATTTTCTCTCTGCGTTTTTCACATTCAGCATATTCTTGAGGGAGGGAAGGTGGTATGCTATAGCTCAATCTCATCAGATGTTGGAAACTAAGCAGGTCTGGCATTCAGAAGGGTGAACACCAAGAAGACTCTGCAGCAGGGACAGAGAGAAAGGGAACTGTGCCCAGGGCATGACCTGCTCATGCGCCCCCCCACCCCTGCCCCTGTCTCACCCTGCTCCTGGGGAGGGGGATCTGGGGGGTGATTTTCCACCCCCACATGACGCCAATGTTGCGCATTCGGGGTGCGGCACCCCCCTTGTCCCATTGCAGCTTTACCACTGCTGTGCAGTGGAGGACAATGGCAAACTATCTCTGTTTCTCACCTGCCTTGAAAGACCCTTGCTGGGGTCACCATAAGTCAGCTGCAATTTGATGGCACTTTACACACAATCTAGAGACTTTGTACCAGTTACACAACACATGCATAGGAGGACTTTTCAATGGAGTGAGGGCCACTTTGGTCTATTCCCATACCCTTCATCCTCAAAACTACTTAACCAGGAAAAATCCCGATGCAAATTTCCCATTGGTGCTGTTGTGGAGTTGAACAGCTATTTACCCTTTTGATTTCTACTACTGTAGCCAAATCCATGATTCATTAACTATATGCTCTTCCATCCTCTCCCCATTACTCCATAGCCAGTATTCTTTTCTGCTGGTATTATCTATGATGTTCTGTCTCACTAAAGCCTGCACATCTGGAGATGATTCTGTATTTATTTGTTTGAATTCTAAAGTATTTTTTTCTCTGTGTCTGTTTCTTCTTGTAAATCTTTGAAGATGTCAAGTTCTTTGGTGGAATAACGAAAATAATAGGACAATGACAATGATGATAACAACTGCTTCTCCTCCTCCTCCTCCTTCTCCTCCTCCTAGTGTAGTCATAGTGGCCCCTTCCACACAACCAATATGAAACATTTTGAGGCAGGAAATAAAACATTTCCTCTGAATTGTTCTGTGTAGTTTTTAGCCCAACACATTTTATTTCAAACCTCAAAATGCTTTATATGCATCCTCTATTTTAGCAAACGTTTCCAGTGACTTGTGTGGAAATGGCTGGTGTCTCAGCCTCTGCAATGCTCACAACCATACCAGAAATCCCCAGATCAAGAAAAGAAAGTTGGGATCAAGAAATGTCATGTGACATTGCCAAACTATAAATTCAAGCCTCTATACAAATGTAATTTATATATTTCCAATCTGCTTCACAGCTCTAGAAAATATGACTATCCTCTCTGGATCTGTGGGCTACAATAGAACAACAAAATAAATCTAAATAGAAGCAATGTAGCTTAGTGTGTTCACTGAGTGGAATCTGCATATTCAATTGCAGCGTATTTCTGAAGGTCTGATGCTATAGGATGCTAGAAACAAACACCAGGGAGCAGTGTTGCCTTAATGCTGCCATTGGGAGCTGGCTCTTGTTGGGTATCAAACACTGGGCAAGATGAACCTTTGGTCAAAGGTTCATTTCATAAACTAAATAAATTAGCTAACATTGAGGATGGAAAAGTGGAGTTGCGATGTGACTAGATCTACTTCCAATTTCTTCCTCACAATTCTGATAAAATCCTGACCTTCCCTTGAATTTCACCACAATTAATGAGCCAAGTTGTCTGTTGGAAATTAGGTACATACTTGAATATCATGCTCTGTCAGGCCCTCTCTAAAGACTCTCCAGTTTGCAATATTTGCTATTCTCAGTACACACATTACTACCCCCTGTGCAAGAAAGCTAATAGGATGCTTCCTGTTTAATTTTCTGAGCAATAAAAGTATTTAAAACACATTAATGTAGTCAGACTTAATTTACTCCATCTTCCCTCCCCCCCCCATTCCCTGCAATCATTTTTCACTGTTCTCATACAAGTTAGCTATTATTTTGTAAATGAATGAGTTCATTACATTTGGTTTCAGATTTAATTGTTCCTTATTGGAAATGTCAGCTTTCACAGTTCATTAATAAGAGTGCTGGTAGGAAGGAAGGAGAGTGAGAGAGAAAGAGAGAATGAAAGGAGGGGGTGAAAGCAAACATTATCAGACATGTACTGAGGGCAATTAGAAAGCTGTAGTGAAGGTTATGGCAGTAGCGTTTTTGGAAAGTCCTACCCATTCTGGCTCTGGACAAATTTGTAAGAGCCCTATGTAGAAAGCGTAGGTGGAAGAAGTGTGGGAGTTTGAGAATTTTAATAAATCTGATCCAAGTATCTCAAGGCTGAAACTTCATGAAAATAAGCCAAAAGGCAACAGCAGATAGGATTCAATTGGCACATTATCACACTATAATCCACATCTCTGTTGGAGTTGTTTCTGTCTGGAAAATAGCACAACTTCCCATGATATGAAGATCTGGCCAAGGAGGCCACAAACAGAAACTCATGACCTCTAACGTCCAGGGTATTTTTTTTTAGCAATTTTACTCCCCCACATCAATTGCAGAAATCGCAGTGTGGAAATCATTATTTTAGCATCTTGAATAGCTCAAACAAGCCTGAGCTTGTCAGAGCTCAAAAGCAAATCAGGGTCAACCATGGCTAATATTTGGATGAGGGATTGCCATGGAAGACCATGGTTGCTATGCAGGGGGAAGCAATGCAAATTTTCTTTGTTCATTTGTTGCCTTGAAAACCGTTTGAGGAGTCACTGTAAGTCGTTTGCAACTTGCTGCCACTTCATTATTAATTTCTTGATTCATCTAAATTGATTTATTTATTTCTCCAGTTTCTGTCCCAGTTCAGAAGAGTTTACAGCTGCTTTTCCAAATGCAAACATCTCTGTTTCTTAGGGGGCTCATAATATATGCCATATTTGGGGGTTAAACAAGGCAAAATGATGCAAAAATGATATTACATACACATGAAGTCTTTGAAAATAAGTCCATGCCATGCTGTGCATAATCAATCTTGACAGCTTTCACAAAGACACTGTTTTCTTAAGATAGCCACCTACTAAATAGCTGTTTGTTGAAAAAGTATAAGGAATTCTCTGTTTATTCATAATTCTCTGGTGTCCTGGAAACTGCTCTTTAGATATACTTTTAGAGCTCTGTTGGAGCAGTAATGAATGTCCAGTTCCAGCTTTTCCTTGAAAGGCAGGATTGGACCACAGTTATCTGTTCATATCAAACATGCCTTCTGCAATGTATTCTCAGGGACTGCATTTGGTTGGACACTTAAGCTGGTACAAAATGCAGCAGCAAAACTGCTGGTGGTCCCTGGCTACTGGGATGACATCTCACGAGCATGCAGTCAACTGCACTGGTTCCATGTCTTCTTTGGTTAACATGACTGCTTGAATCAAAATGAGAAATGAAGATTTAGAGAAGTCTGTATTCTGCCCACTACCAGTTTCTGTGCCTTTACAGAAGTGCAACACTGAAGTCAGGTTTCAGCTACACAATGCAGGCATCAAGATTAAGCCTGCTCCAGAGAACAGCATTAAGACTGGAAAAGAACATTCTGAACTGAAATACAAAAGCAGTTTTAATACAATTCATAGCATGACTGAAACATGATTCCAGCTGATTATTTTTGTGCATATGGCAGTGATCTCATATAGGGTGTGATTGACTCTTGGAAATTGGATTGGCTGTGAAGATTTTTAACATATTGCTCTGGCAGAAGCAGTCACCTCAGCACAAGGACCTGCACTGGGTTACTCAAGTTAAGCAGTGACAATCATTTTGTGGCCGGCTCTAGCCCATAACTGGCAGCCATTTTGTGGTAGCCATTGTGTTGCTGTGCCCAACCAGGCAGTGTCAGAATGACAAATGTGCTCACTGGCAAGGAATTGTATAATTTAAAGGTTAACTAAGTAAAGAAATATTTCCTATTGTTCAACATGAATCTACTGCCCATCATCTTCATTGGGTTCTAGTATTGTCTTTTTCTAAACTATGGAATCTCAGACTCATTAGACTTGCTTCACAGGCTTTCTTTCTCCTGTCTTATTTTTTTAACAATATGTAGTAGTATCAGTTCACTGTTCCTCACAATTGTTTCAAGAGAAATAGATCCATATATATTTTTATATCAATGAACCCTGCAAGGCAACCCAAAGCCAATCTAAAATTACATTTTGGCTGCATATCTGCATGTGTGTGCGAATGAATAATTTTTAAATAAGGGTTGCCAAAAATGAAGCAAAGTGGAATGTGATTGAAATAATTAATCATCCTTACAGCACCCCCCTCCCCCGGTGAAAGCTTTACACTTTTTCCTCAGTTCTGCAAAGCCAAAGTGTTCTTTAAAAGCAGAGAAGCACTTGGGAGTGTGATTGACTTCGACATAATAATAATGTCACATCCATCTGCTAATTGGAATACATTAAAAGTTTGAGGTTGATCAAAATTTTGTCACTTGCAACTAGCAGTTAATATTAATAAAGTACATTACGGGTGGAATGAAAGAAAAATCTCTGAGAATAATGTGAGACATTTTTTATGACATAATGAAAAGGAAGAGGTTTGAAGCAGATCGATAAGTCTCATGAACAAATGTTACACTGATATGTTACCCAGGGATCATTTCTTGCAATCAGTCTGGTATTTTGGATACAAGCAGTTTGATTCATGAAGCTGACACAGGAAGCATGAATTAAGCTTCCTGATTTGTCACCCTGACAAAAAACCTTCACAGTCTCTCATGTGACTCATCAGTTACTCATGGGGGAGAGGCTGTGGCTCAGAGGTAGCTCATCTTCTTTGAATGCAGAAGATCCAAGGTTCAGTCTTTGCATTACCACATAGCTACTGATATGGAAGACCCCCAGCCAGTGCCACAAGAAGAAGAAGAAAAGAGCTTGGATTTATACCCCACCTTTCTCTCCTATAAGCAGACTCAAGACAGCCTACAAACTCTTTTCCCTTCTTCTCCCCCAACATACATCTTGTAAGGTAGGTGAGGCTGAGAGAGTTCTGAGAAAACTGTGACTGATAAAAGGTCACCCAGAAGCTTCATGTATAGGAGTGGGGAAACAAATCTAGTTCACCAGATAAGACTCTGCTGCTCATGTGGAGGAATGGGGAATCAATCCCAGTTCTCCAGATTAGAGTCCACTGCTCTTAACCGCTAGACCATGCTGGGTCTCCCAGTGAGACTCAGCATAATGTAGTGGTAAAAGTGCCAGACTAAAATTGGGGAGCACCAGGCTCAAATCCCCATTCTGCCATGGAAGATTGATGGGTTATTATGGTGGGCCAGTCATTCATTCTCAGATTAACCTGCTACCTCACAGGGTTATTGTGATGATAAAATGGAGAGAACAATGGAACAGCTGCCAACCTCCAGGTGGTGGTTGGAGATCTCCCACTATTACAACCGATCTCCAGGTGACAGAGGTTAGATCGACAGACTCATGATTACAAGCAAGCTACATTGGAGCATGGAGACCTGAAGCCGGGCCTTCTGGACCCTAATTCAACAATCAACACAGTCTGTAACGTTCTGAAGCCTATTTTAACATGCCTAATAAAGGTTGTTGTATTGTATTGAAACAATCAACACAGAATGTCATTTCTACTCTGAGTGGTACAACTTGCACACAGTGAGAACTAGCCAGGAGCCTAATGTTATATCTGGCTGGACTCTCTGGACTCTCTATGGTCCAAGATTGTATGTTTTTCTCTTCTAATTCCTGACTTGGCATTTTGAAACTAATTTCTGGTGTCCACTAGTGTGCCAGTGGATGTAAAAGAGAAGTGTACTAAATCCTTGGTTCAAATGTCGTCCAAATCCTACCATTTCCTTTCTGTTAAGAGTCAAAGTATTGACAGGGTGGACCGAATTATTATAAGTCAAAGCTTAAGTGCTCCCTTTCCTACCTTCCATTCATTCAGGGGGCAAACCAGCAACAGCTTTGGATTCTGATGTTTCTCAACAGTTGCTTTCCGAGCTCATTTTTCTCAATTAGCAGCCTGAAATATTCCATGGAATTGCACAGACTTTGCATTTTTTATTTTATTTTAGCTAAGAAACCCTACAGCTTTTGAATAAAGAGTGGGGAATGCAATTTCATTTCTCAGAGAAATAAATAATGGCACAGAAGGAAATGAACCACAAAGGACATAACATCAAAAGACATAACATTAAAAGACTTTGATTCATTAACAATATTGTCGCACGCAAGTGTACAGAATTGGCTTTGTACATTGCGTTTGGCCTTCGGAGAATCTTGGCTTTTTTGCTCAAACCTCAAATTGCGGGAATGATCTCAGACCCTGTTCTCTCACAGAAGTGTGTGGAGGCCAGTATGCCCATAAACATATGGGTAATATGCAGTGGTGTACCACCCATGGGGGACATATGAGGTCACATGTCCCTGGGTTGAGGCCATTTAGTCAAGTGGGGAAGAGGGAGCCAAAGGGAAATGCCGCACCCGGCTGGAGGGAGGCTGTGAGGGCTCCGAACCTCTGTCTCACCCATCACCTGTCCCACTCAGACACCAAGGGGAAGCCCGTGGATCAGCTTGTTAATTGCTGTGAGAGGGGAGCGAAGCCATGACTTGGAAGGCAGCAGGTTAAAGCCTCTGCCCTTGGGAGGAAGAAAGACCCGCCTCAGTGTTGAGCTGCAACCCTTCTCGTCAAGGCAATCATGCTCATCGCTCGCAGAATCATTGCCGTGACCATCAACATTGGCCTGTAAGAGGAAAGGCCCAAGTGAGATATTGAAAGATAAAAATATATTTCTGAGGCTAGGGCAAGTGCTAACTTAGCCTAGCTGGTGGGTCAGGTGGAGACCAGTGGAGTACTGGGCCTAAATGGTGCCTGTGGGCAAGAGCACATCCCTGCGCCCCCCACCCAGCTCCCCGCACCCCACTTACAGGAGTCAGCAGGAAGGCAGGGGGAGGGCAGAAGCCAGTCTGCAGGGAGGTCTGGAGGGTGAGGGCTGCAGCGGGTGGCCCAGGCAGGTGCCGCCCCCACCGACTGAAAACCAAGACATGCATCACACTAGTTGGGCTATATCAGGGGTCTGCAACCTGTGGCTACAAATCCCAATTGGCCATGCTGGCAGGGGCTGATGGGAATTGTAGTCCATGAACATCTGGAGAGCCGTAGGTTGCAGCCCCTGGGCTATATTCATTGCTAAACTTTGCAGCTACATAAATGTGTTTGGTGTTTGCTGAGTTTGAAGGTGAAGCCATTGGCACCTCCTCCAAAGGAATAACATGCCCCTTCCCTATTGAGTCACAATGCACCACCAACTTAAGCAGTCCTCCTATGCTCATCAGTTCCATTTGCCTTTCATTTGATGTCTGTAAAACAGAACCACAGCATGTAGTTTTCATGCTTGGTTTTAGGCTGATGTGAAGTTGTTTTAATAATAATCATATTCTGTAGGACTGTTTGAGAGGCTAGCTTATTTTTCCCTAAGCCACCTTGGTATTCATAAGAGGATAAACAAAAACTGGCTATAAATGCAAAATGTTATTACAATAAACATTCGTAAGTACAAACCATAATAATCTTTATTCCCGACCAAAGCAACAAAAAAGAATGTAATACAAACAGTTACCACAATGAAATTACCCTGACTTGGAGCGAGTGAAAGCAGGAGAAAAATTCTAATGGAATATTTTCCTAGATGAAAGCTACTGGGCAAGTTTAAATTATTATGATTAAAATCAAATTTTCTTTGCCCTATTTAAGCGGTACAGTTTCACCCTGGAATCAAAACTGCTCTCTGCCCACTGAAATAAAGGGTATGAATGAGTCACAGATTAATTTTGATCCTCCACTTCAGGCAGTTCCATTTAGGATCCTATGCTCATGTGATCAGCACTGCAGGAGGGATTATTTTGTGAACAAGGCCATCCTGGATATCTGCAGAAAATGGGTGAACATCAGCTTCACCAGCATTTCGTGTTATCGGCAAATGGTTTTGACGAACCACTCTGGAAAAGTGAGAGAAAAAAGAGCCTTTTGAAAGGTGCGCTGTAAAGTGATGTCTGTGGTTGCCTTCTGGTGGCAGAACATAGACTACCTGTTCAGGACGTTTTATTATTTATTTATTTGTATTGTCAAAGGTTCTCATGGCTGGAATCACAGCAGCATTGTGGGGTTTCCAGGCTGTACAGTTGTGTTCCAGTAGCATTTTCTCCTGACGTTTCGCCTGCATCTGAAGATGCCAGCCACAGATGCAGGTGAAACATCAGGAGAAAATGCTACTGGAACATGGCCATAAAGCTCAAAAACCCCACAACACTCCATTTATTTGTTGTCGGTCACCCATTCCTGACAATTCTGCCTCAGAGGAGCTTCCAACAATAATAATACATGATGGGCAGCTAAGTCCAGATTTTTTTGGGGGGGAGGCTCATAGGAAGCAGCAGGCAATTGTGCTGATGCATTTGCCCCTTCCACTGGTCCAAGGGGCATCCCTGCTGCTGGAGGGGGCAAAGGCAGTGACAACCAACCGCTCCTCAGCTCTGCAGCAGTGAAACTTGGAACACTGGGCTGCCATACAGCAACATTAGTGAACACTTGGATGCTGGTGGGGGAGGGGACAGGGTCAAAGCCAACATTAGTTGACTTCCACCAGCATTCTAGCCCAGGAACATCAGCCCCCAGACTTGCAGACTTACACTGCACAAAAATTCAGTGTAAGCTTGCTTGACATATGGGGTGATTCAGGCAGTGGGAGGTGTCCTCCCCCCCCCCCGCTTTCTTCTGTGCAACCCAAAACCCATTTGGAGGCCTTCACCCCACTGCCTCCAGTCACTGCACTGCTTTCCCCACCCCACAACTAGATAGCACTGTTGATGTGCTGCTGGCAGGCAGGAGCCAGAGTCAAGGCGGGCAGCATGTGAGATGTGGTCAACCAGTCAAAGCAGGCACAGGCACGAAGGTGGTCAAGGGTGAGGGCAGGCAACAGACAAAGGTGTGGTCAGGGCAGTCCAAAGACAAGGCACAGGCAGGCAGGTCTGGGTGAAATACAATATATTTAAGCCTGTAGTGAATGAAAAGGGACAGGTCCCTGTTTAGACCTAGCTGAATGAGAACTTTAATCTTCTCCATTAAATGCTCAGTCTGCAATTTCCCTTTGCAGACAGGATGCCTTCTGCAAGAGCTTCATTCCTTGAAAATTTCATTTCAGTCGGGAGAAAGAATATGCTTTCCATGAAAACAAATACAAGCATCAGTCCACTTCATCCCTAACTCCAAACACACACCAAAGACATAAAACATTTTTAATCCATGCAATGATGTGAAGCCAGATCCTTTCCATAGATTCCTAGTGAGACCTCACCCCAATTATTCAAGTGATATCTAGTCCCTTTTCACTACAGTGATAATTACTTTGATTTTTAGCTCAGAAAGTTCTGCTAGGAAATCAAATGCTCATCTCAGATATTGCAGTGATGTCCCACATTGCTGTGAGTGCTGATTTACAGTGTGCTTTGCTACTTAACGAGTGTTGCATCTTTACTGGCTCTCGTTTTCTCATCTGATGTTGTTGCTTTCTTGCTAGCCCTCTCGCCATGGTGCTCCAGCATTCTGTTGTTTAAGCTATGTAAAACTGCGCTTCAGCACTCTTCCTTTATTTACAGTTTATGGAGAGCTGTATCCCTTTGTGCTAATGTCCTCTACCTGCTGAGGTTTGATTGCTTTGTATGGAGAGACCAATAAAAAAGTAAACTAGAAAATTGAAGACCCTGGGGAAAATGTCAGTGCTCGGTGCCATCAAGATATAATTATGTGAGAGATTCTCAAACACAATTCAAACGCTCTGCGAAATAAAAACACAAATTGTACAATGGGTGCATGACAGAGATGGCCATTGGGCCTCTCAGTATTTTACTAAGATAGCTTAAGAAAAATTGTTTGTGGAAAACTAATTAGATGCCTGATGCAGAAACATGACCACCAATGATGGCAGCTTGCCATCCAGAACTTCAAGGCATGAACTAAAAGAGAGGCTGGTTGGGATGATACATTGAGCCACTGTGCATGGTGTGTTCTTGGGTCTCCAAGTACTGTGCAGGTGCCAAAGAGAATATGAGGATGCATCTCTGGGCCTTGGAATTAGTATGAAACTTCATGGCTGGACATTTGATTTACGATCTCATCCCAAATAAGATGCTCATAATGCCCCTTTTCACTGGAATTGAGCATTTGATAGAGACAACCCCACCCCAATACAATTGTTTAGAAGTAAAATGCAAGAGAGTTTGCCTATCATAAATTTAAAACACTGTGAATTTGGTTGATCTGTCTTAGGGCTAAACTAGGGCTGGGTTGAACTGGATGATCTTAAGGGGACTTGGAGTTCTTCAGCTCTATCCCCTATTCCATGACCTGCTGCATAGTCACTGAGCCTCAACAGTAAATACCATGAAAGTCGTATTCTGCACCCTCAAGGGTTAATCTAATTCCAAAAGTTATAAAATGTGTTTTCTAATGATTAGGAAATTGATTACTAGCCTGGAGATGCTGATGAACTGTTTCCAAATAACCAAGAACAGCCCTTTTGTGTAGCTCCTTTACACGTCTATCTGGCATTTTGCAGGCTGTGGTGCTTGCAATGACTCGCTGGCTGTTTTATTTTCAAAATGTTGACCAGATGGTCATTTTCTGTACAGTAGCCTTGTGGGGAGGAAGGGAGAATCATAATGACAGAAATATGTGGAACTGCAGCAAACACTCTCAATGAATGACTGAAAGTCATTTTGTATTTAGATTCTCTGCAGTGTGTGCATATGAAATACAACTGCCTGGAAAGAATTTTCAATTATTATAGTTTCCCCCTCCCTTTCCCAGCCCTTCTACTTATCGCATCCGAAATGATTAGAAAAAAAAACCTGAATTGTCTGGAGTGAATGGTAATCCCAGGAGGTGTTTGTTAATGAAAAATCATTGGTAGCAAAAACAGGTTAAATGGTTATATTTTCAGAGAGACTGAAATGAAGGAATGGAAATCAGGCAGGGCATGTTGGTTTAATGAACATTCCAGCCTTGTCATGAATAGTTAATTGGCCTAGAAATTTATAGCAAGGGACGGCACACCACTTGGTCCCCCTTAGCCATACTAATTGTTTATTAACATACAAAAGAACCAATGACCTTTCCAATTCTCATTCTCATTGTCCCTTGTAGGCAGAAAAGACTTGCTTCTCCTAGCCAGCCAGTCAACACGTTGCCGTCTTTATTTTTGGGAAAGTAACCTTTTAGAAAGCAATCTTGGTACATTTGCAATTGTAAAAAAAAAGTCAACTGCCACCATCAGACTCTGTGGATCATCCTGTAATGCTGATGTACCTTTCTGAGATTTGTGACTTTCCCATCTAGTTCTAAATATTATTGCACTGATGCAGATTAGTCATTTTCAAATTCCGTTTGAGAGTTAACAGGACGACATGTACTTCAGGGACTTAAAGATGACCTCTAGCATCACATGGACAAAACAGATTCTGCAAAGCAATATTAAAAGGACAGACCACTTTTTCCTTCTTCTCTGATACTTTCCTTACCACTCTGGGTAGAGTAGCACCAGCAACAACCATCTTGCACCATTGAGATGCTTATGGGCAACTGAATTGGCAAATCCAGTTGCCTCTCTGGGGTTCTTTCAAAGGATATTACTCAAAGGATGTGACAAAAATTCTGTTTAGTATTAGAGAAGATGCTGAAATTCCCTCCATCTGAATTTCTCCAGGGGCTGAGTTCTAAATTACCTGATCATGTTTCTGAAGTAGAGTCAGTGCATTTGGAATTCTCCATTGCTCTATCTTGCTCTGTTGCTTGTAGTCATACAGAGCTCTGGATTTGTGCAGTTTTCTGCCTTCACCTCCTCCACTCTGGCAAAACATTGTACCCGCAAATGAATCTTGATATAAAGCGATGACACAATGCCAGTATCAAAGCGCTGTATTTTTTTTTAAAACAGTTTATATGACTGAGCATGCATGATGTGCGTAAAAAGAGAGGGGGAAACGTCCTGAAGGGAATGGTGAAACGCCAGCAAAGTGTCGAAACAGGCCTGATGCAGAGTTTGGAATCAGTTTTAGAAATTATCCTTGTTAAGCTGGAGAACCACAGCATGAGTCAAGATGACATCAGACATTCTACATTTGATCATAGAATCATAGAGTTGGAAGAGACCACAAAGGCCATCATGTCCAACCGGCTTGCGCTTTTATGGAACACTTCGCAATCAAAGAAAGCACTCCTGAAGCATATGGCGTTCAAATCATCCAAATCCAACCTTTCTTGTTTAAAAGCTGCCACACAAGATCTTGGGGTCAAAGTGGCCAAACTTTATTTGTGTTGCTGATAGGCTGATTTCCCTCAGAATCATTTTGATTGAGCAAATACTCATCTTTCTCTGATCCTGAGCAGCACCATTGACCCCCAATTACCATTTTGTGGCAATTTTTCTCTAGCTGACCCCACTCTGCCAATATGGGGACACGTCATTTGAGCTGGGGGGGGGGAGGAGTAATCCTCCACGCCTCGCCATTGGCCAAAACAGCTAGGTCAGCAACGCTATGTTAAAGTACCTTCTAAGGACTGCCGCTGCGTAATAAAGGCAATTATGAGCAAGAACAACTGAAGGTCATGCCTGAAAATAGACATAAGTGAGGAGTGCCAGGAAAGAAAAGGTATCAAGGTTAAGTGATTGGCACAGCCAGGAAACAATGCAACTTTACTATCCGAAAGCTACTCCCTAGATCACAAATGCAGCGCACTCCGCCGCTGCTGCTGAAACCAGAAACTCTCTGAAAGAGAAAGTATGTGCACAATTGCTTTTTTGAGCATCTTTCCATGATGCGCCCCAAACCACCACCATGTTAAAAAACGCTTCACATGTGCTTCTGGGCTAGGAATTTGGAGAGGAAGCGGAAGGCATCTGTCTAGAAGGTTTTAAAAGCTAACTTAATAAAGTGGAGATCGCTGTCTCAGACATCATCTCAGACAAATGATAAAAGGCTGCCAGTGAACTTGCCTGCTTCAAAGTACCAGGGAATTTTTTCTGAAATGTTCAGCACTCTATTCCTTGGTGAATTTCTTAAATTGAATGGGACTTTGGATCATTTTAAGCTGACCCTTTAACAGAGCAGAAGACTCCCTTGCTTCCCCTCCCTTCTGTGAGGTAAGTGTCCTCAGGGCTCCTGTCAAAATGTATCGCTCTAAGGCAACTATGAGAAATAGAGGCAATATCCACGTACCACCTCAGTGCGAACGATGGCAACAAGCAATTCCTTCAGGGCCCAATTATATGCCACAGAATTGAAGAACTGGGAGATGCTTCTGAATTCAGATGCTTCAGAAGCCATTTTATTTTGCTGCCATACACCTAATATGAAGAGACAAACAAACAAACATTTATTCTATCAAAGAGCTGCCACTGCTTTACTAGAGGCAAAGTTGAGTTGCATTTCAGTCGAGGAGCCTCATCATTAATCACCTCTACAACTCCATGGGATACAGGAGAAGAGCCAGGGCTCCGTGGTGGAACATCTGTTTGGCATGCAGGAAGTCCCAGGGTTTGTCCCCAACATTTCCATTTAAAGGGATCAAGTAGCGGGTGATATGAAAGTCCTGAGACCCTGTAGAGTTGCTGCCTGTTAAAGTAGACAATATTGACTTTCATAAACCACTGGCCTGATTTCTTTGGGGAGTTTTGAATATGTATTTGTATTGTGAGTTTTTTCCCCACTATATGTGACCTGTGAGAGTGGCATTTTTTTTGTAAACTCACTCTTTGGACAACTTGTAGGAAAGTGCTGGTTAGAGATGTAAAATTATTTTTAAAATCACATAAAAAATTGAATCTGGGAGCCTGCTTGTGCCTTTTTGTAAATGGAATGAACTTTGACGGATGATTTTTGTTTTGGTATGGGTACTATCAGCCTCACCTATTTCACAGAGTTGTTGTATAGATGAATCTATTCACTGGTCTGCAAAGTAAGGATTGGATCATACTGAAAATAAGCTTATTATCTCCCTAGCCTTGTGAGAACACAGATTTGATTTAAGCAACAAAGAGGTCACTAACATTGATCCAATACCCTATTAAGTAAGAGACGTTTAATATAATGTACACTATTTAATTAGCACTGAATGTTGGATATCCAACCTAAAGATACCTTATTTTTAAAAATTAAGCACACACAAAAATGCAGGTCTCATGCTAGGAACTGAAGTAAATATGGCCTTTTTAGTTGTTAATGATCTGTGAAAGCGGCTGTCCTCAAGCTATAGAGCAAACAGCACTGTATTTTCAAAAATTCTCAAAATTCTGCCAGTTTGTTCCATTTAAATTCATTTTGGAGTTTATTTTACAACAACATTCAAATTCACTTTCTTGAAAATGTGATAACTATGTTTGTTTGGCATGATTATAAGCCCCAGACATTCACCAGTATGATTTCTACAAGATTCCTAGAATTTCTTCAAGTCTTAAGATCTTGACTGAATTTGCAAAAGATTACTAATCTTACCAGAGCACTGTTCATTTCAAGTGGGAATACTGCAAGAAACAAGCAAGTCAAATTCTTTGTCTTCCCTTTGAATAAAGCAACGTCTCAGAGGAAACAAGCTATAATTTCATAATGCAGTGGGGGAAAACTTGACAAAATACCATTCTTCTGGGAAGCTAAGTCATTGCAATCTTTTCATTTACTCCTGTGAGATTCAGTAATTTTCAGTGACTTGGGTTGCCCATAGAAAACAGGAGAAAGTGATTTAAATGTATGAACTAAAAGCAAGAATACAAAAAAATATGTAAAAGAATGACAAATGTGTGCTTCGAAGGGTTGACAAAGAAATTGATTTTGCAAATCTCTTCCAGTCTTTCAAGACCATATTATATTACCTGGATATTTTTCCTCAACAAATATTGGCTGAATCATAATTTTTCTTCTCTTCTCTTCCACTTTAATGACTCTCCACTGCAGGCTCTTCCATACTTCATTGTGTTTGGGGTGGTGCCAGGGAGA
Organism: Sphaerodactylus townsendi; assembly: GCF_021028975.2. Taxonomy (NCBI): domain Eukaryota; kingdom Metazoa; phylum Chordata; class Lepidosauria; order Squamata; family Sphaerodactylidae; genus Sphaerodactylus; species Sphaerodactylus townsendi. Next base: position 4,539,166 of record NC_059436.1, read on the forward strand.
AGCTGGGATCTTTACCTCTATGCATCATGGGTCATAAGTCAACATAAAACCAGAATTTCAGATCCTGGTCTGGCACCCCATTACTAGCTATAATTAGTGGAGTGGCCCACATTTGCATGAATCTGATAGCCATAATTAGTTTAATTAAACTGTGATTTTGTATGTGTTTGAACTAAGTCAATGACTTGCAGTTGAATACATGAAAATGGCTTGTACAAACCAGAGAGGTATCATAAAATAATAAAAGCATGAAGGTGTCTGAACTGTCATTCAGCTGTAGAAGTCACTGATGTTTGAAGGTGATGCTGCCAACATTTTCAATGGTGTCTGTGACTGTCAGAAATTGACTCCTCTAGTTTGAAAATCTTTAGCCCATTATTAGCCAGGTCAGACCCAAAGTAAGAGCTGAGCTTGTAACAGCTTCAATCTGGCAGGCTTTACCCTTGTTACTAATTTTTACTGCCCCCTTCATTTCCCTAACTAAACTTACCAACAATAGCTGTAGTGATGAGGCTCTGATATTTTGTTTAATATCACAGCTGCCAGATCTCTAGCTGGTTGCTGGCCTTTCATTACAATTTGAACCTCACCAAGAGGCCTAGGATGTTGTAAAGTATCAACATAGTATTCATGTGGATCCCAGCAGGGCTGCCTTCTGAATCTAACAGATGTTGATTTTGTCAATTTGAAGATGTTTCAAGTGCATCTTTAGTGTTTTCGGAATGGCATCCAGGGTACCAATTACCACTAGAATGACCTCAGCTAGTTTGTGCCATAGTTTCTGAATCTTGATTTTCAAATCATGATATTTAGTGACCTTCTTATGTTCTTTTTCATTGACTTTGATGTCCCCAGGTATTGTTATGTTGATGAGCGTCACTTTCGTATCCTTGATCATGGTGGTGTTAGTGTGTTATATGCCAACACTTTGTTCATTTGGATTCGAAGGTAGTATATATGCAGATCCAAGCAATGTGTCCTTTTGTAGTTGATAGATGAGATTTTATTAATATGTAGATGTTTCAAGTGCTGTCCAAGGTTTATGGCACCATCTGCCAATAATCACTGAGACCAAAAATGCTGGCTTGTGCCATAATCTCCTCCTCCTCCTCCTCCTCCTCCTCCCTCCCCCCCCCCCCCCCCTCCTCCTCCCTTTTCCTTTCCTTCCTGGACTATTGATTGGATGCTTTTCGACTACTTCAACTAACTCATCTTTCCTTACTACTACTACTAGTAGTAGTAGTAGTAGTAGTAGTAGTAGTAGTATCATCATCATCATCATCATCATCATCATCATCATCATCAAAATCCTGGATATTGCATGGAATTTCGGATTCCCATGAGCCCACTTTGCTTCTTTCACCAGGTTACTTGAGGTGGGAAAGGAAGAGGTGACAGTGGTAGCTCATAGGTGGCAACTTTGGAATTGGACGGGAGTTTGAGTTAAATATCATCCCAAAGGCACTTTTTTTTTTTACTGAATTCACATTCAGTACATTACATAAAAAATAGCCAAATATTTATATTTCATCCTAGAACATGATGAAAGGGTGCTCGCTGAGCCTGATCTTAACAATATGCAGGTGGGAGAAAGCATTAAATATTTGCCTTTCATGAATACCTGAAAATGGGAAAAAAAGAGTGGGGGCAGGGCAGAATGGGATTAGGGATAAACCAGTCATGCCTCTGAAAGAAAAAAAATCACAGAAAGAGTACCTATTTGTAATTTTATTCAAAAAATAGAGATTTCTTATTAATAAACTTAAACGAATGTATATCATTTAAAGTTGTTTATTACACTGTCATAGAACTGTATATTTACATGTACATATTTTTATTCACTGTGCAATTGATTGAAAGAAATGATATCTATATTGTTATTGTTGCCAATGTGCACACGGTTTGAAAGAAAAAAGGTGTGGTCAGATTGTTCAGAGAAAACACCTAGGCCATTTCCGCACGGCCCCCCCAGGCGTCCCCACGCCGGCAAGAATTCTGCCGGCGTGGGGGCGGAGGCCGTTCGCACGCAAGCTTGCGGGCGGCCTCAGGAGAGGCTGGCGGACGACAGGCGGCTCCGCATGGAGCCGCCTCTGCCCCCTTCTTTTTCCCACTCACCTTGTCCCCGTCGTCGGCCTGCTGGCCTCCGAAGCCCCGCCCACACTGCCCTCCAACCTCCAGGGGTCGGAGGACAGTGAGGGAGGGGCTTCGGAGGCCAGCAGGCCGACGACGGGGACAAGGTGAGTGGGAAAGGGAAGGGAAACAGCGTGTTCCCGGCGGTGCTGTTCGCACTGCGCCGCTGGGAAGACGCTGTTCCCTCAAAAACAACCCTTTAAAGGGTTGTTTTTTTAGGGTGGCCTGACGCCGCCCTGAGGGAGGGGAAGGGCAGCCAGGTCGGCGCTGCTGCGTTTCAGCAGCGCCGCCTGTGCGAACGGCGGCCTGGGGGCGGCGTTTTTACCGCCCCCAGGCCGCCGTTTTTGGCCCATGCAGAAACGGCCCTAGTCATATAACTGAATTTATACTGGGAAAGTACTGGGGTTGATTTTAAAATCTTCATCCCTGCTGTTTTAAACCCCTGCATATCCATTTCTGTTTTGCTTCTTGAATGAGTCAATTGAACTTGTAATTCTTTGTGTTCATATAATGCATTATTTATTGCCTTAGACTGAATTTTCCATATAAAATGTTCATATTTTAATGTTAATTATACATCATCAGATTAACATTATAAATATATGTGGTTATAAACCATTGTATATAACTGGTTTTTAGGCGGATCATCTTACATTTGGGGTCCTCTTCCTTTGGGGTAAATGTATATGAAATACTCAGAACAATGTTGGGGAAGGGGAGACATACACATGAATGAGATGGTAGCTGAAGGCAAGAACATCTAGAAAGGAGAACATTAAGATCCTTTTTTAAAAATACTGTTTGATCAGCACAGTGTTTTATCGATGTGTGTGTGCATCTGCAAACCCCAGACTTGAAGAATCAGGATACAATCTCATGTATTCTGCAGTCAATTATGTTTTCTTATGTAAATGTGTATCAGGGATGCATTTGTCAGGGGAGGTGGGAAGTAGAGCTGCAAATGTATTAAGAAGAATTCAACCCGAAGGGAAGGTACACTACATGGAAAGGAGCTCACAAGTGTGCAAATGGCCAAAGTGAATGTGCTGAACACAGAGTCTACACTCCAGTCCTGGAATTAATTTCCGAAATTTTCCTGATAAAACTGGAATTTGGAAGGAACAGGATTCAGAGTAGAACAAACCGTAAAAACCAACCAAATAATGTGGTACAGAAATCCACTGAGTTTTAGTTTCTTTTAGAGCCAAGTGTGTACCTTTGTTTTACTTTAATTAATCATTTTTGATCCATTATTTCAAATCAAGGGAAAAGAACTAAAGAGACTTTAATCCAAATAGGCCTGCTTGTGATCATTCCTTTAGAGAACAATGCTAAAAAGGTCTAGTCAAACTCCTACTTGAGTCTATTCAGTGGGGCTTACTCCTAGGAAAGTGTTCTTAGGATTGCACTTACTAAGAACAGGTTCATTAGTCATATGCTTGACATCTTCCCATGTTCTCAGGGGAAGATCAGATGCAGTCTCATGGGCAAAGAGAAGGGGGATAAACCACCTGCATCTGAGCAAAACTGCTGGCAAATCTGAATTGAGCATTAACAGCTCCGTTTTAAAAAGTTGCTGAGTATAGCCCTTGTCTCAGATGGACAAATGGTGCTAAGAAGCTGTTATCCTAGGCTAACCTCACAAGGGAATGAGGATGTTGGCCAAAATAACCACTTAGAGCTCTACCATGGAGTTTTTTGCCAAGCTCAGTATTTGAACACTGAAAGCAGAGGAAACAAAATCTCATCAGGGACAGACACTTGGATACTGAAGTTGGCTTAAGCCATAGTGACGGCAGACAGCAAAAAGGTCTAGGAGATGATTTAATTTACAATATAAATGACTGAGGAGACTTACAGTGGATTTCACTGCCATGTCACTCAGACTATGTGGCCCCTGGAGTCAATAGCATTGCTGGCTTGACTCACATTATTAGCATGATGCTACCCATCTGTAATGAATGTCAGTCTTATGTGCTTTGCTAAAATGAAATCAGGGCATTCTGAAAACATTAATTAAATCTCACAATCCTTAAGGGGGAGGAAAGGGGAAGGTGCTGGGTATGGACCTGTTACCTAGCATTTGTACCCCCTCACAACCAGACATATAGCTTCAACTGGTGGTCACCTGTCTTATATGGAATCAGACCATTGTTTTATCAAGATCAGGGTTTCTGATTGGCAGAGACTCTCCAGGTTTCTGGAAAAGGTCATTTGCATTGTCTCCTACTTTATTGATTGAATTGAAGACACCAAAGACTGAACCACCACTGAACCACAGTCTTTCTCTGCTTGGCATAGGATAACCCAGCAACTTTCTCATCTTCACACCCCATGCATGACCCAACCCCTGCTTTTCCTGAGTATGGGCTGGCACGTGCATGGAACAAGAACAGTGGGCTTCTAGATCATCCTATGGCAGTGACCCTGCTGAGAGGCAGTGTGAGAGCCATGAGTCATACGGTGAAAGCGAACTGGGAAGCTGAAGTTTCTATTTCACCTTTCTTGCTCATGAAATCCTCTGAAGTTTGAACTAAGAACATGGAAAGATTCTCATATGGATGGTGTTCACTGACTGTAAAGAAGTAAATCTACATCATGCAAGGGTGTGTGCTAGGAAGTCTAATCAGTGGTTTCTGTGGGCTTCCAGCAGCCTTTGGTTATTTAATTTATTGTATTTCTTGTGGCATACTATCATGACTTGGTACCCAATTTGTCTATTAGGTAAATAGCACAATAAGGAGACATCAGTGCATGAAAATAGATTGAGAGATACATGGATGATCAAGGGCTAACACCTGTGTCTCATAATTAATGTGTGAATTTATCCTTAACCAAGTCTGAAATCTGTATTTACTCTGATTTATATTACAAAATTGTCCTGAAATGAAAGTGATATGGACCTAGACTGCAATGATCAATATGCAACATGAGTTAGGTTCCATTTAAAGTAAATGTGCTTAGATGTTCACTTTTCATGCTTAGCTTTCTTACTGGTCCATCAAAAATATATCTGTATTGACAACAGCTGGAAACAGGAAAAGATGTATGCGGTTGATTGCCCACACACCCAGGAATGGAAACATGAGAAATCAGCATACAGATTAAACTGGGTTTATTAAGGGCTGATCTGCATAGCTAAACACTTCCATCGTGTTTACTGTTGCTTACAACCTGCAGAGACCGTTTCTGATGACTACCTGCCTTTGGCTCCGAACTCAGCTGCTGGCCTTTCTTTTCATACCGGCACACAAACTAGTGCTGAGATAAGGCAAGTCTCATGGCCCTTCCAAAGACCATTTAGCAATTAGGATTCAGCTGCTTAACATTTGGGCCGGAAATTGATTTTTTCCCCAAACCTAGAGAAACTAACTTTAAAATACCCCTTAAACTCAGTTTCATCTGCAGCAGTTATCAGGTGGTGTTATTTATCTCCATGGCATGAGAAATTCCCATTTCTGTTAAAGAGACAAGATACTGATTTTGTCCAGATCAGCTGACAACTGTATCCAAAGTATGATCAATTCCTTGATGATTCCAAGGAGCTGGTGGGGAGGAGGTGTCTTCATTCCATGCTACTCCTCTTTGAAAAGCAGTCAAACACTCACATAGAAAGAGTGGCTGAGATTTACCTTGGCCACCATTGCTGCCTGGGGGTGGGGCAGGGAGAGGAGCAGGCTCAGGACTGCCCAGGACTGCCCAGCTGCCAGCACAGCTGCCAGCACAAGCGAGTGACTCGTCTGGAGGAGGTGGGGCTGAGGCCTTATATGGGCAGGCTGGGCCATCCTATGCTTTTTCTCGCGCCAGCACTGATGGCTTCTTCCACCCTCCCTCATCAGTTTGAGTTTTTTGTTGTTGGCATTCTGGTTATGGTGATTGTTGTTATTTGCATTTCATCTGTCACAGCCTGGCGGGTTTCACATGGGGACTGATCTGTTCAGGGGAGGAGTAGCCTGTGTGCTGGCCCTCCCCATTTGGTGCAGGCCTCCATAAGAGGCCTGAGGGATGGAGCAGGCCTGTGAACCACAGGTGGGAGCTGTTTGTGGCTTGTGCTCCTGGCAGCAAGGGGAGTTCATCCAGAGGCCAGTGCCCAGATGGCTCCCACTACCTTGCTGCTCCAGGCATTGGTGTTTTTCCCATGCATCAAGCTGCCCAGTGGTCCCTGGGGATAGCAGATGTGCTGCCAAGTGCTGGATCCATCCCCTATGCTGGGCCTCTGCTTCCTTTTGCCAGCACACCAATAAAATGGCTGTTGCTTAATTTTATCCACACAATGGGGTTTTCTGTGTCTCCTTCTGTACGCTCGGACTGCTTCCTCCCCTTCTTGGGCGGCAACATTCAGTTTCAGATCCAAATGGCAACGGTGCATAGTGAGGGATTTGGAAATGGAAGGATGCTGTTCTGGTAGGAGAGATAAGAGCAGACAATAATGCAGGCTTGATAGAAGCTAGTAGTTCCTCTAGTGCAAGTGATTAGAGTGTGATGACAGGAGAAGACAAGAGATGCTCCAATGCTCCCCAATTCAGTTTGCGCCCTATTTGCTGGTTGTGAACAGAGACCTGATATTTTGAGAACCAGTTCAATAGTTCATTGATCTCTTGTGGGTGTTTGGCAGGTTGTTTCACTGTATTGCTTTCTAACCATGCAATACAGTGCCATTAGCATTTTGCACATGCACATTCTCCCACAGCCTGATTGAGTTCTACTACTCTACTATGTCCTTGCTGAGTAACTGCTCCACTCAGCAGGCAATTGTTTAAAAAGACAATTAGGTCACTTTCAAATCCTGTAGCTCAGTCATCAATACATGCTGTGCTTCATCTAAGTAGTCCTTAGCAAAGTTAATAGCTGCCAGTCAGTCTGAATCAGCAGCCAATTCGTACATGCATTGCTTTGGGAAAACCCATTGTTTACTGGTTCAGCAGGTGTTCATGGCTGCTTGGCATGAACCTAACAGACTGAGTGATCAGCTCACCTTTGAACATAGTTAGTCTGACACCTGAATGATGGGGTGTTGAAGTTTGCAGCATCCCTACAGAAGACTTCAGTGGAGAGGTGGCAAGGTGGCAGGGGTGCTTTCCTAAGAATTTACTTCACCTTCTCCACAAGGTAACAGGAACAGAAATGATGACTCATGAACAGAGAAGAGTAATAATTGTTTACCAATGAGGAAAAGGAAACAGGAAGTAGGTGGAGCTTAGGAGCTGCTGAAAAACATGCAGAAAGCTGTTGTGGTAGCAAGTCTGTTCTGAATTTAAAAGACAACTAGGAGAAGGGTGAAGGTTATGCCCAGTCCTACACATGCAAACTTGGTAGTAAGACCCAGGCAAGAGGTATCTGCTCCAAGAACTAGTAGGCAATACACCCCCACTCTCATACTTCCATCCCCTCAAAACTTATTTTTCTGCTATAGCAAGAGGAAATAAAATTTAGGAATGTAGGGTGGGAGAATGGAATTAGGACTCAGTAAAAAACAGAAAGTTGTGCGGTGGTGCAATGTTTCATTTAAAAGGCTAGCCCAAAAAGCAGAGTTTTCTGTAACAGTAGGGGGGAAACTGACCAATTCAGGGCCTAAATTGAGCCAGCATGGTATAGTGGTTAAGAGCAGATCTAATCTGGAGAACCAGGTTTGATTCCCCACTTTGCCACATGAGTTGTGGAGGCTTATCTGGGGAACCAGATTAGCTTGTGCACTCCAACACATGCCAGCTGGGTGACCTTGGGCTAGCCACAGTTTTTTGGAGCTCTTTCAGTTGCACTGATTTCACAGGGTGTTTGTTGTGGAGGGGAAGGGCAGGAGATTGTAAGTCCCTTTGAGGCTCCTTATGGGAGAGAAAGGGGAGATATAAATCCAACTTCTCTTCTTCTAAATGGCCAAGAAACAGAACAGCTTGAATTAAGTATTTTTTATGTTTCCCCTTCAAATCAAGTGACTGCACCAAAGATCTCAATATTCTATTAAGTTAAAGAAAATTAGGTGTTGAACTGCTACGCAACATTCATCATGGTGTTATTCTTCCTTATATTCTTTTCATTCTTGAAATGGAACCACATCCCTCTTTACAGATTATTTTCAACAGTGAATGAATCCAGCAGGCAAAATGAGGACAGAGCTCTCCATTAGATGGGAACTTCAGATCACATATTCCTAACTGTAGCTTTGCCATCAACATCTGGCCCTGACTTTTTCTACCAGCTTGTGTCCCTCTAGAAATGACTTGTGGCACCTGCCAGATGGAAGAAGGGCAACATGTTCAAAGTCAGTTTTCAGTAAATCCTTATATATTCTAGGAGAGTGTTTGGGTGTCTGGAAAGCAGGTATCGTAGAGAACAAGTAGTGGATTACAAGTAATGAACTCTTGAGTTATCAGTTTGACTTTAGCTGGAGGGGGGGCACCTAAAAATCCATTTTAAAGGATTCTAGAGGGCCGGTCTTGCAAAGACCTCAATTTGTTGCTTGCAATAAAGATACCTGGCATTTAACCTATTGAAGAGTTTTGACCATATCTTATGACCTTTGTTATTTCAAATGCAGAAGTAGTCAACTGGAGATATTCCATGAAGACAGAAGGTTAGGCAGGGGTTGATTCAAGACCAGGAAAGGGAGTCATGCAAAGTGGCAGAATACACATCTCTAAAAAGGAAAGGAAAATGAAGAAAAGGGGCCACTTTGCATGCAGAAGATCCCCCAGTTCTTCAGTTGAACACTCAGATGTTGGAACATCCTTTTCCCTGCTCAAATGCTGCTACCAGAAAAGACAGTTTTGAATTAGATGGACCAGTGGGTATGACCAGATGATGAGGAAGAAGAGTTTATTTTTATACCTTGATTTTTCTCTACCTTTAAAGAGTCTCAAAGCAGCTTACAATTGCCTTCCCTTCCTCTCCTCACAGAAGGGGAGGTGGAGTTGGGGTAGGTGGGGTTGAGAGAGTTCTGAGAAAACTGGGTCCCAAGGTCATCCAGCAGGCTTCATGTGTAAGAGTGGGAGCACAAACCCAGTTATCCAGATTAGAGTCCACCACTCTAAACCACTATACCACACTGTTCACTAAGCTGAATAGTTTCATATGTCCATAAGAAAATTTTCTAAATTTAGAAACCCCATTGTTCAGTGTATTAGAGTTCAATTTCCTGGGTCTTCTTCCAAGGGAACTAAATAGTTCACCCTTACAGAAGTATCATATTCCATAATCTTTTTATAGTGCCATCATAAGCAAATTTACATCCTTCTAAGTTTATTGACTTCAATGGTCTTAGAAGTGTGTAACTCTATTGAGGGTGGCATTGTTAGAGGTCCTTTATGAAAAGCAGCAATTTTTAAATTATATTCTTAATTCAAATATCTTACAATACTAAAAAATAGCCTCTGCAAACCCATTTTACAAATAGGGAACTTGGATTATATTGACAGAACATTCACTTAGGCCACCCACTAAAGTCACAGCCAGTGTGGTGTAGCGGTTAAGCGCTGGTGGACTCTAATCTGGAGAACCGGGTTTGATTCCCCACTTGTCCACATGAGCAGCGGGCACTTATTTGGTGAACTGCTGGGTGACCTTGGGCTAGTCACAGTTCTTTGGAAGTGTCTCAGCTCCACCTACCTCACAAGAGGAAGAGAAAGGAGCTTGTAAGCTATCTTGAGACTCCTTCTGGAGAGAAGGGGGGTATAAATTCAAACTCTTGTCTTCTTTTTCTGCTCATTGAGGTGGTATCTATGTCTAGATTCCAGACTGCAAAGGGGGGAATCTCATGATGGAATGCCTCTACATACCAACAACTTTCTGCCTTTCATGTCAACAAGAAAGATAGATATCCTCCCTCCGAAAATACTGTAATACTGAGAGCTACCATGGGTCCCTGGACAAAGATTCCACCTGCCCCCTCCCCCCCATTACATATGACCCTAATCTAAACCAAATAACATTAAAATGTCACTTGGTTTTAATCTATAGTCATAAAAAAATCAGCTGTCTTCCCATCTGTCCATTTATGGAAGAGATAACTGTTCTGAGAATAAAACTAGGAGACTGAAAGTCAACCACCAGCTAATGGGGGGTGTTTCAGGGCCAAAGCCAAAAGACATGGGAATATTCTTGCCTAGGTGAGACAATTCCCCTCCCCTATATTATTTGCAGTGGAAGCTAAGAGTCTCTGTTTGTCACAGGGATAACTCATTAGAAAATGATGCTACATATGTTTGAAAACTGGCCTCCAGTCCCAGAATTGTGATTGAAGTTGCAAAGCCAAAATTGAAAGGAATTGGATCATCCTGGACCAGGTTATCCTCATAATAGGCAACATATAAGAAGAGAGCATTTAAGCAACCTATCATGTATCTCTAATACTCAGATCCCCAACCTACCATGGAAGGTTACTGGATGACACAGTCTCAGTCAGACCTACCTCACAGGGATGTTGTAAGGATAAAATGAATGAAAGGCAAACAATGCAACTTTCGGACCCCAGTGGGGAGAAAGACTGAGTATGGCATTTGTTATAAATCTAATGTTAGTGGCATTAAAATATGACATCATTTGTCATATAGTAAAGGAGCCTTTACAAAGGGTTGTTAGATCTTCAGCCAACACAATAATAATGCTAACAACCCTGTGCCTTAACTGAGAGTCCTAACCTCTGTCCCACATATATAGCTATTAAAACAGATTAATGTTCCATTATCATTCTTGTAAAGGGTGAAGATGGGGGGAAGCATCCTTTTACTATTTTGTTAGATCGCAGGAAAATATTAAATCCTTCCTTCTGTACATATTATGAACAAAAGCTTGATACTATACTACTGTTAACTATATTCTGTTGTCAAGCAGGATAGGGATGAGACCAAGACTTGAAAATAAATGGTGGGGGGACATGGAGAAAATGTGGTGGAGCGAGAGAGAAATGGACGAGAAAATTGTGGAAGAGAGGGAAATAATTTAATGAAGAGAGGGGGAAAGGTTGTTTTATCTCACTGCAACACTAATTACCACTTTGTAAGATCTAGCTGAACTGGGTGTAAGGAATGGAAGAGAGGAAGGCTAGAGTATTGGGTAAAAATTGCCCTTGGGAGAAGTTTGCAGGCTGGCAATTACTGCCACATCCATCAGTCTGCCGTCTTGTCTTCCTCCAGTGCAGGATTGGTTGATGGGTTTAGCATGATCTGTTGATAAAGTTTGCCTCAGTCTTGCAGAAAGGGAAGTCTAGCCCATAGTCAGATTCTACACAGATAAAGCCAAGTGCCACCTTCATCACCCTTAACCAGCAAGGAATGCTTTCCAAAACTAAGGCCTGCTTCGTTCAGCTGAAAGGAAGCCATGAGAATAGAGACCAGTTTGTCTTGAGCCAAAAAAATCATTTCATAATGATAGTGTTAAGCAGAGAGGATGGTCTGGCCCTGACTCCTTACAGTTTCATATCCATTAAAAAAAAAATAGAACAATGCCGTGCCTGAAGATCTAACAGCACTGAGGTGGTACGTATGGGGTGAGATAATTCCTACATCATGCAAGTCTCTCAAACCATGTAGGACTTCAGAGGTTATCATAGCATGTTTAATTGGGCCTGGAAGTTACCCATATATACTCATGTATAAGTCGACCTGCATATAAGTTGAGGCACCTAATTTTACCACAAAAAACTGGGAAAACTTATTGACTCATGTATAAGTCTAGGGTGGGAAATGCAGCAGCTACTGGTAAATTTCAAAAATAAAAATAGATACCAATAAAAATGTTTTTAAATATTTATTTCAAAGAAAAACAGTATGGTATCAACAATAACTTTAAAAGTTCTGAAGTGGAATATATAACTCTCACAGACAGTGGGCGTTTTCGCACACACTTTTTATTCCAGAATAAAAGCGAACCGCATTGATTCCTTACCTTTTTAATGTAGTTTCGTCGCTCGATGGCATTCACACATGGCCCGGTAGTCACACATCTTCCACTTGCTTTGCAACTCCCGGGTTTTTGCATTCCTCAGGAATGCGGCGCAAACGACGAATCTGATTGGCTGGCGTGCAGTCCTGGGGCAGTCCGGGGGTGGGGCCTAAGTTACCCTGTGAGGCGGGTGGGGCTGAGAGAGCTCCGAGAAGCTGTGACTAGCCCAAGGCCACCCAGCTGGCATGTGTGGGAGTGCCCAGGCTAATCTGAATTCCCCAGATAAGCCTCCACAGCTCAGGCGGCAGAGCTGGGAATCAAACCCAGTTTCTCCAGATTAGATACACGAGCTCTTAACCCCCTACGCCACTGGCCGGGGTGTTTTCTCAGTGCTTCTCTTCTCCTGCTCCGGGAGAAGGCACAGGAATACCTTTGTTCCGTTTCCCAGGAGGACTTTTCAGCACTGGATCCTTGAGAAAGAGAGGGGGACGAAAACAGTGGAATGCCCTCTTCTCTACCCTACTTTAGCAGGATGAGAAGGGAAACGGGGGGAAAAACCCACACGCATCCCACCACACCCCCAAAGGAGGTCTGCAGGCAAATAAGGCACCCTTTGTGCATGACAGCACAAGAGAATATTCTCTGCTCCTCTCAAAGATGCAAGCCGGGCCTCTTTCCAGCCCTCCTTGAAAATCCGCATCCTTTAAGCAACATCTCCTAGGCTCCGCCAAAGCAAGCAGGCTTTCGCTTTCAGCCGCCCTCCATTCAGTTCCGAACAATGGGAGGGACAAAGAGAAAAGCAGAAAGGGGTGGTGGTTTTTTAAGCACCCTTCAAGAGGCCATCTGTGGGTCGAGCTACAAGGCGTACACGACCGAATGGGATGAGGGGGGGAAGTTGAGTGAGATGCAAAAGGAACAAAGGAATGTGCGCGCGCAGCCAGCACCATGTCGCCTCCCATTGGATGGATCAAATCTCGTCACACGGTGGGCGTAAACCCTCGCTGCCGCCTGATCCACTTTCGCTCCACTTTTGTTTCGCAACTAGGTACCAAATTCTGGGGGGAAACTGCGTTTTCCAAGAAAGTTGCACAAGTATCGAGCGACAGGAAAAATGTGGAACAACGGCTGGAATGTGGAACAGAAAGGGGGTCGGGACACATTTCGGCTTAAGTGTGTGCAAAAAAATGTGTGATACGGCGACGACTTCACATGCCAGATCTGCAACATACGGTGTGTGCGAAAACGCCCAGTATCTCTTCAGAGTTTCATAGGGAAGATGCGCAACAAGATCCCCCTTTTAAAAAGTCCCTACAGGTTCTCCTTCAACACGGATAGTTTACCATTACACAGTGAAGATGCTTGCATGGTGATGGCAGCCGATGCTCCAAAGCAAGGCCGTTTCCGCACGAAGGCGGAAACGGCCAGGTCGGCGTTTATGATGCCGACCCGACGACGCTGGGACTGTCCGCATGGACGGTCCTGGGAACAGCCGGGCAGCCGGCACCACGGAGCGCCGGCGCCCGGCCAACCCGGCATGTCCCTGGGCCTCCGGCGCGTCGCCGAGGCCTGGGGACACGCCCCCCTGGCCCTGCGTGCCTGCTCCAGCGGCGCAGGGCAGGACGTCGTCCCCAGGCCTCGGCGACGCACCGGAGGCTGGGGACAAGGTAAGTGCCGGGTGGGGGAGGCGGCGTGAAGCCGCTGCCGTTCGCTCGGCAGCGGCTTCACGGCGGCATTTCCCCAAAAAGAGCGCTGGGAAGCGCTCTGGGGAAACGCCGGCTTCAGGCCGGGAGGGCGGCGCGAGGGCGGCGCGGCTGCGTTGCAGCTGCGCCCCCCCGTGCGAATGGCGGCCTGGAGATGGCGTTTTTACCGTCTCCAGGTCGCCATTCATTGCCCGTGCGGAAACGGCCCAAGTCTTTTTTGCTGTTCTGCAAGCTCAGCGAACAGAAGTCCCACCTGCTTTCCAAAAACACTGGGTGAGGGCCGAGAAAGGTGCTGACAGTGACTACATACCAGGGCACCCTGTGTGTGGGGAGGATTCCTGCCACCATGGGCTCCAATAGTGTGGATTTCCCAATGAGTATGACTCCCTAGCATTCATGACCTGAACAAAAATTCTGTAACATATAAATTTAATATTTAATTTTCACACCTATTCACTGAATATTCACTGTGAATGAAGCTACTGGCCACCTGTAGTGCAGCGAAGCAACAGCTTACCTGGGAGTTGCCTTTGTGTCCACATAGCAGGTAGCAGGTAGCAGGTGCAGAAAAACACCCTCAGCTCCCAGCTTTTTTTCACTCACCACCCATTCCCCCCACCCACTCGCCACCTGTTCACTCATGTATAAGTCGAGGGGGGCTTTTTTCAACACAAAAAATGTGCTGAAAAAGTAGACTTATATGTGAGTATATATGGTAATAAGAATAAAGATAGCTGAGCCAGAAGGAATAACAAGCGTCCTGCAGCCTGTCTCCATTTGAGAGTTGAGCCACAGTGTTCTACATTGACAAAAGCCTCCAGCTGGCCTTCAAGGCAACCTGATGTGGCAACAGCCAAACAGACTCTTCCAGCAGTTGCAAACAGATGTTCAAAAGCACCAGGGAAATGACATGGCCTCGCAGCATCTTATAATTTAACATATCTGGCACAGAACATCAGGTCAGTAAGTTCCTTTACAATAACAGAACTGATTTCCTGCCTTGTTTTAGAAAACTTTTTTTAGAAATGCAAGTCCATCACAATTATGCAATCTCCATTCCTGTGTAAAGTTTCAAGCCACTGTTCTTTAAACATAACTGGGAGAAGGATTGCAGTCTAACTCCAAAGCCATTAGCAGTGATCCCAACGCATACACAAAGGAAAAGATGGCATGGAATCTGGGGAGGGTGTGTGGAAAAAACTTCAGTAGCGCTTGCCTTTGGTCTCAATACAACCCTGAGCCCATCAGTCAGGAATCCTGTCAACCAGAAATTCTTGAGGCAGCACTTCTGCTGGCTCTCCCATCAAGTAGTTAACTTTCACACCACTAAGGACCCTGTTGCTTCTCACCAGAGGAGACTGTGAGGCAAAAGGCATTGGAGCTCTATTCTCCCAACTCATTGCTTATTCCTTTAAGTTGGTCTTTTCTAGAGGAAGGGGAAGGAGCTAGAGAGATAGTTGAGCCTGGGAAGGGTAAAAGAGCTCAGTTTATATAAATTCTCTGCTCCTTGTGACCTGTCCAGGGTACTGAATGCCTGTCTGCTTTCTGTAATTGTACACTGAACACAGAATTTCTGCATCCTTTTCTTTTGCTGGAAAATCAGACACTTCATGGGCTCCATGGAGATTCTCCTGCCCCCTTTTTTCCTGTACAAAGACTGAGTACATGTAGAGCTGGTTCATATATAAATGCACAATACCTGATCTTCCCTGCATGATAAGTTTTGCTTAAGAACTTTTGGCTGAATAGGCATCAGATCATTAATAAAAAAGGATTGAATTGAGGCAATACATGTGTTCTATTGCTGTTATTACTCTGGAATGGCTCAGTTGTACATGTGAGTCACTTGTGAGTCAACATCAAGTGAACCTGACCATGGCTGCATGCAGGTGGAAAAGGGGTGATACTTAAGTAGCATGGTCTAATGCACTCCAGTACCAATCCACTCCACTCTAGTACCACTTGTTCAACTGTTGTGCTTGTGCAAACTAAAAGATGTTAATATTCCTAAGATATTCCCAAGAGTTTCATTTCTTTTACACAGTAAGGTATTATAGATCCCCTTCTGAAATACAAACCACATTTGGTAACTGGCAAGCCAGCCATACAAGGGACAGCTACTGAGAAAAAATGAAGAAGTTCCTCAATTGCCCTCATGTACCTGTGTTCACAGCTGGTTTTACAATGGGTGCCATCATTTCAAAGATTTGAGACCTCATGACAAGATTCATCTGTTTTAGCTTCCTGAAGTGCACCCAGCTCACATCTGAGTGCAATATAAATCATCATTATTAACTGCATCTTGGAGGTTTTATAAAACAGTCACAAATGGAAAGGCTGGGCAGAGGTCATTCATTTCCTTACACGGCATTTCACTGCTACTAAATCATTCCTTTGCACTCAGATGGTAGAATCTGCAATCAGCCAAGTCTTCAACTTAACCCTCAGTGTATTTGTTCTTAGTTCCTGGGTGTTCTGATTCTGTGAGCTACTGAGTAGACAAAGCAGTGCTCAGGATGAGCTGTAAGAAACATTTCAGCTCCAGCAAGTATCTTTCACTATCACAGTCTGAAAAGGTGTTATTTCTCCCATGGAAGCCAAAGAAGTATACATGAAGTTCTCTGGATATCTCTCGCAGAGGTACTGACTAGATACCTACTAATTTGTCTTCATTTTTCTCATTGGGTGGTAGACCTGTCCTCCACAATCCCAATAATTTTGAGTGGGAGTCCTCCAAGTGGCTAAGATTCTCTTAGGCATACCTGTGTATCTTCAAAGATAGCTCCTCCAAAAAAAATGGGAAAACTATGTATTGCCAGAATTGGCAGGAAGAGCTGAGTACAACTATGTACTTTTGGGGCTGAAAAGGCACCCAGGATCAGAGCCTGCAGAGCAAAAGTCCTAGGGAAACCTTCAGCAAATGGAGGTAGGGAGAATCCCTTCAGCAGCACACAAAAGCAAAGAGTAAAAGCAAAGAGTAAAACTGACCAGAGAAATGGTTGAGCAGAAAAAATAAGACTCCTCTTGGGTTCTGCATTCTGCACAGCCAGGCAGATGTTTTGCAGGTGCCTTAAGGAAAAAGGGTGCATGTGGAATTGATTACACCTACTGCCCAGATCAGAACTGCCCCAAAGGAAATGAAAGGAAACTTCACCACTACAGCTCCTGTATATCCTCAAAGTTGTTCAATAGAAGTCCAACATCAGTGGCGATGAGGTGAACAAATTGAAGAATCATGCCCTGAGTAATCATTTATGTTGAACATAGTATGTTTGCCTGCCAAACATGACTGCCTTGAACTTTGTGGTATCCCTCGCTAAACCACCATGCATACTGATGGTGCTAGATTAAAATAATAAAATAACAAATGAAAAAGACTGTACTGGGACCAATGGAAGGAAGAGAATAAAACCTGAAAATTTCATATGGCCGCATGTCTGATAACTGAACCTTCAAGGTAATATACCAAATATTGAAAGACTCAGGATAAAAAATCACAAGAACATTCATCACTCCACACAGCATTATCAAGAAGGATCTTGCAGTGTTCATATTGTGCTCACAGCTAAATTCTAATGACTATGATGGATGGGAAGGTTTCAGAAGGTGAAGCCTCACAGATGGGACTGAAAGGTAGATCAACATTTGGGCTTCAAAACCTGACACAGATAAAGTGTTTTGCAGATAATGTAAGCAGAAACTAGACAACATGTTTGATATGTATGGCAACATCAGAGATATCTGAATGGAGGAGACAAGGAAGTACAATGGGGGCAGTGTATTTCAGAATTTTTGTATAAATTATGGCAAGCAGTGCTTATCTGTTGTCTTTTTTTGTTCCTCCACCCCACCCTCATGGCGGTGTGTATCCCATGATTTGCCAAATAGCTCAGAATTATGTAACAGATACAGAATTCAACATCCTGAGAACCTCCACTTTGTAAATTGTAAGTTTCTAGCCCTTGGACTACCAAGATAATGGACGTACAAAGAAAAGTTGGATTTGGAATAGGACCATATATTAAACCAAAAACTGAAATTAGCTTCTTTAATAATGAAAAGAAAGCTAATTGTATTAGGATATCAATGGGGCAATCATTTCCATTCACTGGTTTTAATAGAAAACATATTTCTGAATCTAATTTCTTCCACATTACATGCAGTAGAGACTAGATTTGCAGGGACTGGAGTTATTGCTGAAGCAACCTCCCTCTCAAATTTCGGACAAATAAGAGAAAGCATCCTGGTCCTTGTCATGATCAGCTCAAACAATATCAGCACCATGGACAGAGATTTGATTTCTAACACCTACTTGCCAACTCTTTACACCATCACTACAGAACAGTTCTTAGCAGGAGATCCCAATAAACAGGGTTAAATAGGTTGCAACTATTGAAAGGAAACATGGCATATATTTTCCTGTTTTAATCTAAGCCTGACCTATTAAGAATTGTCATGATTATACCAGACAATCAAAGCACAAAAGCTTTGATGGGGTAATTGATATCATCACACATTTGATCAGTAATGCTTCTGGCTCTCAATCTGAATGATGAAATATTTTCAACCCATTTTGCAGACCATTCAGCAACTGTGGGGTAAGTGTGTACATGAGCATTTCTTATAGGATGAACAGAATCCCTCCATGTCAGCTTAGTCTTGATGTGATTGCTAGCTGAATGTACACCTTACTTCTGAATAGACCTCCTTCAGGAAAAAAATAGCTAAACTATCTTCTTTATGTCAACACTACCTTTAGAAGGAAGGAAAGCATAGCAAAAAAAATCTGTGGTTGCCAAAAACAAAAAAAGTAGGTGAGACCGTAAATAAGTGAGGAGAAGCTTCAGAGAAGGAGAAACGGAATTAGACAAGTTAAAAGGAACTATTTGTTTAAAAAAAAGAGGAACAAGCTTTTTTGAGAAGGGAGATGATGGACTCTGATTATAGGTCCAATTGAAGTTTTTGTGACAGTTATTTGCTTTTTGAGACCCCCCTCCCCACTACTCCTTTTCTTCCTCTAACATTAAAGAAACCTGTGGAAAAGCAGAGTGAGACTTTTAAAGGCATTTCACCAGCCCCTCGGTTTTTCCAGGAGGCGCCCATCAAGGTACTGTATTTATGTCATCAAGATGATAGCAGCAATCTTCAGAGCTGTGTGAATTCACAAACATTTACTTGACACGATCATTGTAGCTGAGAAAAAAAACAAAGTTCAATAGAAAAGATGTTATGACCTGTAGCAATGTCTCTTTTCAAAAGTCGTTTTTGATGGGCTACAGAGAAGAGTAAGAGGCATTGAACAAAGTCCACTGGAAAGGTAGAAGCAAATTTTGTCACCCCCCACCCCCACCGGATCTGGTGAGAGGAACCAAAAGTGGCTGATAGAATGTCATTTTAATGTTTTTCTGATGTAAAGTATCTAATAAAAAAGCAAAAGGGCTTCAGCTACAATGTCAAACACCATAGTGTAGCTAATAGCACCATTTGCTACCTGTATAACACCCCACATTTCAGGTGACTCAACTATTCTCATGAACAAGACATTGTACATTTCCTGAGCTCTTTTGCTGCAAAGGTATTCTAAAGAAAGAAAGAAGTCACCTGATAAATTATCAGCAATTGATCACACTTGAAACTGATGATTGCTCAGGTGAATTTTCACTTATTTTATGTATGTGTCAACTTAATTTCCCCTTTCTTCCTAGCTTGCTAAAGCCTCTTCTCTCCCTACCCTTTGCACCCTTATTACATTTGCGCCTTTCAGAAATGTTGATGACGCTATTAGTAATGAGACAGACCACTGCTCTACGATGGTTTGCACTGTCTACTCTGACTTTGCAGTGACTCGCCAGTGTAAATCTTAGGCAGAAATCTTTCACATTAGTTATGACCTGATCTTTTTAATTGGAGATGTCAGGGATTGGACCTTGGATCTTCTGAAAGCAAGCAAGCAAAGAAAGAAATAACCCATGGCCCTTTCCCATGAGGGCATGAAATTGCTTGACACAAAGTCAGACCATTTGTCAGTATTGCCTGCTTTGACTGGAAGCTCTTCAATGGAGTTCTTTCACATCACCTACTACCTCATTCTAGGACAGCAGTTCTTAACCTGTGGGTCGTGACCTCTTTGGGGGTCGAACAACCCTTTCACAGAGGTCACCTAAGACCATCGGAAAACACATATTTCCGATGGTCTTAGGAACCGAGACACAAATAATTTTATGGTTGGGGGTCACCACAACATGAGGAACCATATTAAAGGGCAGTAGGAAGGTTGAGAACCACTGTTCTAGGAGATGCTGGGGATGGAACCCAAAACTTTCTGCATACAAAGCTCAACCACTGCATGTGTTCAACCACTGAACATACAGTTTAAAACTGAACAGCCATGTGAAATAGCAAAATAGGTCCTTGATACATATATCCTGACTTTCTTCCATTGCAGCATTCATGATATCATACAAAATATTTCCAGGTGATTTCTCATCTAAGCACTGACGAAACTTGCTTAGCATCAGCCAGTTTGCCTGAGATCATACTCCAATATCTGAAATGAACAATAGAAGATAATTCAAATAATAATGGAAGATGGTCCAAGTAGCAGATTCTGTGCTCCCAAGTCTGGTATCAGTTTTTGAATTCCAAGTCAAATTTAGATTTAAACAGTCCCCTCATGACTGTTCAAGGTCACCAACAAGGAACACATTGAGTATGTTTTTTTAAAAAATAACTGTGATCATTCTTGTATCTCTAACTTCATTTCAGTTTAAAGGTACAAGTTTCCAAGCTAGCAATCACAATCACATTATCATTAAAACCCACTTGGGAGGAGGGGACAGAAGCAAAATTACTATTCATCAGTGTTTGCTTCATTGATAATTACTTTGGTAAAATGAAAACAAGGGAGTTGTGAGGTCTGGATTCTCACTATATTCACCGAAAGGAAAAAGATCACATAATGACGTATCAAAAGTAAAGTTTATTGCATATTGTTTTATATCAGCCTATTCATTTTGCTTTCTGATTATGCCAATAAAGGCTAATGTATGTATGTTTTATATCAGCCAAACAATGGGTTTTCCCCAACAAGTCTGAGTTCCATTAAGGGTGTGAGAATTCAATATTTGATGGTTCTATTCCATCTTGCTTTTGTCTCTGATGGATCTTGATTGCCTCCCTTTGGCCCCTTCCGCACACGCAAAATAGTGCATTTTCAAACCACTTTCACAACTGTTTGCAAGTGGATTTTGCCATTCCGCACAGCTTCAAAGAGCACTGAAAGCAGTTTGAAAGTGCATTATTCTGCATGTGCAGAATGAGCCTTTGTTTCAGTTTCTAGCTGCATGCAATGAAGAGGCTAGGATTCTGCTGTTTTAAAGGGAGCAGGTACCATCAGGGAATTCTGTGATCTGAGTAGTCTTCTAGATAACTCTCTGCATCCATCAAGATTTTTTTCCTATTCCTAATCCCTATTAAATGGATTTCCTGTGTATGAGTATGAAAACTGAACAATGAAGAAATCTAACAGGAAGAACGTTGATTCATTTGAAATTGAGTGTTGGAGGAGGGCTTTAACATGGATTGGCAAAAAGACTAATCAGTGGGTTCTAGATCAAATGAAGCCTGAACTCTCCCTAGAAGCTAAGATGACTGAACTGAGGCTTTCATATCTTGAAAAAGGGAGGAAAAGTTGGTTTCTATACCCCACTTTTTCTCCGCTATTAAGGCATTTTAAAGCAGCTAACAATCACCTTCCCTTTCCTTCCCCCCTTGTGGACACTTGTCAGGTAAGTGTATCTGACAGAGTCCTGAGAGAACTGTGACTAGCTCAAGATCACCCAGTAGACTTCATAGGGAGGAGTGAAGAATCAAACCTTTTTTTCCAGAATAGAGTTGGCTGCAGTTAATTACTACACCATGCTGGCTACACCAAGCTGGGGGAGAAGACAAGAATCACTGAAAAAGACCATAATGCTAGGAAAAGTTGAAGGCAGGAAAAGAGGAAGACCCAACATGAGATGGATTGACTCTATAAAGGAAGCTGCAGCCCTCAGTTTGCAAGACCTGAACAGGGCTGTTAATGACAGAACATTTTGGAAGACATTGATTCATAGGGTCACCTTAAGTCAGAAGTGACTTGATGGCATTTAACACACAATCACAGTAAATAGATTCCAATTATTTTGAAATTATTTACACACTGTCTTTCTGACATGGGGAATCCATTGGGACTGCACAAGAGGAAGTAAACCCATTGCACCTACCTGTGCTGCTTGATGTTGTGAACCAAGATCTAGAGTTCATCATTTTAATTGCTGCTATTAAACACTTAAGGTTGACCTAGCCTTCCATCCTTCTGTGGATGGTAAAATGACTACACAGCTTGCTGGGGATAAACTGAAGCTGACTGGGGAGGGCAATGGCAAACTAGCCTGTAAACAAAGTCTGCCTAGTAAACATCATGTTGTGACATCACCCAATGGGTCAGTAATGGCCTGGTGCCACTACGTTTATTTATTAAACAATTATTTCATTAACACATGAAAATTATTATCACAGTCATTTAATTTATACAGATCCTTGTCAAGAATTAGCAAATGCACACACATATGGGGAAAGGGGATAAAAGAGAGCTATGTTCAGAGTTTTAGAGAATTTCAGGGAGAGAACATAAGAACATAAGAACATGCCTGCTGGATCAGACCAGAGTCCATCTAGTCCAGCACTCTGCTACTCGCAGTGGCCCACCAGGTGCCTTTGGGAGCTCATGTGCAGGATGTGAAAGCAATGGCCTGCTGCTGCTGCTGCTCCTGAGCACCTGGTCTGCTAAGGCATTTGCAATCTCAGATCAAGGAGGATCAAGATTGGTAGCCATAGATCGACTTCTCCTCCATAAATCTGTCCAAGCCCTTTTTAAAGAGAAGTGCATAAACCACTCAAAAGGAGACATTTTGGTAAGCCTGCTAAATTAGTAGCCGTGACAAATCAAGATCTTTAATTTAACAAGGTCTTGAAGACCTACAGTGAAAAAATCTGAAAGACCTCAATTTAAGAACAGCAGCACTAGCTTGTCATCTTTCGGTCAAGTTGACCATATGTTGGTTTGTTTTTAATTTCATTTTTTAAAAAAATATTGAATTCTGCATGGAGCTTTACATTCATAGCTATATTGTGCACAGGTTAGAGAGTTCGTTTAGCACCTGACTCTATGACAAACACATTGTAGACTCACTAAACAGTTCAAAAGAAAACAAAGCAGCAGAATCACACTAAATACACATGACAGAACCTATTGCCACTTATTTCACTCCGCCGCTGTTAGATTTGCATCTTATAAAACTATGTAATGCTCCTCTCCTTCTATTTGCTTTCCCTAGCAGCTTCTTTTCTTCATATTTATTTAGTGATTGCACAACATTTTGTTTGTTCCATTATTTCTTGTTCACAAAGAAGAGGGGAGGGGGAAATCCTTTAAAATTACATAAATATGTTTTGTTTTGCAGCGATTCTAGAAGCCATTGGCAATACAGCTAAGATTCCAACTGAAGAATTTTTTTAAAAAATTGGTTTGAATTAAATTGATACAAAGATTTTGGGTACTGGTAAGTTATTAATGATAGCCAATAAAAAGGAAAATATGAAAAAAATCTAACCAGTTATGAAGCTGATGTAGCATAGTGGCTAAGATAATCTGGAAGGCCCCTGGTTCAGTTCCCACTTTGGCTGTTCACATTAGTTGGCCCATGTAGGGCTTAAGCCAGGGATCTTATAAATACTAAGTCTCTGAAGGCCCACAATCCTATGTATTTTATCTAAAGGTCCTGCTATGGTATATATGGTTGGTTTCAATACCAGGCCCAGCAGAGGATTTTCATGTCCCATAATGTGACAATATAATAGGAATGCTTTGCTGTGCTTGAGCCATGGATTCTAGTCCTCCTTCCCTCTTCTGTTTTGCTTCTGATTGACTAGTTGCTGGTCAAAAGTGAAGCCTAGCTTTATTCCCAGCTTCCCCCATTTTTGTGTTGTCCCAATCAGCTATTGGGGAAATGACAGGAACATACTCTGTGAATGAGTAGTTGCCGACTTCACATCTGTGTCTGCCTTGGCACACATAAGGGGCTCAAGGGGCATTCTTCCTTTCCTTTGGGACCACGCTCCTTGCCTGCAACAGCTGGTAGGCTTTCCCTGGCTTTTCTTCTCCCAAAGGAGCTGTGGAAGTGTTTATACTTAGGCAGGTCATGCTTGTTTTTTTTGTGTAAAACAAATATTGCAAAAGATCAAACCCCCACCCCCTCTGTTTACATGCTATCTGGAGCATCATAGGCACAGTTCTTCTAATGGGAATGCCACAGTCCTCCTTACAGTGAAGGGTTCTGTAATGACTTTGGTCCTTCCTTGGTTGTATTCTGTGGGTGGATGGGACAGGTTGATGTTAAACAGGCATGCCACCATTGGCACAATATGATTAGTTGTTTTTCAGTATGGTAAGCATGGGGCCATCAGCGTGCTGATCTATGATTGGTAGGTCTGTATCAGTGTTGCTATGAATGCAGTACAGTTGCTTTTGTCTCACCTCACTGGAATCAGTCATTTTTTTAAAAGATTCTGAGCAATGTGCCACCCACCAGGCCTAAATGCTGAGCTGCCCATCAGCTAATCACTAGAGCTGAAACCATTTTCATTGACCTGCTGTTCTCTCTTCACATTCGAAGACCTCTGTATGAAACACCAAGTGGACTTTTCCTTCAGAGAAGACAGAACTGGTGTCTTCTGAGAACAGTACCCAAGAGAGGTTTGAATTGCACACAAAAATTGACATTAGCGTAAGGAAAATTAATAAATATCCAAAAAGTACAGTCTGACAAGTGGAACAGATAAAAAGAAATAAATCATTCAAGAACTAATATTACCTGTGTTATTGAGTTACATAGGGCACTAATCCACTGCAGATTACATTAAGGAATACATTTTTCAGAAAAGGAGCAAAAATGTGTTTTAGCATCACTGCAATTGTTCTCTTGGCACTGCTTGTTTGTTCATTTTCCAAATACTTTCCGAGCCATCTGGCTTTATCCTTAAGACAAAGGAATTCTTCATCCCTTTATAAACATTAAGGTACAATTTGCAGTTTATGAGATTACAAAATCTGTTAAAAAAACAGCTGAAGCAGAATTGCTGCTTGAAACCTGGGTCATTTTCTGATACTTGTAGGGACATATCATCCCTGTCCAAGAGCACAGAGCCCATTCCATGGAAAGCCCATTACTTTGATTTGGATAAATGGAAAGAAACAGGGGAGGGGGGCCCACCTTAACTCAACCCACATGAAAGG
The DNA here is from genome assembly GCF_021028975.2 of Sphaerodactylus townsendi. Taxonomy (NCBI): domain Eukaryota; kingdom Metazoa; phylum Chordata; class Lepidosauria; order Squamata; family Sphaerodactylidae; genus Sphaerodactylus; species Sphaerodactylus townsendi. The sequence goes on from NC_059436.1 coordinate 4,564,207, forward strand.
AAATAAATCAGAACTGGTGCATAATTGTAACCTGCCCTGAGACTGTGGTAAAGGGGGAGTAACAAATAAAAATAAAAACAAACACATAGGGAGATACAATATTTTCTGAGCCAAGCATTTTTTTTAAAAAAAGATAAATGGCTGCAAGACGTCATAAGGCTACAGGTTTTTGTTTAAAAAATGATAACTGATAGGGAGCTAACCAGTTGGCATGTGAGATGTAGCCAGCAAACAGATGATTCACGACATGTATGAATGTCTTCATCATGGAGCAGGAATGTGCAAAACTAAATGTCGGAGAAAGAGATGATCAGCAACTGAAAGCCAATGTGCTGAATCTGGCCTATTTAGACTGATGAGCTTCTAGGGCAAGAAGAGCACAGAATAGGAAAACTCTGCATGAACATCACTCAGGCAGGTATTCAGACAAGGCTGTTAAAAGATGCTTGAACATCTGCCAGTTTGGTTCACATTCTGTTGGCCAGCTTTTAGCAGGGAGATGATTTTTCATCAGTCAGTTTCACTGCTCATGAACAGTTCAAGCCTGCTCAAAGGTTATTTTCACATATTCAAACAGTATAGTATAGTAAATAGCAATTGGCCACTTTTCACATGTGCACTGATCTCACAGGGACCAATGTTTTGCCACTCTCCCCAAGATCTGTTGTTGCACTCAATCTCTTAAATAAAGAGAGAGTGAATCAGCCAGCCAGTGAGTATAAACACTGAATTGTTTTAAGTCAAGCTGATGAGGTTATTTTACATGAACATTTCTCCAGAGTTAGATGAGGCAGAACCCTATGTCATTTACAGCCCAATTCAGAGAGATGGGGAGGGGGGGGGCTGAATCTCCCTCTGGAGCCAGTATATCCCTAAGCCAACATGAGTGCCACATGGTGCCCAACCCAGAGGTTTCCTTCATTGCCCAGACCTGCCCAAGCAAAATGATGCACCAGTGTAGTCAGGATGTTCTTGGGGTGGGCTGGGAGAGGGGCAACCTTGGTCGGCCTCCAGAGCCTGATTGGCCCCCATGTGTTTGCTGACCTAATGGCTGTAATTAAACTGTCTGTCTGGCCCCCGTGTGCCAGTGATGCAGCTGCCAGATATATTCCACGATTCTTGTGGCGTATCTCTATTCTCCTCATGGGAGATTTTCAGAAGAAGAGTTTGGATTTATATCCTCCCTTTCTCTCCTGTAGGAGACTCAAAAAAGCTTACAATCTCCTTGCCCTTCCCCCCTCACAACAAACACCCTTTGAGGTAGGTGGGGCTGAGAGATCTCAGAAGAACTGTGACTAGATCAAGGTCACCCAGCTGGTGTGTGTGGGAGTGCACAGGCTAATCTAAATTCCCCAGATAAGCCTCCACAGCTCAGACAGCAGGACAGGGAATCTAACCCGGTTCCTACAGATTAGAATGCACCTGCTCTTAACTCACACACTTTTTCAAGCTTCCCACACAGATCAGCACCATCCCACCCACCAGATAGCTCTGGATTGTGCTGTACATCACCTAACCTGACAATCCATCCTAGGGATAGAACTGGTTTACCTGCCGCTTGTCTGCAAAAGCCCCTACAAGGTAAGCATATGAAACACAACCATCACCACAAGAAAACAGAACTACTCTATCATAACCACTTCACAGTCACAAGGCAGCAGACAAGGGAGCAGATCTGACACTTGGTCCATGAACGATCACAGCTAATGAACACTATATTGAACATGCCTATTGAACATGTTTTGCTTCAAAGTAAGCAACATCCATAGTCCTAAATCAACCTTGTTCACAATTCAGGCTTCTTTACAAGCAGCCCACCAGCACGGATAGTTGAGTTTCCATCAGGGCACATATGATTGAACCCCCAAAGCTCCATTATAGTTAACATGAATGAGTAGTTATTGGGAAAAGACTACATGGGTGGAATGCAGATTGGCTGCTGGTGAGAGTGTTTCCCTGAGATTCGGAGAGGAAGCTATTAGAATAAGGCAACCTTTAAAGGATGTTTTGACATCCTACTCATCTCTGCTATATAAACGATAGTGTGTCCAAATGAAATCTTTACAGCTCTGAAGCATGAAACCTTTACAGCTTGGAATCACAATAAATATTGAGTGAAAACACATGTAGTAATGAAGTTTGTTTTATTGAATAAAACTTATCCAAAAGTTTATTTTTGCACAGTTCCCCGAATTCCACTTTGACCTGAGCCTCCCTTGTCATGCCGGGGACATTGGGCCGATGCCCCAACTCTCCAGGCTCACTCAATCAAGCATGCTTACTTCTACTGTTACAACAGAGTCAGTGATCATCTGTTGTAGCATTGTTCAGTTATCTTACATCCCTAGAAAACACACACACACACACACACACACACACACACACACACACACACACACACACACACACACACACACACACAAATAATCTGTAATAAACTTTCTGACTTGCTTTACCATATGCAACTCCCGCCCCCCCCCCCCAAAAAAAAAATTGCATTAGGTAACCCATTTGAAAGCTTTACTTTTTCAAAGCTGTAAAGGTTTAATGCGGGAACCCTGTATATTCTCTCCTGTGCCAGCAACCACAGAGAGAGAGAGAGAGAGAAACAGATCCCCATTCAGACTCATCTGCCTCGTCTTCCCTTAGAATGGTGTGCTGCTGATTTTTTCTTTCTCTCATACTTGCTGAGCTATGAAGGACACACAGCTATCATACAGCAGTAAATGCAATCTCTGCTGTCTCCTCTCATGACAAAGCAATATCTGCTATCTCCACAGGTAAATCTTTCAAAGGCCTATATGAGGAGCAAGGTGGACATACTTCCACCATGTGAATCTTTTCCAGACAATGATGTCACAAAAGCAGCCCCAGTTGGACTTCTAGTCTGTGGTTTACTGTGAAGACTAACCATTACAAAGATATTACAAGCGTAGAGTTTAAGAGGGCAGAAAATAGGAAATAGCGGGGTAGAAACTACCAAGAAACCCCTGAATCCCAAAGTGAGGGACTGACAACCTTGCTGGAATAAAATTGGCCACAACTTTATTGGTTATAGCAGCTGTCAGAGCCTTGACATATCAAGGAACAATGGATCCGGCTATCGGGTGATCACCCTGTTGGGAAATATACTGCTCCACCTAACTGCAGTCCACCTGCTGGGCAGGGGGCGGACATGTGGGATGGCAGGTTGAAGGATCCCACTTTGGCACCACCCTCTGTGTGATCATCCCTGCCACTGTGAGGGCATCAAAACAGTCCCTGGAGCTGGGCATGTTTCCAAAGCACTCATCCTGAAATCCCTTAAAGGGATCAATGAGTTGAGGGAAATGGGCATGCAAGCCAACCCCCCCCCCCCCGACACACACACCAAATGAGTGGCATGCAGATGCCACCAAAACAGTTGTGACAAAAGAAACACCAGCAATATATACATAACAATTACAAATAATACCAACAAACTAAACAGAGCGGGAGGGCCAGGTACAAGAAAGCCATGAGGTGAAGTGAGCCTTTTGCAGGTAGGCCATGGCTTAACTAGTGCTGGGGCAGGGCCAGGGATCATGCTCCAGTCCCTGAGGGCTCCAGTCTGCTGCCCACCCATGGTTTGGCCCCAAACAGCTCCTGATAGGCTGGCTAAGCAGAAGGTTGCCCGGCCAGAGGAAAGAACAGCCAGCATCAAAGCCTCCCACCCTTGCGCCATGGGTCATCCATCTGTTGGCTGCTGCATTGGCCATGTCCTGTTCCCACCTCACCCCAGACCAACAGTCTGCTGCTTCCCTTCCCCCACCCCTTGCAGGTTCGTAAATGGGAACTCAGATAATTTTGAGCCCCTCTTTTCTAAGCAACTATTCATGTACACTTCCCTTGTCTGATGCTTACATCCATATGAACAAAGGCATGGTAGATATATCTGTGTAAGTTAATTGGCAACCAAAGTCTAATTTCTTCACTGTTCACTTAATACCCTACATCACTTCCACTGAAGTCATAAGAGAATATCCCAACGTTATCTCCTTAGAGAGAAAATATTGGTCCCTTCCTACCATGGGCAAGAAGGTCCTTATGAAAATCTAGAGCAATCCCTACTTTAGTAACATATTAGATTTACATGAGGAGGAGGAGGAGGAGGAGGAGTTTGGATTCATATCCCCCCTTTCTCTCCTGTAGGAGACTCAAAGGGGCTTACAATCTCCTTGCCCTTCCCCCCTCACAACAAACACCCTGTGAGGTGGGTGGGGCTGAGAGAGCTCTGAAAAGCTGTGACTAGCCCAAGGTCACCCAGCTGGCATGTGTGGAGTGTACAGGCTAATCTGAATTCCCCAGATAAGCCTCCACAGCTCAGGTGGCAGAGCTGGGAATCAAACCCGGTTCCTCCAGATTAGATACACAAGCTCTTAACCTCCTATGCCACTGCTGCTACCTGACCAAGCACTTCTGAAAAAGTGGAACGTATTCAAAAGACTCTGTGTCAGTTTACAAAGAACATGCATGGGGAAGACTAGACCATGTCTCCTGGCCCTGCCCTAACAAACATTTGGCATAGCTGGAGAGTGGGTGCATACATAAACTTTTTACAAATGATCAAGAATTTTGCCTTTGCAAAACTCGGCTGTGACTTGACAGCATCTTCCACCTCCCCCACTTGAGCCAGATGTAGCACAGTTCTAGGACATTTGTAGTATCTGGAGGACTGGTGTTATCAACTGTTGCTCCTTTTGGCCCCATCCCCAGTAAGCTCCAGCAGTTCCATCTCAATAATTAGTGATGTATTGCATTGTTGTTCAATATGGTCAGACTGTGACTGTGACAGGTTGCCAGCTGCACATGGCATCAACTCTGAAAAGCAGAAGCCATTGCTGTTGTATTTTCCCCTCCAGACAGAACCATTTCTGTGGCCAGCACAACCCTCAAATCCCTCCCCCTTTGTTTGCCAGAATACAAACATCTTCACACATAAATACTGTGTTTGATTTGACTGCTCCTGCTTTAGACTCCAGTGAGTTCTGTTCACAGGCTATTCCAGATGTAAATAAAGGCAAGGGTGGGACCAGCATACCTAATCCTGCTCCACTGTGCACATGTTTACACTGGTTTAATGTAAATTGCGACTGGTCCTTTTTGTATGGCTGCTTTCTCCTTAACTAATTACCTCTTTCAAACTCTCAACAGGAAGCCAAAGATGTTAAGGCTGCAATAGACTGCACAGTTCATTCAAACTTGGTTCATTTGAATATATGGGTGATTTCTCCTAGTAAACATGTCCAAGAATGTGCTGCATTGAGGTTGTTCAATGAGTTAATGGGGGGTGGGGGTGGAGAGAGAGAGAGAGAGAGAGAGAGAGAGAGAGAGAGAGAGACTGATGGATGATATGCGTTTTCCCATTTCACTTTAAAATAGATCTGCAATTCAAATGAATGTTAAAAAATTTGCCAAACAAATTAATCTGGAATAGAATAGCCAGATTATATTTTAACATATGGGATGGGAAGATAAGGCTGAGTAACCAGGAAGCATATAAAAAGTCTGTTTATTGGGAGCAATTTGGAGCAAGTTAAGAGAGCTTATGGCTCTTTGCAAGCAATATAATTTAAGTGCCCCGTTGAGTTTGATTCATTTCAGTAGAAGTTAAATATTATTATTTTCTCTGTATTCTGCTCATTATGTTTTCAGAACAATTCTGAGACTATCTGATAATATAAAAGATAATGAGACTCAGGAATTTCCTATTCTGGCCAACTGCAAATATTTCAAAAGTGGATTTTAGCTACTGTGTGATGCCTCTTTTTAGACATTCAGTTAGGGGAGGTGAATACAATGATCCATGTAGCTGGAGAAATAGCAGTAGACTACACCTCTGATTTACATACACATTCCAGTTTATATCAGAAGCTTATATCAGTTTATAAATCAGAATTCAAAGAAGTGCCCCAATTCATTGTCTAGGACTAGTCTTGTATGGTTGTCTACACAATAAGATCTGCTCCAAACTCAAGTTGTTACCAAATTTTATAACAACTCTGGGTTGTTAAGGAAGTACAAGTTTATGTTATGATGACATCTCCATATTCAAGATGAAATGGCAGTCATCCTTTCCCCTAACCATATCACTGACTTTTGACAGAAATGTCTGGGATCTCTGAACTACCTTGACAGTATTACCAACAACTGAGTCTGAATGAACTGCCCCTCATATGGTATCTCATGAACTGGGTTCCATCTCTATCATGCAATGGTTTCTGCCATTTGTCCCTATGATGAGATGGGTTTAGAGTGGGATGTCTTTAGTGCTGAACAGCACCAATCAAACCCTTAATTGTCTGTATAGCACACTGGGTGAGGGCAATGAATCTTGGTATCTTTCAACCTACTTAAATGTTGTTAGGGCTTTGGGCAGCCCATCCTTAAAAGAATAACAGTTATGGTGTTACCCTAAGTAAGCAGTCTCCACATTGGTTGGGGGCACTAGCTGGAAGCAGAGAATAAGAGGAAGTAACTGGCATCGATAGTCCTGGGTGAAAACTCTCAAATGTGTGAGCAGTTGTACTGTTAAAATGGGTTCTGTTAAAGAACTATCAGTAGTAAAAAAGCAAATATATTTCAAGCAATGAGCACCCACACACAAAACATATAAGAGCTGACTAAGAGAAAAGGGTGGAAGTTGGATAGGGTTTCAGGGATGGGTGATTGTTACCAGTCTTGAAGAGAGGTTGAGGGAAAGCAGTGCTGAAGAGGAAAATGACCAGCATTTCCAGGAGCAAAAGAAACAGCCCACCCACAGTTGGGGGTGCACACACACATCCAGAACACACACATCCTATAAATGGACCAATCCTAAAGGACCAATATTTATACCCCAGAATAGGTCCTGAGGAAGCATGAGACAAAGAACTGATTGCTTTTCTCCAGTTCCAAAGATAGGAGAGGCTTGATATGTTGTCAGGACCCAAGAGAATGCTTAGGGTATTATCTTGAATACTGATAGATTGCAGGAAGGGGGAAAGATAGGGTGAGTAATGGTCTACTCAGAGCAGTGATTGAATCACCTTAAGGTGACACAATGGGCATTAGCTAGCCCCATTGTCCAGCCATTCCTTAGGGCCAGGGGAAAAATTCAGTAACAAACTACCTTCAGGCTAAAGCTTGACTCACAAGATGAATCCCAAAACTCTCTGAGTGGCATTCATTTTGTGGGGAGCAGTGTCTTCTTCTGATACCAGTATTTGACCCTTGTATTATTGTGGCACCCATCAATGAGAGGAGGGGTCCAGCTATTTATAATGGTATGGATCAGCCAACTTTAATATGAATGAACTAGTTGAAAAAATTGGGGTCTTTATTTGGAGAACAGTACTGGGACATGCGTACTAGATAGAGCTTCCTAGTATCCACTGGTTTTCTTCATTTCTTAGCCATCTGAAGGGAGGACCACTCTCTTCATAATTCATTAGTTAGCATTTGTAAAGCACATTAAAGATGTAGAGCATTAGGCAAATGCTAAGTGTTATTGTCATTAAATGATCTTCTTAAATTTAAGAGATCAATATTGTGCATTAAGAATGACTCTTAGAAGATAGTTAATGTCCCAAGCAGTAATTTAATGTAGACATACTCTGCACAACAGAGTGTGAAAGAAAGGTGCAGAGGACAAAAAAAGGCAGGGGTGGGGGAGAAAGAAATACTCGGAAGATATAAACATCACACTCAGGTGCCTGGGTATATGATAATAGGGAACATTCATAACGAGATCGATCCAAATCTTCATTTACTTCATTTACACCCCAGTGAGGACTCAAGGTGGCTTACAAGCTTTACATAATTATTCTTACAACAACTCTATGAGTTGGGTGAAGATGAGAGTGTGTAACTCAAGTGTACCCAGCAACTTTCCATAGCAGAGTGAGGAATCAGACCAGTGTCTTTCAGATGCTGGATTATTTGAGACCCACTGTGGTCTAGTAGCTCAGGTTATCAGACTAAGACAGGGGATACCTGAGGTCTCCCATCCAAGTACTAACCAGGGCCAACCATGCTTAGTTTCTGAAATCTGATGTGATCAGGCTAACCTGGGCCATCCAGGGCAGGACACCAAGTATTACAGAACAATTTAAATTTTAAAATTACACAGTTGAAATAAATAAGCTGAAATAATAAAATTGGAGCTGCAGGGAATATGAACTGCTTCTTCTAATTTATACAGTACAGTCACAGGACCTGGGTGGGAGAGAAGATGTGGCTTAAAAATGGCTCTCATTGCAGCCCTCAGATTATTCTCCTTCTGTTATGGTTTCTGTGGAGTGCTCTAAGCCCAGAGGAGAGAATCTAGCCCTCAGGTGGTCCAAATCTTTGTGGTTGCAGTGAGCCCAAAGTAATGCAACCATCACCCTGATATAGTTGCTGATCAACCTCAGTGATGAATGTCTATGGTCATGAAAAACAGGTCATCTCATCAGCCACTTTTCAGTTTCTGAAGCAGCCTCAATAGCTTTTAATGGTGCTGCCCGAGAACTGGAAGAATGAAGCAGACAGGTGTTCCTATCCTAGATGTTCCTAAGCCAGTACCATTTCTGTTTTCCACCCTACAGCTTGCGACTTGCTAAGGCACAAGCTTTCCTAGTTGACACACATCACAATTTCCCATGCCGCAGAAATAACAGTAGAACTCAGGCCAAGTGTGATCACTCTAGAAATGGAAAATCTCTCAAGAAACAGGTAAGTGCCTTTAACTTAGTGTGTCAGTGTGACATCGTTTAATGTGCTACAGCTCACTTGACTTGGGGTCAAGACAAAATAGAAAGAAGTTTCTTGATCTAAGACCCAGCGAATCCTTTTTATTGATCTCCACATTAGACCCTTTGTACAACAAAGGCTCTCCATTAAAAATTCCTTAATGGGGGTGAAAAAGCTAAGTTGCCATGCCAATAGGAGGTATGCAGGAGCCAAAATAATTAAATAAAGTGATGTGTCATCCAAATAAAAGATGACAGAGATGTATTTGGATAAATGGGAGATTCTCAATGTCTTCCAGCTTTGTGGATACCAACCAAGAGTTTGAACCATTCAATTGTGTTCTGTTTCCAGCTGTGACAGAGGTGCTGCATAAAGATCAAGACAACTACTGAAAGATGTGTCCCTCACCCTGTAAAGTGAGGTACCCTCACCCGCATGAAGGAAGAAACAAAAATGTCTGAGGAGGCAAGGCTGGGCCAAGTACCTTCTGTGGCCCAGGCAATAAATGAAAAATAGAGAAGCAATTATTGAAGAAGGGTTGCCAGTCTCCAGATAGTGACTGGAGATCTCCCTCTGTTACAGATATCAGTTCACCTGGAGAAAATGGCCACTTTGGAAGATAGATTCTACGGCATTATCCTCCACTGAAGCTGCTCCTCAAATCACACCCTCCTCAGGCTCTACGCCCCAAATCTCCAGGGCCATTTCCGCATGAAGGCGGAAACGGCTGGGTCGGCGTTTATGACGCCAACCCGACGACGCTGGGACCGTCCGCACGGACGGTCCTGGGAACAGCCGGGCAGCCGGTGCCACGGAGCGCCGGCGCCCAGCTGACTCTCGGTGATATCCGGTGTTCTTCGAAAGTATAGCGTCACCGAGGTTACCTCTGGTGGTTTGAACACGCCTCTTCGCCCTGGCGCCGGCTGAAGCAGGCGCGCAGGGCCAGGGGGGCGTGTCCCCAGGCCTCGGCGACTCGCCGGAGGCCCAGGGACCAGGTAAGTGCCAGGTGGGGGAGGCGGCGTGAAGCCACTGCCGTTCGCTCGGCAGCGGCTTCACGGCGGCGTTTCCCCAAAAAGAGCGCTGGGAAGCGCTCTAGGGAAACGCCGGCTTCAGTGGGCCTTCGGAGGGCGGGCGCGAGATATGCACTTGCTATGCTGGGCGTTGCAGCTGTGCCCCCCATGCGAATGGCGGCCTGGAGACGGCGTTTTTAGCGTCTCCAGGTCGCCATTCATTGACCATGCGGAAACGGCCCAGGTATTTCCCAAACCAGGGCTGGCAACGCTATAACTGAAGTCAGGTCTACGTCTTGGCTGAAGGCTTTTTGCCATACCTATCACCTTGTGACAACCGGTGTAGGGGTAGAAGGTCACTATATGGGTCAATCAGGAATCTATCACGCTCCTCTGCATTAGCAGAGTTGGGAAATAAAACTAGTTCCACATGTGCAATTTACTGCAAGAACTGGGTTGCGAAACGGCACTAGCTAACTGTAGATCTTTCAGACACAAGGAGATATCTAACAGGCAGAGAAAGAAAAGAAAACCAGAGATGCATCCAATAAGCCATGAACAGTGAAAATAATACTCTACAGCTCCTGCTAGACTTGAGGTGGACTGAGCACATCCTAGATTAACATATTTATTTATTTAGAACATTTTTATGCTGCTTCTACAGGAACCTGCCCGAGGCAGCCTACAGCATTGAAATAATAAAACAAAACTTTAAAATCCAACGTTAAAAGCCACATAAAAACACAGATCATACATCAACAGTTTCCAGGCTGAAATAGTGTGTTTAAAAAACAAAAAACCAACCCGCTAATTAAAAGCCTGGGTGGCCAGAATAATTTTTTTTCCTGGTGCCTAAAAGTAAGAAATATAGGAGCCAGGGAAACCACAAGGGGAAGGGCATTCCACAAACCCACAGGCAAGGTGCTGAAAAACCCTGTCTCTAATTGGCACCCACCTCATCTCTCAATGCCACAGAGAACAAGGCTTGTGTGGCATATCTTGACTGGCTGGCAGACAATCTGGGAGGAGGCAGTCCATACGGAACCATGGTCTCAAGCCATTTATGGCTCTGAACTGCTCTAAATCAATCAAACTGCTTACATGCTGTCATTTATCTAGTAGGGTTGTCAGCGCTGCCTCAGCCGTGAGAGCAGTGCCTGGGAGGGTGGAGTTTGAGAAGGACATGAAAACAGTTATATGAGCTTTAACAATATTGATGGCATTAGGGCTACTATTTACTAGGACTACTATTAAGGCGGCTACTACTGTTACCATTTATTTTACTTTGATCCAGCAGAATTGTTTTTAACGCTATGTTCTAACTCCCTATCTATGAATGCCCAGGTCATGCATACAGCCAGAGTGGCCTTTTCCCATCTCCGCCAAACTAGACAGTTGGTCCCTTATCTGTCCTGTTCAGACCTTCCCACAGTGATCCACACAATGGTCACCTCCAGACTGGATTATTGTAACTTGTTCTATATTGGCCAGCCCTTGAGACTGCCACAGGACCTGAAAGTGGTCCAGAATACAGCAGGGAGAGTTCTTACTAAGAACTTACTGTGTCTGGTAAGGGCACACATTACACCCGTGTTCCGCCAGGTGAATTGCAGATCAGGTTCAAGGTTTCAGTGTTAACTTTTAAGGCCTTGAGCAGTCTGGAACCTTTGTATCTTTGGGACCGTATCTCCCCATGCTGCCTGTGGAAGACACTTCAGTCCTCCAGTAGTATCCTCTCAGCGGTCCCCGACCCTGGCGATATCTAGCTAGCCTCTTTGAATCAGGGTCAGGGCCGAAATTTTCAAGCCTTTTGCTCCCTCCTGGTGGAACTCCCTGTCACCTGACACCAGTGTCCTGCATGAACTTAACCAGTTACACAGGGCCTGCAAAATGGAGTTAGCTCATCGGGCCTTTGATTGAGGTAACTATGGGTCTGTTTCATCTTTCTGCCCGCCCCCTGATCTTGCCCTTTCTCTTCTCCATCCACACAGTGATGAGAAAGAGATGGTTAGAGTTCTAGGCTGTTCAGGGTCTGTTATGGACATCTGACTTGTTGCATTTGAAATGAAGCTGCATATTGTGTTTTAATGTTAAATTGTTGGACTACAGTTGTTATTTCAATTGATGTTATACAGTTTTATGATATTTTGATGTGATCAAGTAATTTATGGAAGCTTCCTTGAGCACTGCTGTGCTGGGAAAGAGCAATGTATCAAGTTTAATAAAACACAACTGTATTCCTTATTTTATATGATGTCTTCATAGCTCTTTAACAGAGGGTTGTACTAAATGGGTAAGGCTGAATAAGCACAGGCTACAAGACCAGGCAAGGCTGCAGTACCTGTACATTTGCTTTTCCCAATTCATACCACTGTTTGTTTATTTCCCGAGTGCAATTGCTAACAGAGATAAAACAGCCCTCCAGTGGTGACTCAGAAGCACAGCTTTATGATACAATCTGCCAAACACCCGGAATGAAGCAGCTTCTTGGCTCAAATCCGGTACGATTTTCTGACAGGAGCCAAAGGGCTCTTAAAATGCAGCTTGAAATGAGATTTATTCCTTTTTACCTGCTTTTGGAGAAATATAAATTAGTTCGATCAATTTTGTAATTTGTGCTTGCCAAGTGGGCTCGAAGCTATTAAATGATTTGTACAAGGCATTCCCTACTTTCCCCCTCCCTCCCTGCTCCCAGTGATTGGTCTCAATGAAATGGGGATATTGAGTCTTAATAATCTATTCATTCCCTTGACCCAATGGACGGAATTAGAAAGGCTTTTTCCTGTGTTAATTACTTCAAAAAGAAAAAAAAGGGGGGGGACCCCTCTCCCAGACTGAAGGCTGTTTTAGGCTTTTGTATCTATTCAAATATTGTATTCAGACCATTTAAATCATCCACAAAAGCACGGACAATACAATCATATACACTAAGGGACAATTTCAGTCTTCTCATCCGTGTGGTTTTGATGGAGAATCCTCTTTGTGATTTTGTTTCTCCCCTGTGTAAATGGAATTCACGCTGCCTTATTTTCATGACATTTCCCATATACTCTTTTCAATGTTACTTGTGTATCAATAAAATGTCACTGTAAATGCTGTGTAATCCTATGGACTTGATCCCCTGATGGATTTGTGAGGAAAAAGGTTTTGTTTTGGGTCACTGAGGAGAAGCCATAGAGAGACTGAGGAAACGGGGAAAAAAGAGACTTTCTGAGGAAAGAAGATTTCTGAGGAGAAGGAGGTATTATTAGTTCAGGGAGAGTAGTATTTATATATTGTGCATTGTCTCTTTTGTTTGCTCACTGGTAATTATGCCCCCCCCCCCAGTTAGGAGCTGTGAAATCAGGTGGGCTGGATATACTTCTACTTCTTGTTTCCTCCCCCTTTCCATTATCTAAGCCACAATTTCTTCCCTCAATTGGGAGTTTGTAGGAGACCGTGGGGTCAGCACTATAAATACACAATAATTTCAATTACTGTTGAACCAATGTCTATTTTGTTATTGTTCTGTTGTTGGGCTCTGATATGTGTTATGCTGCACTTGTCTTCTGAATTTCGGAGAATTCTAAAATTAATTTTACAACTGCAGATTTTTCTTTACTTTGCATTGCTTCTTTATTTTTTACAGGTTACCAATGCACCAGTGCACATTAATTGAATCAGCAGGCAAATAGTAATAATCTTGGTGCAATGGCTCAGTTACACATCCTTGTCAGTAAGCTACACAGTAAATTTTGTAAAATTCAGTGAAAAATGCATTGAACGTCATATACGCAATAGATACAATGAACTCCAGAATAAAAAAATCAAAAAAGGAAGGCATTCAGATTGATAGCCCTGTAATTCTTTTGCCCAAACCAGGTAAAGCAATTTGAAATCCCAGAATATGAGGATAAACTCAGTTGGCCACATTTCTTTAAAAATCTATGTGTAAATTGGTGCACCAACCATAAGCCTCTGGGAATCAGGGAGTTACTTTAAACAAGGAAAAATAAAGCATCTCTACAGCTGTTTCAGAATTCCACAGACAGGCTTACTTTCAATCACATCCACCTTTGCTAAGTCTCAAATATACTCTTAATCACACGAACAGAGCATGAATTGCAACTGTGGCAACACAAAGCTATAATATTAGGAAACTTGGGACAATTTGATGCCAGATCTGGTGCTGGCATAATTGTAAGGCTATGGGTTGGCTATGGAATCTAAAGAACAAACATAGTGATATTTTCTATGATAAATACCACATTGACTAGAGTAGGTAGCCTAGATTGTCACCCAGAGTGACATCATATCCTCCTCAAACTCCACTTTCCCCAATGATTGTCCTCAAATCTCCTGGCATTTGCAGAGGCAGTATTGAGAACCACAAGTGAACTCAGATTGTAAGCCCCTAACCCCTCCTTCCTCACAGATAGGCAAAGCCAAAGGGGAGGCACAGTACCAGTATCCTAATTGGCACACAGACCAATACAAAGTTTCTACCAGAGAAAGAGGTGTTGTCTGGGTTTCTGTGTGAAGTAATACATAAAACCAAACAGCCTCTCATTTTTTCAGATAGACTGCCACTAGGACAGACCAGACAACCTGCAAAAACCCTGCTGAAGTAGGCTGTGATGATGGACTACAGGAGAAGGCCTGGATGCCAAAGTATCAAACTAGGGTTGCCTGCCTTCAGGTAGAACCTGGATGTCTTCCAAAAGTACAATCTCCCTACCACAGAGACCAGTTACTTTGGAAAAATCATAGCTATGGAGGGTGGCTTCTGTGGCATCACATTTTTGCTGAGCTCCCTCCCTTCCCCAAACATTGTCCTCCCCAGGCTCCACCCTCCAATCTCCAGCAATTTCCCAACCTAAAGCTGGCAGTTTGCTTCACACCAAATGTTGGGGCTATGTAGTCTGAGGCTAATAGGTTAAACCAGGGGTAGGGAACCTGCGGCTCTCCAGATGTTCAGGAACTACAATTCCCATCAGCCCCTACCAGCATGGCCAATTGGGAGAAACACAGCAATATTTTACTGCCCTTTAGCCTTGACAGATGAGACAAATGCACATTTTCCTTTTCTGTCCCCTAGAAATCCGGTCATTTGTTTTCCGTGTTAACACAGGAATGTACCACATCTGAATCATTCCTGCATTATTCTCCTCCTACACTAGAGGTGCTCTGAGGCCCCTTCTGCACATGCAGAATAATGCACTTTCAGTCTACTTTCAGTGCACTTTGCAGCTTTGTGGAATAGCCAAATCCACTTGCGAACAATTGTGAAAGTGGATTGAATGTGCATTATTCTGTATCTGCAGAAGGGGCCTGAGTGCCTCTAAAATTCACTATGATGCCAGAGTCTTGACCTCCCTTGTTCTCAAGTTAGGGATATTGTGGCCAAACCCTTTGTCTGATTACAAAGTGAATCCTTAACACTAACTTTTCAGAAATGCTGTTGTGTACTACTAGGGAGAAAAGATAATGCTATTGTATACTTTATTCCTGCATTCTTTCTGCAAGACAAAAGGCTTTGTTGCAAACCTCTTTGTTACTAACAATTACAATATGAGTGTTAGAAGACCTTGGGCATGATTGAACCAAGCTGCAGGGTTTTCTTAGCAGACAAACACTTCACTTATCTCCAAGTACAAGAAAATGCTCCCTGACCCATAAGCATTCATGGGTAGACCTTTGGTTGGTTATGAATGGGCTCATAATCCACAGAAACACCCCACTGAGACTAAAAGGGGCAGGAAGAGCTTTGCTCCAGAGGGGCTTGAAAGGAAATAGGCTTTGAGAGCGCATAAATTAAAATCTTTTGGCTGTTACTAAGTGTTGGGTTTTTTTTTTTTTGCAAAATTCCTGTGAAAATATAACATGAGGAATGGAAGAATAAAACACAGGGCATTTAAGTATGCTTTCACTGAATGGCTTTGATTACTACTAATGTAGCTGCATTGGCTAATAGGAACCTTTGCTGAGTAACACGACCAAGAAAAGTTTAATCTCTGAGCCATCATTTCCCAAAGCTCTAGTCACTTTCTTTCCTTCTCCAAAACTTTCCTGAATGCTGCTGTGATGAGATCACCATCCCTGTGACACTCTGAATTCCACAACAATAGTCTCTCAGGTGCAACAAGGTGTGAGAAATATGATGTGAAACTGAGCATGGCTGGTGAGTCTTCTTTTTTAAAAGACATTTTAGAACCTCAGTGCCGAACACTGCATTTAGGATTTCAGGATTTTGAAATAGGGAAAATCTGCAATAGGGTAAACTTTCAGATGCCAAATTCTCAAATACATGAGATACATTTAACTCAAGGAATGTCTAGCAATCCTGATTCAGTGGGGAGTGGCTGAGCAACGTATCCTGTGAATCTGGAGTTCACAATATCAGCTACTTATTTTTATGTATTTATTTATTCATGTGATTTATACATCGGCCACCTTCCAGGCTTAGGGTGGTTTCCAACTTTGTCAGTATACAATAATACAATACCATAACAATAAAAATAAATATAAATGTACACATAGCTCTAAAATTTATGCCAATGAAGACTTATTATTAGTATATAGCTCTAAAATATAAATTTGGGACCTGTCTCTCATTTGTTCCAGACCCAAATACCCATCTACTTAAAATATACATCACTCACTTTATCCTGATAATGGGAGTCAATGTAACTAAGCAGGAGAAAAAAGGGAAAAGGGAGGGAGGGAAGAAAAGGGAGGGGAAAGAAAAAATGGCAGGAACAGGTAGGCAGCGGAAAAGGATGATGAGGGGAAAAGAGAAGAAGAAGAAGAGTTTGGATTTATATCCCCCCTTTCTCTCCTGCAGGAGACTCAAAGGGGCTTACAATCTCCTTGCCCTTGCTCCCTCACAACAAACACTCTGGCCGTTTCCGCACGAATGTGGAAGTGGCCGGGTCGGCGTACTTGACGCCGACCTGACGACGCTAGGACCGTCCACACGGACGGTCCTAGAAAGAGCCGGGCAGCCAGCGCCACGGAGCGCCGGCGCCCGGCCGACCCGGCATGTCCCCGGGCCTCCGGCGCGTCGCCGAGGCCTGGGGACACGCCCCCTGGCCCTGCACGCCTTGGGGGGGGGGGGGGTGGGCGGGGGGGGGGGGGGGGGGGAGGGGGGGCGGCGGGCTGGGGGGGTGTGGGGGGGGGGGGGCGGGGGTGGTGGGGGGGGGTGGGTGGGGGGGGTGCGGGGGGGGGGGGGTGGGGGGGGGGGGGGGGGGGGGGGGGGGGGGGTGGGTTTGTTGGGGGGGGATATGGGGGGGGGGGGGGGGTGGGGTGGGGTGTTGGGGGGGGGGGGGGGGGGATGTGGGGTTTGGGGTGGGGGGGGTGTGGGGGTGGGGGGGTGGGGGGGGGGGGGGGTTTGGGGCCGGGGGGGGGGTGGGGGGGGGGGGGGGTGGGGGGGGGGGGGGGTGGGGGGGGGGGGGGGTGGGGGGGGGGGGGGGTGGGGGGGGGGGGGGGTGGGGGGGGGGGGGGGTGGGGGGGGGGGGGGGTGGGGGGGGGGGGGGGTGGGGGGGGGGGGGGGTGGGGGGGGGGGGGGGTGGGGGGGGGGGGGGGTGGGGGGGGGGGGGGGTGGGGGGGGGGGGGGGTGGGGGGGGGGGGGGGTGGGGGGGGGGGGGGGTGGGGGGGGGGGGGGGTGGGGGGGGGGGGGGGTGGGGGGGGGGGGGGGTGGGGGGGGGGGGGGGTGGGGGGGGGGGGGGGTGGGGGGGGGGGGGGGTGGGGGGGGGGGGGGGTGGGGGGGGGGGGGGGTGGGGGGGGGGGGGGGTGGGGGGGGGGGGGGGTGGGGGGGGGGGGGGGTGGGGGGGGGGGGGGGTGGGGGGGGGGGGGGGTGGGGGGGGGGGGGGGTGGGGGGGGGGGGGGGTGGGGGGGGGGGGGGGTGGGGGGGGGGGGGGGTGGGGGGGGGGGGGGGTGGGGGGGGGGGGGGGTGGGGGGGGGGGGGGGTGGGGGGGGGGGGGGGTGGGGGGGGGGGGGGGTGGGGGGGGGGGGGGGTGGGGGGGGGGGGGGGTGGGGGGGGGGGGGGGTGGGGGGGGGGGGGGGTGGGGGGGGGGGGGGGTGGGGGGGGGGGGGGGTGGGGGGGGGGGGGGGTGGGGGGGGGGGGGGGTGGGGGGGGGGGGGGGTGGGGGGGGGGGGGGGTGGGGGGGGGGGGGGGTGGGGGGGGGGGGGGGTGGGGGGGGGGGGGGGTGGGGGGGGGGGGGGGTGGGGGGGGGGGGGGGTGGGGGGGGGGGGGGGTGGGGGGGGGGGGGGGTGGGGGGGGGGGGGGGTGGGGGGGGGGGGGGGTGGGGGGGGGGGGGGGTGGGGGGGGGGGGGGGTGGGGGGGGGGGGGGGTGGGGGGGGGGGGGGGTGGGGGGGGGGGGGGGTGGGGGGGGGGGGGGGTGGGGGGGGGGGGGGGTGGGGGGGGGGGGGGGTGGGGGGGGGGGGGGGTGGGGGGGGGGGGGGGTGGGGGGGGGGGGGGGTGGGGGGGGGGGGGGGTGGGGGGGGGGGGGGGTGGGGGGGGGGGGGGGTGGGGGGGGGGGGGGGTGGGGGGGGGGGGGGGTGGGGGGGGGGGGGGGTGGGGGGGGGGGGGGGTGGGGGGGGGGGGGGGTGGGGGGGGGGGGGGGTGGGGGGGGGGGGGGGTGGGGGGGGGGGGGGGTGGGGGGGGGGGGGGGTGGGGGGGGGGGGGGGTGGGGGGGGGGGGGGGTGGGGGGGGGGGGGGGTGGGGGGGGGGGGGGGTGGGGGGGGGGGGGGGTGGGGGGGGGGGGGGGTGGGGGGGGGGGGGGGTGGGGGGGGGGGGGGGTGGGGGGGGGGGGGGGTGGGGGGGGGGGGGGGTGGGGGGGGGGGGGGGTGGGGGGGGGGGGGGGTGGGGGGGGGGGGGGGTGGGGGGGGGGGGGGGTGGGGGGGGGGGGGGGTGGGGGGGGGGGGGGGTGGGGGGGGGGGGGGGTGGGGGGGGGGGGGGGTGGGGGGGGGGGGGGGTGGGGGGGGGGGGGGGTGGGGGGGGGGGGGGGTGGGGGGGGGGGGGGGTGGGGGGGGGGGGGGGTGGGGGGGGGGGGGGGTGGGGGGGGGGGGGGGTGGGGGGGGGGGGGGGTGGGGGGGGGGGGGGGTGGGGGGGGGGGGGGGTGGGGGGGGGGGGGGGTGGGGGGGGGGGGGGGTGGGGGGGGGGGGGGGTGGGGGGGGGGGGGGGTGGGGGGGGGGGGGGGTGGGGGGGGGGGGGGGTGGGGGGGGGGGGGGGTGGGGGGGGGGGGGGGTGGGGGGGGGGGGGGGTGGGGGGGGGGGGGGGTGGGGGGGGGGGGGGGTGGGGGGGGGGGGGGGTGGGGGGGGGGGGGGGTGGGGGGGGGGGGGGGTGGGGGGGGGGGGGGGTGGGGGGGGGGGGGGGTGGGGGGGGGGGGGGGTGGGGGGGGGGGGGGGTGGGGGGGGGGGGGGGTGGGGGGGGGGGGGGGTGGGGGGGGGGGGGGGTGGGGGGGGGGGGGGGTGGGGGGGGGGGGGGGTGGGGGGGGGGGGGGGTGGGGGGGGGGGGGGGTGGGGGGGGGGGGGGGTGGGGGGGGGGGGGGGTGGGGGGGGGGGGGGGTGGGGGGGGGGGGGGGTGGGGGGGGGGGGGGGTGGGGGGGGGGGGGGGTGGGGGGGGGGGGGGGTGGGGGGGGGGGGGGGTGGGGGGGGGGGGGGGTGGGGGGGGGGGGGGGTGGGGGGGGGGGGGGGTGGGGGGGGGGGGGGGTGGGGGGGGGGGGGGGTGGGGGGGGGGGGGGGTGGGGGGGGGGGGGGGTGGGGGGGGGGGGGGGTGGGGGGGGGGGGGGGTGGGGGGGGGGGGGGGTGGGGGGGGGGGGGGGTGGGGGGGGGGGGGGGTGGGGGGGGGGGGGGGTGGGGGGGGGGGGGGGTGGGGGGGGGGGGGGGTGGGGGGGGGGGGGGGTGGGGGGGGGGGGGGGTGGGGGGGGGGGGGGGTGGGGGGGGGGGGGGGTGGGGGGGGGGGGGGGTGGGGGGGGGGGGGGGTGGGGGGGGGGGGGGGTGGGGGGGGGGGGGGGTGGGGGGGGGGGGGGGTGGGGGGGGGGGGGGGTGGGGGGGGGGGGGGGTGGGGGGGGGGGGGGGTGGGGGGGGGGGGGGGTGGGGGGGGGGGGGGGTGGGGGGGGGGGGGGGTGGGGGGGGGGGGGGGTGGGGGGGGGGGGGGGTGGGGGGGGGGGGGGGTGGGGGGGGGGGGGGGTGGGGGGGGGGGGGGGTGGGGGGGGGGGGGGGTGGGGGGGGGGGGGGGTGGGGGGGGGGGGGGGTGGGGGGGGGGGGGGGTGGGGGGGGGGGGGGGTGGGGGGGGGGGGGGGTGGGGGGGGGGGGGGGTGGGGGGGGGGGGGGGTGGGGGGGGGGGGGGGTGGGGGGGGGGGGGGGTGGGGGGGGGGGGGGGTGGGGGGGGGGGGGGGTGGGGGGGGGGGGGGGTGGGGGGGGGGGGGGGTGGGGGGGGGGGGGGGTGGGGGGGGGGGGGGGTGGGGGGGGGGGGGGGTGGGGGGGGGGGGGGGTGGGGGGGGGGGGGGGTGGGGGGGGGGGGGGGTGGGGGGGGGGGGGGGTGGGGGGGGGGGGGGGTGGGGGGGGGGGGGGGTGGGGGGGGGGGGGGGTGGGGGGGGGGGGGGGTGGGGGGGGGGGGGGGTGGGGGGGGGGGGGGGTGGGGGGGGGGGGGGGTGGGGGGGGGGGGGGGTGGGGGGGGGGGGGGGTGGGGGGGGGGGGGGGTGGGGGGGGGGGGGGGTGGGGGGGGGGGGGGGTGGGGGGGGGGGGGGGTGGGGGGGGGGGGGGGTGGGGGGGGGGGGGGGTGGGGGGGGGGGGGGGTGGGGGGGGGGGGGGGTGGGGGGGGGGGGGGGTGGGGGGGGGGGGGGGTGGGGGGGGGGGGGGGTGGGGGGGGGGGGGGGTGGGGGGGGGGGGGGGTGGGGGGGGGGGGGGGTGGGGGGGGGGGGGGGTGGGGGGGGGGGGGGGTGGGGGGGGGGGGGGGTGGGGGGGGGGGGGGGTGGGGGGGGGGGGGGGTGGGGGGGGGGGGGGGTGGGGGGGGGGGGGGGTGGGGGGGGGGGGGGGTGGGGGGGGGGGGGGGTGGGGGGGGGGGGGGGTGGGGGGGGGGGGGGGTGGGGGGGGGGGGGGGTGGGGGGGGGGGGGGGTGGGGGGGGGGGGGGGTGGGGGGGGGGGGGGGTGGGGGGGGGGGGGGGTGGGGGGGGGGGGGGGTGGGGGGGGGGGGGGGTGGGGGGGGGGGGGGGTGGGGGGGGGGGGGGGTGGGGGGGGGGGGGGGTGGGGGGGGGGGGGGGTGGGGGGGGGGGGGGGTGGGGGGGGGGGGGGGTGGGGGGGGGGGGGGGTGGGGGGGGGGGGGGGTGGGGGGGGGGGGGGGTGGGGGGGGGGGGGGGTGGGGGGGGGGGGGGGTGGGGGGGGGGGGGGGTGGGGGGGGGGGGGGGTGGGGGGGGGGGGGGGTGGGGGGGGGGGGGGGTGGGGGGGGGGGGGGGTGGGGGGGGGGGGGGGTGGGGGGGGGGGGGGGTGGGGGGGGGGGGGGGTGGGGGGGGGGGGGGGTGGGGGGGGGGGGGGGTGGGGGGGGGGGGGGGTGGGGGGGGGGGGGGGTGGGGGGGGGGGGGGGTGGGGGGGGGGGGGGGTGGGGGGGGGGGGGGGTGGGGGGGGGGGGGGGTGGGGGGGGGGGGGGGTGGGGGGGGGGGGGGGTGGGGGGGGGGGGGGGTGGGGGGGGGGGGGGGTGGGGGGGGGGGGGGGTGGGGGGGGGGGGGGGTGGGGGGGGGGGGGGGTGGGGGGGGGGGGGGGTGGGGGGGGGGGGGGGTGGGGGGGGGGGGGGGTGGGGGGGGGGGGGGGTGGGGGGGGGGGGGGGTGGGGGGGGGGGGGGGTGGGGGGGGGGGGGGGTGGGGGGGGGGGGGGGTGGGGGGGGGGGGGGGTGGGGGGGGGGGGGGGTGGGGGGGGGGGGGGGGGGGGGGGGGGGGGGGGGGGGGGGGGGGGGGGTGTGGGGGGGGGGGGTTGGGGGGGGGGGCGGGAGCGGTGGGGGGGGGGGGGTGTGGGGGGGGGGGGGGGGGGGTGGGGGGGCGGGTCGGGGGGGGGGGGTGGGGGGTGGGGGGGGGGGGGGGGTGGGGGGGGGTGGGGGGGGGGGGGGGTTGGGGGGGGGGGGTGGGGGGGGGGTACTCTGATTTTAAACTATTGGCTGGCCAAAAGGCCGTAATAATATCTATCTATCTATCTATCTATCTATCTATCTATCTATCTATCTATCTATCTATCTATCTATCTATCTATCTATCTATCTATCTATCTATCTATCTATCTATCTATCTATCTATCTATCTATCTATCTATCTATCTATCTATCTATCTATCTATCTATCTATCTATCTATGTCCAGTTGACTCTCACCTTCTTGTTACCAACAATTACCTCTTAACCAAGAAGAGGTACTTTCAAGGAGGCAAATCTTCTTGATAAGCCCTGTTCAGGGAAAAAGAACTTAGGATGATTGCCACTTGGATGCATACCACTGTGTGAACCCCTTCTGCTACCTAGTGATAAGAAGAACCCAGCAGTTCCCAAGCTGGGCATACTTCCTTGAATCTTGGTCCCCAAGAGCTCTTAATAGAACCTTCAATTGGAATTATGGACACGCAGGCCCAATCTTTGCCCAATGGATCCAGCCCAATTCAAAATGGCCTATTCAGCTGTGATGGCAGAGTAAAGTAGGAACAGAATCGTTCTAGTGAATAACAGGGAAGCATACAAGGTAACAAAAGAAGGGAGGGATGGGTGCAAGAAAAAGCTGCCAAAGATTAATGCAACCTCCACAGTGCACTGGGAGCCAAGTATAAGAAAAGTAGGTGGACCAGACTGAAGACATGCCCCTTCAGGTCTGCCTACCC
Source organism: Sphaerodactylus townsendi (assembly GCF_021028975.2). NCBI lineage: Eukaryota > Metazoa > Chordata > Lepidosauria > Squamata > Sphaerodactylidae > Sphaerodactylus > Sphaerodactylus townsendi. Next base: position 4,586,780 of record NC_059436.1, read on the forward strand.
AGCCCCACCACAGGAGCAGGCCCAGCTGGCCTTCAATTGTCTGGCTGTAGAGAAGAGCCAAAGGAAGCCTGGTTGAGCATTGCATGACCTTGGAAGCACAACCCAGAACTGGGCCCAGCTGGACACATAATCATGAGCTGGTACCAGGAAATAATAGCTGCAATTCCCTGTGGATAATTTATTCTATTCGTAATGTCTTGTTAGGCTCTGAGACCGCCAGGAAGTTCTGTTTCCTTCTGGTTTGCTTGCCCAATTTGTACTTCAAATATGTGACCCATAATCCCAAGCAGCAACTAGGTGAATGATTGTAAACACAGCTACTCAGAATTAAGTCACATTATTCAGTAGGGTTTACTCTGAGGGAGGTATCCTTCGAATTGTGCAATAACACTGCAACCCTAAATAAAGGCCACTGGAAATCCATTGAAGTTAATGGGATTAGAAGGATATAACTCTGTTTAGGAGGGCATTGTAAAGAGATTACGAAATATATTTGCAAATGAGAGAACCATTCACATTATAAACAGTTTCTCTCCAGAAGGACAGATATATATGTATTAATTTTTGACACATTGATGTAACCATAAGACTCCTATTCTTTACTTTTTTAATCTTCTGAATGAGTCCTCATGTGGCATGAGATAGAAATTTTTCAGATTAGAGAGCAATGCAATCAGACTTTATCTCTCCCATGTAATCCATACAGCTTCACCCCTTCTTGTACCAACTTTTCAAAAATCCCCTTTGTTTGATAAGATTGCTGATCCTCTTTAACAAAATGATGCGGTAAAGAAATCCCCTCCTGAAGCAGTTTAATATTATTGCTGGTACATGTGATGTTTTGTCATAAATGAGTTCTTGAGTCATTTATTGGCAGAAAGGGTGACAAATAAATTCTTCTACCAATAAGTTCAAGCTGTTTTCATCTTGAGTGTTTACTGGTGGTGGTATGAAAGGATCCTGAGTGGATGTGTTGTGCTGCCAAGTTGCTTCCTATTCATGGTGACCCTATGAATTAATGTGCAGGATCCTGTACAGAGCTTTTATTAAGCTTGCTTATGGTACTTTAACATTTTCTTAATACCTGTTTAGATTTAGGTGCCTTTCTAATCTCTGCTTGTTTCCACTGATTTAGATGATTGGCAAGCCAATATTCCTTTCATTACCCCTATACATGCAATGCACATTGCTGAGATTTATAGTTTGGCAGTCCATACCCTGAAGACAGTAAATTCCACCTTGAGAGAAGGGCCTCCCCTGCCTTGAAACAGCTGGTGGGGGGTACAGCCACTCCTAAAGAGACCTACACAGGAAACTAGAATTATTTTCCAGTCTCAGGTGTACCATTCTTGAGCAAGGTGATTAAACAAGTGATGGCTGGTAAACACAGATGAAATAGCTAGCATGGAGCCATTTCTGATATATGCATGTACATAATAGAACAGTCTGCTCCTCCCCTATTATCTATGTGATTTAGTTTGGCTCTTTTGGGTGGGACTGTTGGTTTCCATTCTTAGTTCTTGCAAGGTAGTAATACTTAGTTTTATTGCAAATAAATGCTGCTGTTTTGTACCAGCTTGTCTCTGCCAAATGGACATAAGAACAGGTGCCTACTGTAACCCAGGGGCACACTCAGTGGTGGGATTCAAATAATTTAATAACCGGTTCCAGTGGTGGGATTCAAATAATTGAACAACTGGTTGTTTACAAGCACCATTTTAACAACTGGCTTTGCCGAAGTGGTGCGAACCTGTTGAATCCCACCATTGGGCACACTGCATAAAGGTGATACCACAAAGGTGATACCACAATGTCAGCACACTGTGCATTTCAATTGGAGTGAATGTGCATTTTAGGAAAATTCTGACCCACCACCCACAACGTCAACTTTGCTTGCAGATTATTTACAGAAATACAGCTTGTATCCAACTCATCAGGGCAAAATGCCTGACTCTGTTTTATCCTAGTGTCCCTCCAAGGTGAATTCTCCCTCACCCCACACCCACTTAGGCTTTTCCACCCATCAGCCTGGGAAAATAAGTGTATTTCTGCACTCTACTGTAACCACTAAAAGCCTCACCTGCTGCCTTTTCAGTTTGCTACAGCTTTTCTGTTGTCAAAGGACACAGCTGAGTTGTGGCATCCAGGGAAGTGATAACTGGTCTAACAGATGGTGGGGAAAAATTAATTGATCCACTGGGGCAGATAATGAGCCAACCTCTGAGTGAGAAGAGTACAAGGAATTGGAAATATGAATATCAACTCCACTTTAGAGAAGGGGTGGCACTGCTGCTGGTCATCTGCTTCTTACTGCTTTGATAGAACATATATAAATATATATATATATTTTTAAAAACTCCCTAAGTAACTTAAGAACCTGAAGGTGCAAAGTCATCCATGTGCTTTGGAAAACTTTTGTTCTGTGTCGTTTCAATTAACAACTGTTGTGAAGTTTTCAAAGGAAGCGGTTGCCTGATTTCATGCGATAATGATATTTCAGTCAAAGGAGAGCTGGCACTGGCATTGCCAAAGAGCTCCAGGGAACACTGGCCAGAGTTCAAGGCATCAGGCCAAAAAGTCAGTTGAAAATACAGTCATTCACAGATAAGGGTCATGATATCTGCTTAAGGGGACCGGAGGGCAGGGAAACAGATGAGATAGAAGTTGCTGCAGGAAGCTGGAATGCCTTCAAGACCACCACCATGGGGCTTTTGTCCAGGCATCTAGCCAAGCACTGACCTGAAAACATGTATACTTGGAACAGGTGAAGGGAAACCAATGGGACATTTGGGGATTGAGTTTTGCTGTAGTCTGAAGCTGATAACAGTGCATTCAGTTATCTTCCCTTCCACAATGTACTGCTTCTGCATGGTATACACACCAGCATGGTGTAGTGCTTATAAGCAGGTGGACGCTAGTCTGGACAAACAGGTTTGTTTCCCCACTCCTACCCAAGAAGCCTGCTGAGTGACATTGGGCTAGTCATAGTTGTCTTAGAACTCTCTCAGCCCCACCTAGCTCACAAGGTATCTGTTGAGGGCAGAGGAAGAAAAGGTAACTCTAAGCTGTTTTGAAACTCGTTACAGTTGAGAAAAGTGGGGTATAAATCCAAATTATTCTTCTTCTTATAAGTTACTATGGTTCTACAGAACTAAACCTCTGCAAGTCTCGTACCATCATAGAAACACATATACAGAGCATAGGTGAACATATTGCTTGATGGCTGCATGAAGGAGTATGTACTCTAATCTGGATGAACCGGGTTTGATTCCCAGCTCTGCCACTTGAGCTGTGGAGGCTTATCTGGGAAATTCAGATTAGCCTGTGCACTCCAACACACACCAGCTGGATGACCTTGGGCTAGCCACAGTTCTTCTGAGCTCTCTCAGCCCCACTTACCTCACAGGGTGTTTGTTGTGGGGTGGGAGGGAAAGGAGTTTGTTAGCCCCTTTGAGTCTCCTTACAGGAGAGAAAGGGGTGATATAAATCCAACTCTTCTTCTTCTTCCTCCCACCCCATCATGCCATGCCCCAGGGCTGGTCACAGGTCTTTTCAGTTATACTCCCTCTGCAATGGCTTCTCAGATGATGTCTTCCTTGTTGACTTTTAGAAGGCACTGACAATTCTGCTCCAGAATTCTGTTCTTACGGAGTTGTTTGCTGCCCATGTGTTTCTGGTCCATTTCTGTTTGGCAAGCTGTTGTGAATTATGTATGTAGTTCTTATAGCTAGTATTATTTTGTTTGCTGGTACTGGTGCATAAAGGTTTGTAGGGTTGCTTTGTGTCTATTTACAGGAGAGGTGACTAGAATAGAATTGTTTTAATTTTAAAAATGCAGTGATCACAGTAGAGCTAGAAGTGTTGAGGGTATTGTTGAACAAGCCCACCCAGACTAGTTCATCCCTCTTTTTTTCTTTTCTTTTTTTTCTGGAGAATGGTATTAACATTGTACTCGTATCCATGTCCAAACTGGAGGGAGTGGTGTTCCCTAAATGTAATTAGAATTGCTGTAGGGAAGAGAAACAAAGATAACTGGTCAGGTGAGAAAAATATGGTACCCAAGAGAACCTTGTACTGTATTTCAGACAAAGGAAAAGAGGAACCCCCCCCCCCACCCGTCAGGCCCTGATTCACTCCACTGATAAATCCTCCATTCCAGGTCATTCCCTTCTGCAAGCTGAGACTGCTCAAGAGTCTTTCACAAATAAGGAAAGTTTCATCTTTGTTATTTCAGATTCTTGGAACCAAGATGTTGATTGCTGTAATTATGCTGCCAGGCAATAGAGTGGCTGTATTATCAAGGCAGCTAAAAATACCGGAAGGAGGATATACTGGTTTCAAGAAAATGTGCAGTGCTGTATTCAGAGCCAGGTGTTGCCAGGAAGCGTTATTTATTTAATGTGTGTATGTTGTGTGTATTTTACTTTGTTCTTCTTCTAAATGCCAGGATATTAAAACACAAAGGAAGGAGTCTTGAACTTTTTGCCTAAATTGGAAAGTCTGTCAGAGAGGAAACCCATCAGCACTAATCTGTGTAGAACAGAAGATCACCAACAAAGACATTGCTGAGGTTCACTCTTGGTTCTGAATGTAAATTTGCCTAATTCTCAATTAAGGAAGATGTTGAAATTCTCATCCATGCTGCCACAATCTGCAGATTCCTATTTGGATTTCACTTTTAATTATTTATTTACTCCAGTTATAGACTTTCTTTCTCCCCAGTGCGGATTCATTCTCCTCTCACATTTTACCCTCGCATACCCTGCAAGGTATACTAGGTTGGTAGACAGTATGTGACAGGCCAAGGTCATTCAGAAAGTTTCACTCATAAATTGAACTGATGATTCTTTATTTTCACACCATTTTCTGTTTCCTTGAACCCAAGTATTTTTTCTGTAAAATGTATGTGTCATGAATCAGTTTCTTGAATCATATCAAGGGTACATGTGTGTGTGTGTGTGTGTGTGTGTGTGTGTGTGTGTGTGTGTGTGTGTGTGTGTGTGGTACAACATGTGTACATAATGTTCATTTTGCAAATTATACTGCATACATTGTGGATAAAATTTCACTTTTTGCCCTGGCAACTAAGAAAATTCAAGCCAGAACTGTGTCTAATTTGGACAATACTTTAAAATCTTGGGGGCGAGGGTGTGTGTGTCTGTGACGTTATCTGGTCTAAAGTTTTGTTTAATTTTATTGTCAGTCATTGAAGCCATTCGATTGTACTGACCTCTGGCCATAATTAGTCAGTGGTACCTATACATATACAAAAACATGCAACATGTCTACATAATAGTTTCACCACACATGCACTGTTTGTGCTCAGATCTTTACAGCTCAATCCAGATTTGGGGGGAAGGTGAATGGACTATGAGATCAGCGGGGGGGGGGGGTAGACATGTTTGCCCCCCACCGGTGCAAGTAGGGGCACCCTTACTGGCAGAGAGGGCAAAACTGCCAGCAGCCGGGAGTTCCTCATCTCCGTAGCAGCAAAACCCAGAAGTCTGGACCACCACAAAGCAATCCAGGCATCCAATTGCATGCTGCTGCGGAGTGGGTAAGCCATGGCATTCCTGGGGGTGGAGCTGACATTAGTCAGCCTCCACCTGGGTTTTAGGACTGGGTGGCATAACTCCATTGAGTTCTATGAAGGGCTCCTGGGCAGTGGGAGGTTTTTTTTCTCTTTTGGCTGCCTCTCTGTGCCACCTGGAAGCCTTCTGGAGATGGCGCAATTGCGGTGCCATCCCTGGCCACTCAAGTGATCTGGATTGGGCTATTAATCTTGGGGCTTTTTCACACAATTAATTTAAAATCATTTGAGGCAGGAAATAAAATGTTTCCTCCCTGGAGATCCACATTGTTTTTACCACCATCTCTAGCCTCAAAATGTTTTAAATGAATCCCCTTTTCAAACAGTTCTCTGACTGAAATGCTTTGAAGATGTCTTCAGTTGCTGTGCAATCTATTGACTGTGTTTCCCACACTTCTGTTTCCCTAAACTTCCTGTTCAATGCAATCTTCTGTGCTGTCAGTTCCTCCTCATCTGTTTATTTGCAGCATTTCTCTGTTCTTTTATTGGGGGGAGGGGCAATCTTTGAAGTATCAAGTATATGAGGAGTATAGAATACAGCATGAAGCTGTGAAGCATTGAAGCATCAATTCAACGCAGCACTCAAACAAGTGGGGTGGGGGATTATCACGTAATGGCAGCCAGGAATTGCTTCAAGGTGCGAACAAAAGGGAGGAGGGAATTGAAAATGTTTTACAAATGTTTTAGGAGATTTGTGCAGAAAGGGCCTTGGTGTTATTGATGAAGCTCTTGTTCACTACAGTGAAACTAGATGAACTACAAAGTCATCTGCTTGGCAGGTGCAGAACAAGAAAAATCTCAGCAACCAAAAGGGTCAGGTAAGAAGAGTTCAGAGAAGACATCAAAGGGTTGCAGCCGAGGAAACATGAGCTCTATAACAACAACAAAATACCTTTTTGTTTTATTTTTTTCCCATTAATGAAAATATGCATATTTTTTGGAATAAAGCCCCTCCAGTATCTCTTATGCTTGAGAAAACCATATATATATATTTTTTAAAAGTATCTGAAAATTGGAGTCATACAGAGTGAGGAGGATTAATTTAATATACTTGGTAGCCCTCATTCAAGTAAATCCAAATGTTTCCTGGAAAAGGACAATTTTGTCCCCCTCCTGAATGGTAAAAGGAGGATTTGATATGTGTCTGTTTTTGGCAATTATCCCAGAGGATGATTTTCTGGCTGTCCCCACCTGTACAGTTCAAATTATTAACTCTCAATGTTGAGATTAACAGCAACTTTTTAATTTTTTTTTTAAAAATGGGGCTAGAGGAAACCAATCACAAGACCAAGAAAACAATATTGCTTGAGGGATCTTCTATCATACTGTTGTGTTCCATGGATTTCCCCAATTAACATACTCAGTGAAAACGAAATTGATTTATTGATTGGAGCTCAAACAGGTTACATTTCAAGAATCTTTGCCAAAACTAAAATTTCCCTGACAGCACACCTTCCTTTTCCCCATTGACGGGCATCCCCTCTTTCTTGCCCCTCAGTACAAGCCTGCCCTTTCCCAAGGCCTCACTTTCCCAGGTAAGGGTCCAGATGCACCCCTTTCCTGGGAACAGTGTTCCAATTAAGCCCCCACATTCATACTTAACAAAGCAAAGCACTAGCACTCACTACAAGCAGTAAAGGTCAGGATCCCATCCTCCTCTGGAGACATGGCAAGGCCAAGGTGTCACAATCTTGACAAACAGCTACTTGTTTGGGGACATATCCCCTTATTTGTATGATGACCCAAAGAAAACTTCTGCCATGTGTAGCCCACCTTAGCAGAGAATCCTACTCAAACATTGTACCCCAAGAATGAAGATATAAAACACCAATCTTAGGGATTAAAATAAGATTTTATTTGCTGCAGATGGTGAGACTTACTTGCACAATAAATACACCACGACGACAGGCTGGAAAAGGAATGGGCCGCAGCCCGTTTATTGAAATATCAAACATAACAGCAATAACTATATACAAAAGAGCTGGGCGGCAAACGGAGTCGCGACATCCTTAATCCTTATCATATGGGATTCTGGCAAGGGAAGCGGGTGCCCCAGAGAAATAACACCTCCCTTGCTTCCACCCTCTTCCCCGCCCATGCTGGAGAAGACGGGCACCGGTGCAATTCCCCAAGGCCGCATTACACAGCGCCCGCCCCTCCTGCCTTGCTTGCTGGGGTGTCGGGCACCGGCTAAGCTTCCATGGCCGCCTTCCCGCCCGACTCCAACCCCACTCCTTCTGGGGTCGTCGGGCAGCGGCCCGCCTGCCTGCCTGCCAGTAGCCTGCTCCGCACCACCCCCCGGCCCATAACAGGGCAATAAGCCTGGGAGCTCCTAGCCGAAGGCTCGCTCTCCCAGATGCTGACACCGTTGCAAACCCGCCAGGCTGCGAGCAGTAAGTGTCCTTCTTTAAAGAAAACCCCCCCGCCAACTCCAGTTACGGGAGGGTGGGTGGGCCACGCTTGCTGGGTCTCGCCATCGGGAAGGGCGCTGGACCGAGAGGCGCCTTCATATATACCCAGGCTCCTCCCACCAAAGCGCCGCTGGGAGCCAATCAATAATGCACCCGGTTCTGCAGCATGCAATTCCTACCTTGCAACCCTTATTTGTTGGGCTGCGCTTGCTCACCCCAGCAGCAATGGCTGCCCCTGGTTATTCAGGTGCATCTTATTTGCTGCAGATGGTGAGACTTTACTTGCACAATAAATACACAATTCACGCATGACGCATAGGTTGAAAAGGAATGGGCCGCAGCCCGCTTATTGGAAATATCAAACATAACAGCAATAACTATATACAAAAGAGTCTGGGCGGCAAACGGGTCAGCGATTCCATCCCATCATATGGGACTGGCGGGAAGGGAAGCCCCAGAGATAACACTCCTTGCTTCCACCTCCTCTTCCCGGGCCCATGCTGAGGAGACGATGGCACCGCCTTAAGCCCCAAGGCTCAGCGACACAGCCCGGCCCTCCTTGCCTTTGCTTGTTGGGGTGCTCGGGCACCGGCTAAGCTTCCATGGCCGCCTACCGTCCCGACCCAACTTCTAATTCTGGGGTGTCGGCAGCCAGGCTCGCTGCGCTGCCTGCCTGCCAGCCTGCTCCGCATTCACCCACCGGCCCATAACAGGGCACAAGCCTGGGAGCCCTAGCCGAAGGCTTGTTCTTCCCAGATGTGCAACACCGCTTGCAAACCCGCTTCACGAGCTGCCTTCCCTCGCAGCTCACCAAGCTCCTCAAGCCTGAGCCTGTCCCTATCTCAACCATCGGAGGAGAGTAAGTTGGAATGGACTGAAGCCACATGTCCAAAACCCCCCATTGGGCTCTCAGGCGGACGCCTATCTGGCCTTCAAGAAGTTCTCTGTTGTCCCCGGAGATCTCGGAGTGGTCCGCCACCGCCCCCCCCCCAAGGAGAGAGGGACCACCTTTGGCGTCACTTCTGTTGACCTTTTCTGCAGGCCTTGTCCACGGCAGCGGGATCCACAGCTCCTCCAGTGGACTCCGCTGCAGCATCTCAGACCAAACCAAGGTCAATACAATTACAGGCCGGGATGCCTGGCAAAGCTCCTCGAAGTGTGGTGGGCTACTACCGCGACACCGCGGCAGGTCAAGGCCCTCGGACCTGGCAGGGAGGTCCTCTCCCAAATGAATGACCAATAGGTCCGGGCGTAATGCCGACTGGAAAATATATTCAATTATTTTGGGCTCCAGCTCATGCCACAGCATGTGCCCCTGCCCCATCCACACATCCTCACGCGGCGCCTCGAGTCCGGTGATGTCGGCCCCAGTCCGGGTTTGCAGGCGTATTCTTCAGCACGGGTTGACGGTGGGCTGTGCCCCACCACTCCACACCTGTCGATATAGACAGTCTGCGGCAAGGCCCTGGAGGCACTGTGGAAAGAATTCAACAAGTCAGGTGTAGTTTAATGTCCGCCCGAAAGGGCCCTGACCGCCACCTGCCCAAAGCGCTAAATACCGTCTTCCTCAAGCCTCCTACCATCTCTGTGCCGCTGCCGTGGCGGGCAGTTCCTAACCTTGAAGGGAGTGCAGTGCCAAATTCAGCTTTGCCGGTGCAGCCCAGCCCGGGCCAGGCATGCCCGGAACACTGCCAGGAACTGGAAATCCTGGGTGAGGGGGGACCCATCCTCATGCACTAAGAGCATTCCCAGACTCGACTCCGCACTGGCGCGGCCGAGCCACTTTGGCGAGTGGAGGGAGGGGGCAGGAGGCGCCGCCCGTAGGGCTGGCATGGTGACCTAAGCACCGCTGTAACCCTCCGGGTCAGTTTTCGAATGAGCCAGCCACGCACAGACCATGTCCCCAGTGACAGGACTTTCAGGTGCTCCCTTTTGCAGCACGGGTGCTGGAGGCCGATCCCTGGTGGGGGCGAACAATTCCCCCCGGGCCTGAAAGCCCCATGGTGCGGTGCCAGGTGGAAAGCTGCTGTGAAGTAGCAAAGCGCTCACTTAGCGTGAAGCGCGACACCTGCCGCGAAAGCACCCCGGTGACTGCTCTGAAGCACCTCCCTGGTGACTGGGCCTGGAGATCCCTCTGCCTAGGGCCGACCCTGCGCCAACCAGCCACCAGCCGGCAAGCGACTGACGAACGCCTTGGTAACGCTCCAGAAAACCCGCCAGACCTCTCATGGCGATAGAAGGCTGGGCGATGCCCGCCCAGCTGCAATTCCCCATGGTGCGGGGTGCATCCCCTGCCCATGGAGCCGGACAAGGTACTTTCGAGGAGGAGGCCCGTGGTCCACCCTGCCGCGGACATCCCTCCCGGTGAGTCACGGCGAAGCTCACGAAGTCCTCGCGACGGCTCGGTGCGTACTGCCTGCCATGTGGCCGGTGCCAACGAAGTTCAAAAAACACCTGTGATGACTGCTCGCTGCCAAGGTTCCAGAGGGACGCCCGGGCACTGTCAGCTGAACAGCTCCGGCCCCCCAGGGGCCAGGCACCGAAATCGATCCACCTGCTGGGCGGCAGATAAGGCGCCAGCAATCTCATTCTGCAAACCTGGGCAACGAAGCAGCTTTAAAGGAAATGTTAAAAAGAGAGGCAGGTAAGAACCAAATTCGCGAACCAAGCTGCGTGACCCGTGGCCGCACTTCTGGAGGACTGCCTGTTCACCTCACGAGGAACCACAGCCTGGTTATCGACACCAGAAAAGCACCTTTCTATTTTTTCTCCAAAGGTGCGTAAGGCCAGACGTGCAGACCGGCCACCAAGATGGGAAACAGCTCCAGAAAGAGTGAGAGATCCCCTGGTGATACCCCTGTGAATGCCAGGCTGGGGGCCGAGAGACCTTGAGCCCACCGGCCCTGAAAGTAAACCCCAAAACCAAAGGGCACCGAGGCGTCAGAGTGCACCTGCAACTCCAAGCCGGGTTCCAGAGGTGCCTGCCACAGGGAAATGCCATTGAAGGCCCCGAAGGAACGCTTTAGCCAGACCTGCAGATCCTCCTTCAGACCCCGGGATACCCTGATGCGGTGATCAGGGGACTTGGCAGCCCGACAAGGACCTGGCCAGCCGAGAGCAGGAATGCCTCTGCCAGAGGCGCCACCACCCTGCAAGCGAACACACAAAGGTGGCCCAGTATGAATGGACTCTGGCCCGAACCCTGCATGTTTTTAAATGGAGCACGGATTGCAGCAGGGGTGGGTGGGAGGGCCAGGAGCTTATCCGGAGGAGCGAGGAGGTGCCTTGAACCGTGTCCAGGTGGAAGCCCAAATAGCAGGAGGGCAGTGGAGGGCCCCTCTGTCTTGTTGGGAGCCAAGGGGACCCTAGGGGCTCAGCCTCGGGTCAGGGCCCGGAAAGCCTGCAAAGCTAAAAATCACATTCCCTGGTGCCCTTCGCCCACCGATGAACAAAAAATCACCCAGATAATGAGTCACCCGCCCGGAGGGCACCCTCTGCTGAACTCCCATTCAAGGAGCGTGCTGAAAGTCTCAAAAGCTGCACAGGCAAAAAAGAGCAGCCCATGGGCATGGCCTTGTCCACATACCAGCTGCCTGGAAATGGATGCCCAGCAGCTTCGAGAAGTCCAGGGGAAATGGGCAGGAGCCGGAAGAAGCAGATTGAATGTCACGGTTTGCCAGTGAAGGTACAAGTACCAGTGCTCTGCCTGCCTAATGGAGGATATGGGCTCGTCCAGGGTGGCATACCCGAGCGAACAGACCTGCGGGGTCTATGAAATTATTAATCGGGAAACCTGCCCTGAAAGCAGGCGCTGCTGTCACGCTATCTGAGTAACGCTGCAGCCACACCAGCAAAGGGCTGAAGCGACTGCAGTTGGGGAAAAGTCGAGTCAAAGTTTTATATGGGCGGGGGCACTGCTTTGACTTCAATGGAATCTTTTTGTGAAGGCCCGGCGCCGGGGGACCGGGCCTGCCGCGAGGGGGAGCGCCTACCGCGGTTTGGAAGCAGCCTCGCTCTGCCATGACTGCAAGAACAGAAGTTGAATCAAACATGCTCAAACCTGCACTTGGGCTTGGCTGGCGCCCCGGTTGAATTCCCAACAAAGCCTTATTGCCCCGCCCGCCCGGGGAAAGCTCTTGCGGCGGATTTTTTTGGAGGCAGATGGCTCGACCGGCCCCTTTCAAGGCCGGCTGTTGACGCTTGTTTTACCATCCAGGTGTGGGCGTTGCTGAGCTCCCAGCGGAACTGGCTCTTGTGGAACAGCTGTTCTTCCGGATGGCTTCATCATAGGCAATGGCTGCTGGCTTTCGCCCGGCCAGCTTCCGAGCTTCGCAGCATCGTGGGACATGTGGGCAGCCAGGTGCCAGGCCCGGTGAGGGTAGGCGGCTTCCGGACGAGGGCCAGGAATTCCAGTGAAACCCTGCAGCCAGTTGCTAAAAGTACGCTCGGCTGCTGCCGGGTCCTGCCGCTTTCTGTCAGCTTTCCACCCCCCGACAAGCCATATTCACCCTCCCGCCGGGAAACTTTGAATATATCGACGCATAGTACCCCCGTCAAGTGCCTGCTCCCGGAGCTTCCTGGGGAGAGTGGGACTCCGAGGCGGGTTCGCCACGGTCATCCTGAGCCGGGCTGGGAAGTTAGTGCAGCCTCCGCGCACCCCCCCCAAGCGCCATGCGTTTTGCGATCCAAAATGGGAGAAAGCGGGCACGTGTTCCCCTTGGAACCAAAATTCCCTTAACCTGGATACATCGTCGTCCTCGGGAGGACTCGGCACCTGAAGATGAAGAGCTGGGAGACCCGTCTGGAGGACCGGGAACGCCCTCGACGACCGCTTCCTCCTCCTGCTCTCCCGAACGGAGGGGCCAACGGATGCATCCACTGATGTGTACGCTGGCGCTGATCTGGCGGCGAGAGCTGGAGGGCCTCCCGCCGCCCCGCTCAAGGTGCCAGCCCGGGCCACGCCCGGCAGCCACTGACGATGGGAGGGCTCCGGCTCCCCTGCACCCAGCGGGGGACCGGACTTCGCTGGCCACACCGCCCGAGGGCCTGGCGAGGAGGTGCATCAGCCGTGCGATCCGCTTAAGTTGCGCATTACCAGGAAAAGGGATCAGTGCCCGCCGCCCGGCCCGGCTCCGTCCGAGGTTGCTGTGGAGAGCCCTCCCCACCGGGAAGGGGTACTCCACTGGGCCAGCCCGGGCCTGCCCCGGCCAATGGGGGACAGACGCAGAGCCGCGAGCCTGCCTCAGCGTCGGCTGCACACCGAATCCGCTACCGACCACCGGGCCGCCTTCCGAGACCCCGGGTACCGGGTCTGGGGTCTGAACCCTATTTAAGAGGGCTCGAAGCTCTGCCCGAAGGTTGCCCTTTGCTCTTGGCCCGGGCTTTGGGGACCCATGCGGAAGCGCGAGACCGGGTCACGACTCCAGCAAAGGGGCGGAGAAAGAAGGAATAAAAGTGGAGAACAAGCAAGGTGAGGAAAAAGTCGAAAAAAAGGAAAGAAAAAAGGGCAAGTTTAGGAGGTACGCTATTAAACCAGTCTCCCTTCCAGGCCTTATACGCGGAGAGACGCCTAACCGTTACATAACCATTATCGCTTCTTTGCTTGGGTCTCGCCGCCGGGAAGGGCGCGGACCGGGAGAGGCGTCTATATATACCCAGGCTCCTCCCGCCAAAGCGGCTGGGAGCCAATCAATGCACCCGGTTCTGCAGCATGCAATTCCTACCTTGCAACCCCTTATTTTGCTGCGCTGCTCACCCCAGCAGCAATGGCTGCCCCTGGTTATTCAGGTGCATCTTATTTATAACTACAAGATAAAACATTGTTTTAACATTTAATGTAGTTTGTTTCTTAAATAATTGCTTATCGTGGCCACCAGCAGCATGGACAACCCTTAAAATCAGACGGCATTTTTGACCAGCCTTTGTTTATCTTAGCATGCATATAAAATGATTCTGAGAGGTATTGAGGCTAATCTCCCTCCTTCCTCCCAAGCATACTATGTGCCACTTGAAAAAGGCCTATTCCCAGCCAAAAATACTATCCTCCTAAATCCCAAAAGCAACCAGTTAATCTCACAGGGAAGGTGGTCATATAGGGGATATGGGCTGGCCAACTTGCAGTGAAAGACTGCAACTAAGAGACAGAGGCCCCTTCCGCACATGCAAAATAATGCATTTTCAAACCACTTTCACAACTGTTTGCAAGTGGATTTTGCTATTCCACACAGCTTCAAAGAGCACTGAAAGCAGCTTGAAAGTGCATTATTCTGCATGTGCAGAATGAGCCAGAGTCAATTTAAACAGGTCCTTCCTTTTCCTACTATAATTGGCTGAGCCACCTGAGGCAAAATGGCCCAGTTCTGACCCAATGGAAGTCTCGTGAGCCATTCAAAACAAGGGCATGTTCAAAATTGAACTCTCACTGTATGATCTGGGAACCAACTTCTGTCCAAAGTCCAAGGATGTACTGAAGCCTTTCTTTCCTGTGCAGTCAGCTGCTGGCATCACCTCATCAATAAGCCTGAATTAATAAACAACAATGTGCAGCATTTTCTTCAAAAGTCACTCCCAATCATTTCTGGCTGATGTGACTTACTTGGAGAATGGCATCTTGAGTGGCTGTGTGGCACAAGCATAACATTTAGTAATGTTATGCATTCTCTTGTTACAAGGATTCTCTATTCTAACCATTATGCCTGGTTGCTGATGGGAAATCCTTTCCTTTTTAAAATAAATCCCCCATGTTAGCTTTTAATTTATCCTGACTGTTGAGTATGCAAGTTCAAGGCTGCTGCCTGCCCCCTGTGTTATGTGCACTGGAATGCACTTACAATAATTGTGGTGCGATTGTGTGAGCTTTATGTCTTGAAATAATCACTGGGGGATGAAATTAGCAGTTTTATGTCATTAAAAGTTTGATTCAGCCAGAAAACACAAGATAAATACTGGCCCAGGAGAATGATATCACATTAGCTCTTATGGCCATTTCTTTTTCATACAGCAAGGATGAGATGGAGATAGCAGATCATGTTTGTGAATCTCTTTTGTCTGCAGAACATCATTAAAAACAAATGTCTTTAAAACAAGAACAGCATCATTCAGTGATTTTCAGACTGTGTTTCAGAAGGCATCTTGGATTCCTGAATAAGTACATCTGTAATGGCGGCCAAGTTTCCATAAAAGTGCATTGGTAACCTTCCACTATATGTATGGGGTGAATGGAGATGGAGTGCTTTCTACTCTCAGTTTACATTGGATGGATTTTTATTCTGTTTATTTAGTTAGGGAATTTATATGCCACCTCTTCAGAATCTTGATTGTGGTGGCTAACAAGACAGAACAATACCATTCAGTCATGACAAGGTCATAAATTATCAATATAAAAACAAAAATTCAGTTACAAACAAGTGTATGCCAGCATGGGGGCTGGGTGGGTCAGGGTGTAACTGGTCATTGGAGCTAGAAACACTGCAGCCCAGGGCTATGATGGGCTTTCCATGTGTGGCCAGGGGATTCTTCTTTGTTGCTACTTCCCCATCCTGCCTGAAAACCCTCTGCAGGTGGCAGGGGCATCAATCCTGGTCACCTCAGTCCTGAGGATTGGGCTGCCCACCATTTAATCACTGTGGCTAGGCAGAAAACAGAATCACCTTCCCCTGAGTTCTTTTAAAATATTAAAATCATGCCAGTAAAGGTTGTTGATGTTGGTGTTGGTGTTATTAAAATACATGTTTTATTTAAACCAGAGAAGGGGGTAGTTTTTGAGCAACAGTCTTTTTTTCTTTTAAAACTGCGTAGGTGCATGTTTGAGAAAGGCAACAAAAATGGAAAAAAATATTTCAAGGAAGTCAGTCATCTGTTGCATTTTTTATAAAAATTACAAACCTTGAAAGAATAAACCTACCAGCCTTTTGATCATTTTCTTTTTTTCTAGAGAGCAGTTGGGGTGGAAACCAAGCAGGATTGCCTGGTGCCCCTTGGCCACGCACGAGGGTTGTGGGGTAGGGTTGCCAGATCCAGACTGGAAAATTCCTGGAGATTTAGGGATGGAGCCTGAGGAGGACTGCGACTTCAATGCAATATAATGCCATACAGTCCACCCTCCAAAGCATCCATTTTCTCCAGGGGAATTTGTTTGTGTGGTTAGAGATAAGTTGTAGTTTGGGGTGATTTCCAGGTCCCACCTGGAGGTTGGCATCCCTAAATGGAAGCCATACTATCTTGTGTAATCATAAAAGGAGCAGACAGCTGGAACCTGTTCATCTTTCAGGGCGACAATCTCAGTGACTGTTACTGGTTCAGTTGAGTGATTCTATAAGGAGATGCTATTCAGCCATGTAATTGTTTTAAAATATCTTTACACAGCTTTGTTTGTTCAGTTTTGCTGAAGGGTTTAAGTAGAACTATCAAGGACAATGTTAGGTAGTTAAATTTTATGAAGGTTCAAAAAACAAAACCCTTGCCTTTGCGGAATATCCACAGGGCTGCCTGAAGGTGATTTTAGCAGGGGGTCCCTACTATGCACTAGAGGCCTGGTGTGTTTTATGAAACAAATAGCATATGCTTGAGAATGTTTATGAACTATCTTGTTCACTTAGGTTTTACTGGAAGATATCTGAACCTGTTAACAGGGCAGATTTAGGAGAACCTACAAATGAACCATAGAAACAGGAAGTGGGTCTGTGAGAAAGTAATGAGGAGAGAAAGCAAAACAACTGATCGTCAGACTATAGAGATCCGTTCCCCTGGTGAAAATGTCAGCTTTAGAGACTGGACTCTATGGTATCATATCCCTGCTGAACTCCCTTCTCTCCCCAAACTTCACCTTTCCAAGGCTCAGAAAGTTCCCAGCCCAGATTTGGCAGCACTACTTGGCCAGTGACACACTGGCTTTTTCTGCACAAGTCCCCCAAACCTTTTGCAAAATATTTTTGCTCCCCACATTTGTTCACGCTCACCCCTCCCCAAAATGATCCCAGACCTCCATTTTGTAATTGTTCCGGATTTTTTTCACTTCCTGGATTTGATGCCTCAATACATCATGCTGCAGTTCTCCACAACTTGTGTAATCGATGCTATGTAGATTTCACACACACACACACACCCCACCCAAATAAATAAAAACACATAAATTATGACAATAAACAGGCAAAGACAGCCGGAGCGAGCTCAGAAAATGGTGCTGAGAAGGAAGTCCGGGGACTGTGGAGAGGTGTAGAAAATGACTTAACGAGATCACACTGCAAGTCAAAACATTTTGAAAAAATTTCGCCAAAGGAATTGCCACAAAAGAGGATGTGTTTAAAATATTTTCAGGCTGGAAGTAAAACATATTGGGGTAAAAACATTGTGAAACTCCTCAGAGGAAATGTTTTATTTTCTGCCACAAAATGTTTTAAAGTGCCTGTGCAGAAAGGGCCACTCTCAGCCTTACCTACCTCACAGGTTTTTCATGAGGACAAAATGGAGGAAAGGAGTACAATGGAAGCCACTTTGAGTCCCCATAGGTCAATGGTGGCGAACCTTTGGCACTCCAGATGTTATGGACTACAATTCCCATTAGCCCCTGCCAGCATGGCCAATTGGCCATTCTGGCAGGGGCTGAGGGGAATAGTAGTCCATAACATCTGGAGTGCCAAAGGTTCGCCACCACTGCCATAGGTTATAAAGATGATATATAAACAAAGTAAAACAAAAATTTAAATGTCAGACTCAGAAAGAAAAGCAGTAATTTTTGCTTTTGGCATTCTTATGGAGTGGCAGCTAGCATTGCCAGTCCTGGGTTGAATACCTGGAGGTTTGGGGGGATGGAGTCTGGGAAGGGGGGAGGATTCAGAGATGAGAGTGATTTCAATGGGGTGTAATGCCATATACTTCACCTTCCCAAGCAGCCATTTTCCCCAGGTAAACTGATCTCTTTCACCTGGAGATCACTTGTACTAGCTGGAGATCTCTGGCCACCACCTGGATATTTGTAGCCCTTGTGTCATCAGCTGCCTGAGAGTATGCTTTGCATTAGAAAACCTGTTTATAAACCTGTTTATTCTACTTACTGTGGTTCTATGAAATTGGCCATTCCTGGAGCAAACAGGTTACCACTTACACCAACAGACTTTCCAAATTCATTATGTAGCATTTGAAGATGATTTGACTGGAGTAGGTCAGATCTTCATTAAAGGTAACAAGAGTCTAATGATTTATGTATATAAAATTTTTAACTAGAATTATCCCCCATGGGCACTTTAACCTCACAAATTGCTTATATTAGTGAAAGCATTTTTCCAGGTTCTATCTGCAGTGCCAAATTAAAAGTGTCAGTGAATGCAACATATTTCATTTAGCTAAGATTTAAGGATTCTGCAAAATAATGCAGTATTTCCAGTTTGTTCAGGTAGAGGAATTTAAATCTCCTTTCCCATGTCAAATGTTTACTGCATGTGAAAAGCTAACTTCTCATGTACAGGACTACAATCTATATTCTCTCTATATTCGATTACCACCATATGCTACCCTCTTAGAGGGGAGTCCGGCCGTTCCCTTTCCTTAGGGAGGCCTCTAATTAAATTGGGTTTGGGGGCGCCTGATGTCTTTGTACTGACCGCTGCTTTTAATAGATTTTAATAGATTTTATTGGTTGAATAACTTTACTGATTGTAATGAATATTGTTGTGCACCACCCAGAGCCCCCCGGGGATGGGGCGGTCTAAAAATTCAATAAATAAATAACTAAATAACTAACTAACTAAATAAATAAATAAATAAATAAATAAATCCTACTTAGCTGTTTAATTGAAAAGGGTATACTCCTCTCCCCACTGCCAGTAAGTTCCCCCACTGATCAGTAGATCAGCTATGGGGGAGCATGGGGGCCTTGCTGCATTTTTCAGCAACATACTTTATGGTATTGTCTTTGAGCAGCTTTACAGCAACTTTTCAGCATAGTAATTTTTGCTTCGCTTTCAGACAGCAACCAGTGCTGCTTCAACCAAGCCAAAGAATCAGGAGTGAGCTAGACTAAACACAAGCTATAATAAAAGTTTTGCTCTCGATCCTGCAGATTTGTTTTTTGTTAAAAAAAGAAGTTTGTAGTTCAGCACAGATGTGTCTCAGATAATTTCTGCAATTTCCACAGCACAATAGAGAAAATTGTCAGCTTGATTCTTCTTTCTTGAAATGCATAAAAGAAGCTGGCGCAAGTCTTAATAGGTGCTTTCTCTGACAGCTCCCTGGCCTGATTTTGCTGACCCTCTTCTAATGAACCTGGAGCACATTAATGAATCCTTTTTAGTTCTCCTCTCATGAAAAAGAAACACCATAGAAGAGCAGGTTATAAAGTAGTAACACGAGATTCTGCTCCCAAATGAAATTTCCATACTAGTTACACTTTAATTTCTAAAAATTAGCATAACTTTCCTATTCTTCCAGAGGCTGCTTGATTAAATTAGCCTGTGTGGTTTCAAATAGAAACGTTTTACGAATCCTTAAAGATGAGATCTAGAAACTGCAAGTGGGGAGGGGGGGGGGGAATAGAAGAGGATGAAAGCCTGCCCCTGCAGCCTCAACCCCATAATGCAAGGAGACCTGTCAATCTTACCAGCAGGAGGGGCTGACTTATCAAACAGCAATCCGACCTTTGGAGATTGCATTCAGACAACCTTACAGGGGGCATTATTTCCTAATGAAATATCCTGGTGTCCCTACAATTTGTAGGTAGACTGGAAAAAAAATAACAGGCTTTGATTTCTTTCCCCATGTAGCCTTGTTGCTCACAAAAACGGACTGAGAGGGCCAGCCACTCTGTTTCTATCTAATGTGCAGATGCAACATGGCAGGCAGGAGGGGGAGCGTAATTGATTTTCAATTTCAGTTCAAATAATTTAGAAGGTGAAAAGTGGCTACAGGTTTTATGATTCACTGATAAGATTAAGCAAGGCCCTCCAGATGCCATTAATGTGCCCTCTAACTGTACCCACAGTGTCGATTATCACACTATGTGAAGGATGTTGCTGGCGAGCATTGAATGTGTGGATATTGGAAGTCATCCAGCAACCATGTGGCATGCCCAGTATGGTTTGCCTTATTTGAAAACCAGCACTCCAGATTTTGCTTGTGTACACTGAATGTTAAAATTCCAAAAATATCCACACTGTAGGGACTGGGTCTGCCCCCAATTAATTGAAACTTCCTGATTTGTAACTGAATGGTATCGCTGTTACACTAGTCTGTAAACATTTTAAAAAGTCAACATCTTGCTTACGTAATACCATGGCCCTAATCCAATAACCCCTCCTTTTGGCTGCTTTTCACCTTCGTAGAAATGTGGAAGATCCAATCCTTTCCACACTGTCTGATACAAATGAGGCAGACTCAGTCACTCACACATCTGTGACATGTCCTGTTCATCACTTGCAATCCGGAAATTGATGGTTCACACTATGGCTCTGAGGCATCTAGAATACTACATCTGTATGATTCTACCAGGTTGTTTTCCTCACAGATGCTGACTCCTGTTCCTTTCACTCAGTTTTTGTTATGAATGGATTTTCTTTTTCCAAAATTCACCTTTTTAGATGTAACCATTGATTTGTCTTATTCTCTTTTTCTCTTTCCCGGAGGAATTTCTCTTTAATTTCTCTTTGTAGTTTTCTATTTTATAGCATGCGTTCATTTGTAAAATCTGCTCTTGCAGGGTTTTTTTCTCTGATGTTGCATACCATAAGGGGATGCTCTAGCGGGAGGATAAGAAGGTTTGTGAAGACATTTCTTGCCTCTGAACATATGCAGAATGAAATTCTTAAAAGTTTACAGAAACTTCCTTGCTGTCCATCTTCTCTTTAGATTTCTTTTTGATGAAACAGACTCCAGATTCCTAAAAAGTGGGGAAAATTTGATTATTGGGTTTCAGAGGGGAACTGGGAAAAAGAAATTAAGAGCATTTTTCTTACCGTAGTAATGCTACTGCCACTTATCTGCTTCCACTGCTGCTTCCAATTATTAAAAGGCACAAAGTTAATGGGAAAAATCAATTTGAGATATTTGAGAAGAAGAAGAGGAGGAGGAGGAGGAGTTTGAATTTATACCCCCCCTTTTCTCAACCATAAGGAGTCTTATAGCAGCTTACAAACTCCCTACCTTGCTTTCCCCACAACAGACACCTTGTGAAGTAGGTGGGGCTGAGAGAGTTTGGAGAGAACTGTGACTAACCCAAGGTCACCCAGAGGGCTTCATGTGTAGGAGCCAGGAAACAAATACACTTCACCAGATTAGTGTCCATCACTCATGCAAAGGAGTGGGGAATCAAACCTGGTTCTCCAGATTAAAAGTTCACCATTCATAACCACTACTTAGATGCCTCAGTTTGCTATAAGTGCATTCCAATGAACCTTGCTAATCTTTCAACATGTTCTTAAAATTGCTTCATAAATAGATGCCGCTTGGAGAACAGGTATGAAAAACAGACAGTGTATACAGTGCTGATAATTTAAAGAAAGCACCCAACTTCCCAGGTGGACAGAGAAGATGAAATACAAGCGATTCCATCATGATAAATAGGCTATCATGATCCTGGAGGATATGTGCATCTTTTTGAATAAACAATTAGCTTTTCTATTAAACAAGGAAATTAGCAAGCACAAAAGCAGCTGCAACACAAATTTGACATTTATTACCAAGATTGTAGTGCATGGAGCTGCTTTACAGGCACACAGCTGTTTGGCATGCAGATTGAGAATAATTTTGATGGAAAACAAAGCTGATCCAATCAGGAGCTTGCTTTGCGTGTAAGTGAGGAAATGTGATCAGTGCAAGGTTGCCTGGCAGATCTGTTCAGGATTACATTCTTAGCATCCCTGAAGTCATCGTTGTTGTTGTTGTGGTCACTGTCGTCGTCGTCGTCATCATCGTCATCATCATCATCATCACCCAAGTGTAAACTTATACAGTTACCCTATTCTAATCCAGCTATACTGTAGAAGAGACTGGTTCCATAAGATGGCTTCTTACATTGATATGCCTGACCTGTCTACCTGGATCTATACCACAGTAACATCAAGACTAGATTACTATAATGCACTGTACATTGGTCTGATGGCCTCTACTCAAAATCAAATTGGAAAACTCCAATTGGTCCAGAATTCCACTTTCAGCAGGAGCTAGATGGAGCATGAATGTTACTCCCATTATATAGATGTTCCAGTAGCTGCACGTTTATTAGTGAGTTCAGTTTAAGGTTTTGGCCATCATATTCAAAGCCCCTCATGGACTGGCCCCCTTTTTTTGCACAACCAACCACTCCTCTGCCATGACAATTTGCTGAAGTCAGCAGAGGCTTCTGTGGGTGACAACCTGCAAATGGGCAAAATCAACAACTGCCCTTACACATGCTTTCTCTGATGTGGCTCCCGCTTTGTGGAAGAGCCTCCTCAAGGCCTCCTGGCCTTCTGCAACTATGCAAAACTGAACAATTCAAGAGGGCTTTTCTGGGCATGTAAAAAAGACGAGTTTGGTTTTATACTCCACTTTTCTCAACTGTAAGGAGTCTCAAAGCAGTTTACAAACTCCTTCTCTTCCTCTGCCCAGATCAGAGACAGAGAGAAGACAAGGGATGGTGGTTGCAGATGGTGGAATATGGCATTATGTATTTCACTATAGAAGGAAAGGCCAATTGATATGCCCAATCTCATCAGATCTTAAAAGCGAAAAGGATCAGTAATTGGATGGGGAACCACCAAGGAAGACTCTGCAGAGGAAGGCAATAGCAAACCACCTTCTCTTCTCACTTGCTTTGAAAGCCTCTTGCTGGGGTTGCCGTAAGTTGATTGTGACTTGACTGCACTTAATGTGTACTTGACTGTAAAAGAAAGAAGGCTGAATTAGAGAAGTCATTTGTATCTAGCTAATTAAGAGTTGGAGCCAGACTAAAGTTTCCATTAACAGTAGGCCCTTCCATCAGTGGAACAGAATTTTTCTGTCTCCCTCTCTCCCACAGCAATCCATTGATTTCTCTGACATGGTGACAGCAGAACCTCAAGAGCAGTAAGAAGGGCAAATCAGGGGTCTGCAGCAGAAGGAACGGAGAGAAATTATAATTTATTTTCTATTAGTGGAAAATTTAGCCTGGATACAACCCTAACAGTGCAGTCCTAGGAAGGGTTACCCCTTGCATTTTCCCCTCTCTTCCAGTTCCTGGAAGCATAAACTGTCTTCTAAGGCCATTAAAATCAATATTTATTTAGATGCCTTGAAACTACATTTCACAGCTCAGTGCAGACTTAAAATGCCCTGCCAAAGCACATGCAAGAGCAGAAAAGTATCAAATTCTGTGTGCCATAAATGGACTAATATACAGGATAGAGCGAAGAGACAGAGCAGGTGGTAATAGCTTTTCCCTTGATGGAAATGTACTCTCAGCTGGCCAGCAGGCACAATCAAGGTGGGCTCTCTTCCAGGAGACAGTTTATGCTTCCAGGAACTGGAAGAGTGGGAAAAATGCAAGGGGGAACAGCTGTGTCCTTTAATTACTTCCTTACTTCCTTATTTACATTATTTATAGTCTGCTTTTCTCAGAGGGTCCCAAGGCGGTTTACACATAGTGAGTCAGGGCAATCAATAAAACAGCTGAACTTTTCCTCTGGTCTCCAGTTATGCCTCACCGGAAAATGGGACTAACTAATGTCCACTGTGTCACTCTCTAAGGTGATTCAATCAGCACTCTGAGCAGATTACTTACCCTATCTGCATCTATCGCTGCAGTCAATCAGTATTCAAGAGAATAGCCCAGGCATTCTCTTGGATCCTGCCAACTCATCAAACCTCTCCTATCTTTTTGTTTCAGCCCTGGAAAAGCAATTAATTCTTGGTCTCTTTCCTGTGAGCTTACCTCATTCAGCTGCAGGATTCATTTTGGGGTATAAATATTGGTCCTTTGGTCATTCATAGTGTGTGTGTTTGTTTTGGATCTCTGCATACACCCCTGTTAACATGTGAGCTGTCCCTTCTTTTGTTCCTATAAACACTGGTCATTTTCCTCCTCAGAGCTGCTCTCTTCTTTTATCCCTTCAAGACTGATGCCTACCTCCTTCCCCTGAAACCCTATCCAATTTATTCTCTTTTCTCTTAGCCCCCTTCTGCACATGCAGAATAATGCACTTTCAATCCACTTCTAATGCACTTTGAAGCTGGATTCTACTGTCCAGAATAGCAAAATTCACTTTCAAACAATTGTGGAAGTGGAATGATTGTGTATTATTCTGCATGTGCAGAAAGGGGCCTTTGTCTGCTCTTGTATGCTTTGTGTGCATATGTTCATTGTTTGAAATATAGTTCTTGTTTTGCTATTTTCTGTGGGTTTCCTCCAAATTATCTTGTCCTCTACATCTTTTAAATAAATGCATATTGGTATATCTGGACCAGCTTAGAGAACTGAGGTGGTTCCCTCCCTTCACTCACTCCATTTTACCTCAGATAACCACACCAGAGACTTTTCCTTTTAAAAAAAAGTTCACCAAACTAAATAGTAGAATATTATTAAACACTTCAGGGGAATGGGATAGAAGTAAAAACTGGCAATAAGAAAAGAAGCAGTTTAATATACAAGTATGTATAGGTATGAATATGTTCTTGAAGCTCAGATAGTATTTTGCTGTTTGATATTTCAGTTTGTCACCAATTTCTTAATACTTTGAAATAAGATAGACTTTTTAGATGCTACACAACTTCATTTTAGGCATACATGTGTTACCTCTGGTACCTGTAAACTATAAGGAAACCAATATCCATCCAACTCTTTTTATCTTCAAACTTCCCCAAGCTCTAGTTACACTTCGCAGTGTTTGAAGCAATTCTTCCTTAGAACTATGGATGAGAATTTTTCTCCCTCCTGATTTGAGAATGGTCACTCACTTAGTACCCACAGTTCTACTCACTCTATCCAGAAGTTGAATTAGCTCTGTCATTAAAACCAGGGCTAGGAATTTTCTCTGTAAAAGATAATTCTCCTCTGTGGCTAGAGTATGGTCCTTTCTCCCAATTCACTCTCCCTGCCAACATCACAGGTTTGTTCACAAACACTGTACACATCTAATCACTCTGGAACTCCAAGTTCAACTCCTTACATTCCTACTCCCAGCTTGTTACACACACACACACACACACACACACACACACACACACACACACACACACACGCACGCACAGGCTTTGTGAGGAATCAACACTTTACAGTCAGGCTTTTCTGCCTCTGCATGCTGCTTAGATCTGTAACAACTTGCAATAAACAATTTGAAAACTGAAAGGTTCACATATTATCTTTCTAGGATGCTTTTGGCTGGGCTTGAAATAAGAAAAAATGCAAGAGTTAAACTCAATATTCCATAAAAGTAAAAGTAACTTTCTGTGTTATTTTGATGTCAGCAGCTGTTACAAAAATGTCAGGCAAAAATGAGGCTGCCCTTTCATAATGAACTGTTCCTACATTTTCCCTTTGGATGCACATGTTGAACCTAAACATTTTATTTATTCGATCAGACGGTTCTAGGAAAGGTTTCTGTGGTTTTATGGTTTTGACCTCCCAACTGCTATTCCAATTCTGTTTCTCTCATGTGCAAACTGAACCTACGATACTTGATTTTTACACCATTTCTGTCTTCCTCACTCCAAACACTCCAAATGTATGCATTTCTTTAAGTCATGTGTCATTGGTTTGATAAATCAACAGTGGTCCATTCTGCACAGCACCAAAAAAAATGTCTGTGGGACATCTTAAAAAGAGGTGACTGCTTCCTTCTACTCCACACACCCAAAATAAGATGTCCAGGGGATGACTTAACGAGAGGCAGCATCTGGTGTGTTTTTTGGACAGTAAAGGCATCAGAAAGGGAAACAGGCTGTTTCTCATCTGACCATTTTGCCCTCTGGTCAGTTTCACCCTCAACTTGCGCCCAACATTTTGTGCGTTGCTAAAGGTTGCCCAAGATGTTTGCCCTGCAGGTTCCATTTTTGGGCACCTTGTCAGCCCAAAAAGTAATCAGTTGTACTCAGCTGGTCATGCCAATTCTGGCAATATATAGTTTAGTTTTCCTCTTTTTAACATTTTTGATGAGCTATCTTCATAGCTAAACTGAGATGCATAAAAGAATCTTAGCAGCTTGCAAGACAAGTCTACCGCCCATTGAAAAGCATTGGGTAGACCTGTCCTTCGCAGACTGACTTGGTTACAGATCATCCATTAATGAAATTGAGTCCCATACATTTGTGCCTTGTGTCTTCATACACAAAAGAGATTTGACTATTAGAGAACAAGGATGAGTGTGAGTGCTCAAAACGATATAGGGTAGTGGTGAGGGTGTCAGAGAAGAATCTGAGAAACTCAAGTTTGGATGGTCATTTTGCCATGGAAGCTCACAAGGTGACCTTGGGCTGGTTGCTCTCTCTCAGCCTCACCTACCTTAAATACGTGCATAAAATAGAGAGCAGGAAAATGATGCTATAAGCCACTTTGGCTCCCCATTAGGGATGAAAAACAGGTTATAAATATCTAAATAAATCAAAAAAGATCAATGATTCTGGCGATGAACCAATAAAATAACTCTCAGAGGCCCAGATGCACACAGATATTTACCTGAGATAGCAGTCAGGAGAGATGGACCCTCTGTAATAAATAAGAATAGTTAAGAGTACCTGCTGTGAGTTGAAATTTATGTAATCCTTCCTAATTTGCAAACTGTGCTTCCTTTCCTAAACTGCTAAGCGCTAATCTGCTTTTAAACCAACAACAAATCTCAATTTGTCTGTCATTTCTTTTTATGTTTCAGAAAATGAAAAGATGGCAAGATTAAGAAGGTTTCTTTCCCTCTCTTACAAGCCTCTTATTCTATGTGGCAGCAATTGGCAGCTTCCCAAACATGCCCCCAGATTGTATTTTCAACACATCGTTGCTTATTGGGTCATAAAGTTAACTGTTGGACTCTTATTGTTTGGAAGTATAATAGCTGAAGTGATAGCTGATTACACCATTTCTTTTTGTTGCTAATCCGGTTAACAATTGCTTGGTTAACTAAACTTCCCTTGTCTTTGTTAGCAGAAGTTTGCTTGGGTGGGTAGTGATTTTATGATATCCTTTAGTAATTTTGTCATATATACTAGCATCTATCATATATACTAGCATCCACTAGCATGTATCAAGGGCATTAATTTTCTCTTTTCTTTCTTCTAACATGAATGCCTTACTCAAAGTTTCTGAGTTTAGAACCTCCCTTTAACCTTCTGTGATCTTCTGGCTCTTCAAGACATAGTCAATCATCTGATCTAAAGATCTTCAACATGTAGTTTGTCAGCTGTAAGTAGCTAACCAGTTACTTGCAGAGTATCTTGTGCATCCCTTAGAAGACCCAGGAAAAAAATCACCAAAGGATCTGCTCTAGGTTAAAAAAAAAACACCTTTGCGCATATATATATATATATATGCATACACACACACACACACACACACACACACGCATATATATGCATATATATGCATGTGTGTGTGTGTGTGTGTGTGTATATATGTATGTATGTATGTATGTATGTATGTATGTATGTATGTATGTATACATATGTATACATATGTATACATATGTATACATATACATATACATATACATACACATACACACATACACATACATACATGTTACTCTATACACTCTGCTCCCCATACATCACACACACACACACACATCATCACACATCATCATCATCATCATCATCACACACACACACATCGACACAAATATGCAGTACATCATCATCAACATATATGACACACAAATCAATCAAAATACTGCTTTCGCAAAATAATCTTTGATTTCTGGCATGATGACATTGTGAACTCAATTTTGTTTGTTTTGTTTTTGGGTTTTTTATTTTTTTTAATATGTGTATGCTTTTTTTTCCCAGTGTGAATGTGCATATCAGAAACATGGTAGGAGGGAAAGACGCAAATGAATAAAAATGAAAACTGCAGAAATGATTCTGTGGACTCAGAATGAGATTTCTGCCCTCTGGCCTCCAAATCTCCCACTAGGTGCTGGAACTGGATTAGCAACCCTAATACAACTAGCCATGCATGTGTAGTTTAGAAGACTGTACATTAAAAGGGGAAAAAACCCTGTAGGGGCAAAAGGCCATGGAATCTATGGAGCACAGATCATAACTATTTTTCCATGCCAAATTCAAATGTATTCCGGAAAGTTGAACAGCTATTCACAACAGCAGTAATTTACACACTTCTCATTTTGAGAGCTGATTAGCACCTGTTGCAAGTGAGCAATGCCTGGTCCTTATTCAAGGCTTAGGAAATGTAATCAGATTTCTTAACACATTCTAACTCAGTAATGTTGCACAGGACCTTTGTTATTAAAGAATGGTGAGCAGTTCCACATTCTGTGCAGCCTCCTGCCACTATTTCTGAACACCAATGCTATAAAGAGCCTGGAGTATGAGACTTCCAGGAACAAACATCACAGTGGCATGAATCACTGTAGCAGAGACTGTATATCAAATGCCACAGAAGTGAAATGCAGAGATAATGGAATGCATCTTTGGAGTTGCTGTTGATTTATTTCAAATGTACAAGCAGAAGAATCTGGCCAAGTTGGAATTTGCAGTGGGGAGAGGTCACTAAAAGGACGGAAGGAAGGAGGGTATTTGGCATTAAAATGTTGGCTGTTACCTTGTTCAGCAACAGTTCCTTTGTGTGACCTTGGGTCTGACCTTAAAAACAGTTCAGCACAGACCACCCTCAGCATTTTAGTATCATATGACAATCAAAGGGTTGATTCACAGATGCATCTTCTTGAATCTTACATTTAGTCTGCAATGTCTCACAGATGACTGTGTGAACTGAATCTGTTAAAAAAACTTATATCTGAGGAGACCTGCCTGTGAGAGTTTATTTGCTCATGCAGATCATGGCGTAGAGCTGAAATAATTTCTGTTTGCTTTGTGATTAATCAATGAATATAGGTCCTTTTATAGAGAAAGGGTGCATATTCCATGTGCATAAATGCCTTAATTAAATTTAGAGGTTATCCAATAAAATATGGCAGAGTGAACCACGCAAAAAAGGACACATGTGGTAATCCTTACCAGATTTTGACCTCAACATGCCATCCTAAGAGATGATTACCGGTACACAGATGTATATTGGAGCAAATCACATGATCAGTGCATTGTGTAGAATGTGCACCTGAATCCAGCCACCTTTCTCATTCAGCCTCACTCAACACCTCTCCATCCTACTGCCCCACCCCACAAAGCTTTTAGATCTGCAGGTTCCAACATAGTCTTTTGAGTGGTCAGAGAGGATGCCTGGCTCCATTTTCACCAGCAGAAAAGATGGTTGGTGATTTTTTTCAGATTTTTCCATAATTTTTTTCAGATCCCCCCCCCGCAACACACTTGGATAATGGACACATGGGGGGGGGGGCAAAGATGAAGGGGAATAAGGGTTGAATGAACAACGTCTGGGGAAATAAATTGGTTGGCACTCTGGACTTGGGTGATATTGGAGTCTAATTTTATTTGAGGAGGGAATGGAATTGCTCCCATCAAACAGAAGAAACCAATTAATTTCAGGCAAATCATCCTTTGCATTGGCCAAGCCATGTTTTTTTTTCTGTTTATAATGATCCAATTACAACGAGGGCATACTATCAGGAATAATGCATGCAGACATTCATCTGCAGAATTAGATTGCTACCCAAAATATAGTCTGCCTTATTGTTTTATTGATCCCCAAGGCCTTCTCTCAGCTTGTCTTCTTAAGCCCCTCCCCTTTGGGGGGATGTTCTCATGCATTTGTACTCACCCTTACAAATAAATGTGGATTACCTGCTATGGCCTATTCGATGCTCTGTTTTATAATTTGCATTTTTTTTCTGGCCTAATTAGCCCTGGTAGGCTGCAGTCTTACACTTTTCTGGGAGGACCCCTCACTGAATAAAAATGGGGCTTACTTCACAGCAGATCTGTTTAGGGTTGCTCTCATAACCCTCTGAGTTCTTGCTGCTCTAAAGAGAAGAAGAAATGTAGAGTTGCATTTATTTCCATGCCTGTTCATTTCAAATTGTCACCTGTTCTGTACATAACATAACTTAAGGGGATATCTATATATAGCAAAGCAAAGTTGCCTGCAGGGAGGCATTTTTATCCATCTGAATGTGGAAATATGTAGGAAGCAGGATTTTACACCTTCTGCCAGTATATTAGTGGAGATGTAGGAGGTGGTTTCCTAGAGTTCATATGAGGACTGAAATTGTAGAAACTTGGCAGGAAAGTTAAATCTTCTGCATTGTTATTAGTAATAATTTTAATGCTAATTTGTCAGATAAGGGAGGGAGGGGCTCAGTAGAGTTATATTGCCTGCAGAATGTTCCAGGATCCAAGACTAGATCTTCAGTTATGGGAGAAATAAAAAACATATTTACCTGAGACCTTGGAGACTAGACATTGCTGGGCCAGTGCCTGACTCATAATATGGCAGATTTCTATGTTGGGAAGGGGTTGGGAAGGTTTAGCTTGATGCTCTCATCTTCCTCTCAAATTGGGCATTTGCACATGAAATGTAGCACAACCATTCCAAGAGGTAGGAGTCATTTATCAACAGCAGCAAGCATGGTTTCAAGCAGAATCTATGCCTGATATCCTGTACCAGTCAAAGTAGGGAATATGGCTAAGTGGACCTGCTGTCTGTTTCCATATATGCCAGCTTCATATGCCTTTGTTTAAAGATCGGGGAGCAGATATGATGAACCAGAGAAGTAGTTGTTAGATTAGTGGATCAGGACTGGAAATCTTTAAACTGCTATCCTAAGCAGGAATTATCAGAATTCTATTAATTCAGTGAAGCTTAGTCCCACAGGAGTGTTCTCCAGATTTCATTCCTAGAGCCATAACCTCCCCACTATACCATGACTCTCAATTAATGAGCCTGGACTGTCTCTAAGCCTACCTCCTTTTTCAGGATTGTTGTAAAGATAAAATGAGGGAAAGTGATGTAAAATATTCAAAATGGCCCGTTCTGCATAGACCACACCAGCTGCGGTGCACCAGAATACTTGATGCCAGTGCACCCGCTGGGGCTGTTTGCATGCATCCTGCAAATGGCACCAGTGCCCCAGTGGCCCATGGGGCTGCCTTTGCACAGGGCCTGTTGCTTCAAATCTCCTCTTACCTTCTCTTGGCTGCTGTCACTCTGCAGAGGCCATGGCGATGCCTCTGGGGCCGGAGGCCAGGAGACGTGACCCCTGGGCTCTGCAAGGGGATGACAGCTGAAGGAAGGTAAGAGGGAAATTGAAGTGGTGCAGGGAAAATGGGGGTGTCCACCCGGTGCCGTTCTCTTGACACTGGGTGGACACCGTCTTTTTCAAAAGACTCGCTTGCTGAGCAAGTCAGAAAAATGCCATTGTGGGGAAGGTGGGCCATTTTGGCTTCACTCCAGCTGCGGCTGTTGTGCGAAGTCCTCCCACACAACAGCTTTTTTACCAGCCCCATGCTGGTCTTTATGGCCCATGCGGAATGGGCCAGTTTCTTGAAGAAAGGCCACAACAAATCATTACCTAGATGCGTGAATGAACATTCAAAGCCATCTTGAGAGAAGTGCATGTACAAGGGAAGGAAGGCTTCTTTTCCAATTTGGTGACAATTCCACCAGAGAACAACTCTGAGGGAGGCAATCTCCTCACCAATTGAAAACAAATGTTACAAGCAATCAAAGTTCACTGTCCAAGCCTGACAATTACTAACTTTGGCCGTATGATTGTTAAATCTGCATCATTTATATTGAATATATTACCACTGGCACCAAGCCTTTTTGGGTGAAGATATAGTCGAGTAAACAAATACACAATACATCCATTCCTAAATGAATGTCCAAATCAGCATGATGAAAATCAGGTCAGAAGGTGGACAAATCAGAATGCAAGTTGTGCCAGTGGTGTTTGGAGAAAGGCACTCTGAAAGCTAACAAGCCAAGAAGGGCTAAAGTGAGCTTTTGACACAGCATTCTCCTGTATCTCTTTGCTTTGTTTCAAGGTGGGGAGAGGCTGTTTGGCTATCACAACTAGAAATGGGATTTGTGACCAAGTTGCTAAGCAGCAATAAATATATTGTTGTCCTTCCTTTTGTGCTGAGCAGAGGTGCCAATTCTAAAATCACAACAGCAGGCTGGGAATGAAGCATGAAATGAAAAATTCTTGCCCACTGCACAGAGAGAATACAGACAGTGCCCTATCATTTATTATCCTCCAATATGTGCTGGAGCCAGACACAGAAAGAACACGTAGTATTCTGAAACCCATTTTTCCCCTTCCCTTTCTATATTCTTCCCTACCGTGACACAGATGGGACATCCATCTGGTCCACCCATAAATTAAACTTGGGTTACCTTACATGGCATCATTTATGTGGGGCAAATGTGCTATGACTTTGCAATATCTACAAGTTATCTCCACTGTATCATGGGTTAGAGCAATGGCTTGGCTACGCAACCCCTGCTCCCTGATATCTTGAGGACCATGATGGTGCCTCATACCTTCTCATGAATTCATTGTAGTGCCTTGGGGAAATCACTGTTTGTCATGCCACTGTTCATTATCCCAAGGCTTAGAATATGAAACTTAACAGCTCATAATGTTCACCTTCAATTGTATTTCTGAGTTGCAGAAGAATGTATTTTCTCTCTCTGACCTCCTCCATTCTTTCTTCCTGCTTTCCTTCCCATCCCTCTTCCTCTTTAATTTTCTCATTGAGACATCATGTACACTGAAAATTACATTTCCCAGAGTGTAAGTGGCATATTCACTGCTGCCAAAACAGCATCCAGGGTGTGTTAAGGAGAAGGAGGTGAAGGGGTTAGTGGGTGGGGAGAGCGAGCCACACTGTCCTCTTCCCCTCTGTCTGCTGCAGTGGCAGCGGTATGGAACAGGAGTCCTTATCCACCATTGAAATCACATAATGTAGCTGGGGTGGGGGACTAATAGGAGATCAGGTTGGGAGCATTTTCTTGGATAGTGCTGTTGTCATTGATATTCCAAGATTTGGAATCTGGCTCTGAAAAAAAGGAAGTTATTTGCCAAATAACTGAGCAAAGTAGCTCTGTTTAGTGATCCCATTTAAACCCCAGAGCCCAGAGATATCATTTGAAGAGTGAAAAGGGGCTTCCTCGCACCAGTCACTCAGCACAGTACTGTACTTGAAGCATCAGGGATGAGGACATCCTGCACAATGAGTGTGAGCTCCAAAGATGGAATATGGAATACGTTCCTTCATTAGCTCTTATCAACCCTCCATCTACTGTATTTTTATGTTTTTTAATGTTTACAAGTTTAATTTAATTGTTTTAAATATTATATATATATAGAAAAAATGGTATAATATATAACAGTTAAACGGTTAAATAATATGTATCTAGATATAGATATAGATGATTTTTTTTACTGCTTTTAAAAAATTGAAATGTTTTGTTTTAACCTACACTAACCTGGGGACCCTGAATTGGATATAAAGATGTCACAGAAATGTTTTACATGAATAAAATAAATACCATAGAAATTAGGGGAAATTCCTAGATTGACACTTAGAAGTGATATCATATCCTCCCAAAATACCACCCTCCTCAGACACCACCCTCCAAATCATCCAGCTTTTGTCTAGGCAGTGTTGGGAACCCTATCTGCACCATCAAACTGTTCACTCGACTTTTAAGTGTGGGTTGCAACTAAGGCAGCATGCTGGATATCAATATTTGAGAAACCCCACTCTGTCCCCATATCTGGCTCAATTTTGCAACAAGAGAGTTAATGGGTCAGCTGCATGTGACAAATGCCTACATAGGGAGGCTGGACCTACATGAAAATGTGTTCTCTAAGGCTGGCCCTCATTAACTGGGCTTCTAGAAGCCCAGCTCAACTGATGAAATCTCCTGCTACATTTGTGTTAAAGGGGTTGGCACCATGATATCCAGGGCTCAAGCAAAATGGGGATTCAATTTCTACACCTTTCAGAATGTTCCGCAGGCTCTCTGGAGCAAGAGCAGCTTTTCCTATCACCTTTGGCAATCCATTTATAGGATATGTTGTATTTCAGCTTGACCTGTCAAAGGCCAAAATAGTGTACAAGAAAACAATGTGCAGTAATGAATTATGCATCTGTGCTGTAGATGACCTAAAATGTTAGTGCTAAGGGCAGGTTTGGGAGTTTTGAGAAAGCTGGCAATATTTGTTCCATGTATTCCATGGAGGTTTCTTCTTTAGCTGCACTTAATAGTAAACATGTAGGAAGTCCCATTCATTGATAGTGAAACCTGAATTTTAGTTGACCCTGGGAAGAAAGGCATAAATCAGGGATGATTTACATGATACAAAGTCCCTGGGACCAACATGAGGACTTTGTATCAGATACAGGACAATTATTCTCTACCTCCCAGACACATAAGATCCTGATTCTGATTACAGCCATGGTGCACAGTTAGAATCAACTTTAGTCCTTTGCCCATGCCACTTCAATGTCTTGAAATGGCCCCAGGTTGTTGCTAATTCTGGTGAGTATCTTGCATGCAATGAAGGGTACATGAATGTTTCTCTGCGTGGATTTAATGGTGGCTCCCAAGGATCCATTCAGAATATGGAAACAAAAATCCAAAACAGTCCCCCACAATGCTCACTGGGCAGAACAGTAGGGAAAAAAAGGGAGGATGATGGCATGGGCACCATGTTATTTACTTCTGCAGGAGCACTTGGAAGTGATGTCATAGCACTAGGCTGCCATTGAATATGACCTGGAAACTATAGCTGGTCTAGAATACAGCAGTAGGAAGCTGCCAGGAACATACGTTGTCCATTTTGGAATAGCTTCATTGGCTGCCAGTCTGTTTCTGAGTTCAGTTTGATACAACCTTTAAAGCCCTTCACAACTTAGGGCCCAAATATTTGAAGGATCACCTTCTTCCATATGTCCCTCTGTGCCAACTATGTTCATCAGGCAGTCATCTGTTGGCTATCCTACCACTTTGGGTGGCCAATCTGGCATTGACAGGCTTTTTCTCCCACTGGGGATGTTTTAATGATTATGGTGAGCCACCTTGAACCAAGAAGACAAAAAGAATACCAATGTTTTACAACAAAATATCCTAGCTCTATGCTGAGGGAATCTGAACTTGCCAAGATTGAGACTGAAAAAGGTCTGAAAGGGCTTGGGACACTTTTCCTGGGAGGGCAGCCTGAGAGTCTGGGACTTTCCAGTTTAGAAAAAAAAGTCAACTGGGACAGCCTCACAGAATCAAGTGTTATAAAATGATGCATGAGGTGGAGAAAGTGGATCGAGAGATCTTTTCTTCCCTCTCCCATAATATTAGAAGTTGGAACTCCCAATGAATTTTGTGGGTCATGTATTCGGAATGAACAGAAAAGAAATGCTGTTTACTCAATGAATAATTAAATTGTGGTATTCACAGCTCTGATCCAGCAGGGCTTTTATTTGTTTTTCTGTTTTTCTTATGGATGATTGACCACATGGAGGCCAGTGAAAGAAACAGTACTGCTGTGCCGTATAAAATAGGTTTACACTTTTTAGATATCGATCAGACAAAAGACAGAGGATGTCTACTGCTAGGTTCTAACATTTTCTCTGAACTTTTGCAATGGAATGTGTTAGCATACAACATTTATGTCCCTAACTGAATGGGGCTTGTTAACCATAAATGCCACATGTAACAAGAACCTTTTATTGCTGCACGTCCAAACAACTGGCGGCTGCTCTTCTCTGCAGACCTAGCAGATGTTCAAGGATGGTTTCCAGCTGCCTGAAGCAGAAGTTTCTAAAAGCATCCACAGGATTACCCTGCCAGGCTGGGAAACGGGCTTTGTTGAACCTGTTTCAAGAATGGGAAAAAGTAGACAAGGACATGCTTTCCAGATGAATGTTTCTTGGCTGAATCAAGATTTGAAGTGGAGACTTCCTGACTCATAGGTCACTCTGCTAGTTAACAAGTAAGAATAATAGCCACTGCTTCCACATGCACATAGTAAGCAACATGTACACAGAGTAGGAGAAGAATCACGCATATAATCACTGAATTTTCTAAGACAATCTTTCCTTGTAGTAAAATGAATGAGAAAGTTTCCTTCCTGTGGATGTCCACAGGTGCTTGCAGTGGGTTTTTGAACGCCATGTTCTTCAACAGGCTTAAGTGTTCAGAGCACGAACAAAACATATTCATTAAATAGAATTTTAAAAGGTGGAAAGTGGATTGGCATTCTAGAACTAACAGTTCTCCATATTTAAAGATGAGGAAAGTCAGACATGACCTTTGCCTTTTCAAGGTGGTTCTGAACACAAGTGAAAACCTTTTGATCATCCACCTCAAGTCTAATTTTACCTTCCCTTCCTTCTGCAGTCAACTTTTATTGCAAAATAGGGATCTACTCTGGCAGTTGTCATTCTCTGTCCCCAGCAGAGAGTAGCAGAATGGAATCTTAATGTGGAATTTGTATTACATGCCTGTCAGTATGTATGTGCTACTATCGCCTTTTTTCCATCCGCAGAGAGGAAATGGAGCCAGCACACTAATGAGGAAGAGACTGAGATCTACTGGAATGTGCTGCCTTCCTGTCCAGTCCACTTACCATCTCCCAGATTATGCGTAGAAGCCATTTGAAATAAGCCCAATGGTTTAGTTAGTCTGAAGAAGTCAACAGGGGCTGTGAGCATCGGAGATGCACATACTGACTTCTCATGAATGTGTATGAGCAAATAAACACCCAGCACATCGCCATAATCAAGAAAACCCAACACCACATCTTTTTTTTCCCAGAATCCTAGTTCTCTGGACGGACGGTGACAGGCATTGTTCAAGTGAACCCAACCTTGGAAAGGTACAGAAAAAAGTATTTGTTGCTTACTGATAGAATTAAAATATATCTAATGGGGTAGTCATAGGTTTGTTTGCCTGTAACAGTTAAGGGGGAATGCTTTCACTAGGGACATGTGGTTCCAAAAGCAGGAATTGAAAAGTGGGTTGCTGCCTACTTAAAATCAGCAGCTTTCAGCAGTGTTATTCTATGCATTCGGTCAAAGGAGACAGAGGATGCCTACTGCTAGGTTCTAACATTTTCTCTGAACTTTTGCAATGGGATGTGTTGTTACTTCTGACTTAAGCATACAACATTTAGAAGAAGAAGAGTTTGGATTTATATCCCCCCTTTCTCTCCTGTGGGAGACTCAAAGGGGCTTACAATCTCCTTGCCCTTCCCCCCTCACAACAAACACCCTGCAAGGTGGGTGGGGCTGAGAGAGCTTCGAAAAGTTGTGACTAGCCCAAGGTCACCCAGCTGGCATGTGTGGGAGTGCACAGGCTAATCTGAATTCCCCAGATAAACCTCCACAGCTCAGGCGGCAGAGCAGAAATCAAACCCGGTTCCTCCAGATTAGAATGCACCTGCTATGCCACTGCTGCTCCTTTACATTTACATTCCTATCTAGATGGGCTTTGTTAACTATAAATGCTACATGTAACAAAAATCTTTTATTGCGGCTTATCCAAACAACTGATGGCTGCTCTTCTCTACAGACCCTAGCAGATGTTCAAGGATAGTTTCCAGTTGCCTGAAGAAGAAATTTCTAAAGGCATCCTTGGGATCTTCCCTGCCCTCCACTCTTGTTTGTGTATCCTACTTTGCAAACAAAAGAACTTTGAGATTCCAAGATAATGTGTGAAAATGATCACATTACCTTGCTGTATTCAAATTGCAAAGTGCTGGGTTCGGTCCAGCAGTGACGCTATAGATTTACTCCCTCAATAGATCCATTACCAAAAAGAAAAAGAAAAAAAAAAGATGGTGTATAAATTATTTGCACAGTTATTTGCTAATAAATAGTCTCCTGTAAATCGAGACAAGAATGTACTCATGGTTTTTATGCATACAACTTCTTTTTCATGGCACTCATGCAGGAGAAAGCGCTTAACATAGCAAACTCTGGCCCTCTGCTGAGAGTCTGCAAGGACAGGCAACATACAGATTATAGTAAGAATATAAATATGGCATAGTTGATTTTCCATAGAACAGAAATCAACACTTTCTTCCATAGAACTTTCTGTTCCATAGAACAGAAATCAAGGGGAAGCAAAGTCAACACTCCTTATGCACTGAAGCAAGGTCTCTGTGATTCTGCTATATTTACTTAAGGCAGTCTGTTGAACCACAGAGTAATTATGGATCAGATCAGAATGCCTGTGATACAGGGTTGCTAATCTTCAGGTGGGATCTGGGGATCTCCTGGAATTACAGCTGATCTCCAGGTTAAAGGGATCAGTTTCCCTGGAGAAAATGGCTACTTTGGAGGCTGTTGTGTGGCTGTATATCCAGCTGAGGTCTTCTTCTCAAAGCTCACCCACTCAGACTCCATCCTCAAATCTTCAGGAATTTCCCACCCTGGAGTTGGCAGCCATATAGTGATACAAAAGGTTGTGCAAACAACATGCACAAAGGGTCAGAGGGCAAGGGGGAAAAATCAGTGTCTCCTTTGACCAAATACATGGAATAAACCTGTAGGAAAGTGCTCCAACAGCAACCTTTCAAATTTCCATCCAAATCACCAGGAATTTCCTACCATGGAGTTGGCAACCATATAGTGATACAAAATGATGTGCAAACAAGATATACAAACAGGGTCAGAGGGCAAGGGAAAAAAATTGCAATGTCTGTGGGAAATTGCTCCTTTTAAACTGCCAACAACAGCCTTTCAAATTTCCATCCATATATCCCTAGCTAAAAAATTGACTGGGCAAGTGCCAGAACCGGGGGGGGGGAGGGGGCTAGGAAGGTCTGCTGCCAACCATGAGACTCATTGTCATTCATGGCACATTCTGAGTACTTCATGGTCCTAACAGCTGCACAGTGCCCTCTATCCCTGACACTCATGGCACGGAGAACGGGCCATCTATTCATTTCCTCCTTCCACAGGGAGGGAAGAAATATATGCATGCATATAAGTGCAAGAAAGTGGCATACTTAATGGGGAAGGCAAGGAAAAGACATCTTTCCTAGAAATTCCCCAGACCTGAAACTGACCCTGGCATGGTACTAAATTTAATCTTTATAGCTACTTCTCACCCTTTGTGCCACTTAAAAAAAAATTAATCTTTATTTATTTGGTAGATAAGATTTGCATAACTATTTTTGTCCTTGCACAATTCTTTTAGCATGTGGTTGGTCTGGGCATTAGGAAAATAGTTTTCACTCACTGGGGTGGATCCAACCATCCTCCCAGTAGCCTTCTCCAGCCAAAGGTGTCTTCCTACAACTAAAGTGGCTCTATCTCCAATGGAAGAGCAACTCAAGTTGAGGTAGACTCCTTAGATTGGAGAAAGGCTTCATACTTGGGCCAAAAAGAAAGGTAGTGTATAAATGAATGAACAGATAAATTTTCTCAGTAGAGTGGAAGGATAGGGGTACAATCCACCCCAAAAGGCCATTCTGGCAGGGGCTGATGGGAATTGTAGTCCATGAACATCTGGGGGGCCAGAGTTGGGCACCCCTGCATTAAAAATTGAGAAAAGGGGGGGAATAAAAACCAGCTTCTTCATGTAAACTGCAACTGCCTCAAAGATGTAAAAGAACTGCTTTGGATATGGATAATTGCCATCTATTCGAGCTTGTCACTGTCAGGATTCAGGAGGACCCTCAGAGTAGAACACCAAATCATTAAACATCTTGGTTTTAATATGTGATTGTTTTATTGTGATGCAGTAAACGTCAGGCCTATGAAATGTGACATTTATATTTCCGTGGCAGCACGGTGTGGAAAAAAATGCGACATTTTGAATTGTAGGGGAATTGAGGGGCCTTGGGAGAATTTCTATGAGGTGGAGGCAGTTTAAAACTACAGGTTGACTGAGGGCTGAGTAGATCATCACAGTTCAGTTTCTATTGATGGAATATACAATCATGACAGTATGGCGTAGTGCTTAAAGTTCTGGACTAGGATCTGGGAGACTTGGTTCTGAATCTCCACTCTGCTATTAAATCTGGGTGACACTGGACCAGTGACTCTCATTCTCATCTACATCATACAGTCATCATGAGGATAAAATGAAGGAGGGAAGAGTATTGTTGTAATCACACATGGGCCCCCATTGGACAGAAAAATGGAGAATACATATCTAACTCAACTTGCACTAAATGGTCTGGCCCTTGAGTACATCTAACTATGACAGGCATGTGCTCATGTAGAAGTCGGGAGGACAAAATATCTACATTTTAATATTTCTAATATGGTTTTATGTTACACATAAGGCTTGTAGCTATTACACTCAATAAATATTACAATAACAATTGATTTGTTTGGGTTTTTTAAAGTTAGACTGCTTTGTCTTCTGAATTCAAAATCTGTCTCTCTGCTGTTCCAGAGGGTCAGCCTAGAACTAGTGGGCGTACGTTACAAAAGGTTCAATTTCCACCAAACATTAGGAAAAACTTTCTAATGATATGTTCAGTTTGACAGTGGAACCAATTATCTATGGGGAGGGAATTTCCCTTGTTACGGGTCTTTGAGCTGAACTTAGACAGCCATCAGTTGAGGTTGGTCTAGCTTTGGATTTTCAGCACTGAGCAAGATGTTGTGCTTGATGACCTATACGCATCCTTTCAAGACTGTATTAGCAGTCATAGAAAGCATGAAGGACTTTTTTTATTGCCGTGAACCACTTGAACTACCTCACAGAATTCCAAGTATCTGAAGATGTAACTTGTGCTATTTATGAACTTGGAGCCATTTTCCTTACAAGTTTATAAAAAGCACTGAACACTTCATTCACAGCACAGATTTGCTGAAAATTGTAGTAATTATGATTTCTGGAACACAGCCTAGATGAAAGCAAAACAGACAAAATCAGCATTTGCCATTGCCAGACCTAGACATTATTTGAAAGACTGCAAAAGTACTTCTTGTTACGTTAAAATACATAGAATTTGCCATGAGTCCTTTATATCTGCACGTTGGCCTTTTTCCTCTTTGCTTTTCCATTTAGTTAGAAATGCTCCTTTCCCAATTATAGACCTGAGGGATGTGCAAAGCTGCATGCAAACATCTGG
The DNA here is from genome assembly GCF_021028975.2 of Sphaerodactylus townsendi. Taxonomy (NCBI): domain Eukaryota; kingdom Metazoa; phylum Chordata; class Lepidosauria; order Squamata; family Sphaerodactylidae; genus Sphaerodactylus; species Sphaerodactylus townsendi. The sequence goes on from NC_059436.1 coordinate 4,627,909, forward strand.
ATCAAACAACTGTTGTCTCTAGACAACTATTTCTTGCTACTGAAGCCGGCATGTTTTCAGGCTAGAAAACTGTAATAACCAGGATGAAATGCTAGACAAAGGACTACAGCTTAGTTAAGTTAAAGCTTCAGATCTCAATGGGAAACCGATTGTGGAGTTTGAGATGACTAATGGGTCAAGCTGCAGAAAGACTCCCTCAAGAAATAACCACAGCACTAATCCCCAGGCTTCTTGTTAGAAAGAAGGTTGAGACAAGCTGGTGAAAATGGCTGGTGAATATCTGAACATGTAACATTTTGACCTTGCCATTCTGGATTCCTTCAAGGCAGGGGCAATTGGTCAATGGCCTCCTGACTCCACCCTGAATCAAGCCATTCTTGGTCAACTGTTCCTGGTACTGGAATGGTAGTTCAATTGCAACTACCCTCAGATTCTTCCCAGTGATGAATCAACTGAATATGGTGGTATTTGCTGAGGTAGCTGGAGATTTTGCTAATTCCTGCTCCATCCAAAGACTTGAAATTTTCTCAAGACACATTTTCTCTCACACACAATTTCTTCTTTCCTTTCCCTAGAATCACCCATAATGTCTCCCTTTTTTGTGGTTTCTTCTTTTTCCAACCCACCAACCCACCTAGCATTTTCTGCTCCCTGCCCCAGTCTTCTGCTGTCCCTCATTCCCTTCCTCTGGCAGCCAGTTCTGGGAAAAGTTTCATGATGCCAGCCAAGCTGTTGGACTGGACCAAGTTTCATGATGCTAACCAAGCTGTTGGACTGGACCAAGCTGCACAGTGTGGAACATACAAAGAGTTGTGGAGGAGAAACATGTTATCTCCTCCTATCTCCCACTCTCCACCTTATTTCTTTCCTGCTAGAAGCCTGCATGTCCTCAACTTTCTCCTTCCTACTGACCAACCGACTAGCCTTTATTGAAACCTCCATCACCATCTTTCTCCCCATGGGATCCAAAGCAGCTTACATCATTTGCTTTTCCTCCATTTTATCCTTGCAAAAACCATGTGAGGTATGCTAGTCAGAGTGTGTTTGACTAGCCCAAAGTCACCTAATGAACTTCCACTGTTGAATGGGGATTTGAACATGGGCCTCCAAGTTCCTACTCTGGAATTGTAACTACTACCCATAAAGTTTTCATGGGGTGGTGAACCTCTGGGACTGGATGAGTCATGAGGGAGAGATGAATCCCACCTCCTATGAACCTCCAACAAAACCCAGGTGGAAAGCGCGTGCACACACACACAAACACACACCTTGGCATGGATTGCCCAGGCTAGCCCAATCAAATTTGCATAGGCAAAGCAGGGAGATTGCCAAGGAAGTCCAGGATTGCTACACAGAGGTAGGCAATGGCCAACCACCTCTGAAAATCTAATTTTGAAAACTCTATGGGAACGCCATACATTGGCTGTCATTTGACAGGAAATATGTATCTTGAAGGTTGCCAGCTTGCAGGTGGTACCCAAGTTCTCCTAGAATTGCACCCAGGTTCCCAAGTGCCCACTAATGGTGGGCAATCTCTTATTTGGTGGGTGGAATTAGGCTGGCTGAAAGCCGGGAGTGATCAACATCTATGTATGAGGAGATCACTTCCAATACAATGTGGAAATGCTGGCATTACATGGGGAAAAACTCCATGGAAAATGTTGAGTTTTGAGGGGCAAGTGTTAGAATGTCCCCTCTCCAGAGATGTCGTTGCACACAGACACCGATTGCTGACCTCTGAAGCTGGCTCTGAACACCTCCTGTCAGTTGCCAAGAGGCACCTGGTAACCCTAACTGCACCTGATCTTCTGACCACAGAAATCAGTTCCCCTGAGCTCCCTCCCTTCCCCAAATGCTGACTTTCCCAGCACTTTCCAAATCTACCGGAAATTCCCAAGCCAGACCTGGCAACTTACATCCACCCCACTGCCCCTATTTGCCTCAGGCAAAAGCAGTCATTGCTTCCTAACCTCCATGAGTCTGTTATTTTTAAAAAATGTAGTGGGATACTAGGCAAAATTGTCCCCCTCTGTTGCTAGAAAGGGTGGTAAACATACTTTAAGCTGTATTATTCAGAAGCAGGATTTATTACACAACACACACATACAACAGAGCTATAAATGTCCAGTCATGTGAAAAACAAACATGGACATAATGTGCACCATACATTTATGTACAAAATGTGCTTTAATTCTGGATGTGTGGGTAACAAGTAGGAGGCAGGAAGGTCCTGTGCTAATGTAAAAAAAATGTCAACAAATACTACCCTCCAGTTACACAATTAGTTTCTGGATTAAGCCAGGCCAATTTAAACACAGGTTTGCAAACATAACAGGTCCTAAGTGTTAATAATCAAGTACATCAACTGTTCCATGAGATATGTTCAATGACCCAGTTTGCATGAATGACTAACGTGACATTTCACGTACGTTTTCAAAGTTTTCAAAGCTTAAACCTGACTGGGAGTTGGATCTAACTTTCACATTCTCAAGCAAATAAGAACATCCAGAAAATCCTGTGATGATCAGTAAAGGAAATTTCCAAATTAGATTTAAACCTCGGGTTTCAAATGTGAGGCCTTTTATTTTACGTTGTACAGATCCTGTGCTTCTGTTGGTACACCTGAGGCCCCTTTAGTGTCATTCTAATCATAGAAAAACAGTGTACCTGGAAGCAGCTCTCAAATAATTGGGTTGACATGTGGATGTTCAAACCATGTAGTCTTTTCAACAGGATCAGCTCATACTCCAGCGGAGTGCTGATTCTGTGGTTGAGACCCATATGCTTGGTTCCTACTGATATGAATGCATCATCTGAACAATAACAAAAGCATGTAGGAGCCACTTATGGGGGGGAAACAGCTTCAGTGTGGGTAGAATAAAATATGAAGATCTTCTCTGTTTAACAGAGCAATTCCAGTAGGAAGAGGAAAGCCACATTGGATACCATGGAGGGGTAGGCTGGTATGTACACACACCACACACACACACACATGAACTTTGTTTGAAATGTTTGAAATATTATGGTGTTTGAAATATTATGGTCAATGCTGGTTAGGAAGTATATTAAAGATCACCAAATGCTGCATGACACACTGTTGGCTTGAAGTAGCAGCAATCACTGCCTATGATGAGCTATGGTGCAAGGAGATGACCGCTGGCCATGGTAATTTAGGCACATTCCTTGTGAAGCCAGTGGACATGCAGTTAATGAGTCAAGTCTAATGGATGATGCATTAAATAAGTACATGCATATGGAACATAGATGAAAGAGACAATTTTTGTGTGCCTGGAATGGCACCAGCAGCCATTTTCCTTCTACATCCTCTGAATCCACTGAATATAAACAAGAATATAATGAATTGTCTCATAAGTATAAAAAAGCAAATGCTAATGGCTGGCAAAGGCAGGAAACCAAATACTGAAAGCATTCAAGTATTAAATAGCCAACAATAAATGGGCTTTCACGAGGAAGGTCCCACAGTAACTCCTTGACAAAACCATTTCAGAAATCTCATGTTATTAACCTTACTGGGAAACATCTGTCTTTCCAGACCTGGTTAGAGTGAACAACAGTAAACTAGTTGGACCAATTGTTTGGTTTCCAAGCAGCAGATTCATTTGGTCATCAGTCTACAGAGCTTTTCCCCAGCAACTCAGTTGTAGAGCACCTTACATGCTTTGTATTTGAAAGGGCCCAGGTTTAAATCTTCAGGAAGCAGATGTTGGGAAAGACTTTTCTCTGCCCCAAGAACTTTTGCTAGACAAACTAGACAAAACTGAGCTGCGTGGACCAACTGTGTGGCCCAGTGTGCAATAATTTCATAGGTTTGTTGTCATCTTATGTTGAATTTTTGCACAGTCAGCTCTAGTATCAGATATGGAATATTCAGTATACGTTCAGCATCAAATTTCTGAGAAGAGGATTACAGCACAAGCAGCATTCCTGGGAGAAAATTTGTTTCTGCCTTCAACGTGGCCTTCAACATGCATTCATGAAAGATTTTAGATGTTCATGTTCTTAGGAATAAAAAGAATTTTTCTTTTTTTTTCTTTCTAAGGGAGAGACAAAAGACTCAGACAAGGTTTCAAAAAGGAAGGGGAGGGAGGCAGGAGATTTACAAGTTTCATCCCCAAAGCAAGGAGGTTTCTTTCTTCCAAGGTTAGCTGACACAAGCACAAAATGTAATAGCCATAAATTTATCGCCCACAAGATCTATTGATGTTAGAACCTGTTTTATCATTCCACTTTTAAAATATGTACACAGTATAGGTCATGTTATTAACCTTTAAAATAATACCAGGTTTAGAATCTGGAAAGGATATGCACTGACATCAAAACATCGTGCACTGATGCAAACCAAGGATCTCAAGACTTCTCCAGCAGTCCTCTTGTCCTGAATGCTGAGAGGCACCAGGAGCAACATATTTTTGATATTATCTAGCAACCTCCTGAAGCAGCTATATCTTCAATGCCCAGCAACTTCAGAAAAGAAACATAGCCCCCACCAACCTTCTGATGATTCTCCTGAATATACTGTAACAACATCCACTATAATGAAAACAAAAAACCCACATCACAGACTCATGGCAGAAGCCCTCAGTGGATGGGCCGTGGCTTGGTAGAGCATTTGCTTTATAAGCAGAAGGTTCCAGGTTCAATCATTAGCATTTTCAGTTAAAGTAACCAAAGAATAGGTGGAGCGAAAGACCTCCACCTGAGACCACGGAGACCTGCTGCCATTCAAAATAGACAATAGGATGACCTTCATGAGTCACTGCCATGCTCAGATTTTGGCTATTTAATATATCATACTTGAAAATGTTGCCAATATGTATATACCCTGCACTTGGAATAAGAGTTTCATGAGCTTGTATTTGCATATGTTCAGTATCAACATGAGCGTACAGCTTGTATCACCAAGCTGAAGGACTCCTCCTCATCCTCATCCTCCCTTCTCCCCTATCCATATTCCTTTTGCAGCTGGTGGAAACTGATGATAGTTGATTTGGTGGCTCATAAAAGGAATTAGACAGCCAGCTAATGAATGGACAGAGAATATCTTGAATGAGAACATCATCTCTTGTTCCTTCCCTCTGGACCAGCAACTCCTTCTTACCTTCTCCAGTGTCTCAGAGACTGTTTTGGTAGCCTATAAAGCACCCTGGGGCACATACTCCTCAGAGTGGTCAAAAAAACATATTCCAGTTATATGAACACACATACTAAAAATAGGATTGATCCTTCCTGTCTTATGAACAGCATAGCAGTTTTGACCTTCATATTTTAAGGCTTATGGGATTTAATTTATACTAGAGCTGAAAACCCAGATAAATACAAACTCAGCCCTTCTTTTTATTTTGCTATAGCTGAATCTAAATATGAGAAAATGGTCCTAAATTCCATGAAACCCATGCTGGCTATGAAATTCAGATGTCAGTGCTGCCAGATATGTTTTATCCTCTCAAATAGACCAGCTATTGTAGTAAAGTTTGCAGCTTACACCCCATAGATGATTCATTTTTTCACTTTGGTTTATGTATGTTTCTCTTGCTGACCTTGGGCTAGTCACAGTTCTCTCAGAACTCTCTCAGCCCCACCTCCCTCATAAGGTGTCTGTTGTGGGCATAAATAGGAAAGGAGTTTGTAAGTCACTTTCAGGCACCTTAATAGACAAACATGGGCTATAGAAACCCATTCTTCTTCTCCCTCACTGTAGCTCCCTATCTTACATGGCGATCAGTCCACACTTGTATCTGAACCCCAGGAATAATCTTTCTAGTATTGGGAAGCACTTTGTTGGAGATGGGAAGGCAGAAAATATTCCAATGACTTCCACCAGAACTTTCTGGGATCCAACCCAAATCTTTGGCTGTTTCTGCATGGCCAGAGGCAGCGGCTTCCCACCAATTTTGATGAAGCTGGTGGAGGGTCGGGACTGTTCGCATGGTCCCATGCAGGCAGTCCCAACACCAATGCTGCCCGCAGGGGTGGCTCTGCACGGAGCCACCCAGGGTATCTGCGAGGGACTTACCTTGTGTTCCTCTGCAGCTCTGGGTGGCTGGAAAGACATGCCCATGCTGCCCTCTGACCCTTGGGGGTCACAGGGCAGCGTTGGTGTGTCATTCCAGCCACCCGGAGCTGCAGAGGAATGCAAAGTAAGTCCCTGGAGAGGTCAAAAGCTGCACCCTTACGCTGATGCTGTTCGCTCTGCACCAGTGGGAAGACACCACTGGGGGGGGACAGCACTGTTGTGATGCAGCAGTACCTCCTGTGCAGACAGCACCCTAGGGACAGTGTTCCCTAGGGCGCTGTTATTTGGTCGTGCGGAAACAGCCTTTGTTTCCAGGAGAGGCTGCTTCTGCCTAGAATTTCCCACACTCCTCACACCCACTTTAGTGTCTGTTAGATATCAGTCCAAATCATATTCTTTCGAATCAGGATTTTATTTGAGCATTTACACCAGCAGTCAACAGAAAAACTCATCATATGCAAAGGCAACCAAAATTCATTCCATACCTGGTGCTGATTATTCACCAAAGATTTAAGATTCTTTGCTAACAGGAATTATATGCTAACAGGAATTATAAGCACTGTCTAAAAGTCTTTTTCAGGCTCTGCACATCTGATCTCATGTCATAATGTAAAGGGCTATCAAAGGCTGAAGGGTGTAAAGTAGACTTCATTCTTCCTTTTCAGCTCAAAGGCTCCAGTTTAGGCAATTCCAAGAAACAAAACCTTCAGTGGAGGAAACAACTATTGAATTCCAACAGGCCTCCACGAAATACGTGTCCGCAGTTACCAATTTCAGACTTGACAAATCAACCAGAGAAGGCTGTATCTGACACTTGTGGCTTTGCCTGATTGCCTTGAACCGTCACTTGTCTTTATGAGCCTTTACATATTACCCATAAAGTTGTCGTTTAAAGGGTAGTTGTGCTCTAACCATATCAACTTGCTACTACTGTTTTGTTCTGGGCATAATGAAAACAAGTCCCATTAAAGCCCAGAAAGAAAAGATGCTCCTGGCTAAGTAATGATTCACCTGACAAAGTATCCCTCAGTCTGTAGCCTTGCATTTGACAGCAGGAAGACAAAATATATATTCCAGCTGGAAAAGAGAGCACAAATATATGGTATTGTGAACTTTATTTTTGTTGGGGGAGGAGGGTTGACCAACAAAGCAAACATTTGCAGGTGCCATTAAATTCCCACAAAGAGAATTGAATCAACTGGTAGAACATGGATGAGTTTTTCTCGGGGTGGGGTGTGGGGGTGTGGAGATGTACAAAGCCCTCCAGGCAAATTTTTGACATTTTCTTTGGTATTTGTTCACATCCTCCTCGACCCAACGAGGAACTTCCAAAATATCTTTGAATTTTACTTCAGATGAAATCAGGCGACAAGAATATGGAGATGTCCTTGAGAAACTGGTTCTACTGAAATTCTTTGGGCATCCTCCCTTATTTCACAAACATTCTGCTTGAGGAAGAACCCCCGGGATGAACTTCAAATTTTGCTGTGAATGAGATTGTGGTAGCAACTCTGCATTTCTTGTTTGTGCTTCCCCACCACAGTCACTACGGTGCCCTCAACACATGGTTTGTCAGCTGAAGCTGAAACAGCCAAAACGAACACAGCATCCGGTAGCCAAGGATATGACTTTGTTTGACATAAACACCCAGCAGCACACGAAAATTATGTTCAGAAACCAACTGTTTGCTTCTAAGACCAATGTATTGTTTGAAATACTGTGTGACATAAAACCCCATAAGACCTTCCTCCTATCACTGGTACTTGGTTTTATATTTAGACAATAATGAATTATTGGAGACACATGCCAGTGGCATGCTTGAGCAGTCAGGCACACAAAAGAGAAGATAAAAAGAGGGATGGGGACAGAGCAGGGATGCCTTGATAAGATTAGAAAGATTCTTTTCTCTCCTTTAGGGATGGCTTCTCTAAAGTCATTTGGAAAATTGTATTATATTCTTAAAGATATGATTTTTAAAAAAGAAGAAGAACAAGCTAAGCAGAAACACACGCAGCTTATTCTGTTTGGAAATTATTCTTATTCTCTCAGGAACCGGGAAGTAAACTGTTAGCAGAAAGGGGTTGTTGATGGGTTCCGATGCTGTAAAATCCTCAGCGCTGAGGACTCGCAGGCAACAGGAAGATCACAAGACTCATTTGACCTATACAGAGCAAATTGCAAGAGTGTGTAGCCTCAATTTGCTTCAAAGCTGTGTGGGAAAGAAAGAGGAGTTTTAACCCTTCAACCTCCATGCGTCTTTACTATTCAAAACAGCCTTTCTCACTCAATTACTGGTATTTTAAACAAGAAAATGTGTCCTTTTAAAAGGCATACTTTCTCCTTGAAAATGCTAATAGCAGAGCAGGAGACTTGATTTTGACCTGTGACACCAAATGGAAGTTTCATGGTTCAGCCCCCTCTTTTCTTCTCCTTATTGCTACCCAAGAATGCAATTTGCATTTTATGGATTGCATGAGATATATAAACTTTCTCTAGAGTCCTGAGTCTTCCTGGATATGACGTCATGGAGGACAGAAAGTCTGGCCTAGCTATACAGTGTTGATAGATATTTATTTTCTTTCTAGTATGTTAACAGAGACAAGTAAAAGGTAGATTCTGCACAGCATATGTATAATGAGTTGCAGTTGTTACAAAGGAACCTGTTTTTCTTTTTTTCATTCATGTGTGCCCTTCCTTCACCTGTTCAGGCAGCAATTGGAGTCTCATGAAGATTTCAGAACTTCCTCTTGAATTCTGACCAGTCTAAAATGACAAATATGTGTAATTTGCCCAATAACCTAAGCTTACCTATAAAGAACTGAGTCTCCGAGTTCAGTAGGGACTACTTCTAAGCAAAATTGTTTCAGGTCAGGCCGATGGTCTGCAGCTTGTTTCCACCAAAGACTAGAACACAGAGTAATGGATCTAAGGTGCAGGAAAAGAGATTCCACCTAAACATTAGGAAGAACTTCCTGACCGTCAGGGCTGTTCAATAATGGAATTCATGGCCTCGGAGTCTCCTTCTTTGGAGGTTTTTAAACAGAGGCTGGATGAACATATGTTGGGAGTGCTTTGATTGTGTGTTCCTGCATTGCGGGGAGGGGGGGGGGTTGGACTTGATAGCCCTTGTGGTCCCTTCCAACTTTATGATTGTATGATCCTATGAGAGTTTGTTACTTCATAATTTTGAAATTATGAGTCATTCTAAAGAATGATCTTATATGGATTGTAACAAACTGGAGTGGACACTTACTGAATGTCACCCTTAACCCATCCCCCCCCCTCCAGAAGACCTATCATATACTGGTTAAGATCCTTTCATTCCATCACAAAAGAGAACAATATGACACTTGTGCAGAAGAAAATGTCAGCCAAATAGGACCCAACTCTTACAAGTGAAAAAAGAAAAAGGACTCCTCACTCCTGCTTTTCCAGTGGCTCCATTAAAGCTGCTTACTGTTAGAAGTACACCAGAATGTATAACTCACTCCGGAACAGCATAAGCTAGAGAAGCATTCATAGACTTATCAGTCAATTGTAAAGGCCTATGGCCATATACAGTAAAACTGCCTGACTGACTTACTGACTTATCAGACAGTTCTGCTATTCGGTACATATTCCAGTTCATCATTTGCTTCAGGAAAACCCATTATTCCCCTAAGTCACAATTTTTCATTGGTACAACATTTTCAGACTTCAGAATAATAAAGAAACTGCTGCCTGAACATGCTCACCATATCATCCTATATGGTCTAAAAATGAGTGGGAATGAGGCAAAGTTTCAATTAAATCTCTAGCCAAACTACTCTCACCTAGTCCCCCAAAGCCTCAATACTGGTTTTTACTCACATGAGAGAACCTGTTGAAGTTGGCAGTAGGATGACATTGCTAGATACCATTTAATTGCTACAGAAATAAAATGAAATAGGCGGGGAGAGAGAGGTAGCTTGTCATGTAGAAAGTCATTTGCTTGGCATGTAGAAAGTCCAAGGTCCAGCATCTACAGTCGAAACCATTAAATAATAGGTGATGTAAACCTGACTGCTTGGAGAACTGTCAAATAGATAATTCTGACCTTGAGAGGCCATTGGTCTTATTCAACATAAGGCAACTTAAGAACATAAGAAGGAGCCTGCTGGAACATACCAGAGTCCATCAAGTCCAGCACTCTGCTACTCGCAGTGGCCCACCAGGTGCCTTTAGGAGCTCACATGCTGGATGTGAAAGCAACGGCCTTCTGCTGCTGCTGCTGCTCCAGAGCACCTGGTCTGCTATGGCATTTGCAGTCTCAGATCAAGGAGTATCAAGATTGGTAGCCATAGATCGACTTCTCCTCCATAAATCTGTCCAAGCCCCTTTTAAAGCTATCCAGGTTAGTGGCCATCGCCACCTCCTGTGGCAGCATATTCCAAACACCAATCACGCATTAAGTGAAGAAATGTTTCCTTTTATTGTGTGTTCATGTGAAATTAAGACAAAAGTCAAAGCTGCTGTCAGCTACACAATGGAGAAATGTGAAAATCACATATGGCTATCAGTCACTGGAGGGCTAAGACTGAGAAGGGCAAAGGGCAAATACCTGAGAAGGGCAAACAAACATGAGAGAAGTGTTTGTAGTAAGTGCTCTTATTTTCTATTTCAATTGGCATAATTCCAGTCCTTGAGAAATGGCACACCTCAATAGCAGAAACGATTAGTTCAAAGTGCATTTAACCATCTCTTCTTTTCAAACCTTCATTTTCTTTGCTAGGTGAAAATGTGAGTGGAAGAAAGGGTATGGAAGAATACATTTCAAATCTCACAGCCATTCACTTGGTGAAGCAAATGGTGCTTCAGAGGCTTTTGAAAGTTAATTTCTAGCTAAATTATGTTCTGATCCTATGTAATATTCCTTAATGTACATTACTGATAAATGCTTTAAAGGAATTGTTGTCACAAATGCAAAAGTAAGGGGAGTTATCTGAAAATGTCTTCATCTGGTAGCAAATTTCCCTTTGTGACAAAAAGGGGATTTATACAAGTAGGAAAGCCAGCGTGGGATAGTGTTTAAGAGCAGGTGGATTCTAATCTGGAGAACCGGGTTTGATTCCCCACTCCTCCACCTGAGTGGCAGAGGCTTATCTGGTGAACCAGATGTGTTTCCACACTCCTACATTCCTGCTGGGTGACCTTGGGCTAGTCCGGGGGTCTGCAACCTGTGGCTCTCCAGATGTTCATGGACTACAATTCCCATCAGCCCCATGCTGGCTAGGGCTGATGGGATTTGTAGTCCATGAATATCTGGAGAGCTGCAGGTTGTAGACCCCTGGGCTAGTCACAGTTCTTTGAAACTCTCTCAGCCCCACCTACTTCACAAGGTGTCTGTTGTGGGGAGAGGAAGGGAAAGGAGCTTGTAAGCTGCCTTGAGTCTCCTTACAGGAAAGAAAGGTGAATTCCTTTAGAAACTGAAAGGATGATGTTTTTGTGGGCTGAGGCATCTCTTCAACGAAATAATAATAAATCACTTTAATATAGAAGGATGCATCTTATTAAAAAATGCAGCAATTTTTACTAGAAAAGATGAATTGTGAAAATGTTCCCCACTGTAAAGGGTGACGGCCATTTCCATACCCATCAATGAAAGGAAGGCTGACAGGCACAGTACATGTACATCAACACTTCCACTGTGCAGGGTGTAACCAGAAGGCCATGTCGGCTGGCCTTCTGTTAGGATTGGATGAATCTCTCTTTTGTGCCTGCTCCATAAATTTTGCTACAATGAATGATCCATTCTTCAATGTTCTGATGATCTACTGTTCATTATCAAGGACTTTGCTTGTGTGGGTGTGCACATGCCCACACACACAATTTATAATCAATGTGTTCTTTAATAATCTGTACTGTTATCATACTTTCATAATTATATTTACTCAAATGCATACAGAGAAATAGATTTATGGTGCATCCTCCCTCCAACAAATCTGACACACATCAGTAAAAATGGCCAAAAAAATAAAGATGTCTCATTCTATTCTGTGACAAACCAGGTCACAATAGTATATTCTGAGAAGACTTCCTGTTGTGGAGCATTTCTACTCAGGTGCTTCTTTGGGAGTACGTTCTGTGGAATACAGTGTAAGCATCTTCCAAGTAAACACACATAGGAATAGCCTACAAGTCAGTGAGTTGACTCTACTGAAAAGTAGAAAGGTAGGTAGATTTTTATACCCCCCTTTTCTCTGTCTTAAGAAGTCCAAAGTGGCTTACAACCACATCCCCTTCCTTTCCCCACAAGAAGTACCTTGTGAGGTAGGTGGGGCTGAGACAGTTCTGTGACTGACCCTAAATCAGCTGGAGGAGCAGGGAATCAAACCCAGTTCTCCAGATTGTGTGCCATTCTTAACCACTATACCATGCTGGCTCTAGTGCAATTTTGTATCTGTAGAGCTATCACTGATCTTTGAAAGGATTCAGCATCCTCCACTAGAGGTGCTACCGAATTCCATGGCCAGGGCATTTTTAGTACAGAAATCTCTGATTCTAACTTAAACTGTCACCACTCTGGAAGAATCTGCAGTCATCTTTTCACCAATGATTTTCATGAAATTAGATAGAAATATTACTATTAAAATTGATACCTGGTTTTGCTACAGTAATATAGAAATAGAGTAAAAAGGGTCAATGTGTATAAATTATGTGAAATAAAATCAAAATGCTATAAAATAAAAACACTAAAAATACCAACAATGAAAACAGACAAAATGGAAAGTATCACAATTACTATATATAGAAACAAAAAAAACCCCAATCCAACTGACCATTCTGAGCAGTTATAAGCAAGTCTTTCATTCCGTGGACTTTAATGGACCTAGAAGAATGTAAATTTACTATAAGAAGGCTATATACATACGTCTGTCTCCTATAAAATCTCAGGAGTAGATGAAAGCCTCAGTTGACAAAATACTTAGTACACTTTTGGATCTTCAATGTCTTTGAGTATCATCCTTCAATAAAGGGGTCATGACCCAACACTGTGATGCATCATTGATGCCCACAACTATTTTTTACAGTAAAAAGAGAGGAATATGATAAAGGCAGAGAAAAAAGAGCTTGGAAGGCAGATCTTAATTGGCAGGCTGAATAGTATGAGAAAAAAATGCCAGTACTCCTACCCCAAACTGTTTAGCGCCTTAGAGTAAGATCCAGCATCAAGTGCAAATATTTTAGCACAGGGACATATCCAGCCCCAAACATAATGCAGCATTTCATATCAACTGGCATTTTCTGGCAATTTTTGAAAACATTGCAGTAATCCTATCTGGATGTATTCAGAGCATAGATCACCATGGTCACCTCATGCTTTTCAAGGAACAGTCATAGCTGACATATCAGCCTGATCTGATAAAAGGACTATGTGTCATGGAGGAGACCTGCTCCTCCAAGTGTCAAACAATACCTAGGTTTCATTCTCATTATTATATATAAAACATAGGCAGTTGTTCTCAGATGGCATCTATGTCAGCTACAATAAAATCAAGTTTAGCAGTTGATTTCGTTGGAAGTGTGCAATGCCCTCTAGTCACACACATATTTTAATTCCACTTTAGAGATCCTGTAGAGATTTAGCTCTGTAAAAGCCATTGCCTTTGAGTAATTACTAGGTGAAATATTCCTGTAAAGGAGAGATTTTTTTTCCGACCACAGGTTTTGCAGTTTTCTCACAGGGATGACTTTGGAGTCACCCCCTCAGTACCACAGCAAGGGACTTCAATGTTGCTATTCTCCTAGATCAAATAATACTTTGGTACAAATCCAATAGCACAACTTGATGATAATTATGCGGTTGGATCTCCCCTGATGTAAATCAGTGTAGATATCACTGCATCAATTCTATTCTATTTGTGGATGATTTTGACCAATCATAATGGCATTTTGTTCTTATGACTGTCTCAAATTGCATAGGAATACTGGCTTGTGAAACTATTTGGAATAGTGTGGAAAGCCAAAGCCATTTTAAGAACAGTGCATGAGATGGAGACTGTGCTGGTTGCCACTGCAGATGAGCTCTGGATGCTGTGGTACCAAGGCAGCACTGCATATGTCACCTGTGCTCTGACAGCTACATTGCATATCAGTGGAATACCAAAACAGGTTCAAGGTTTTGGCTATGATCTTCAAGGCCTTGAGTGGTTTGGCACTTTAATATCTGCAGGACCACCTTACCCCATACTGACCCCAGAGGATGGTCAGATCCTCCAATAAAAACCTGCTGGTGATCCCTGGCCCCAGGGATATGTGTTGGGCCTCAACCAAAGCCAGGTTTTTTTTCTGCCCCAGTTTTCTGGTGGAACTCTCAGTTGGCTGACACCAAGACCCTGTGGGACCTTAAGCAATTACGCAGGGCCTTGTAAGATGGAGATTGTGCAGACTGTGAGATGGTGCAGGCTGGGTGGGGCTGGTGTGCTGCAGTGGTGGGATTCAGCAGGTTCGCATCACTTTGGCAGAACCAGTTGTTAAAATGGTGCTTGTAAACAACCAGTTGTTAAATTATTTGAATCCCACCACTGGAACTGGGTGTTAAATTATTTGAATTCCACCACTGGAACTGGGTGTTAAATTATTTGAATCCCACCACTGGAACTGGGTGTTAAATTATTTGAATTCCACCACTGGTGTGCTGCCACAGCAACACAGCACTGGGGAGGCTCAGAACTGGGGCTGTGCTGACAACCGTTTAGCCAGTAATAATTCCAGAGATACCAAGTTTGAGGAAGAGTCCAGAGCAATGTTGATCAAGTCAGGAGGAGTAAAAAGACAGGAATGTTTACAGCAATAAGGAGAATCCAAGAATCAAGGTCAAGAAGCCGGTCCATAGTCAGTCAGGATCTGGAGACAACAGTGGCATGCAGGCAAGGTCAGGAAGAACGCACTTTGCAACCACAACTTCAATTTCTGTCAAAGGCCTTTTGTTCCTTAGAGCTACTTGCCTGGAATTATCCTGCAACGACTCTGGGTAATGTCAAGCATGTAATCTTGCTGAGAGGTGCTTCTCCTTTGAGCCCAGTCTCAATCTCCATCTGCAATCCTGACTTACATCTGGAGACCCAGAACTGGTGGCATCATTCTTAGTCCTGTTAATTAGTTCTGAGCTAGAAGCCTGTGCTGGTTCAAGCTCTACTGATTCAGCTTGAGTCTCTCTGTGAGACTCAGTTAACTTCTCCTTGGACGAGCTGTCAGCTGCAGCAGGAAGGGCCATGACAGAGATGTTCCTTTGGTTGATATCTGTACATCCCCATTTTATTCCATCTAATTTACTTATCAGCTCTCTAAACTAAATTAAATTAACATCACCATCTATGTATGGCTGCTTTGTGTGCCCCCCCCCCACTTTTTTTGCCCATGCTCAGGCAGGATTTTAATAGGGTTATGTTAGAGCTTGGCTGGGGTTGGTTTTGTATGGGTTAAGCTAGACTGCCATCTTGGGGTTTTAAATATAATTGTCTTGGGGTTCTATTTTTCCTACACTGTTTTAAATGTGTTTGTACACTGCCCTGAGCCCAGCCCTGGCCAGGGAGGGTGGGATATAAATATAATAAAAATAAATAAATAAAATGATCTAAAGATGGATCTATGAGCTCAAATCCAATGATAATAAAGTTAGTTTTATCCTCTTGATGATGTGTTTAGGGTTGCTAGTCATCAGCTGGCAGCTAGTGAAGTGGCAGAGATGGGAAATGACATCATGCCAGCAACTCAATGTCACTTCCAGTGAATACCTGGAAGTGACATCACATTACTGACATGATTCTGATGTGATACTCTAGGGTTTGGACTAAACGGTATGGTAAAACTCATCAGAATCCTAGAGCATCATGTTGACACCAAATCAGTGATGTGATGTCACTTCCAGGAATTCACCAGAAGTGATGCCACTCCATTGGCAGGATGCTGGTGTTCAAGCAATCTTTTTTTTTTGCATGGCGGGCAGTGAAGAGGGAGGCTGGCAGTTGTCCCCTAGATGGGTTGTTGGTTTTTAGTTTCATCACTACATTATAAAATTAATTCACAATAACCCCTATCTCTTAATTGACATAAACTGAAGGCACTTGTGATATTATTAAGAATAACCTGATTTACCTTTTAGAAAGTTCCCTTTACAAAAAGTTCAGAGTTGCGTAAAAGAGGCACCCTATAGATGTTTTAATGTCCCATTTTGCTAATTTATCAGGAGCTGGGAGAACGGCGTATACCCATTCTAATTGGACTGTTTCCTCCTTTGACTGGATCTTACTTCTATCTGTGCTCTTCAGCGTCTTGGGAAAATGGGCCTGCTGACCTATTTGTAATAACTCCTCCCTTCCCTTCTGCTTCCCTTCGTAGTTTTTATTCATAACTTTGATGACTAAACATAACACATCCAAGGAAGCAGTTCTCTGGCTCAAGAAAACATATACCATAATAAAGGGAAAGAAGAAAAAAAATTCACACGCTGATGTAACAAGACAGCCAGAGGGGCTGGATAGGAGCTCTGCAGGTGACCCTTCCCAGAACATTCCCCCCCCCCATCTTTCATACGGAGTTGTCTCAGCATTCCTAAAGACTCCTTTGCTTGTCAGGTGGCATTTTTTAAAATAGTTGTATGTTACTGAGCATTTTAACCACCAGAGAATCCTGACGCTGTGTAAAGTGATCCCTGAATTGCTGCAATTGTTCATGGATGAATGAAACCCACAAAACACAGCTTCTGAAACGGCAGCAGAAACGTGAGGAGAAGGAATGGTTGCAAACCATCGCAAACAGACATGAAAAGGGTGTATTGAGTAGGAGGTCTTTTTCCACAAAGGCTATCCCTCTCTCCCACAAAATAATTAATTTGGAGATGAAAATTAAACTTGGAGAAGACTCAGCTCAGCGCTAATATTTAGCTTCTCCCACTACTCCCTTATAATAAATCAAGCTCAGCAGAGTGTTAATTGTTTTCCTTGCCCTTGTCTCTTCCCCCTGCAGTGACACTGCCCTTTGGTTTTGCAGTCTATTCTCTCTCAGCCTTTGTTCTGTTTGCCACATTGGCAACAGAAGTGAAGGCTGACACATTTGGATACATCATATACCTTGTAAATTATAGTTGTAGCTCTGTTGTACTCCTGTGACCTGTTTATTAGGCTGAGTTTATTTGGCCTATTTACAGCCTTCCATCCCTGTTCAGCAACCCACACTGCCTGCAGGAAATGGGGAAATGGGTGGATAATCAAAATACTGAATATTGAAAAGGTCAGCATCACATAGAGTAATACCTGTACTCCCAGAAAGTACAAGGCATTAAAATATTGATATTTGATGTCTCTTAAATGAGAGGGACAGAGAGTGAAAGAGAAAGAACATGTTTAAAAAAACCCCATGAAAATATCATGAATCTATTTGACTGGTTAAGAGCTATATGCAATTACATTCCATCATTCTTTGGGCTGATCATCACTTTATGTGTGGACATTAAAATATAGTGATGAATCCAATAATCTGTGCACTCAAAAACCTTCCTATTACCAGATCCACACACGGTGAGTAGGGGGACCTATTTTCTACCCACCTTGCCAATTTTGGGGGTGCCTGGCATGCAGTACCAGGATGGGAAGCCCATTCCTGCATGGCCTGAGTTACCAACAAGAGCAAAATATCTTGCCTGGTCTTCCCTTCTGTTACCTAGCTACTTCCCCAGCATCTGGCATGCAGTTAGTCTGCCTCTCGTCCATAAAGGAATTAACAGGTAAATAATGATTGCAGCTGGGAAAGAGTTGCTCCCATCTTCGGCCCTGGATAGCATGCTCCAAGTCCAAAGAAACAAAAGCCACACTAAAGAAAGTGCTTCAAGGTGTTTCCTACAGTGCAAAAACTAACCTGATTCTTTCTCTAACTCCTCACTCACCATCTTAGTTTGCATTTGACTTTGTCTTAAAGCTGTAATTCCATCAGCTTCATTCTAAAATGTAATTAGCCCCAAATATCTCCCATGCTTAAGTTATTCAGCCTATCCAACATTCAACTCTTAAGTATCCAGTACTTAAATCCTAGTGCCATTCATTGTCTTTCCTCTAGAGGACAGCAAATCTCCTTTGTCCTGGGAGATTAAGATCTCTTAGCACGCCCGAGGGCCCGATCTCCCCTATAAAATAGACTCTCGCCCAACACTCAGTTTTCAGTGTGTCTGGATTGCTGGCCTGACCACACTGTTCCACCCAGGACTTCTGAGCCTACCATTGGGTTCAGTTGTGGTGTCTGCCACCAGCTTTCGTCCCCACTTGCTTGGAGCCCAGTGCAAGTCGCTGGACTCTGCTTCACAGACACAAAGCCAGGTCTAAGAATTCCCTCAGTTCCTTCACTATTCCCAACACTACTTATATCCTAGGACTATGTGTGTGTTCTGCTGCTTTGATTATTGTGCGCTAGTACGTTTATTACTTTTTAAAAATAAAATTGCTAAACTTCATCTTGTTCTCCTGTGGATTTCTTGCAAAAGCTGACCTTGGTATACATAAGCAACAAAAACCCTGACCTTGCCCAACTTTTTGCTAAGCCAAAAATCTGCTCTCACTAACTCCCCACTTTAAAAGGGACAGATTTCCACCATTTTGTATAACAGATTCTTTTCTCTCCCCTAGGAGTCCTGGAAAGCTGATTCCCAAGGAGGATTCAAAACCTCTGGGTGAAAAAAAAGCCCCAGAGAAAAGTATAATTATTTACATTGTGTATAATTCTTGTATTTATATAAATAATTATTAATGATAAGATTATTTAGTTATGCAGAAACCTTAAGCAATTGGTGCAGAGTTGTTGTTAGGTTAATCTATTGGTGCACCTGCCCCTTATCATAAGTATGGTGAACCTCAGGGTAAGACCTGGAGTTTTCTTGGAATTACAACTGATTTCCCTTGAAGAAAATAGCTACTTTGGAAAGGGTATGGCATTATACCCCACTGAGATCTGTCCCTTTCATAAACCCTGCCCTCTCCCAACTCCATCCCAAAATCTCCAGGAATTTTTCCCAACCCAGAGCTAGTAACCCTTTTTCCAAGGTCACAGGACCTGTGTAGACTAATGATCTCAATATGATCATATGTGTCATAACATCTAGATTTGTGTGTGTGTGTGTGTGTGAGTGCACGCAATTTTTAGATGTGCACATGTACTCACAGCCAAAGGTACTGTAACTCTGGCACCTCCTGTTCAATATATGTATACAGTAGTGCTGCACAATGTGAAGTAAATAATATAGCTTAACTTCTAAAATGATAATGCATAGTTTTACAGATACAACTATCTTCACTGATAGCTGCTGCTAGCCCTATACTCAGTGCATTCATTTACTCTTTTAAAGTTGTCTGAAAAAATCCCAGCGAGAGTGAAACTGGATGCTGCCCATCTGGCCTGCGTGTGGCCATCCTGGACCACCTTTTGACTGTCTGGAGAATGGCAAAGGAGTGAGAGGGGTCAGGGAGGTAGGAGAGCTTGCAATGGAACAATACTGCTGCAAGAAATACACGCAGAGTCTTGGCTGAGCATCCGGCCTGCTGCAGATATGGCAGATAACGCAGGATGACCTCTTCCTCAAAAAGTGACTTATCCCATCCAAGAGATGTGGAGTGGAAATCCAAGAAAGACCGCAGTCCTCTCTGGTATGCACGGCGTGTTGCAGGTGCCAAAGACTCCCTGATGCCCAGGGCCACTAATCCATGCCAAGGTTCCACAGCTCCTGAGGAAAAAGTTTAGGGTTAATGGCCGCCCCAGGAGCCAAAGCCCGGAATTTGCCCATTTGGAACCTAGAAAGGGCATCTGCTATGCCGTTGTCATGGCTGCTCCTTTGTATCTGGCAAAGTGAGCTTTGACTCAAAAAAATCTTATAAGCTGCACAATTTTGAAAAAGAAGGAGTGTTGGTTTTTATACTCTGCCTTTCTCTACCTGGAAGGAGTCTTAAAGGGACTTACAATCTCCTTCTTTCCTCACAACAGACGTTTTGTGAAGTAAGTGGGGCTGAGAGAGTTCTCAGAGAACTGTGACTAGCCCAAGATCATCCACCAGGCTTCATGTGGAGAAGTAGAGAAACAAACCTGGTTCAAGAGATTGGAGTCCACCATTCATGTGAAGGAGAGAGGAATCAAACCTTGTTCTCCAGATCAGAATCCACTGCTCTTTACCACTACGCCATGCAAGCACCATGTTGGTCTTTAAGGTGTTACCAGACTTCAATTTTGTTCTAATATACATATCCACTTTTTAAAATGATGCTGAGTAGTGTGAATACATTGGTTCTTCTTCAAAAACAGAACACAAAAGAGAGTAATTTTATATATAGATACAGATTTAGATATAGATAATATACAATATAAAGCTTCCCACATGTATAAATTCATAAATTACAAATGTTAATGTTCAAGGCATATTCTGCAAACCTCCAAAAGAAATTATTTTTGCAACTCAGCACTAGAAATCTTTGAACTGATTCTCAGAACCTACTGGGATCTTTTCACTTCTTCATTGCCTCTCTGTAATATATGTCCTCCCATTTACCTTCTTGGCATTGAATGGATATGCATCACAGTGGTGCTGAAAAGGATCATTGACCTTTTGCAGCATCAGTAATATTAATCTGCTATTGAAAATATACCCTATTTCCAAAAGTAATGTTGTGAGCCACTTTTGGAATTATAATCACAGGTAGACTTCGTGATTATAATCGAAAAGCTTTACGTTTAGAATGTATATGAGTAAGCATTACCTGTTCTTAGAAGGCCATCCCCAGTCTTTTTGTGCAAATTACTTTTCTGGGCATGCCTCCTCCAAGGGCAGAAAAATTTTCTCCATCTATCCATCAGAAATGACTCATGATCAGACCACTTCGGAAGTGGAGATGAGACAAAATTGCATGCCCATTGGAGGATGATTGGAAGGCAGCAATGCAAGCCTTTATTCATTCATTTTCTCACAGTGTACTAGCAATTCTCTCATGGCACACAGATTCAGAATTGCTGCCTAAGACTATCGAAGTATTCCACAAGGGGCCATGGTCCTTCACTGGCAAGGTTGTTCCTTCCCAGGACATTCAGCGGAAGGTGTCCTGTAAAGCATAGACTTTATAAGTGTGCTTGCAGAATCTGCTAGATTCAGGAGTGAGGTGCAAGATAGCAGGGAAGAAGAAACTGAAGTGTGGAAGAGAGGAAGGAACAATGGTGGTTAAGCAGACAAGAAGATGGGTTTTGGTCAATTCTTTCTATCATCTGATTTCCTTGATGCATCAAGAGGCCTCGTTACAAATAATAGTTTTCTCATGAGTAAGAACCAACTTATGAGTTAGATTAAGAAGCCAGGAATTAAGGTGTGGCTTGAAAGAAACATAAAAAGCAGAGGAATGTGACTTGGCGGAGGCTGAAAAAACAATGTAGTTTTATCTGGCCCAAAAAACGCAATCACGGTAGGATGCTCAAAGGGGCTTGCTGCAATTTTGTCTCATGGCTTCCCAAAGTTGGTGTATTTCTTCCTCAGCAGGAAAATAGAAATCAGTTTGAGGTGCTGTGTGGTTTCTGAGCTATATGGCCATGTTCTAGCAGCATTCTCTCCTGACGTTTCACCTGCATCTGTTACTAACATGCTACACTTCATTGTTACTCACTTGCCAGGCCACTCCTATTCAGATGCCCTCAACTATTGACCTTTACTCACAGGTATATATACTCCACTTGGTTTCCTTTCCTATCAGATCCTCTGAAAATGCCAGCCACAAATGCAGGCGAAACGTCAGGAGAGAATGCTGCTAGAACATGGCCATACAGCCTGGAAACCACAAAGCACCCCAGTGATTCCGGCCGTGAAAGCCTTCGACAATACACAGAAATCAGTTTATTTGATCTTCACCTGTTCCCTGTAAGCATGTGAGAAGGTGGTACTGCACATATACAAAATCCTTAACACATACACCCTTAAAAAAACAATGCAGAGAAGGACTTATTATTAATAAAAAATAGTGACACATATGTATATCAAAAATGAATTTAGATTAGTATTCCACAACTTCTTAATGAGGATGTTTAGAATATATCCTTGTCTGTTTATATTTGGTTTTCCACATTATTATTTTGAAGCTTTTCATTTTGCCCATTTTTATTGCTAAATTTCTCAATCTATTTGTTTCTTTTATGTCATTTGTGTTATATGGAATGGGGATTTTTGAATCTGAATGGTGGAATTGTGAAATTTAATAAAATCCCTATCTCCTAACCTTTTATAATTCTTCTCATTATATTTATTCATTAACTTTATATGGGGTAGTTTGGATATTCCTGTATAAAGTAAAAACTTATTCTGGCAGTTACCAAATTCTTACTTTGTGTTCTTAAAACTGTTCTGTTCAAGTAAGCAAATGAAACATTGCTGTTATTATTGGGGGGGGGGAGTTGTTTGTTTATTTGTATGTTTTATCCTAAGGTTAGGCTGCTTTTCAAAGTCATGTTTACAACCTTAATCTGACCCCCAGCAGTGCAAAAAGACCTCCCCCCCTCAGCCTGACCAGGTGTCCAGCAATTCCCCATTATTATTGATTTAGATCTGGAAAGTCTAGAAGGTGTCAAACTCTTTACAGTTCAACATCACCTGTGAAGTTGTCTTTCCCCATAAGACCCCATGCGGCAGCCCTAGGCTTTTTCTAGACAAGTTCTAGTTGTTCCATCATTCAAAAGGGCCTGGTGGGTCTGTGCTTTCAAGGTGAAATTTGCTCCCATCTTATGGAACAAGCTACATAAAGGTAAATGAGGCCATTTTGAAAATGTTTCAGTTAAAGAATCATTTAAAAAGAACATTCACTCAAAATGTGTTGAGGCTGCAAATAAAATGTTTTTGGGTAAAAACAATGCAGAACTCCTTGGAGGAAATGTTTAATTCCTACCACAAAACATTTAAAGAGTTTGTGTGGAAAGAGCCATTGTATTGCATTTTAGTACATTTTCATAGATTTTACTAGGTGATTAGAGTTGTATTGTTGCTTTTTATGGTATACTGCAAGCCATTTTGCTCAAGGCAGGAGACACATGTTTTAATGAATACAATAAATACAATAAATTTGGAGAGTATTTGGTAACACTTTTCTGTCCATCCAGAACATACTGTGGAGAAATTGATGTTCTTCCATATAAGGGACACGGAGATAGAATATTCAGGCAAATGAAAGTCATCAGTTGAGCCATCACAAAGGGTGAACACTGGCAAATTTTAGCCCTTTGGCTGTGCCTGCTGTGTGATTGTCTGTCTGATAGATGGGAGTTAGAGGGAGCAAAGCAGAGCTTCATTAATCCATAAACTTCATTTTTCATTTCAATGTAATGAATAACCAGGCACTGCTAGTTGCTAGGCTTTGGAAATAAATAAAGCAGAACAAATGCATAGATTTCGAAAACCGGGATGGGAGATGACGTGCAATATTTTCTAGACTTTCACTTTGTCAATTAACCTCTGTTTGTTGAAATACATTTATTTCTTTTACATATTATAAGAAAAACTACAGCTAAGACGGCAAGAATTAGTGGAGCCTAACATGGTTGAACATTTCTTAGGCTGTTTGCAGTGTTTGTCTTCTTTCAAACAGAGCATTCTGTCCTTGAATTGTTCACAATTTAAAACTACGAGTATTTTGAGTATATTTGCATCAGCGAAGTTGACCAAATCCATTTACATACAGAGTTGGTTCAAAACTGTTGGCACTTGCTCAAAACTTATGGGACTGCTGGTGCTGATGGAAGATGCAATTTCATTAGCTTTCTGGCTGAGTTTGTGGGAGGGGGAAGGAAAGCTACACCTCTACCCATTTACAGGAGATGACCGAAGAAAGTAATTTACAGTCTGTTTCAAAAAGTTGGGCTCATTCCGCACACGCAAAATAATGCACTTTCAAGCTGCTTTCACAACTGTTTTTGCCATTCCGCACAGCTTCAAAGAGCCCTGAAAGCAGCTTGAAAGTGCATTATTCTGCGTGTGCGGAATGAGCCTTGGTTCCTCTCCCCCTCCATAAAGGTAAAAGTCTGAGGAGAAGAAACTGGTAGCAGAGTATGGAGTTGAACCAGGGCCTTCCAGATCTAGCTTCATACCTCAACTGCTACACCAAGTTGGCTCTCTTATATACAACATGCATACATACATGGTAGGTTGGATCTAACCTTGATTTCTGCTGGTGAAGAATGAAGAAGGTGCCCTCTGTGACCACTTAAAAAGGCTATGCAGAGAATTATGGGAACTACAGGTACAAAGGCCATGTACAATGGGGCCTGTAATATGGAAGGAAACTAGGTGAGACTGAGTGAAAAAGCTGGCTGGATCTAACCTAATACCCATCCATGTGCAAAAATTAAGCAAAAAGCAAAAGATCCAAATCATAGACTAAAAGAAAAAGGGAAGTAAAAAGAAACAAAATAGGGAGCATATGTTCATTTCTATTCACCATTACATATGTAATGCATAGAAGTTTCCTAAGATCAAGATCCAGTTAGGTGCTAGAGGAGTACCTGTATCTTTCTTATATCCCTATGCCTCCCTTTCTACCCTACTGCTGCCACGCAGATCCATATTTCAAAGGAGAATGTTAACTCTGCCTCTAACTTGTCTTTTGTCAGTGTGAATATTTATGCTGTCACTGAGATGATTTTCCAGTTCCATTTACTTTGTTTCAGAGAAACTAATCGATACCACAGTAAATGTAATAATAACTACACATTTATGCCTTCAAAAGACACATAAGCACAAAAGAAAAGGATGTATCAGCACTGGATTGTTGTTTTACTGCCAAAACACAAGAGGCTAGAGGTATGCATGAGCTGAACAAGAATTCATGGCAGTGAGTAGCTGTAGAAAATGGGACTATATGCTGTTCAGTATTTAGTTATAGTATGTGCTTAGTTAATATACCATTGATGAAAGCAAAAATAGGCATTAAGGAGCAGTTGCAAATGCTAACGCCAACTTAGAAAGGGCACAGGTCTTTGAAAAAAAACAGTAATTACCAATTTTCATTTCTTGTGCCCATTTCACATAAAGAGGAGCTGCTTGAAATCTAATTATTTGTAGTTAGGAGCTGCTTGAAATCTAATTATTTGTAGTTATACTTCAATTTTGTGAAGTAGGTTAGGTTGATAAAAAGTAAAGGCTGTTCCCTGTGCAAGCACTGTGTCATTACTGACCCATGGGGTTATGTCACATCATGATATTTACTGGGCAGACCATGTTTATAAGGTGGTTTGACATTCCATTCCCCAATCCTCTACAGTTTGCTCTCTCTCTCTCTCTCTCTCTCTCTCACACACACACACACACACACACACACACACACACACACACACACACACACACACACACACACACACACACACACACACACACACACACACACACACACACACACACCCAGCTGGGTGCTTTTTTACTGACCTCAGAAGGATGGAAGGCTGAATCAACCTTGG
The DNA here is from genome assembly GCF_021028975.2 of Sphaerodactylus townsendi. NCBI lineage: Eukaryota > Metazoa > Chordata > Lepidosauria > Squamata > Sphaerodactylidae > Sphaerodactylus > Sphaerodactylus townsendi. The sequence continues at coordinate 4,653,413 of NC_059436.1, forward strand.
GCCGGCTACCTGAAACTGACTTCCATAGGGATCAAACTCAGGTTGTAAGTAGAGCTTTTGACTGAAGTGCTGTAGTTTACCACTCTGCACACAGGGCTCATGATGGAAAGTAAGAGGTCCAAGTTCACCCAATGAGCTCTTATGGCACCTCCAGGTCCCAGTCCTTAGCAAAGATTAAGACCTAGTTTAAGATTAAGAATCTAGTTTGACCACTACACCATGTTGGCTGCATGTTAAAGGTGTATGTGGTTTCCATGTAACAGATTATGACCGAATATGGTGATTACCATGCTGCCATAAATCTCATACAAAGTTTGATTGACAAAGAGGAAGTGGAATTTGCAGGACCTGTGTTACATTTCTTTGCTGTTTGACTGTGAATCAAACCTCAGATTACAGATGCGCGCTCACTACCCCCCTATTTTTATGTAGCTGCACCATGCCAAACACCTTTGGCAAACTCCTCTTGTATGGTGGTGACTGTGAAAAAAACCTCTGGGCATTGTCTCCTTCCTGTGTTTGCTGTCCAAATGCTGATCATGGCTAATGGGGGTTAGCAATGTGAAGAAGGCTCGGTTTGTGGAAGCTGAAGGTTAGTTTCTGTGATTCATCCCCTACACACAAGACTCTGGACACTAATGATGCTTCAGTTTCCTCAAACAACATATTTGAAAATCAAATGCACCTTCCTCACAATTGGCCAATTACTCTGGAGTCAAGAACAACATCAATCTGTTGGCAGTGTTGATTTTCAAAAGGCTTTGCTTCTCCACTGTCTGGATCACATGAGCCAGCATTACTCCCCATCCTGCAGTCAGTTGTTGCCTTGGTTCTGAGGAAGATGGGAACAAAGTCCATCCTGCATGAACACATGCTTGGTAATGCTTCCATAATTCCTATTTATTTTCCATCTGCCTCTAAGGAACATAGGGTGGAACAAAGATGATGCTACCATAGAGATGAGGCTACCACAATAACCATCATGGCACAAAAGGGTTTCAAATCACTGGTCTGAATCCAGCACTCAAGCAGCTCTACTTCAATGGCTTATGACTCTCCTCCTATGATTATTATCATATTAAGAAGCAGGAGGTTGTGTTAGGATTGCAGCGGGGTAATGTGCCAGCTGTCCATCTCACGGAACACTTGGGTTACAATGTGGACTAAGCACCAGCTGTTCTGGAAGGCAGAACAATATATTTTGCTACAATCCTAAACACTGTCTCAGATATAACGTCCCTTCTTATTTTGAGAGCAGATAGCAAATATTGTAACCAGGCTGTAGCGGAATCCTAGTTTTTATTCTCTCTCTTTTCTCTTTCCCTCCAAGGAATCACAGTAAATTTATCAAAAGGACATACTGTACCCAGCTCTTATCTTTCGATTTATGGGAGATATTACATCAGCAGAATTGAACTAGGAAACAAAGCAAGAGTGCTTCTCAGATAAAGCCGACTGCCAGGAGTTCTTGCATTAACCCATTCCAGTTTGAAACCAACCAGCAAGAAGAGGCTATGTTGGGCATGATTAAATTACTCTGGTGTGATTAGAAAGGTCAAGTTTATTTTATCACTTTGCCAGCCATAGGATAAAACTGAGGCCATTCTGTTCCCTAGTGCTTCATACCACACCAGGTTCTGAGCACCAGGAAAAAAGAAGGTGATATCGGGCAATGGTCAGAGGAGATGTAGTAGTGTGGCTGAAGAGTTATCTGATGATCAGAGTAGGCCCACAGTTATTGCCAGGGAAGAGGGCATTGACCTGCCTGGTAATACAAGCCATCTCTGGAGTAAATGCCTGCCCAGGCAAAACAGACCAGAAATGGGTGGAGACTGGATACAATTCGAAAAGTAGAATGTGGAAAGTGAAAGAGGAAAAGGAAGGTGAGAGCTTGTTCTCTGTTCAAAAGTTATTGAAGGAGCTCCACAGTTTTAAGCACTTAGAACTGTCCACAAGCAAGAGTGAAGAAATGTCTAGCTGTGTTGAAGAGGCAATCATATATTGTCCTATTTGGGGTGGATGAGGAGGCATCTGTTAAGTACTGGCTTCAATTGGACAAAACTGCAGGGGAGATAGTGTTGTCTGTCCACTTAAGACCACCCAAGTTTCCAATGGCATGGACCAAGAGTTCAGTTCTAAGAACCCCTGGACAAGGTTCCCCCAGCATTATATTTGTGCTGGATGAAGGGTTCCATCCTACTAAGAAGGGAAAGGAAAGGAATGTGGCTAGGATGGCAACTTTGCTGGGCCTTGCACCTGGCTTATGCCAGCCAGGAGTCCCTTTCCCAGATCACTGCCTGGGAAATTGGGAGAATTGAAGAAGAACGAGATACCTGCTGTTCATGGTAAGTACCCAAACATAAAAGGCTGCTTGAAGTTTTCAGGGGTTGTTTTTTGTAATGCCTGATAATCTCCGATTTTTGGAACTGTTCCAGAAAATCAAAGCAACAACCTGAAACAGTGATTTTTTTGGTGTATATTTTGTGGCTCCAGAATTCCAAACCTGATGCCCCTGCAGTTCTGCAAGGCAGAAGGAAATGAAACTCTCACTGTCACAGCTATTCTGCAGCATATTTGACATGCTGTTTTAATCAGACAATGGTGAGACGAGGAGATCCAAGGCTGAGCTCACAAGTGATGGTAGCTGTAAACAGTAGTTTATTTACTGAAATGTTCTCAGTATCCTTAACCGGGAAAAACTAACTCTGTCCATGTTATCCATCAGGCTGGCACCAAATGCTGATGGCATTTTCCCATGTGCTGATCTGGCATTTAGCAGCAGCATCCCCAGGGGAAGCTGCAAGTTGAGATGACAACCAGGGTAGCATGAAGGGGAGAAAGAGGAAACCAAGATGAAATTGGTCCAGAAACTTCAACTTGTCAAAAATACAGCAGCCACATCATTGCCAGGATTAGGGTACAAGGATTGTATCACGCCAGAGATGAAAGATCGCCACTCAATGCCCATTTGTTCCTGAGTAAAATTCAAAGTGTTGGTTCTCATTTTTAATGCCTTAAATGTCTTGGGGTCAAGATTCTGAAAGGATCACCCCTCACATATTGTCCAGCCGACCAGTTACAATCTAGCTCACAATCCCTACTGTCTCTGCCTTTAGACCTTAAGGGGTAAGGCAGATGGTAATCACAGACAAGATCTTTTCACCAGTGGCACCTCACTTAGACTGCCTTTCCCCTTGGTGCTCACCTGGCACTTGCATTTCTTTCTTTCAGGCACCAGACCAAAATGTTTCTGTTCACCTAGACTTTAAATTAAGGGTTTGATTGTTTAATATTATTTGATTCTGAAAGCTGTTAGTTTAAGCAGGCAGTTTGCTGTTTTTATACTATGCTGGTGAGCCAGTGTGGTGTACTGATTAAAAGCATGTGGACTCTAATCTGGAGAACTAGGTTTCATTCCCCACTCCACCACATGAGCAGCAGACTCTTATCTGGTGTACCGGATGTGCTTCCCTGCTCCTACACATGACACCTGCTGGGTGACCTTGGACTAATCACAGTTCTTTGGAACTCTCTCAGACCCAAGTAACTCAGAAGGAGTCTGTTATGGGGAGAGGAAGAAAAAATAAAGTTTGTAAGCTGCCTTGAGATTCCTGGCAGGAGAGAAAGGTAGGGTATAAATACAAACTCTTCTTCTTCTTCTGGGTTTCTAATGCCTGATTTTTATTTTTATTTTTATTTTATGTTTTGTTTCTATTACTTATATTTTGAAAGTCTCCTCCAACAGGTTCCGGGACAGCTAGCATGAACATATTCTAAGCACATAAATAATTAATAATTCATGAGGCATGGCTACAGTGGGACTGTTCCATTTAAGAAAAAAATACAACTTAGAGAGGACATGAAGGAGGTTTATAAAACTGTGCATGGAGTGAAGAAGGTAGATTGAGAGAACCTTCTCTTTATCCCCCATTATCCCCTCTCTATACCCCTTAGAACTGAGGGGGAAACCAATGAAATTGTGAGTGATAAATTCAGAACAAAATGAAATCCTTCTTCACTCAACAGGCCATTAAACTGTGGAATATTTGTGGGTATAATTATGGCCATTAGTATGTGTGGAAATAGTGCTGTCAAGACATAGCTAGCTTATGGTGACCATGAGGCAAGAGGCCATCAGATGGTTGACTATTGCCTGCCTCTGTGCAGCAAGCCTGGACTTCCTTGATGATCTCCCTCCAAGTATTAACCAGGGTCGACCCTGCTTTGCTTCCCAGATCTGATAACATTAGGCTAGTCAGGACCATCCTGGTTGAAATGTATAAGTCCGTTGGTGGTCTGATTAAGAACTGCTTTTCTTATGTTCTTATGGGCGAGGAGAGCACTCCTGGTTGTTTGTTTTCTCAGCTAGCCCATTTGACTTCCATGACTGTAGCCTTCGATCATCATCAAAACATTTGGGGTGTGTGGAACACTTTGAATATACAGCCAATGCCAAGAATTGAAAACGTGAGTTGAAATTTTCATGAATAAAATGTAAAATATCAGCATGAGGGGATTTTTCAACAGACATGGATGTGACTAGGGTTCAGGAGGATATGACTAAAAACTAAAACTAAAAAGAAGCCACAGAAACAATCCAGACAAACATAAAGATATGTTGTCTAAGCTGAGTTTATGTAACCAGCAACCAGGAAGGTGAAATTCCTTCCCCAATGGAATTAAAGAGGCCTCACATTAAAATGACTTTCAATCACTGATGCAATTGATTGGTTCTGAACTGACAACTTAGCACAGAATGACTTCACATCCCAGAACTATCTCCAGAGTCCAACTTATTTCATTTTGTGGTTTGAAACTTTGAACTGCTTGTCAGCTTTTGGCGGAAGATTTAGAAGACTCAACCACAATTTATGATCGCTTCTTCTTCTTCCCTTGCTCTGGGAAATGCAATCATTTCAGAGCAGTCCAGACTTCTGGCCATAGCCATTTTCTTTCCATTTTTAGGACATGAGGATAAAAAAAGAGAGGACAAAAAATTGTTTCACTGAGGAACAGCACAAAGGCACTGAGATACGTGGATGTTTAAAGCCTTAAATGGCTAAAATTACTATCTCTTATGAAGCAGAGATCACTGAATTTGAAATAGCAAAATCTAATACTGGATAATTATATCATATGAGACACCTGATGAGATATTACTAAGCTATGCAGAAGGAATTATGTTAGGAGGTGTTGATAAAGAGGGCACGAAGCTCATTGACCACAGTAACATCTCCAATTTGCTGGGTGGCTTTGTCCTACTTAATAGCCATTCTTTGCTTTGGTTTCATTGTTTCAGTACAAGCAAAGCTCTGTGCTAATCTACCACCTTATCTTTGGTATAGGAGGGAGGCCTATTCTTTTAGTGCCCAAATCACTAGTTAAGACTCTCTTCTCAAACCTTGTTACCTGAGACCCTGACTACTGATATTTTAAAGTCATTTTAAAATGCTGCAAGGACCTTCCTATGGTGCTCTTTCCCTCCCCCAGTTTTCCAAGTCCTGAAACAGCAAGGGGAGGGGCAAGAACACCACACTGCAGGTCCAATCAAATTGTCTTCCTTACAGAAACTCCCCCTTTGCCCTCTTGGTTTTCTAACAGCACCCTGTTAATAACTTCTTCCTAGAAATCACAGGGTTTTTAAAAGTCTCTAAAACTGGAAACTGGCATAATAAATTTCTTTGTTAAGTATCTTCTCCTGTGGGGGGAGGGTAGAATCAATGAAATCCTGGGTGGCAGTAATGCAACTGTATTAAATTTACAGAGTTTGGTTAAATAGTACACACACTTCTCCAGTCTATGAAGTGTTGCTTCAGGTTCTCTTTTTTATAGACTATTTTTTGTCTTTTATGGAGGGGCTGTAAACAGGCAGTTAAACTAATATTTTGTAACATGCACTGTGTTCACTGGATTTAGTTTTATAGATTTCTCAGATAAAAGCTTATTGTTATTTCTTATGCCCTCTTGCTATTTGTACTTAAGCATCAAGGGTTCCTCTCTTCCATTAGATCCAAGTTCTGTATTGGGTGGGAAAAAATAATCGGCCATGGTGTTTTTCAAAAGGACGTCTCGCTATTCTTATTAGCAGGAATTTAAGCTGTTACACCCGTTTACGTCCATTGAAGTCCATGTGCTTGTAAGAGTGTAACTCTGTTGGGGATGCAACTGTTTCTCGCTCAGTTAATCCTCACTTATAGTGCTATAATGCAGCCAGATATAGCATTATGACATCGTTCTGTTCATTATGTAATCTTCTAGCTGTGTGGGATCACATGTATAGGAATCTTGGAAGAAAGCAGATGCAGCAAATGTGGTCCAGGGGGATATCAAAAAAGCAGCAAGTGTGGGCAAAAATAACAGGGAACAGGAAAAAGTGAATTTTCACAAAATCTAAGTGTTTAAGTGCAATGGCAAAATTTTTCACCTAATGCAAATAAGTTTCAACATTAAAAAAAATCAAAAGTGCAGGATTTTCTGCACACCCCTACTGATTGGTACAGAATTCTTAGTGATTAGTGAAGGGTCTTAAAATCAGTATCCAAAGGAATGTGTGTGTTTTTCTAGCAGAAAATGCCAATGCTACCCCAGAAACTGTGTTTGAAACCTTCTCCAAGGCTCATTCCGCACACGCAAAATAATGCACTTTCAAGCTGCTTTCACAACTGTTTTTGCCATTCCGCACAGCTTCAAAGAGCCCTGAAAGCAGCTTGAAAGTGCATTATTCTGCGTGTGCGGAATGAGCCCAATTTAAAAAAAAAAGGTCCCCATGCAGCATTCGGAGAAATACAAGTCCAAAGTTACTTTGAGTGTGTGGCACTAATCCAATATTCTTGGTAAAAAGTTGGCTTTGATTTCCCAACCCTCATATGAAACTGACTCAAGTGTTCCATTTTTTCATACGCTGAGCCACATGGGGAACCACTTCCCTGTAGTATATCTCATACCATTGCAATACATGTGAGTAGCACATTAGGGATCACTTATGGTTTTTTTTCCTATCCGACTCATACTCTCTTTTCCAGTAAACTGCTGCTGATGGAGTGGGAAAGATCCAGGTAATTTGTTCTACTCCCAGTCCCAGTGCTGTGAACCACCGTACCTTAGTACTTTCTTTCTCTTTCAGCATCAGCCAGCTTGCTGTGAAAATAATCTCATTCATATACACACTCCCTAGTTCTTTGGAGGAATGGTGAGGAACAAATGTCCAGAATATTCATGTATACACGTTTACTACATACAACAACACCACGGAGAAGTAGCTTCATCTGTATTACTCTCCTAGGAACAGCTGAAAATCATTGAACTCTAATGTATTTCTTTTTTTTTTCTGAGAATTAATAAAATTTATTTAAAAAAAATAAAAAGGAACTGTTTATTTCTTTCCATCCATTGCAGTTTTTGCCAGAACAAACACAGAAGCTGAACACATTGTACATAATTTTATTTGAACCAAAAAGTTGCAACCCTTGAACCTTGAAACCAGAATCGATGCCCTCATCAATATTTCTTCCCCTCTGTGGTACAGAATTTCTTCCTCAATGCCAGCAGTTTACTCATGAGCTGGCTCTTTCCATTGATTTCTCCCCACTTTCTCCTCATTCTTTCATTTAAAAAATAAGCTCATAAATGTAGTTGCTTTTGAAAAAGCAGGAATAAATATGATGGCACTAAGGAGATGTATGAACAGCTGGATTTATCAATGGAGGAAAAAGGATAATGTATTTATTTACACCCTGGCCCTAAGCATATCTGCTTGCAAACAAGCTCCATTGAGATTTGTAGGATTTGCTAAACAAGTAAACTTGGAATGGTGAGGTAAGTTAGTGGAATGCCTGTAAAGGGAAAGGATTTGAAAGAAAAGAATTCAAAACAGGAAAAAATATATTTCTGCTTATAGGATTATATAAGGTTAAGATAAGACCAGGCATACCATAGCCGGACAAGTCTAGTGAATTTTTATCATGAGGATCTTGGGAGATTGCATAGCCACATTTGCATGGAAATGAAACCATTGACATTGCTTTGGGGTGAAGGACCCAATAAAGTAACTGATAACGAAAACTTTATGCAAATGAGCAGCCATACAATTTCTAAGTGTGCCAGAGCCAATTTTAATGCCAGACGTTATGCCAAGAGAGTGAAAGTGAAGGACCACAACCAAGGTTGCAAGAGTATATTTGGCAACAACAAAATAGTGTCCTGCACCTTTGGAGCTTCGAACAGGCACTCAGATATATTGCGTGCATTAAGCCATTTAGGATATAGCTGCATCCAAGATTTTGAATTATTTGGCAAGGGTGGCCGCAATTGAGTAGATAGTTAATGAGAAAGGCACTGCGCATGAATGTATGCGATGTGGCTGTCGAAGAGGGTATGTGAGGTGGGCACAGGTGCCGTGATGTGGAAGCAGCTGGAAACTGGAGCATGATTGCATGAACAAAGCTACAGAGGCACATGGACTGATGGGAAACCTAGACATGCATATGGAGCACCAGATGATGTGGAAGGCTGTGGGGGAAGGGGAGAAGCTACAGCAGAAGCAAAGAATAAAGAGGAAAACAGGAGCATAGCTATCAAAGATGCTGTAAAATGCCAGCGGGAGCAAAGAAAGCACAGCGGTTGCATTTGAGAGTCCAGGTACCAGACTATTATCTGGAGAAGATTGCAATAGAGTTAGGCTAGGTTAGCAGAGATAGGTGAGCTCTAGGACTGACCTTCCATTTTTCATCCCTGCTGTGTCATTCCCCATCCCCCTTGCACCTTCATTTCAATTTTGATTCTCCCTTGGGCAAACAAGTCTATGATTCTTTATTTTCACACCACTTTCTGTAAACTCTTCCCATAAGATGCATATTTCAACATCATTTGTGAATCAATAAAGTGCTACACACACAAATATATATAAATGATGTATTGTGTCTGCAAAAATTCTGTACAGATTTTGTAGAAATTCATATAGCATGCATACAATACAAAAAGTAACGAAGTAGGGAATGTTTGCTTATTTTTTGTACACTTCTTGTAATTTAGCCCACAAACATTCCAAATAGATAATATCCTGGATGCCTGGAAAGTTTAATCACAGTGTTATACTGAGAGCCAGCAGGAGGTAGTGATTAAGAGTGGTGGTCTCTACTCTGGAGAACCGTGTTTGATTCCCCATTCCTTCACATGAATGGTGGACTCTAATCTGGAAAAACAGATCCCCCACCCACACACACAATGGCCCTTTCCGCACAGGCCATAAACGGCGCCCTGGGGACGGCAAAAATGCCGTCCCCAGGGAGCCGTTCGCACAGGCGGCACTGCGAAAATGCAGCAGTGCCGACCTGGCTCCCCTCCCCCTCCCCCAGGGCGGCATCAGGCCGCCTCCAAAAACCTCCCTCCTGGAGGGAGGTTTTTGGCAAAACAGCGAATTCCCGGCGGTGCATTGCGAACGGCACCGCCGGGAATGCGCTGTTTTCCCTGTCCCTCTCCCACTCACCTCGTCACCTTCATCGCCCTGCTGGCCTCCAAAGACCCTCCCTCACTGTCCTCCAACCCCTGGAGGGGGCCTCTCGCACACTTCTGTGCGAACGGCCCCCACCCCTGCACCGGCAGAATTCCTGCCGGTGGGGGACGCCCGAATGGCCCGTGTGGAAAAGGGCCACACTTCCATGAAGTCTGATGACTGATCTTGGACTACTTACAGTTCTTTTAGAAATCTCTCAGCCCCACCTACCTCACAAGAGGGTGTCTGTTGTGGAAAGGGGAAGGGAAAGAGTTATAAACTGCTTTGAGACTCCTGCAGTGGAGAAAAAGTGAGGTATAAATCCAACTCTTCTTCTTTTATCCTCACTGATCCCTAACTGAGAACTATGTCTCTGCAGCTCTTCTTTGGTCTAGCACAGTCGAAGGCTTGCAGGGTTGCCAACCACCATGTAGGTCCTGGAGATCTTCTAGAGATACAATTGAGAGCAGTTCACCTGGAGAAAATGGTTACTTTTGAGGAATTATACATTGCTCAGCTGCCTCCCACTCCCCAGGCTCCAACTACAAATGTCCAGGAACCTACCAACAGGAGGGGAAAATGCCACCAAAATGGTACATCCAAAAGTGACACCAGAGAATCACTGCAGATTGCTGGGGACCCTCTGGCAAAACTCCAAATGCCAGAGCCCTGACTTTGCCATTGGTTCACTGATGCCACATCCAGTGTGCACTGGAAATGGCATCAGCATGTCACCAGCAATGTCAACACATTCCTGGCACAGACCCACACTCAGAGGTGGGATCCAGCAGGTTCTCAAAGGTTCCCGAGAGTAGGTTACAAATTATTTGTGTGTGCCGAGAGGGGGTTACTAATTGGTGATTTTGCCACGTGATTTTTGCCTTAGTTACGCCCCTCCTCTCAGCAGTAGTGCGCAGAACTTGAAGCAGTCTAGCAGGAGGTGCACCGGCGTGCGTGGCAGCCTGTGCGTACGTGCATTCGTTTCCCACCCAAGGACCGGCGCAGCGGCTGCATCTTTGCCACAGCCCCGCCCAGGAATGCCCCACCCCTGGAATGCCCGGCCACACCCCCGTCATGCCCTGCCCAGCCCCATTGGCGCTACGCCACAGTTTGAATCCCACCACCATGGGAACCTGTTACTAAAATTTTTGGATCCCACCACTGCCCACACTCCCTCATATATCCCCTTGTACTCATGCTGGTTGCCAAGGGGGACCTGGTAACCCTAACTCAAGAGCACCTTAATCAAGGAGGGTTTTTTTTGGATTTTCCAAGGCTTCTCAGATTTTGGATGTAAGCACCCCAAGTAATTATTCTGTCAGTGCCAATTTTTCTTACTTCTAATCAACTAGCCTAGAACTTTTTCTGGCAAAATATAAAGCAAATGAAAGAGACACAGCCAAAAGTCTAGCAAGTAGACTAGTTATGTGGAGAATATTGGAAGAGGGGGGTGTTATTAAACATTTTGTACAATATACTACAAGGACCAGTGCTTCTTAGGCAGAAGCAATGATTGCTTGTTCAATGCAAAGTCCTTCTGGCTGTCAGGAAGCAAAGGCATTCTCTTAAGACCACAATAGATTATTTGCAGAATCTGATGCAGGTACATATCTGTCTAGATGAGTCCTTCAATAACACTGTAAATAGATCCATGCTGGCTTCCACTACTCATTTTATACAGCAAAGTAGTGTTTGAGAGGGCAAGAGGGCTTCATACTGTGGAAGCCAAAAACTATTCATTAGTGAGCACCTGATGATTGTGCTACTATGATACATTTTCAATGCTTGGGCCTATTCATAGTGGGAAGTCTTTAGAAGCATCGTTGGATTTGTGTTGTGCATGTTGCTGCCCTGCTGAAAAAGTTGCTGATTGTCCCAAGTAATTATGTTGTCAGAATTTATAACTGACTGGTTCAGGATATGAATTTGTCAAAGTCATACTTGTTGGATGTCTTATGACTCAAGTGCCATTTTCTCTCTGATTTGTTCTCAACTAGCGATGTGCATTTAAACATGCTGAACCAAAAAAAAGGCACCATTTTAATGGGGCTGAGAAGGCAAAGCCAACAAAAAGCTGATTGAATGTTAAAGGGAATGACTTCTATGTTAATTAGCGAGACTCTTGGGCTCTTGAGGGGGATATTTTTAAGGTAAAGGCACAACTGATGTTGCCTTTGGGTGCTGTGTGGTTTCCGGGCTAGTATGGCCGTGTTCTAGCAACATTCTCTCCTGACGTTTCGCCTGCATCTGTGGCTGGCATCTTCAGAGGATCTGGAGGATCTGGATCTGGATCTGGATCCTCTGGATCCTCTGAAGATGCCAGCCACAGATGCAGGCGAAACGTCAGGAGAGAATGTTGCTAGAACACGGCCATACAGCCCGGAAACCACACAGCACCCAAGTGATTCCGGCCGTGAAAGCCTTCGACGATGTTGCCTTTCTTTGCAAGAACCACTGAATAAGTTTGGGTTGGGGTCCACATTTATGGATGGGGCACCCTCTTTGGGGGCCCATAACATCTGAGCCCTTGACCTAATCTTCACATCAAAAAATCCCTCCCAAGAGACCCACAAATATTTCCAATAGGATTTGAAAAAAGTCAGAAAAAAACATAGCAATGTGGGGATTTGGCTTTTTTTCTGATTGAAAAAAAATAATTCAGGTCTATTAAATCTGAAAAATAAATTGGTGCACACCCCTACTGTAAACTTCATGTTTCAACCACCTGCCTTTTGTTCTTTTTGAAGTGTGTCAAATCTCTCAGCTTTGTAAATACCAGGAAAATTACTGGCAGCCTTGCTGGAGGTGCACAGGTGAATGGGCCAGGAGGGGGAGTGTCTACTGCAGCACCCAAGAAAATTGTCATTGAAGCTGCAGTGCTTGAGGTGAGCAGGTGAGAGAGAATGAGAAGGAAATTCCTTACACTCTACCTTACACTCTACTGAGGTAGCTGTGTTGGAGGTAGATTGATGGGCAAGGAGGAGGGAGTGCACCTGCTGCTTGGACCCATGGAGGGTGGGTAGGCAAGCACATAGAATGGAGGAGGATGGCCAAGTGGAATTTCTCCAAGAAGGCCCGGGGGGTGGGGGGGTGGGTAAGCAGAAGTGAATTATCTGTCAAGTGCCGAGCCTCGCACCTCCCCACTTGTATCACATATACGTGCCAACATTGCAAACTGAGAACTCTTGGAACCAAATAAGCTTTTATCCAGTGGTGGGATCCAAAAATTTTAATAACAGGTTCCGATGGTGGAGGGATTCAAACAGTAGCGCTGCCGCACACACACACCTCCAGTCCCTATTGGGCAGGGAAGTTGCTTTAGTAACCCCTTCTCGGCACTCAGAAAAAATTAGTAACCACTTCTAGAGAAGTGGTGAGAACTGGTTGAATCCCACCTCTACTTTTATCCCCAAACACTTGCCAAGAATGACATTCCCATTCCATACTGAGACAAGTAAAGGTTGTTCATTAGTAATTCCCAGACACTATGTTAGGGAATGCTGGGGAGTTAGTGCTTGTAATAGATGTGTGCACCAATGACAACAGAAAATGAAATTCAAATTTTCAGTTTACCATGGACGGGGACAACTTAACAGGCAAGGTGATGGAGTTCTAAAGCATGAATGAAATAGTAACTTTCGAATTTAGGTTTGCGGATAAAGAGATCATAGGGACAAGTCTATACTGCACTGCATTGCACTGTGCTGAAGAAATGAGTTCCCTTGGAAGTAAGACAGAACTTGATTGCTTATATTTGGCATCAAAAATATGTAGCATAGTTTTTAACTGACTTCTGGGAGCCAGCCAATAGATGTTGAAGAGCATCTGTTTCAGGACAACTTATTGTCTAGAAATGATGCACTTTGTGTCTTTAAACTGAGCACAGTATAGAACTGACAACATGTACATGGAAATTTGTAAGAAGCAATCAAAATAACTAAAATGTAAGATGAAATACACAAAAGGACAGTTAAACTAATTAGCTAAGACATTAGTATCTTAAGATCCAAGACAGATGAATTAGAGAGATTGGTTAGAGAAAGATTCCTCTACCTCTCTGTCTCTGTGTATGTGTCTCTCTCACAGACACACAAAAAGAGCAGCTATAAAATATGTTAATATTTATGGGTCAGATTTTTTTGCAGGTGAAAAAGGAAGGAAGCATACTTTTAGATCATTCCTTCCCCCTCCCACACAAAAAACCGTGCAAAGAATCACAGTCCCTGCATGTTCAAAGACACCAACAAGTGTTTCATGGTATAAACTTTCAAGTCAGTGCTCCCTTCAGCTGATACCAGTCTGATGAAAAGAGCTTTGACTCTCAAAAACTTATATCCTGGAACTCTTATTGGTCTCTAAGGTGCTACTGGACTTGAAGCTAATTGTTCCCTAGCGTGGTGTAGTGGTTAAGAGCAGGTGGACTCTTAATTTGGAGAACTGGGTTTGATTCCCCACTCCTCCACATGAGCAAGAGTCTTATCTGGTGAAGCATATTGGTTTCCCCACTCCTACATTCCTGCTGGATGACCTTGGGCTGGTCAGTTTTTCAGAATTTTCTCAGCCTCACTAATTCACAAGGTGTGGGAAGAGGAAGGGAAAGGAGTTTGTAAGCCCCTTTGAGTCTCCTTACTGGAGAGAAAGTGGGGGTATAAATCCAAACCCTTCTTCTTCTCCTGCAGACCAACATCGCTAACCCTGTGAAACTACCACATGTGTAAAACATGTGTGGAATGGGGGCTGTAATATGAAAAGGAGTTGGATAAGATTTAGTTGAAAAGCTGGCTACCTGCAACCTATGCAGTGTCTGCATATTTGTACTCCGGCATACAATTCTGATTGTTTTTCCTTGGTCAAATCTCCTAAAACATTTCAAAAATGTTTTTAGCCCCCCCCCCCTCCTCCTGCCTTTACAATGACGTATGTCTGCACTCACTCCTAAACAATTCCTGGCCACCATTACATGATTTTACATGATTTCCCCCCCTTTTCTTTCCAGTTCTGTGTTGAATTCAATGCTTCACAACCTTATGGTGTGATTCTATACTCCTTGAATACTCAGTGCTTTGAAGATTGCCCCTCCCCCCAAAAAATAAAAGAATAAAGAAATGCTGCACATGAACAGGTGAGGGGGAACTGAGTGAGCTCAGAAAATGGCACTGAGGAGGAAGTCCAGGGAAGTAGATCAGCATGAGAAACGTAGTCAATAGACCGCACAGCAACTGAAGATGTTTTCAAAAAGTTTCAGCCAGAGAATCATTTTAAAGATGGGTGATTGCCACCTGTTTAGATAATTCTTGGGTGGGAGGCAAACTCATGGACTAATGCTTTTAATACTTATTAGTCAGGATAGAGAAAAATACAGCCTTATTGTTTAGGTAGCTTCTTCTGGTTAGATGTGGGGGGTGGGGAGAGTGCTTTCCAAATACTATACTGGAAATCCACTAAATATAATCTAAGAATAATTCATGAGCAGATAATTTTCTGTTGAACATAAAATGTAACTAGTTGGTAACTAGTTTCCTGAACTTCTTGTGAGAATACTCCCTCCCTCCCATGCCACCCCTCCCTACCCTCCCTCTCCCTCTGCTAGGGTGGGTGGGTGGGTGGGCTATGTCCAGATGCTGGGACCCCTTCCCCTCCCTCGCATGCCACCCCTTACTCCCTCCCATCCCTCCCTCCCCTTCCCTTGCATGCCACCTCTCCCTCTGCTGGGGTAAGTGAGCCTTGTCTAGAAGGAGGTGTCAGTCTGAGAGGTACTTTGGTTACGTTATGAGAAGACCAGACTCACTAGAAAAGACTATAATGCTAGGATGTTGTGAGCCATTCTGGGTCTTCATTGGGGAGAAAAGGGAAGTATAAATTGTGTAAAGAAAATAAAAATTGTACATAATTGATACATATATTTTACAGAAAAAAAATAAATGAGAGAAGAGAACATTGGGTTAAAATTAAGGCATTGTGGATTTAGGTCACACAGTGGAGAAGCAAAATCAAAATGGAAAAGTATCTACACATTACAAATGTTTTGTGAAGAAGAAAATAAAAGTATCAATAGAGCAAAATAAAAACATAAAATAAATTTTCCAAAAGAAAGTGCATAACACTTTTAACCTTTCAGCCCACTGAGAGGTTGTTTCTGATGTTGACTTAATTAAAGATTGAGTTCTTAGTAGTAGGTCCATTTCTTTTCAAAGCCAGCTCTTAATTTAGTTCTAAAGACTCAAACTCCAGGTCACTCAATAAAGTTGATTGGCAGTAGGGTGAGAACTCTCAAAAGAAAATCGTTCTTCATTCAATGCACATTTCATTTGTAGAATTCACAAGAGCACACACACGTTCTTTTAAAAGAAATGCTACCACGTTTATCAATCAGGGGTTACTATTGCCCAACACGTTTTATTCAAGGAACTCAGGACCAGTTTGGGGGGATCTGAGGGGCCACAGGCCTCTCCAACTGTGAGGTGACCTGAGGAATCACCCTCCGCCTCCACTCACTAAGACAACAACACATATAGTACCTTTATAAAATGCCTGCTGGTCCTCCATTTGGCAGTGATTTAAAAGCCCACTGCTTGAGAGTAAGAAGAGAAGTAGTCTAGAGTTGTGAAAAGAGTGAATGAATTCCAGCTGAGATGCTGGCAGGCAATGGAAGCTTCCTGATGGAATTACTCAGATCTCACAGGAGCTCGGGAAGAGTGGAACCTCTTAAGGGGCCTCAGTACAGGACAGGCTTTTCACAAGGTAAAGGAACTTGGCCAAGAATGGCATGCCAGCTCTTGCTCCACAAGCTGAAAGGAGCTGGTTCAGAAGACAGGTAGAGAACAAAGGAAAGGAAACCCTCTGCTCTCTATGTCTGAGGGAGGGTTTGCAGTACTCTCTGATGGCAAGGGTCCCCTGGACTCAAGCAAAGCCTCTACAGTAGCCACAGGTAAATTTGGCCAGGCTAGAACTAGAAGCAGCCTAGCAAATTATGAGCGAAAATTAGAAAACTCTTGTTGGAGGCACGGAAATATTTTTCTCATCTTCTTTGATTTGGAAAAGTGAAATCCACTGTACCCTCCAGAACATCCTCCTGCCCCAATTCCAACCTATGCTCCTTTTCAACTACCTTTAAGGTAAGGTAGCCTAAGAAAGACTGCCTGGATCAAGTCCGTTTCCTGGCAGAATGGGGATTTGAACCCAGGTCTTTCCTGTTGAGTAGCTAGTGAGAGTTTGCATGGTGACAGTCAACAGCCAATCTGTTTATCTTAGGTTTTGTACTCTTTTTTTGGCAACTTAGTTTTTTTCTTGCAAATTAGCATTGCCTCTCTGTGCTCAAGAATGAAGATACGGAAGCTGATGAGTTCGATTCGAATTTATTAATTGTTAATCTGTAATGAGACTTTATCTGAGTTTCTCCCGCCATTTTTAGGTCAATTTGCCCTGAGTAAGGGCTGCCTTCTATGCATTCGGAAATCTAGGAAAATCACTCTGGCTCAGACTGCAGAATTGTATCACTGCCGCACTGTGATTCTCACTGCCTGCTACAGTGCCAATTTTGGATTGGGAAGTTCTTGGAGATTTAGGGATGCAGTTGGGGAGGGCAGGGTTTGTGGAGGGGAGAGACCTCAGTAGGGTATAATGCCATAGGATTCACCTATGCAGAAATACATCATTGTAAAGGACGGGGAATTGAATATGTTTTAAAAACGCTTTAGGGGAATTCTACAGAAAGGGCCAATATAGCATCCACCTTACTAACCCTACCACTTTCTCTTTCATATTTCCTTATTTTATTTACAAAGTTTTTACACCTTTCTCCCCCCAAAGA
Organism: Sphaerodactylus townsendi; assembly: GCF_021028975.2. Taxonomy (NCBI): domain Eukaryota; kingdom Metazoa; phylum Chordata; class Lepidosauria; order Squamata; family Sphaerodactylidae; genus Sphaerodactylus; species Sphaerodactylus townsendi. The sequence goes on from NC_059436.1 coordinate 4,670,713, forward strand.
ACCAAAAGACATTGATCATTTAGATAACGTATCCTTTAGAGAACGCTATTTCTCCATAGCTTCTCTCTCTCTCTTTCCCTCCCCCTTTGGAAGCAGAAACTTTTAAATATTAGCGTGAGCAGGGCACTAAGCATTAGACGGGTTACAAATCTAAATGAAGGAACGTTCAGCAAGAAATTAATCCAAACAAGTGGGAATCAAAGAGAAGTTTCCCCAGTGGCTGATTACAAAGTTGGACGATAAAAATGTGAACATTATGCATGAACTGGAAAAACCCTTTTTGTTTCAGCAATATTTTAATGGAAATGGAAGGTGCTTGATACCTTGTAGGTCAACGATGCCCTGCTGTCGTAAATCTTGTAAAATAAAAGCTGGAGACTGTTATCTTAAGAAAGTAAAGCCTATGCCAAGAAAGAGAAGGCATATCCTGAAGAATTTGTCTTCAGTCCTTAGCAGTCTGCTGCAATGGATCTTTAGAAGGGATGTGCATTTTTTTTGGTTTGCGTTTTAAAGAAAAAAAATAGCTGTCCTTATTACATTGACCATTCATGTGATTGATTTTTTTTGTTATGGTCTATTGGTTTTACTCCCTTCTTTACAACCTTTTCCCTCCCTACTTTCATGCAGGTTGATCCTTGGATTAGGAAAGCTGGGACTTCTTTTCCCAAAATACACTTAAGTGTGGTGAGCTCAAAGGAGTCAGAGCATCTTCAACACCAGGGAGCCACGGCAGCAAGGAGAGATTATTTGCCTGGAGGGACCCACGGGATGTCCTGACCTGCTTGGCAGTGGTTGTGGCAGTTATAACAGTCCAGATCAGCATCAGACAACACAGAAAAGGAGAGAAGGGAGAGAAAAAAAATTCACATTATTCTCTCGCACCCAGTCTAGCCTCCAAAAACACTAAAACTATTAGCTAAGCACTAGAATAACAAACTTGTCTGGACATTCACTAATACTACTGAATGTTGCTGATTTCTATATTCGGTTTCATTACAGTAACATTAATGAAGATGGGTTTTCCATTTGCCTGTTGATTTGTTGGTGTTCATTGTACTGCCTTTCACCAAGTAATTGGCTATTTATGTTTCTATGTTTCTATCTTTAGATATATTCATGCTTCCTTCATCATGATCCATATTTCATTGCTGTAAAGTATGGTCAATTTCCATGAGTTCATGGATCTCTTGTTGCCTTCCTTGGAACTCCTCAACAATTGAACATCCTATCAGGTGCATGATTCAGCATGGTGATCCTATCAGGTGCATGATTCAGCATGGAGTAGTGGTTAAGAGCAGTGGACTCTAATCTTGAGAACCAGATTTGATTCTCTACTCCTCCACATGAGTGTTGGAGTCTTATCTGGAAAACCGGGTTTGATTCCTTACTTATCCCCATGTAGCCTGCTGGGTGACTGTAGGCTAGTCTCAGTTCTCTCAGAACTCTCTCATCCCCATCTATCTCTCAAGGTGTCTGTTGTGGAGAGAGGAAGGGAAGGAGTTGTAAGCCACTTTGAGACTCCATAGAGGTAGAAAAAGTGGGGTATAAATTTAACTATTCTTCTTCTACTCTTCTTCCTTTACTTCTCAACCTACTATTTGTCTAGAAATCCATGTCAACTCTTTCTTATCTGTAGCTGTCTTGTAGTTCAAAGAAAAATGGGGTACTAATCTGTGATGCATGCAGGTCACTATTGTCTTCATTCCAAAAACCAAGCCACCTTTTTAAGGAGTGGGGAAAAGAATAACACTGCTCACAAAGAGCAACCTGAGACTCTTGGTCTGTCAAAGAGAACCAAGTCATTTGTGCCTCTGCCAGCCCAGGGAACAATACATCTTACAGCTGGCTGGATCCTCCCATGTTTTGCAGGCTATTTTTTTTGCAGTCAGCTTGGTGTGCCTGTCAAATGCTTACAAGCACCCAGATGTCCTTTTGTTTTCAAATTAAGTCTTGCAGCATATTTATAAACATATGCTCAACATATTTCTGAATAAGCGACTCATAAAAAGAAGATGAACAAAAATGATCTGGAATTTGTACCACTGTCTATGCAGAGAGACATCTAAATAGATTAGAGTATTTTGACCTTTAAGAAAAAGAGATGGCTAAGAGAAATGGGGGCACTACTCTTTTATGAATGATGAGTTCACCCAGTGAGAATGGAGCCCTGAACTGATACTAGTTTCTGAACCATGAGTAATTGCATGCAAAAGATCCCACATTAATCTTTGGCATCTCCAGTTAAAAGAGTTGGGCTGTAAGTGATGTGAAATACTTCTACCTGAGTCTGTGATATCATCTCTGATTTTGCTTACCATCTTTTCCGGTGCTGTCAGCTCCGCAAAGCTGATCCTAACTGTCATACCCCTAGAGACACCCTTACTATGTTTTTTTTTATTTAAGTCTCAATTATACCCTTAGATAGAATAGGCTTAATTGTTTTTGTACAGTATTCTGTGGGAGGGAACTTTAGTTGGACCCCGTCCCTTTAAGAAGCCCTCTAGAGACAAGAGCTCTTCTGTATCTTTATTAGCTTGTAGTCCTTTTGTTTTATAGTCTGCTTTAGTTTTCAGGTATCTGGGGAAGGCTGGAGACAGCAATATTCCAGACATATAAGATGTTAGAGATCCATAGTATTTTGAGTAAGCAAGTTTCAACAGAATTGCAGGAAAATCCAGACAGAAGACACTGGGAGATTTCAGAAGAGGCACAAGCAGCACAGATTTTCGTATAAGCAGTTGAGGAAGAATGAGTGCCTGCAAGCTCTTCAAATAATCTCCAATTGTTTCCAGTATCGGAAGTATTTTTTATTCGTTAGCCTTCATAGGAAGAGTCCTAAACTTTCAATACTAATAAACCTGTTTTTGAACTGTTACTCATTTGTCGATGGATCTTACATTCTGATCTGGCCGAGTGCAAGGCACCTGATATTAGTTTAATCGGGGAACAGAATACTAACAAAATGGCAGGAAAGCAGAAGCTAGGGTTCAGGGGGAGGCTGTGGAAACACTGGGAGACTGCAAATGTAATGGCAACTTAAACTGGCTCAACTTGATTTGTTAACCAGATTTGGGGTACCATTGAACAACTCAGGCATAGAAGAGAGGATAGAAGGCTATGGAAACCTCAGGGTCACTGGACATGTCTTGATGCTTGTAGGCATCTGTTAGTGACCTGATCTCATTCATCTCTTGTTCCAAATCAATTCTGTATTGGACTTGAAAGAATTGGCCTGTCCCAGGTGCCAACTGTAGCAGGAGATGATGCATTTAAGAATTAAAGTAGAGCCCTGCTGAATAAGATCAGTGCTCCTTATAGTCCATCTCGATTCCTATCTCAAGCAGTTGTCATGGAGGATCAATGAACAAGACACAGAAGCTAAGACTTTACCTGATGTTTCCTCAAATCACCATTTCAGAAGTTTACCGACTCTGAACATGAACATTTATTCACTGTGGTTAGTAGCCACACATATCCCTCTATGAGTATGTCTAATCCCCTTTAAAATCCATTTGTGTTCCAGACTTCACTATGAACACCACATCGTTACAACTTGCTAACACATTATAGTTGGCCAGAGTACAAACTAGTGCACAGTTCAATTTTTTATAAAATTGAAGCTAACACTTTGAAGGAGGAGTAAATCCCAGCAAACCAGATATATTTACTTATTCTGCCTCAACAATCCCTAAATCTAATACTCCACTTAATCCAAGCTGTGATTCATTTGGAGTAAAATGCTGTCTGTTGGGAGCAGAGAAAATCTGATGCATATGTTATTGTTTATTTTTACATTCAAAAGCCATCACAAAAAATGGGACGATGGAAATTCTCTGATCTGAAAAAGCCCATGGCATGTAAGCCTCAGAATAAAAGTATTAGTGATCATGCTAATTAATCTGTTGATTAAATAAAAGATTCAGTTCCACATCATTAATAACTTATGGAAACAGAACTAACACTTTTTCATTATCTCAGTGTGAGTTCATTAATCTGTTAGCATATTTTATCGCCGTTCCTCCCAGAGCAGGGTGGTATACATGGTTCTGCCTTTCCCTTTTGATCCTCACAACAACTTCATGTGGGCTTAGAGTAAGTGACTCAAGCTCATCCAGTGAGATTCCATAACAGAGTAGGGACTTGAACCCAGGACCCAGTCTAACACCCCAGTCCAGGGGTATCAAGCTTATTTTTACAAGGGCTGCATATGATATAAATGTGATTTGGTTGAGTCAGACCTGGGGGTGGGGGTGCCTGCCTTGGCTGGTGAGCACCCAGCAGGCTCCCCAGCCCAGATTGGCATGAGTGGGTAGTGGTTACCTCAGCTTTACAAGGTTTATCATGCCTGCGAGTCACCTGAGGTAACCCCCACTGGCTCCCAATCAGGCCTGGAAAGCCAGGCTCACTAGGACAGATCAGGAGCAAGGAGAGTTTACCTCAGCTGGATTGTGTGCCTGATAAGTCCTCTCAAGGGGCCAGATCTAGTCTCCAGGGTGCATGTTTGACACCCTGCTCTAGCCACCCCAATGGACTATTCTTCATTTCATTAATGTTCTTTTTCTAGACATGTGCATAATTCAGTTGTCTGTCCAGTCACAAATCAGATGGATACTGATTTTAAACATGAGATGATCTTATAGTGGTGCTAGCCATAGAAGGGAAAAAAACCTAGAGTGATCAGAACACTAGGAAGGTATCAAGCACTCCATGTGCAAATGACCTGCACATCAGATACTGATTTCCAGCATGACTGAAGTTGGTGATCATTGGCAGAAAATACAGAACACTGAAAATGGAATGTTATCACCACTGCCCAGACCTGGAAATACCAAGGAGTTTTCATCAATCAATAACCATTAAAAAATTCTCTAGATCTGATGCTCTCTACCAATCTGAGCAAAATTGTTGCAGAGAGAGCACTGTTCATCTGTACCACTATACTCTGCCTCAGATAAAGATATTAATACCGTCAGTTGAGGTGCAGCAGTTGAGAAAATAGTATGCTTCCACATTAGAATATAGTCCCAAAAGAAGATGAGAATTATAATTCATTTTAATGCACTGCCTTTGTCAAAAACCATTATTTCATGCATTACTGAACATGGTACTTTGTTACAAGAGCATTTATAGTTCATTGAACAACTATCATCAAACTTCCAAATGGATGGTGGTAGCAGGGCTAGGTAAGCACTAGGACCCAAGCGAAGTATTCTGTAACAAAGAAGGTTTGGCATGTGGTGTTCTGTGGTGGAGGAATATATAGTCTACTAACAGCTTTTTGTGAGACAGAGTATAGATTACTGTATCTGACTGTCTTGTGAAAGGCTTTTATGGCTGGAATCAACTGACTGTTGTAGATTCTCCAGGTTGTGTGATCATGGTCTGGAAGCTTTGATTTAGATTAATTGGTCTGGATTTATATTTTTAATGCTTAATGTTTATGGATTGTTTTAAATTATGCTGTAACCCACCCAGAGCCCTTCAGGGATAGGGTGGGATATAAATCCAACAAAAACAAATAAATAAGTTTTACTCCTAACATTCTGCCTGCATCTATAGCTGGCATCTTCAGAGGCATGCCCAGAAAACCCACAGCAGTCACTATCTTTGATCTTCCCACTTGATGGAGTGCCACCTGCTTGTCCACTGTTTCCCTACCAGTTGCCAGTTTGACATCTTTCTACTCTTTCAGAGTTTGGCCTGTCTTTGGGTCTGACCAGCATTTTGTTATAAGGCTAGATGTTGGCGAGGTTGATCATAGAGGGTTTAAAAAGGTAAAATTAAAATGTATAATAAAATGTTAAATCCCACGGAAGACTTTGTTGTACTTACTGAAGACAGAGCAATGCAAAAGCATCCAGCAACACAGTTTTAATTCCAGGGGCAAGCACTGGGCCTTGCTCTGAGGCATGGCCAGCATGTGTTGCAGGACACCTCTTAACATTGGTCCTGGTTCTATGTAGATCAAGGGATCAATCTCTCTTCTTTCATCTGTGTACTGCCTGTTCTATTGCAACTTGAGCCCAAAAAGCTGTGTAGGCAAGCTACAGTCCCTAGAGTTAAGGGATTTGTTTGCTTGTTTACTTTTTAAATATCCTGCCTTTCCTCCCTACGAAAACCCAATGCAGCTTACATCATTCTCCTCTTCTACATTTTAGTCTCACATGTATGGGAAACAGTTATCAATAATGGTACAGTTAAGAAACAGTTAATGTTTGGAGGAGAGGCTGTCTGACTTCTGGTGGTATTGAGAATAAGCAGCGATGTTGCAGTTGTCAAGATGGTAGCTGCAGTTTTGCAGTTAGAGCCTCTAGGTCCAAGTTGTACATATGAAAATAAAATCTGTCCAGTTTCTCAAAATGTGGCTGGGATCAGTTTCTTTATGGAACGTGGAGGTATCTTTCAAAGTTCTCACTATAACAACAACCCTGTAAAGTAGGTTCAGATGAAAGCATGTGACTCGGCCAAGGTCACCAAGCAGGCTTCCATGGCAGAGTGGGGATTTGAACCTCAGTTTCCCCAATCCTAGCCTGACACTGTAACTACAACACTACACAGGCTCCAAACCCTCACAGATGTAGAGTTGTGCCCCTTCCCCCCACTATGGTATATATCTTAAGTACTGTGAAATCTTAAGAAGGCAGAGCATGAGCCTATAGCACCAAATGAAAATCCACGGTCAACACTTCAGGTATCACAAAGCCGGTGGAAGATATACCATGATAATTTTCTGGATAGGAACAAAGAAAAGAAATGGCAGGTGATTTGGACAAATTGACAGCTTTGGGTAGGATGCTGTGCGCTCAGCTCCCCTTTGGGTATTTCTGTGTGTATCTCTGTGTGTGTTTTAATCTGCCCTTGTACCTTGAGGACATTTCCATTGCCTATAAGAAGAAATACACTGTCACAATTCTTACTGGCACTGTGTTTACTGGGCTGGCCCTGGCTGATGCTCTCTCTGCCTCTTTTCATTATGCTTGAGAGCATTTTATTGTCTCAGATACAACTGTATTTATAAAGGGATTTATGAATTAAAGAGGTGACTTATCCCCAGCAAGTTAAATTATCAAAATGTTACAGCGGACTCCTTGGTTTCGCTCTAGGAGAGCACAAATGGTTTATGGGAATGTTCTGACCCTTTTGAGAACCTGCCTGCAAGCCAAAAAGGGGAAAAAAATGAATTGGAGTGAGAATGTAGCTGCAAATCACCAAATATCTTTCTAAAATCCCAATAGCTTTAAAGAAATCTGCTAAGGCAGCAACAGCCACTCAGTATGTTCAGATTTGTTATTTCAGATAAAATGATATTTGTGATTTGGGAGACTTGAAACTGACTGACCAGGCAAATCATACAAAGTTAGCCTGTTTCTCAGATACTTAAGTTTGTTGGACAGCTAGTGTGGTATAGTGGTTACAGAGCTGAACTGGCTCCTAGGAAATCCACTGAAACACAGTTACAAACAGTCTGATTGGATGACCTTTCCCGAAAGGCTCTTCTGTAGTCAATGATCTTCTGCTTTACAGAGCACCTAAAATATGGGACCAGAAAGGACATAGTGAATCATATCTACTGTAAGAGGGCCACAGCCAGAGGTGGGATCCAGCAGGTTCTCACAGGTTCCCGAGAGTAGGTTACTAATTATTTGTGTGTGCCGAGAGGGGGTTACTAATTGGTGATTTTGCCACGTGATTTTTGCCTTAGTTACGCCCCTTCTCACAGCAGTAGCGCGCAGAACTTGAAGCAGTCTAGCAGGAGGTGCACCAGCCTGCGTGGCAGCCTGCGCCTGCGTGCATTCGTTTCCCGCCCAAGGACCAGCGCAGCGGCTGCGTCCTTGCCACAGCCCTGCCCCCAGAATGCCCGGCCATGCCCCCGTCGTGTCCCGCCCAGCTCCATTGGCGCTACACCACAGTTTGAATCCCACCACCATGGGAACCTGTAACTAAAATTTTTGGATCCCACCACTGGCCACAGCTACTAATATTGGTCTTATGGTGTAGTGGTTGGAGTGTCTCAATGGTATATGGGAGACCCAGGTTCACATCTCTGTTCTGCTATGGAAGCTTGCTGGGTGACATTAGGCCACTGATAGCCTCAGAGTAACCCACCTGACAAGATTGTTGTGGGGATAAAATGGAAAAGGAATATTACGTAAGCATCTTTGTTTCCCTATTGAGGAGAAAGACAAGGCATACATACAGCTAATTTACTAATAAATAAATAAAAATAGTTCTCAGAGACACCCAATGGTTGGTAAATGATCATCCGCTGTACAAACGTGTTCCCAAAGCAAATTTCCATCTAGGCAATTACAGCAGGAAGAGCCATAAGCACATCACAGATGGATCTTTGGAGTCACAGAATTTTCCTTAGATTTTCAGGGAAGGGAGCATGCAAGATTAGTTCTGAATTTCATTTATTTATTTCATTAAGCTTATAGGCTGCCTTCCCCATTGAATGGGTTCAGGGCACCTTACATCAATTAAAACATATCTTAAAACACAGTTACTCTACAAAGTCCCAGTTCCTTAACTTCTTCTATCATTCGATTGGCTGGGAGTAGGGGAAATTAGCTGTAAATATAGGACCATGCAAGGAAATAAAAGGATAGGGGAGGGAATAGGAAAAGGGACTCCAGCCAGCTGGAATAATGTAAACGACACTGACGCAGCCCCCCCGGGACCGTTCGCACAGACAGTCCAGGTAGGGGTGGGAAAGATGGCGCAGCCTGCGCAGAGGCTGCACCATCGCCCAAACGCCTTACCACCCCTCCAGCCTTCTGGCGCGTCACACAGGCCACGGGACACGCCCCCCTGCCCTGCACGACAGCTCTGGAGTCACAGGACAGGGGGGGTGTTCCCTGGTCTGTGCGACCTGCCGGAAGGCCGGAGGGATGGTAAGGCATTCAGGAAAGGGGGGAAATGGCCACTTCCAGCCGCTGCCGTTCGCACGGCAGCATTTGGAAGCCGCTGTTTCCAAAAAACCTCACTCAGGGAGCGAAGTTCGGAAACAGCAGCTTCGCGTCTCTCAGGAGTTGCGAGGCAGGCCATGTGAGGCCGGCCATGAGTTGCGATGCAGGAGCGCCGGCCATGCAAACGGTCTACCAGGGACGCTGTTTTTAGCATCCCTGGGACGCTGTATTTGGCCCATGCGGAAAGGGCCTTACAGTCTTCAACCTTAGGCCTGGCAGAATATCTTGGTCTTGCAGGCTATGTGAAACTTTGGCCCTTTCCACACAAATCTCGGAAATTTTTTTGAAAAAGTTTTTACCCACCACCACCACCACCACCTTTACCATGATGTATGTTTGCACTCAACCCCTCCAAACTCAACCCCTGGCCACTATTTTGAGATTTCTCCCTTTTCTCTCCCTTTTTGAGAACATTGCTTCTATGCTTCACAGCGGAGTGCTGCAATTCTCTGTACCTTCTTCAGGCCATGCTTCAGTGATTAGCCCCCTCCCCAATAACGACACCTTTCATGAAAAGTAGGTTAAGGGCAAGGAATATGCTTAGAAAATGGCTCTGATTAAAAAGTGCAGGGAAGGCAGACAGGCTTGGCAAACATCTCAATAGACCGCACAGGCAAATGAAGCCATTTTGAAAACATTTCAATTAAAGCATCGTTTTAAAAGGGCATTTATTTAAAACATTTTGAGGCTGCAAAAAAATCATTTTGGGTTAAAAACAATGAGGAACTCCATGAAGGAAATGTTTCATTTCCTGCCTCAAAATGTTTTTCTTCCCCCCCCCCCCCCGCATCTGCACTGGGCCAAACTGTGCGCTACTGCTCCAGACCTTGCACGCCTTCCCCCCAGCCAGATTAGCGGCACCCATGGGAGGCTGCTTTCCTGAGGGTCATCTCCAGTTGCCTTCCTAGCCTGCCCCCCACCTGTTGCTGGGGGCTTGCTGCCCCAACTACTCACAGGGGGAAAAGGAGTAGCAGCTGGCCAAATGCACCCCCAGGTGACCCATGCAAGTTGTGTCTGAGGTTCCCCCACTCCTGCCCCTCCTTACAGTTATGCAGCTGGTTCCACTATGCCAGTGCTAGAGGCAAAAAAGCTCTGGCTTTGGTTGAGGACAGCTTGATAGTTTTGGGGCCAGGGACCACCAGTAAGTTGGTATTTGCAGAGGGAAGTGCCCTCTGGGAGGGCATTTCTGGAGCAAGAAAAACCCTACAGCTATTTGGACTCCTCGAGATGAACATTAGAAAACAGTAGTGGGACCAACGGCTTAACCGAAGTCTTTTTCCCCACTAAAAATATTTTACCATTTTCCCCAGATGGCCTTCTGTACTGGATCACTGAGAAAAAAAATACAATATGATCCAAACTGAATAAAGAAATGAGGGGGAAATCCCCCTGCTAATTGCTTTTATAAGTTTGCAAGGTTTTTCTTGTGTAAACTTTATTAATGATTTCTTCCACATATGCAAATTTCCTCCATTCTAGCTACATAATTAAATTAATTGTTTATGCTTTGGAGTATTTAAAGTTTAAAACTGCAGGCAGTAACTCTAAAATAAAGTGATAATTAATTACAATAACTCATTCCCACAAAAACTCGGCTGAGGCAAAACAGCACAAGCACATTTATTTGCCACTGCTACTTTATGGTGCTCAAAACTACTTAGTTAAAGTATCTGGAGCTAATTGTTACTGTTATGGAAAACTTTTACAGTGCAATCTAAAAGGGGGGGCTGAGGAGGAGCACTGAGGAGGCAGCATGACCCCAGCACTGGCATAAATATCACTTGTGCCAATGAAAGGGGCATTCATAAGGTTCCAGGGCACTTACAGTGACACCAGTAGTGGTGTGGCAGAGCTATGCATGGGCACAGGTGCACCTATGCACACCAACATGTGTCTAGTACAGGGGGTGTGCCAATGCCAAGGCTGGCATTAGTTAACTTCCTGAGCCATTTTGGCATTTGCCAAAACACCAACATTTGCCAGTGAAAACATAGGCACAGGCTTTTCAGCTGCATACAGTGGTTCCACAAGGGTTGGGGAATGTCATGGTACAGCAGGCCACTTAGGAGACAACTTGGCTGTGCCATCCCAGCTGTGGGACAGCTACACCCCCCCCCTTTGGATTGCACTATAAGCCTCTCTTCGCCATTGCTGAAGAACCCATTGCACTGTATTCTGTCCCAATTCACTCCAGCTTATGCACTAGTATTGTTCAAATAGTATGGAGATATGCAAAACTGTTGCGGGGTGTCTGTGCATATGCATACGCAGTTTAGATGTCATATATTTTCAGATTATTCACAGGAGGTACAGTTCCCTTTTTACTACAAGATGTCTTGGCTAAGCTCTTGTTCACATACACTGGATTCTAACTTACTAGGTACATTTACTCAGTACTTCATGCAGCCTTCACTGTTAGAAAACCCTCAACAAAACATAAATCAAATTACTGAGGTAAACCAAAGCAAAACCCTAGACCCCAGACCAACTAGTATATATGAATCCTTCCCTCACTGGAAGATCTTCCTGGTTTATATGGCCCTTCAGCTTGGCCTTTCAATAAACCTCTCCACCATTTCTCTCCATTTGTGTATGTTTGCTTTTGCAGGCTGATAACAATAGCAGTCCCACATTTTCACTAACTATTTCCCCTAAGAGTTGTTATGCTTTTAAACACAGTTAAGGCAGACAGCTCTTAACAGCAGGAACACTAAAGACCACAAGACCACAAGGTGGCACAGAAATTTCTCTCCATAATAACAAATCATATAGTTGGCTAACATCATAGTCCTCTAAGCCAGATGGAACCACCCATGGAAAATATATGGGGCTTTTGCACATTCGGGGGACTCCTCTGCTTTACAGAGAAAGATATTAGTTTTCAAAATCAAAAGGGGAAAAATGGCCTGACAAGGACTGAGCATGCTCTCTCAGAGCTATGGTAAGTTTAGGGCAGTTTATAATGTCAGCAAAATTTAGCAAAAAAAATCTGGGGTGGGGTGGGGTTCAACTGGTTCACCTGAACTCATAATAGCTTAAAATATACTGGAAGTGGGTGGAGCAAAATAAGCTTTGGAGATACTTGCCATGAGGCAGGTATCTTCTTACTCCAGTTCCCCGTACTCCAAGAAATCTCTGCCATACAATAAACAGACTGGCAGATAAACATTACCTTCTTTCCATATCATATTATTTAGCTTTATGACTAGATGAACATCCATTGAGTGATTGAGCCATAATGCATGCCTGCTGAGATTCAAGATAGGGTGAGCAGGAATGTACTCATTAGTTCCAGAGTCCAGCTGTTTCACCCCACTGGACTACTGGTGGAGAAAATTTCCCAGTTAGTCATGCTGGGTGTGTGTGTTAAGTGCTGTCAAGTCACTTCCGACTACGAATCAATGTCCTCCAAAATGCCCTGTCATTAACAGCCTGGCTCAGGTCTTGCAAACTGAGGACAGTGGCTTCCTTGATAGAGTCAATCCATCTCGTTGCACCCTGCAATTCCTGCTGACCTCCCAAAGGGAATTACGATTAAGTCAAAAGTGGATATCCCAATATGAACGGCAGCATTGGCAGAATGAGTCGGAACTCTGTACAATATCAGCTTGGACTAGTTACCAAACTTTTGCAAGGCCTGGGGAACAAAAGCTTCCTAACCAACCGCTAGAAAACTTATTGCTCAGTTTGGCAAAACAATAGTAACAAAAATCTCCAGAAGTATGAACCCTGAGTTCTCAGCATTATAAAACTTAGTCCAGTCTTTAAATCTTCAAAGGTTTTTTTTTTCATCCTGTGTGTTTTATCATGGAACAAAGCTTTAAATCACAGAGAGGATGGTAAAATTGCTTTTGCCTTTTTTAAAAGGTCCTTGTACTGCATAGCATTGAGTGCTGGGGTTCAGCGCCACGGAAACGAGCATAGGATGACCAATGACAACAAGGGTCTATAAAGCCTGTTAACTTTCCTGAGTCTATTATTTGACTGTCATAGAATTTTTTTTTGTAAAAAGAAAAAAGGCTCGAAAGATGTAAGGATGAGTCCAAAGGATAAACGAACTAGTGAGTGTTTCTCCAAATTGTTTTCTGCTTCCCCTTTTGCTCTCCCAGCTTGCAGCCACAGTATATTGTGTTCCTAAAGCACTGATTTCAATGTTTTGAAAGCCTGAGAATGGTTGAAAAAGACCTCATTCACTCAGTCCTATCCTCTATCCCATGCCCAGCAGCAAACAGAAACCTGGTCAGCCCAACCCATCCAGCTCTAGCAGGGTGCAGTGCACCCATCTGTGTGCAGTGAGGTGCAGTGTAAAGGAAAATGATATGTAGTTAGACCCACAAAGTGCCAGGTTAGAGCCTCTTGACTCTTGTCATTCAAATGTGTGTCAGGGGACTCCCTTTAATAAGTGTTCTTTCACTTCTGCTGAGAGGCAGGTCTGTGAGGGAGGAGAAGGAGCGTAAAACGTTGAGTGACCAAAAAGTTGAGTCAAAAGATTAAAAAAACAAGCGAACATTATTTAGGGGAAATATAATTTTTGGTTGCTCAACCTAATTAGGAGTATTTCATGGCTTTTGTTTTAAAATTTTGCTTTGGTCCTATTTGGCCACATGCAACCTACTCCTCAGAACGAGACTAAATTGGCTTTGTGCGGTGGGAACAGGAGCCCCCTGGGAACAGCCATGATTCTTGGAACCTATGACACACTTCCTGTTAACATCTGTGCACGTTTGCCAGGAGGAGTTTCAATGGTACATCCAGAATTTCATGGATTCTGAACCAAGGAAGAATCATCCATATAGCAGGATTGTCAGCAGAAGGACATCTGACTTTCCTGGTTCCCAGTTGTCAGTTCACCATAGTGAATATCTGAGTTAAGATTTGCACACCTGATGCAGATCATTTTGCCATACATAAACTAAGCTATGGTTCCAAGAACCACAAGAACCCAGTATGTTACTCAGGAACATATTTTGGCGGTCTTTATTCCATGTTTGTGTGCAAAAGCCCTGCACAGGTGATATACATAATGCGTGGGACAACCTCTTCCTCCCCCAAGTGTTTTGGTGCCTGAACAGGGCTCAAGATCAGGAACATTCAGCAGAGATACAATGCTACCAATGCTCTCTGAGCTTGTAAAGTCCTCAGGATGGCACATATCAATCAATATGCAATGTCTGGTGTTCTGCTGGCATTGTAGAGATCTACTGGTGTGAATCACCAGGATGGACTCACTGGCCTCCAGTTATGAATCAGTATGCTCAAGATCATGTAATATGCTCTAGTAATAAAATATCCTTGAATACAGAATGCCTTATCTGCTTGGAATTTTCATTGTCTAAGTATCTGGGGCTTTATATCACATCTGTCACCTTGACATCTGAATGTCTCTGCCAGGAAATTATCTCAAGAACAGCAAGGTCACTTGCAGTGCTTGCCCAATCAGTTACTTTTGGTCCAGACATAGATTTCCATTTTATTATTCTATTGGGGTGTTCTTCCAGATTAGAGCAGTTCTATTTACTGACAATTGCAAGCAGTTTTATGGTTGGGGGGAAGATCAGCAGAGAGAAGAGTTTGGAGCTGTGAGGCAGAAGTTATTCCTATAAACCACATTTATCGCCATCTTCTCGAAGGAGAAATTTCTGTGATGCATTAGTAGCCATTGCCTAATATTTTGGCCATTTGTTACTCCACAAAGGGATCATTTACACAGACTTTTGATCCCATGGAAACAGACCCTTTTGATCAACTTACAACCTTTGTTCTTCACTGTTACAGGCTTAAACCACATCCCTGCTGCCAGACACACACTAACCTGGGCACTTGGTTTGCATTTTATAGGAAAGTAACTGAAGATGATTGATCAAAGACTGCATCTACCTCCATCTCAAAAGGTCCTGTGAAAAATACATATACACCTTCCCACATTTGTTAGTTGAAGTATGGAGGTTCTGTTGAAATACATGCCTATATAGCTCCCTATCTGATTTTATGCATGGATTTGGATGGATCTGTATTATCTGATACATTAGAAATCATCTCCCAGTTCGGTATTCTGGATATAGTTTAGACTGTCCATGTCATTCATTAAAGTGACTTTCCCCTTACACATGACTAGTGCACACCAGCAAATATGCACTTTGGTTAAATCACAATGTAAAAAGAAATGGTTTCTAATGCAGTCATATATTTTCTTCTGACTTAATGATGAACATTGGTAATCTATAAGAAAAAAAAACTAGCTAGAAGTCTTTCCCTAGCATTTAAGGTCATGTAAAGAGAAACCTGATAGTGCTTGCACTAGTAGACGAGATGGATACAAAATATATACAGTAGTACCATATCATAAGCCCTGCCCTAATCCCATCAAATCTCACAATCTAAACAGTGCCATCCCTGGTTAGTACTTGCATGGGAGACCACCAAGGAATACCAGGTCATTATGCAGAGGAAAATAATGGTAAACCACATCAGTGAGTCTCCTGCCTTGGAAACTCTACTGGGTTGCGGCACTTTACACAGACACCATGCTATACCTCTTCCCTACTAAGGTGGCTAACTTAGAACATCGGTCTTCAAACTAACAAAGGGGTTGTGCACCTGGCCCAAAATCAGGTTTTGCTTAAGAAAAATACTGACCAGAGAGAGAACAACAGGTGAGCACCCAGGATGAAACAGCTGAAAATTGTATTCCTAGAGAATGATCTGCTCTTTTAGGCAGCCTGGCTATTCATAATTCTAACCAGGTGAATGCTCACCTTTAGACTAGAAAATCTCTTTTTTTGCAGATTTGTTCCTATGATATCAGGTAGTTGAACATATGATATAACCACAGTCAACTTGCCCAGAAACCACACAACACCTCAACTTGCCATTAGTTTATAATGTCACTCACAGAATGAAAATGTCCCAGATTCCTGGTTGAACTTTCCATCCCATTTCCTCCCCTCTTTTCCATCAAATGTAGGCTAGTGTTTCTGGAAAAAGCAGTTCTGATGATTGGACTGTATTGCTGTGTACCTCCCACCAGGTTTACAAAATCAAATCTGAATTTCAAGTTAGAGTATGAATAGGCCAGAAGCCCAGTTCCACTTCCAAATTTTATTGCCTGGATGGCAAACCTATACTCAAGCACAGCAAGCAAGATATTACCTGACTGCAGCAGCAGTTGGAAGTAATGGGTCATTATCTGGGTTCCCAAATATCTAAGCTGAAGTTAAAATGGTTTCATCCAGGTGGTTTTTTTCATGGTTGTTGCAATATTTTCATTCTAGGGAAGAGATATGTTCTCTCTATTGCTCCTTTGTTTTCCAACAGAGATTTTAAAACGCTTACTTTTGTTTGCAGCAATCTCACTTTGCAACCCTTGCTTAGCAAGCACCAAATGCATAAATGAAATTGATTTTATTTAGAAGCACATTGACCCTAATATAAAACTTGGTGGTTCAGTGTATTTGTAGCAAAAGCCAAGCAGGGCCCCCCCCCCCCCCCCGGTCCTTATTTGGAGAGTGCTAATTATATATCATGACAAAGGCTAATCAATTAAGGACTGTCCTTGCTCAGGATGATAAATTAGAAGAAGCAGACAAATTGATGGAACTTTTTACATATGAAATTTCTAATCCCACTCATACCATTCCAAATTCTGTAGTGAAAAGCCCTTAGCTGGCTAGTCAGAATCTCATAGATCTTACTGACAAAGACTTTGAAAGATAACACCCAATCTGAATTTGAGTGATTACATCACAGCCGCTTCCAAACTAACACCAGTTGCTCATGAAGCTATATTGGTCCAGTGGTCCTGCCTGACTTTGGCAAAGTCCGCAATGTGGAAGCAAAGCCCATAGAAACTGAGCTCCAGTAAGACCTGGCTTTTATATTCCCAAATTTGCAAGTTCCACTGTCAATTTATCCAAAAATGAATGGCTGTGTCTTCAATGATTCCCTAAAAATACTGGACAAAACGGATGCATCAAATGCAAATACCTGCAAAAGACTGGAAATGGATAAATCACAACTCCTTATCTTTTCCTGGAACATTTGTTGATTGACACAATAAAATTGGAAACAGACTTTCGCCTTTCTGAAGCAATAGATCGATTTCAATTAATTCATTAATTAATATGGCCCTAGAGTAACTTTTTTTAAAAAAATTGCACCTGTATAACATCACAACCTAAATACCAAGAAACAATAATTACAAAATGTTATACTATTAAAATGACAGTTTTAAGATGGATAAAACCTTGGCAATAAATACCAACATATTTTTATCAGAAGACAGTGGGGGTTTTTTTACACACAAGTGCACAGAATTTTGCCACTTAATGCTGGGGTCCTTTTATTTTATATGGAAAGAACCAGTTTCAACCACACTTGTATGTGTGAACTGGGCTAACAAAGGAGAAATTAGGGAGTTCTTTTCCTCTCCATAAAATTCACAGTGAAGAAGGGTGTGTGCAATAGATTCCACATCCCCTGAACTGCAGATACAACTTTAATGTGGTTTCCCTCTGTTGTGGAACAATACAATACAAATTTGCGTAAGTGGTGTAAAAATTCATAAAAAGAAACAAATGAATCAAGAACACCCACATGAAAATGGAGAAAATGAAAAGACAATAGCATACAAAAACAGAAGAAATTTTTCAAAGGTATATTTTTTTCTATTTCAGCTGGAGTACATGAAATGGGCAGGAAAGAGGGTGATTTTAAACTGTTTTGTTCATATTGCTGCCCAAACTAAAGATGATTTGCTGTCTAAAGGATAGTTCTGATTGGAACATCATCTCCTACTTATGGCAAACTAGGAGAGGTTTCCAAGCTGCTGTAACTGATATATATCACACTGGGGTATCTCCCATCTCTCCTATACTCATGGGCAGGAATGTTCCCTAATTATTCTGTAATTCATTTCTTCTGATCTTGTCTCTGGTCAGCTTTACTATATATAACCTTCTGAGCGGTTTTATTCAATTGCCCCACCCCGTATTTCACAAAAGAAAATGTATAAACCAGTTTAAGAAACTGAGGTCATCCCCCCTTTCTCTCCTTTTTTTAACCTCAGAGATTATCATGCTACAGGCTTTTCGAAGTTCTACCATGAAACATTAGAATTTTATTAAACTTCTCTGGGGAACAGAGTAAGGGTGGGTATAAATTTGGTGAGAAGGAAAGAAGCAGTCTTATATACAAATAATAAGATGTTTTTAATAGTACAGCTCAGATGGGATTTGGCTGATTGAAAAGATTTCAGTTTGTTACAGACTACTAAATTCTTTGAAAAAGATAGACGTTCTTGTTGATATGCAGCTTTGAATCAGTCTTGCACTTTACAGTTCATGTGTTGATTCTGGGGCCCAAAATCTGGAAGGAATTGAGGATTCACCCAACTTCCCTTTCTCTTCAGACTTTCCCAAAATGTAGGATCACTTCAGAGCTTTTGAAGTAAATATATCTCAGAACTAAGGATGGGAATTTTTTTCCCCACACAGAGTTTAAATTTCCCACCTGACTTAAGATTGGTTTCTCTCTGACACCATCTCTCTCAGGCCCTTTCCGCACGGGCCGAATACAGCGCCCTGGGGATGGCAAAAACACCGTCTCCAGGGAGCTGTTTGCATGGGGGGCGCTGTTGGGAAACAGTGGCTTCCAACCGCTGCCATGCGAACGGCAGCGGCTGGAAGGCGCCATCCCTCCCCCCTTTCCCAATCGACTTACCTTCCCTGTGACTGTCCGGCACGTCGGCGAGGCCGGGGGACATGCCCCCTGCCCTGCGACTCTGGAGCAGTCGCGCAGGGCAGGGGGCGTGTCCCCTGGCCTCGGCGACGCGCCGGACGGTCGCAGGGAAGGAACGTTGATCGGGCGACGGCGCGGTGCCATCGTCCCGGTAGTTTCTGGGACTGTTCATGCGAACGGTCCCAGGGGGGTTGGGTCGGTGTCATGTACACCAACCCAACCCCCACCGTGGCCATGTGGAAACCGCCTTACTCAGCCAACTCTCTCTGCTCTACATACACACTTCAAGAGGTGAACAAGTTCTGTTTCTTTCCCTAGAAGTTTATTCACCTCTTTGACTAGAGTCCTTTTCCCCCAAAAAAACTCTTTCCAAAAAACACATCCTAAATACACCTGAACACTCCAGTTCCAAGGATTCCCCCCAATAATATTGTCAGCAGCTTTGACTGAGTTCTGAACCCCACCCACTCTCAGCACTCAATAAAAGAATTGGAATATATATGCCCAATTCAAGTTGCAGTAACTTCAAAGCTGCCTCTCTGAAATTTCTTAAAAAGGGAAAGTGACAAATTGCCAAAACCAACAGGCATAGCTGAGTTGATTCATGTGCTTAACTCCATGAAATGTTGCCCAGCAGTGATGCCAACAGAGAAAACATCCCTGGGAAAAACTCTGCAAATTGTGAGCAACACAGAGAATCACAAGAAGCATGAAATTGCGAGGGG
Organism: Sphaerodactylus townsendi; assembly: GCF_021028975.2. NCBI lineage: Eukaryota > Metazoa > Chordata > Lepidosauria > Squamata > Sphaerodactylidae > Sphaerodactylus > Sphaerodactylus townsendi. The sequence continues at coordinate 4,690,142 of NC_059436.1, forward strand.
GGTGTTTTTTGCAACAAAATGAAATTGACAAAGGAAAAAAGAACTGTTTTCACTGGGAATGCTTTATTTTTCTGTACTATGCAGACAAAAAAAGTGAAAATGATTCTTTTAAAAACATTTCCCCAACAGTTTATTTGTGCTGTGCGGAATGGGCCATTGTGTTGTTATAAAATTCGTGTTGCTTCTCTCACTCTTCTATAGTGGAAATTCATCACTGTTCAGAACACCCATGTGTTATATACATATCATTCATCAGATATGAACATTACATTGAGTGGAAGACTGGCCTAACTAGTATAATACTTCCTACTTTGGCTGGTAAACATTTGCTGCAAACTCAGGTGGAAGTAAGAGCAGATGTGTTTCCATGTGCTGCAAATGTCAAAGAATTTGCCAGCCTTGCAGAAACTGCCACTGAATTCCTTCTAGCCTTCCTATGGGAGAAAAGTCAAGCTATTTTATCACATCTCATTGTTTCCTGCCTCATTATTTTTTGCAGCTTTGGAATGGAGATATGATTCCACGGCACAGGTGTGTGTGAAGAAAATCCCAAGCTCAATTCCCAGCACCTTCAATTAAAAAATCACAGAAAGCAAGTGCTAAGAAATACCTGTCTCCACTTGAAAATCTTAACTAGGGATGCATGAATATGTCCTTTGTACTCCTTTTCATTGTTTGTTCCCTTTCATTGAACGTACAAACACAGAGCCGTTCCACACAATAAAGACTCAAAATTATGACAATAGTTTAAAGTAAATACAGCTAACTTCTATCGCAATGCTTATTGTTCAAAAACACAACAAAATTCCATCACTCAACTAATGTATCTGTACAATACTGAGTAGTTCTTTGTAATATTGTATTGTCTTCTGTGCCTTTTTAATGACCATTTGTACACAACTGACACACAAAGAACATTTTGATGGAGAAAATTAGTCTGGGGAAAAACTCCCATAAAACCCTGCACAAAACTAAATAAAGCACCACAACCAAACACCATATTGTATTGTTATAGTGGGTGGACTGTTTTAATTCTTTTTTTTAAAAAAAAGAGAGAGTAAAGAAGTAATACATTGTCAGAGGCCTTCCTGGCCGGAATCAACTGGCTATTGTGGGTTTTCCAGGCTGTGACCCACAGCCACACAGCCCTAAAAACCCGTAACAGCCAAAAAAGTAATAAATGACAAATTCGAGGCATATTATTATCCCCCCAAATGTGAAAACTTTTTTTAAAAAGTGTTTGTTGGAGTATATAAATCAGTTCCAGTTTTGAATTTCTGATTCTGTACATTCACAGTTCACCGCCTTCACTTCTTCTGAATTCCTGCAAGGAAAGAAAACCCTTCAAGCAAATTGTTTTATGGTATACCTGCAATTTTTTTCTTAGAGATGAAAAATCAATAATTATTGAACACTTGGAACAGATGTCATCAGCTCTGCTACATAAAAGACAGAATGAATACTTCTCATCTGTCTTTCTACATAGAACAATCCCCCTCCCCCAAAAAAAGCAGCTTATTGTGGAATGGCCCCCTCTCATCAATAGTCACGGGAGGCTGAAGTCACATTGGAAACAGCAGAAAGGTTGTACCAGCATCAGTGCCACCAGCACCATGCATAGTAGCACAGACACCAGTGGCACAGACACAACTGCAAACAATTAACTGAAATGTATCCGTGTTAGATTATGGCCTTTAAGGCTTCACTACATTTGGCATCGGTGAACCATTTCTGTGTCCTTGTCAATGTGTAGAACATTCAGGAAATAAAACACAGATGCACATATACACTTTACTGTCTCCTTGGAGGATTTATGTACCATTATACTCCATTGATTTTTTTTCAATTGAACTCTCCATAATGTTGAATTGGTGATCAACAATTGAGAACTGCTTCCAGCTACCAAGTATCATTCCTGAGGCGAGAAGCAGAAGAAGTAGCTATGTACCCTTCTCTCATGCCTAGACTTGCTAAGAACTGTTTCCCCGCATCATATTTATTATCTATATCAGCATTATTTTACATTGCTCTTTTGGAGCAAACACCATTCAATCCTAACCCTCCCTGTAAAGGGTAGGGAAGTGGAGTTGGCTTTAAGGGTAGCCCACAGAAAGGAGAAGTCCGAATGTCACAACATTTAAAGTGACCAATGAGGAGGAGAGAGGCAAATACAAAAGAGGCTGTTTGCCACTTCCACATGTTTTCCATAATGCAACATCCAGTTTCCCACTGGCAGAGTGGATTTAAAACTAATAGTCTTTTGGGACCAAGTGGGAATTCTTTTTTTAAAAAAATCTCATGCATCCATTTGGCTTAAACTCAATATGTCCCCATCCACCTACTACTGCAGGGTAGGGCTGGAACTTCAAATACCTTTTTTGGGTTGCTGGTGTCAGTGGATGTCCTTGATGACAACTGGCCATTGCAAAGCTAGTAAACCACTGAAACCAAAAGCACAAAGTTCCATGATCATCCTAAGACATCAATGCAATGGTGAAGGAGATATTCTTTTGACCAGGATCTTAGAGCTAATGTGTCTGCAGGGAATGGGACACAGAAGCAATCCTTGGGACCACCATGATTCATGACCCAAAGTGCTGTTGCCATTAATGAAAAATTAATTAAATTATGTTGGACAATTTTATATCTTTTTTTATATTCCACATTTTTTTCTCCCCCACCCCCCTCATTATCATCTTGGTATTGCCTTGATACTTTCTTTTCACTGAAAATAAAGTATCACTCAGCACATCGAAGATAAAACATCAAGATGCACTTCTGAGCCTGTTAATGTTTACATCTACTGTTTTGATTGCTCCCCTTATGGTGCTGTCATAATCATGGCCACAGCTGTAACAGATTGATTCAGTTTCATTTTAAAGTGGAGTGATGCCTACAAAGTTGACACACAGTGTAGGACATTTACAAGCAAGGGACAGGAAGTGCAATTAATCTCCAAGCAGAATCTGCTATGGAACTATGAGGTAATACAAGTCATTAATTCCTCATTAGATTTAGGAACTCAACCTTCTAAATCATAATTTGACAATATACCAGCCCCGGGGGGGGGGGGTGTTCATAAAAAAACAGGCTCTCAATAAGGTACTGTTTGAAAAGATGCTTAAATGTGTGCAATCTGATCACTAATGGATTAATAATTAGATGATTTTCTTAGCAGGATAGTGCGTGTTCCTATAATGACTAGGAACAGGATTTGAAGCTTTAAGAAGTAGTTAATGATCTGTTGCTTTTACAGAATTAATATAACTAAATGGCCTTAATGTACAGTATTCATGATCAATTATAACTTCCACCTATCTCCCCCCTGCTACACACACTTATCTTCTTTTGTCCGCCTAACAGAAAATCATCTCTGTTAAATGTACATATACGTATCACTCCTGATGAGATTGGACTATGGCATATCATTCTACGTCCCCGCAGACAACATAGAGGCTACTTTATACTTCATATTCCCCACGTATGTAGAAAAAAATGCCTTTGTGACCTAATGGGGACTGGGTATGCTTCAGGAGGCAGAGAATGGGAAGAGCAAATGAAGGGAGGGGGAACCATCCTGATGAATCTCCTGAGAAATCTAGAAAGTCAGTTTTGTGAAGAGGGAGATGTTCAGACCAAAAAGGATCTTTTCTAAAACTTACTAGATAAGATTTTTAAAAACCCTAGGGATTCCACAAAAGAATCTGGGACTTCATAAAAACACAGTGGGAACATCAGTGCTGAGACCCAGCATGTCCTCTTCAGAGGTGCAAAGAACCTGGCTTAGTTTATGTGGCAAATATCCACTGAGTGCTGCTATTGCACCAGCCCCAGAACTATTGTAAAAGGTGGGACATCTTGAATTACTGTATATACTCAAGTGTAAGCCGACTTTTTCAGTGCATTTTTTTTGCTGAAAAAGCTTCCCTTAGCTTATACGCGAGTCCCACTTACCTGTTCTCTGGTGCCTCATCAGGGAGAGCAGCTCCTTATCTAGGCTCTACTACATCGCTCTTAATTTATCTTTTTCCTTAACTTACCTCATCTGAATTAACTCCTTCCCTTGCTTCCCCCTACCATCCGATCCTCCTCTTCACCTCCCTCCCCTCTGTGGCAGATTTACCCAGCGAGGGCCCCAGAACCTAAGCAGCTTCAAATGGCTGCCAAATCCTTCTCACCAGACAAGAAAGCATTCGTCCACTTGCTGGCAGGCGGCTTCCAAGGGTGCGGTCCAGGATCAGAAGCGTAGCTAGGGAAAATGGAGCCCGGGACAAAATCTGAGTTTTGCGCCCCCACCCTATATGGGTGACCACCCTCCCCCACCATGACCAAACAACATTTTTGCACCAGGTCATCTCAAAGTCACCAAATTATAGAACATGCTCCAACGCACAAATCTGAACATACCCAGGGCTCCCTGGTTTAAACAACATTGAAAGTGATGCTATTTTTGAAGGGGGCGGAAATCCACCCTGAAACAGCATCACTATTAATGTTGTTTAAACTAGGGAGCCCAGATTCTCCTTTTAAATCCACCTTAAAGGGAGACTCTGGCCTCCCTAGTTTAAACAACATTGAAAGTGATGCTGTTTCAGGGTAGATTTCCCACCCACTCCCCAAACAGCATCATTTTTAATGTTGGTTGTTGTGGGTTTTCAGAGCTGCGTGGCCATGGTCTGGTAGATTTTGTTCCTAATGTTTTACCTGCATCTGTAGTTGATATCTTCAGAGGTGTATCACAGAGAGAAGTCTGTTATACACTGTGTTCAGTCTTCTCTTATAACTGAGAAAATATATTAAATAAAAATAATAGGTTAGGGTTAGGGTTAAGGCCAGGGCAGGGGCTCAGGCTAGCCTTAATGTTACGTGGTGTTCTAGGGCGCAGTCCGAGAATAGGGCTATGGTCAGTTTTAGATTTCGGGTTTTTGTTACAATTTTGGGAACAATTTATGACTGAATGAATTAAATTTAAAAATTAATTAGGGTTAGAGTTAAGGCAAGAGCAAGAGCAAGGGTTAAGGCAAAACCCCAAAACCTGAAATTGACCATAGCCCTAGTCTTGGACTGCGCTCTCAAACTCAACGTAACACTAAGTCAAGCCCGAGCCCCTGCTCTTGCCCTAACTGTATCTTTGTCTAACACTCTAACCACTATACTATATTACACTGACTCTCACCACACTGACCCCCGGTCCATCTATTCCAGTATTGCCTTTTGTGATTGGCAGTTTTCCAGTATATAAGATAGGATTCCCTGGGTTCAGTGCCATTTTAAAGAGTGAGTTCTCAGCTACGAACTCCTGTAAATTGTGCCATGGATGTCTGATTCTGGTTAGTACCACTGACGCACAGAAGAGGGGAAAACCTGCTTCCCACAACAGCTTTTTCAAACCCACAATAGCACTGGGGAGGAGCTGGGGAGGAGCTGCCGGGCAAATCATGTCCCTCTTGCCCAAGGAGTCGTATCCCTGCTACCTGTGATTTAAGATGCCAGTTACTGAGCTTGGGATTGTTCACAAAGCTCATGCTGTTACTCTAAGCTTTACACACAGTTTTCATCAATAAAAATGTTGATGAACTTTAGGGAATTTAAAAATAAAAAGATTAGCTTCAAGAAAATTGAATACCTTGACTCCATGAAGGTTTTTTTGCATCTGCCATGCAAAGCAAGTTTGGGGCAGTCAAATGCCCATATATCTTCCACCGCTCCCTTTTTAAACTGCTGTAGCAGCACTACAATACTTGATGCATGCCAATTTTAATGGGGAGAAGAGTGTGGATTCACTGTGGAACTTAGACAACATCATCCACACAAAGGCAGTTCTTTTGCTAGCATCAAACTCCACTTCATGACCATTAAATAGAACTAAAGGTTTGAAAAGAAACATGAAAACAACCAGTGACGTCTGAAGTTAAAAGACTGTAACAGCTGCTGATAAAATATTAGGCCAGAACATTCTAACAGATGTAAAGTGGAAATAAATTTCAAAGCTAAAATCTATCTGGAGCTCTTCTTTTAGCATTCAACATCAAAATGTTCATTGAGTTATTAAGGCCAAGTGAAGCAGAAAACATCTAAGATTCTCTTGTTCATTAAAGCTACAAAGGGCAAAGTTTTTCTGAGTTTTGAAGTCCGGTAAAATTCCCTCCAGAGCACAAGGATGCTTTAACTTTTTTTCTTTCCTTTTTTTCCTTTTTTCCTTTTGTCACTAACATCCTCTTTCAGTTCCCACACCAAGGTCATGGAAGTATCAAATGTAAATAGACTTAAAGGCATACATCTAAAGAAATGCTAGTGGGGCTTTAATTAATACTGAAAGTTGCCATTTCAAAAGTGATTCTTACTTCAGGATGGACCTACTAAAGGTTTATTAATCAACTTAAGTACACATTGAATTTTCATTGACAATGAAAGGTCAAATCCCTTACCTCTACAGGGATGAATTTTGGGTCAAAACTGACATCTAATAGGCATTAAAATCCCAAAAAATTTATTGGACCCAAAGACGAGTAGTGTCCTCCACAAGTGCTGCATTAGATCCAATTACTCACTTCTACTAAGGAAAGAGTAACAAAATCATTCATTTATTAGAAGGGAGTCACTGGATCCAGTCCAATATATTTGTTATATGCATGCCTATATGTAATGATATACCAATACCTGAAGGACCACTTATACTCACATGAACATACTTGATCACTTTGGTGCCCCTACCATCTGGGGCTAAACAAGTGGCAACCCATGAAAGGGCCTTTTCAGTCATACCACCCAAACTTTGAAACTCCTTCCTTGGGAGAGTCACCTGAGTCTGTCTATAGTTGTATCCCATCAGAGTTTTTGTGTGTGGGGGAGGGGGGTCATTCCCTCACTAATTAAGCCCTTCTGTCTTTTTGTGTGTTTTTATGTGCTTAAATTTGTATTTTAAATGCTTTGAAATGTTTTAGTGCTTTCATGTTTGCCATCCTGGGGACTCTGAATTGGAAGAAAAGGCAGCATAGAAGTGCTTTCAATAAACGAAATAAAATAATTGGTAATAATGAGCTTTCAATAACTATCAGCTTGGTGTACTGGTTAAGAACAGCAGATTCTAATCTGGAGAACCAGCTAGCTTTCTCCACTCCTCTACATGAAGTCTGTTGAGTGACTTTGGGCCAGTCACATTTTTCTCATAATTCTCTCAGACCCATCTACCTCACAAGGCCAACAACCAGCTAAAGATCTGGCAGCTGTGAAATCTACAATCATCATCATCATCATCATCATCATCATCATCATCATCATCATCATCATCATCATCATCATCATCATCATCATCATCATCATCATCATTTATTAGATTTCATAGACCGCCTTATCCCCAAAGGGCTCTAGGCAGTTCACAATACCAATAAATTACTTTTAAAACATCTAAAAACATTTAAAGTTACTTATGCAGCATCAATTCCAATAATAACAGTCTAACCCATAATGGTGGCACCCGGTCTTAAGGCTGTTCTTAAGGCTGGGAGGGTCTGGCAGTGCCCAAAGATGAAACCAGTGTGGGCACTGCCAGATATGACAAACCATGGCAGGGCCTCACAAGGGGGCAGCCAATCTGCAGCCAGCCTCACCAAAAGTCCAGTGGAACAGCTCAGTCTTACAGGCCCTGCGGAACTCACCAAAGTCCCACAGGGCCCAGACAGCTGGATGTGCATGTATGATGATGGATTCACTGTTGTTTGGGGCAAAAAATACCTGAATCTGGCCTTGTGAGTTTCTCGGGCACTGAAATTCTTCTTCTGTTGTTTACTGGATGTGTGCCTGTTTCTCCTTTCTATCTGATTCTATTTTCTGCAGTGATACTATGTCTCAAAGTCAAACACAAAAGAAGTCTTGTGTCAAACAATCTGCCTTTTATCACCATGTGGGAATTACTGTCATTTGCTAAATCTGTGACCCTTTCTCTCTTGCTCTCGCTGCATCCCTGAGATTCACTAACCTCAGCACAGGGGAGCCAGAACTGTTGCTTCACAGAAGAGAAATGCCGTGGTGGTTTCAAGCTGTCTGCTTCCTCTACTGGTCCCTTATAAGAAGCTGTCACTCTTCCCTGACCTCATTGATCACCAAGAACACACAGCAGGCTCCAGTGACTGGGAACAGGTAATGCCCAGTTAAGTCACTCAATGTTGTTAGACACATTGAAGGAATAAGAAACACAGGAAGATGAGGCAACAAGGGAAACACACTTGCCAAAAAAATAAAACCAATTAAACCCCAGAGTAAATATGCTTAGGATCTGACTGCAAACTGTAGCCCACTCGCCTCTTTATTTGGGTAAACATTATTTGGTTTTTTAGCCCTCTGAATAAATTAGGGAAGCACGTTATGTTTGCTGGCCACTAGCAGGAAGCCATTCTTTCATTGGTCAGTTTGGCTGTTTGTCAGATTACTTTTCATGCATTTCAATAGTACTGCACGGCATAATTGCCAATGTTTCACATGCGGACATTCTCACAAGCTCTAGTTTTCCCCTCAATGAGTCATAATGGCTTTGGTCAAAGCAGTCACCAGGGATTAGAGGAGGTAATTCCCCTACCAGATGAATGTAGTAGACAACTGTGTGTGTGAAAGTTTTAGATGCTGAAAGAGAGAAGCAGCCAAACGATGATGTCAGGTGACTGCTTTGAGGGTATATTATCTCCTCCCACCCCAAGATTTGATGTGGAGGTCACAGATCTAATATACTGTAGCAGTGCCTCTGTAAAAAATTTTAAAAATGTATTTTACACATATAGAAAGAAAGAAAATGAACAAACCTAAATCTAATTTCCCCTCCCTGACTATATTAATAATGTACCTAGTGGTGGGGCCACAGTGCAAGAGGAATCAATACTAGCTAAGCATCCTGGACTTCATTCTTTGTTGGGTCATAGCTAAATGCTATCCCTCCCACTCCAACTTGAGGCAGAAGCTGAGATTGTTAGTGTTTCAACTACAGTGACTTTCAGTAATTGAAATATCCTTCTGTTTTTCCTTGAAACAACGAGGGCGGCAGACGGCGGTGCAGCTTTCACACAGGCTGCGCCGTCGCCGAACACCTACCTTGTCTCCTGGCTTCCAGCTCATTGCAGAAGCCAGGGGACACGCCCCCCCCGCCTGGAGTGACGGCTCTGGAGTCACAGGCCAGGGAGGCATGTCCCCTGGCCTCTGTGACAAACCGGAAGCCAGGAGACAAGGTAGGCATTCAGGAAAGGGGGGAAATGGCACCTTCCAGCTGCTGTCGTTCGCACGGCAGTGGTTGGAAGCCGCTGTTTCCGAAATACCTCGCTCAGGGAACGAGGTTTGGAAACAGCTGCTTCACGCAGCTCAGGGGTTGCGAGGTCGCTGCTGCTGCGATGCAGCAGTGGCGGCCGTGCGAACCTCTCCCCAGGGACGGTGTTTTTAGCATCCCTGGGATGCTGTATTCCGCCTGTGCGGAAACAGCCACTGTTTCAACATACATAAGGGACTAGTGGTGGGATTTTACAAGTGCCTGCTTCATTCTGTCAAGCAAGAATTAACTGTTGAAGTCACAGGACTAGAATCACACGAGCTTCTGGAAAGAACTCTCAGTTTTTTTCTTCCAGAAAAAGGGGAGAGGCAGACCCACTGGCACGTATAGACTGCACATATATCCAGACTGAGCACTTGCATTGAATAAGAGTTTGCTGCTCCTATATTTAGTGTAAATTCATTTGTTGTTGACTAAAGTTCCACAAAACAACATGTCTGCTATATTATTTACTCTGCTAATTCATTGCAATGTAACAACTAGGGTATATAATTCTCATCAATTTCTGTAAAACGTATCTCCCAAAGTGCCTCTCCCAAAGTGCCTCTTGAAAATACTTAGCTATTTTGAAAATGTCAGCTCAAACCTTTGTGCTGTTAGACATTTCACAGTGTGCAGAAAGGCACTATGCAATATATGAGTATCGATCTCACTGGGTTTGGTCATGTATACAATGGTAAGTCAAGCATTTTTTTTCTAAAAATGTAACTTGGACAAGAAGTATTAATACAGTTTTTCTCAAATGAAAATGGAAAATCACTAGGCTGATGTTATGTTTGAGTTGACATTAGCTGATAGAATTTTTTTCATCAGATTTAGAGACAGATGTTCTTTAAGACCATTGAGCGTTCTGCGAATGATCCCCACTAGCTTTGATGTCCCAATTAAAATTAAGCCAACATCCCCTTTTCTAGTCTTACTGTTCTGGAATTTCACTTTCTATGTTATTTTATTTCTTTTCAACTCTGATTTAACTAGGGGAATAAAGTTCTAGATTGCATTCACAATTGCAATAGTGGAGAACCAGTGTGGTATCGTGGATAAACAGGCATACTAGTATCCAAGTTCAAATCCCCCCTTTGCTATGAAACTCACTGGGTGACCTTGGGACAGTCATCTACTTGCAGTCTACCCTACCTCCACAGGGTGGTTGAGGGAATACAATGGGAAAGGGAACCGCGTATGGCTCAGTGTCATGACTCAATGGTAGAGCATCTGCTTGCCATGCAGAAAGAGCCAAGTACAATCCCTGACATCTCCAGTCAAAAAGACCAGGTAGCAGGTGATTTGAAAGACATTAACCTGACACCTGGAGAGCCACTGCCAGTCTGAATAGACAATATTGATCTAGATAGACCAATGGTCTGATTCATTATAAGGCAGCTTCATGTGTTCAACACCATCTGAGCTCTGCAATAGAAACATAAAAGATTTCAGTCCTTCAGTATATTTTCATAGTTTTTTCTCATCTACTTTGCTGATGCGCACATTACAAACAGCATCACAGTGGTGTTGTGATGCTATCCTCTGTAAGACTGCATGGAAAGCCTTTTTTTGTGTAGTGTTTTACCGCTGTATCAGTGTGTTCCTGACATTGATAAAATGCCATATAAAAAGAATCTTGTTACAGCTGTGTATACAATTACATCAAGATGGCTTTTTTGCAGTCATTTATCAATGTGCATGTTCATGTCAGCAGTTTGGAAGGGAAAATGCAAATGAGTTGAGAGCTGTGGCACACTGAACTTAGACTGGGACGGTATATTCTGGGAGGAACTCCTGTCAGTGAGGGATTGACTGGCCAGACCTCAGCAGGAGAGTCTATAGTTGATTAAACTCAGGTTCTTTCCAGACAGGACCCCAGTCTCATCTAGGCACTGACCACATTGTTACCCAAAGTGGTGGGACTCTCTCCCTTTTAGAGTGAGGAATTAGTGAGGGCAGACTCTTGGCTTCACAGAAAGATGGGGCAAGCTCAAGACTTTGGCTGATTCCACAAGGGCCAAAAACAGCAGTGTGAAAACAGTGTGAAAATGGTGTAAAAAGGGTTTAAAACAGTGTAAAAGGGTTTATACTGTTTTCACACCGTTTTCACACTGCTGTTTTTGGCCCATGCAGAATCAGCCTTTGATTGCCTTTTGCAAGAGAGCTAATGTTTCGCCAAATGGTACAATGAACAGAACTGAGTGACTTAGCTCTAGAAGAATAATACATTGTGGATCAGCATCACAGCGGGAGAGTTGTCCAGAGATATTGAACACTTGCAACTGGGAGAGGGGGCTTCTTATAGAGAAAAGGCCCAAAATTGAAGTGGTGCAAATCAAAGTAGAATACTTGCAAAATTCAGTCTTATGATCTTTAGTTATGTTGTTTAGTGTGTAAACCCTAAGAAAAAATGGTGCCAAATTAGTAGCAGATGGGGTGAACAATAATTTTGAAGTACCTCTATTTTCTTCTGTATCAGGAAATCTGTAATGAGTGCATTACATATATATGATACAAAGAGAACTGAACAATTCCTTTCTGTGAATGTTCAGAAATATTCCTTTGTCTGAATAGAGTCCCCCACGAGGGCTAGTGATTTGACATGATTCAACCCAAAATATAGATATGCTTTGCATATATAGAATCCTTCTCCTAATCTTTTTTTTAATTCATAGCCTCAAATGCTTGTGTTAAAAATAAATGCAATTGTTAACCAAAAATTCATGCTGAGCTGTTTCTGTGCAGCCTTGCCTTCACCTTTCCTCGCTTTTGGCTGTTTGAAATGTAGCTAATATAATTTGAAATATAGCATGCCATTTTACTGGACCAAATCTTGCTCACCAGGCAGATTCCAAACCTGACAATCCGTTAGCCCACTTTATTGATGGAGACTGATTTTAAATTAAACAGCATAATACTCTACATTAAACATCTGAAAGAAAACACTGTCAATAATAAAAAAAAACCTGAAAAAGACCCACTCAAACAATTCGCCCCCCAATAGCATTTTCCCTGCTGCCTACAGTAAATCATTTCTTGTCAGTAGTTTTAAGCCATAAAACTGCAAATAAGGCATTCTGTGCCTCAAATTGATTTCTATCGAGAACTATACCTCCGTGCAACTTAATTTGTAACTGACATGGATTGCCAACAACAGACCTCGTATAGATGACAGTAAGTAATTTTGCTGCGTATTGGTAGTCTTGCATCTTCAATCTAAATGGGACCTCGCTGTCCCCCCCCCATTCCATTTCTAGCGGGTGGCACCTCAAATAGAAAGCTATTTGTAGAAAATTGAAGCAGACGCTAAAGTGCTGTTGCAGTACATCTCCAGAGTTCAGCTCTTGTACAGTTTCAACTTTATTTTTCATTTTGTTTTAACATTTATTACAGCAGGGTCTGATCAAGGTATTAAGGAGGTAAGATTTAACATTTTACCAAGGGTTTGAGTAGACGGACATAAAGAGCGTGTCCACTGTAATCATCAACTCTCCCTTCTCTGTGACAAGTTCAGCGATACATGGAAATAAACAGCCTGTGCTTGCAAAGTATTTTTTAAAAAATACAGGAGAGAGGAAAACTCTCTCTGCCTTATTGTTCTGATGTGACTCACTGAGTCATGAGAGCAGACCTGTCAGGAAATGATTTTATAATGCTGGTTGCCAGGTTACTGAAAAACTTGCCACAGCAAAAGTGAAAAAAAATATACAGTTAGAAACTTTTCCCCAAAGGCCAAAGACAGAAACATGGATTTGCCAGCTCTGAGTTCTTCTCATAATGGTCAAACCAGGAGTGTGGGAGTCGCATTTGTTGGTGAGAACCTTTGTGAAAACTCTGGTGTGCTTAACTCTTTTCTCATATACTTACTCTCTCAAAGCGAAAAAGTTTAATATAAAAAGGGGGTTTTAAAACTTTGCCAGTTATACACAAAGTGCAGTGTAGGCTTGGTCAATACTCTAGAAATTCGGTAAAATTTGGATTTGGATTTATTCGGGCATAAAATTATCTGTATGCACAAATGAGACAAATAACATATTCGGATACACCTGAATATCCGGGTATACCTGAAAAATTCGGGTCTGTCTGACTTTTTTGCATTTTTGGTGTTTTTCACATTTGTGCCTACAGGGGGCGCATTTTTGAAACTAGTGCCCCCATCCCCCATTATTTTCAATGGGAGCTAAAAAGGAGATGGAACTACCCCTTTGCATCCAAACTTGGTGAACTTTGCTTCTGGGGGTAGTGGGGGAGCAGGTTGAGAGAGTTCTGAGAGAACTCAGCCAGCAGGATTCATGTGTAGGAGCAGGGAAACAAAATAAACCTTTTGAGGAACTATAAAATTGAACCACCAGAAGCAAAGTTCACCAAGCCTGGATGCTATTACCAAGAGGGCCTCCTGGGGCCACCTTGAAAGTTTGGCACCTCTACCTTGAAAAATGTGCAGCCTGCTTACACACTCAGAAATTCCCCATTGCCTACAATGGAGCCAAGGTACTGAAGAGGAGAGAATCTGGGCACATTTCTTGGGGAGCCTGTCAGGGGCACATTGTTAAAGCTACTGGCATCAAAATTTTAGGGTCTCATCTGGAGACTGTCTTAATGATGCCACCTGAGTTTGGTGATGTTTGGTTCAGTTATGGACACTCAAAAGAGTATCCCTATCTCCCATTATTATTATTATTATTATTATTATTATTATTATTATTATTATTATTATTATTATTATTATTATTATTATTATTATTATTATTATTGTTGTTGTTGTTGTTGTTGTTGTTGTTGTTGTTGTTGTTGTTGTTAATAATAATAATAATAATAATAATAATAATAATAATAATAATAATAATAATAATAATAATAATAATAATAATAATAATAATAATAATAATTGGGTGTATAGACTGCCCTCCCCCGGAGGGCTCATCTTCCACTGGAAACAATGGGGGATAGGGCACCCCCTTTGAGGATCCATAACTTTGGTCCCCCTGAACCAAACTTCACCAGACTCTGGTGACATCATCAGGATAGTCTTCGGATGAGACCTGTTAATTTCAGTGCTGCTAGCTTTAACAATGTTCCTCCCTGCAGGCCAAAATGTGAAATAACACCAAAAATTCCCCCCCCCCCCCCCGCCCAAATGCTTTGCATTTGGATCAGCTCATTATTTGGGCAGGACATATTTATTTTTATTTTTATTTATTTATTTATTTGACTTTTATACCGCCCACCCCCGGAGGGATCTGAGTGTTGTACAACAACTAATATAATCTAAAATAACAAGAAGAGCACATTCAATAAATACACCTAATAATTTATATTTTAATGTAAAACTAAATTATTGTTTTAATTTAAATTATTGTTTTAACTAAGTTACTGTTTTCACTGCATGTATTTTTGTATTGTTATAGCCAATGGCTCAAACAATAAATACTTGACTGACTGACAATAAATACATACAATATAATGAAATTAGGGCTCTAAATCTCACATTAAAACTATTTAAAACAGTGCACAAAACATCGCATCTGGCAAATGGATAACAGTGTAATATATGTGTGTGTTAAGTGTTGTTAAGTCCCTTCTGACTTGTGGCGATCCTTTGAATCAATGTCTTCCAAAAAATGTCTTCTAGCGTAGCTCAGGTCTTACAAATAGAGGGCCATGGCTTCCTTTATGGAGTCAATCCTTCCTATTTTATTGCTACCTTCTGTTTTTCCTAGCATTATTGCCTTTGTGTTCTCATAACTTGACCAAAGTATGATAACTTCAGTTTAGACATTTTAACTTCTAGGGACCGTTCAGGCTTGATTTGATGTAGAATCATTTTTTTGGGGGGAGGGGGCAGTCCATGGGATCCATAACACCACATTTCAAAGGAATCTAATTTCTTCCTGTCAGGTTTCTTCGTTGTCCAGCTTTCACATCCAGACATAGTAATAGGGAACACTATGGCATGAATTAACTTGATCATGGTTGCCGGTGACTCATCCTTAAACTTAAGAATCTTTTCTAGTTCCTTCATGGCTGTCGTTCCCAGTCTCAATCTCCTTTTGATTTCCTGGTTGCAATATCCCTTTTGGTTAATGATGGAGCCAAGGAATAGAAAGTCATGAACAATTTCAAATTTCCTTATTCTCCACCTTAAAGTTGAGTAATTCTCCAGTGGTATTATTTTTGTCTTCTTGATGTTCAGCAAGTCCTACATTGGCACGTTCTGCTTTAGCTTTCAGCAGCAGACATTTCAAATCTTTGCTATTTTCTGCCAGTAATGTAGTCTCATTAGCATATCTCAAATAGTTAATGTTCCTTCCCCCAGTTTTCACTTCACCTTCATTTAAACCAAGTCCAGCTTTCTGATTGAACAGATAGACAAAAAATATCATAAACAAGTTTTCTACAATGCCAGCAAAGTTGTCCTAGCTCAATAGCTATCCTTGCCAAGTAACTCCATCCAAAGGAACCATGATTGCTCTCTGTCTAACAGCTTTCTCCGCTGCAGACTTTAATGGCATGAAATTTAATTGAAGCAAATTATCTCAGACCTTAACTCCTAGGTAGCTCAGCATTTCTACCTGCTTTTAAAGGACAAGTCTAATTATGCATTTCCCAACTTTATTATTAAGCCGCATGACCTGTGACTCATCACAGCTTGTTTTCTAATCAGAAATCTTGCAAAATACTTTGGTGATTTCACTCACAGGGAGAAATGGAGTTATTAACATCTATTTAAAAACATCAATAGGTCCTTGGAGTAAATGGACACTTGGTGGCTAATATTTTCTCCAGTGTCAGAGATATCGCTTTGGTGGGAAGGAAAAAAAAGAACAGCTATTGAATCTCTGTGATTAATGAAATCCAGAGAAAAGCTAGAGGGCTTACTTGACTAGTTACTCTTTTAAAATCCCAATTGAGAAATCCATTCCTATTCATTAAAGAATGTCAGACTGTGCTTAACTTTAGTCACATGTTAAAGTACCCTTAAGTGAAGTTACTGTGAACACTAGAAGCTGGAGGAAATTCATACCCAGTGGAGTTTTAAACACATAGAGGCGACAGTATGAAGTCTGTGCTGAAACGTTTTATTAAGAAGGATGCACAGAGGAACTGTCAAAAGCAGCCAGCCTTCAGTTAGCAATCCCTAGGAACAGGGGGGTGCTGGGAAAGAACTGCCAGGAATGGTCGTCTCTTCCTGGAATCAGCAAACAACAGCAGGAGGTTCCTCTCCAGAACCTGGTAGGTGGCAATCCTAGAGAGGTCTCCAAATATGACCAAATAACAAAAAATTACTAAATTACCCTTCATTAATTTAGATAATTTTATACCACCCCTCCATAGAACCATTTTGGAAGGATGTCATGGGGTCACTTAAATGGAATATGCCTTAATTCGGCTTTACTACTGGTTCAGAAGCCAACCTTCAGGAGAAGGAGGCTGGCCCGCTCAACCCCCTTGTCATTGGGACAGAATCCCCATCAGAGTGCACCAGCCGCATTAACAGCTTTTGCTGGATCCAATGTACCACCTTACTCCTCTTTCTCAGCTAATGGTGAGGTGATTGAACTTCTTTGGTTCTAACATGAGAGCAGCACGGTGTAGTGGTTAAGAGTGGCAGATTCTAATCTGCCGAACCAGATTTAATTTCCCATCCTCCACATGAAGCCTGTTGGGTGACCTCGGGCCTGTCTCAGTTCTCTCAAAATTCTCTCAAGACATTCGAAGGCAGGCAATGGCATCTCTGAGCATCTCTTGCCTTGCAAACTCTAAGAGGGTCACCATAAGCGAGCTGCAAATTGGTGGCATTTTAGACACACAGACAGCTTTAGGGAAATATAACTTTTGGGTCCTTTTGGGGACGTACAGCTCAATCCGGGGAGGAAGGCAAATGCCCCTCTGGAGTTGACACTCCCCCCCACACATGCTGGAATGAGTGCCCATTCCACCAGTGCACAGGGCAGATGTGCTGGGGGGGGGGGCAATGGGCGCCTAACCCTGAAGTTTCCAGTGTTGCTCAGGCCTGCTGGCACAAAACGCTGTGCTGGCTTGACCAGGGGTGTTGGGGGGCAAGGCGGGAGATGGAACTGTCCTTAGTCAGCCTCCAGTGCCCAGCTGGGCCCAAGGCATCAGCAGACCCACCCCCCTCCATGTCCGTCCTAGATTTCCTTAGTTCCATTCTTTTATGATTGTATAGTTGCTTTATTCCTTGGATTGTGTTCTTTAAACAAGAAAACAAAATTTCCGAATGCTGCAAGAGACTTTGCTCAAGAAAAAAAAATGTATTCCATTCAGATTTATTTTATTTCTTTTTGCTTTTCCTCAAAAGGGAACCAGCACAATAATGCTCCTATGCCGAATTATGGCAACTGGCAAGTTGCTATTCCTGCTTGCTCATAATTTACTGGCTTGCTGGCTCATCAAGGGGAAGCTACATTTCAAATGTATGAACATAAGAACATAAGAACTAGCCTGCTGGATCAGACCAGAGTCCATCTAGTCCAGCATTCTGCTACTCGCAGTGGCCCACCAGGTGCCTTTGGGAGCTCACATGCAGGATGTGAAAGCAATGGCCTTCTGCTGCTGCTGCTCCTGAGCACCTGGTCTGCTAAGGCATTAGCAATCTGAGATCAAGGAGGATCAAGATTGGTAGCCATAGATTGACTTCTCCTCCATAAATCTGTCCAAGTCCCTTTTAAAGCTATCCAGGTTAGTGGCCATCACCACCTCCTGTGGCAGCATATTCCAAACACCAATCACACGTTGCGTGAAGAAGCGTTTCCTTTTGTTAGTCCTAATTCATCCCCCAGCATTTTCAATGAATGCCCCCTGGTTCTAGCATTGTGAGAAAGAGAGAAAAATTTCTCTCTGTCAACATTTTCTACTCCATGCATAATTTTATAGACTTCAATCATATTATCCCCTCAGACGCCTCCCTCCCCAAAACTAAAGAGGTCCCAAAGCGCTGCAGCTCTCTCCTCAGCAAGGAAGGTGCTCCAATCCTTCAATCATCCTGCGTTGCCCTTCTCTGCACTTTTTTCTATCTCTTCGATATCCTTTTTTTGAGATGTGGCTACTCAGAACTGAACACAGTACTCCATGTGCTTGACTCACTGTGCTTTATATAAGGGCATGACAATCTTTTGCAGTTTTATTCTCGAATTCCTTTCCTAATTATCCCCAGCATAGAGTTTGCCTTTTTCACCGCTGCCATGCATTGAGTTGACATTCCCATGGAACTATCAACTAAGATCTTCCAAAATCCCTTTCCCTCTGGTCTGTGACTGATAGCACTGACCCCTGTAGCTTGGCAATGTGAAGTTTGGATTTTTTTGCCCCTCGTTACGCGCATCACTTTTACATTTTAAGCTACATTGAACTGCATTTTAAAGGCATTTCTTAGCCCAAGCACTCACCTAATTTATCAAGGTCCGCTTTGAGCTCTTCAAGAATCCTTTGTGGTTCTTACCACCTACATAATTTTGTATCATCTTGCAAACTTGGCCACCACACTACCCACCCCTACTCCAGGTCATTTATGAATAGAGTTAAAGAGCACTGAGTCCCCAAAAGCGGATCCTTGGGGGACACTCACTCTGGCTACATCTCCAGCCATTGTGAGAAGTTCCCATTTATACCCACCCTTTGTTTCCCTGTTCCTCAAGCCAGTTTTAATCCATAGGAGGACTTCCCCTCTTATTCCTTCATTGCTGAGTTTTCTCAACAGTTCTCTGGTGAGGAACTTTTGTCAAAAAGCCTTTTTGGAAAATCCAAGCAGACAATGTCCACTGGTTCTCCCCTTATCCACATGTCTGTTTACACCCTCAAAGCAGAACTCTAGTAGAGCTTTAAAGACAGGACCTGTTCTTACAAAAAAGCCATGCTGATAACTCTTCCCTCAGCAGGTCTCTTGCTTTTCTACATGTTTAATAATTTTATCTTTAATGATAGATTCTACTAATTTACCAGGAACAGATGTCAAACTGATTGGCCTGCATAATTTCCTCGGGTCCCCCCCCTAGACCCTTTCTTTAAAAGACTGGTGTGACATTGGCCATCTTCCAGTCTTCAGGGATGGAGCCTTTGGATTTCTCAGGGATAAGTTGTGACATTAATGTGTGAGAACATCAGCAATTTCATGCTTGGAAGCTCTTTAAGAACTCTTGGATGAATGCAATCTGGGGCCAGGGATTTGGTAGCATTTAGTTTATGAATGGCTGCCAGAACTTCTTCCTTGTCTACCACTAACTTCGCTAGTCTCTGGATTCACTTCCTAAGAAGCTTGGTTCAGGTGCAGGAATTTTCCTCACTCTCCTCTTGGGTGAAGACAGATGCAAAGAATCTATCCAGCTTCTCTGCAATCTCCTGTCACCTTTAGCACACCTTTTGTTCCTTCATCGTCCAACTTGACCTACCGCTTCCCTTAGCTGGCTTCCCTGCTTTTTTTTTTTTTGATGTACTTGAAGAACTGTTTGTTGCTAGTCTTGATGTTCGCAGCCATGCGTTCCTCATAATCCTTTTTTGCCTCCCTTACAGCTAACTTGCTTCTCTTTTGCCACCATTTGTGTTCTCTGCACATTTGTATGTGCTGCTTTTCTATTGGTCGATGGCATTTCTTGGTGGCATGGATCATGTTGGTGCATGCTTGTGTTAATGAAGCTTTTTTTGGCCAAAAGATGTCTTTGTGATCTGTCCTTTTCTCCTTTTAACAGCTAGCTTTTGTAAAGATTTTTCTGTAAATCATGGGATGTGGGAGGGTGATTTTTTCTGTGTCTTGTGATTATCAAGGGACCAAGCTGTCCCGGGGCTGGTGGCCTTGCATATTGGGATGTTTCTGATAATGCAGGAGTAAAATCTTGTTCAGCCTTATTGCTTCCTGTTAATTGGCTGTTCATTTGGGGAAAGGAGGGAGGAGTGACTATATATCTATTTAACTTTTGACTTAAAAGTAACATGAAGGTTAAGAGGTGACATGATAGCCATGTTTAGATATTTGAAGGGATGTCATGTTGGTGAGGAGGCAAGCTTGTTTTCTGCTGCTCCAGAGACTAGGCCAGGAGTACTGGGTTCAAGGTGAAGGAAAAAAGATTCCACCTAAACATCAGGAAAAGCTTCTTGACAGCAAGGGCTGTTCGACAGTGGAATGCACTACCTTGGAGTGTGGTGGAGTCTCCTTCTTTGGAGGTTTTTAAAGAGAGGCTCGATGACCATCTTTCAGGAGTGCTTTGATTGTGTGTTCCTGCATTGCAGGGGGTTGGACTTGATGGCCCCTGGGGTGTCTTCCAACTCTATGATTCTATGATTGAAAAGGAGGGGTGGGGTCAATCGGGATCATTAGCTAATTTACCTATTTTGGACAAAAGCATGATTGGTTTGAAATTGGAACACCACATGGGATTTTTGTGATAAAAAGACAAAGGTTCACAAAGGGATGTGTTCTGTGATACCATATTTCAAAGGCCTGGAATTACCAACGAGATGGCCTCCAGGATGAGAGGTGGGACCCTATCCCTGGACTGGGGGTCCAGCTGTGCCACAGGAAGCAGAGGGAACTTGGAGGAGCATGGACAGTAACCATTCTGTAAGCTTTGCCATTGTTTGCTTATCTGTACGGTGTTAGACAAAGTCTCTTACTTGAGACTAGAGAGCTGTTTTGAGTTTCACAAGTCTTGTCTATCCTTTGCGGCTTGCTAATAAGCTTCTTTCAGCATTACCTTGTTTGATGTTGGCTTCCCTATTAAATTCAATGGACCCGTGGTCACATGCTGCCAGTATAATAGCCTAGCCTACCTTACAATGCTGGTTTGCAGGTTTGGTTCCCAGCTTTGAGGAAAACCTGAAGGTTTGGTAACCAAAATGTCTGAGTGCCTGTTGGAACTTCTTGACCGATTGGAACAGAATGGACCCAACTACAGCTTCAGCTCCACATCCCCTACCCCCATGAGATTCACAACGGCCAAGGAAAGCATTTATTTTATTAGCTGATTTTTTCTGCCCATCAGTTGGTTGGGTGAATAGCAGATGAGAGGCCAGGACAGCAGCCGGAAAGCAGTGTGAAATTATGCATAGACAAAGTGTTTGCAACATGATGCAGAAACAATGTCAAACAAGCATTCAGAAAAAAAATTACAATTTTCTGTGTGTTTGAGGCTCTGCATGTAGTTTGCAACCAGACTGTGATTCAAACAGAGCACTGTCCACCTTATCAGTATTTTCCCTATTTTCCCTATTTTGTATTGCATTTATGCTGACTTCACACATTGCTACATTGTTAGCTGTCTTGTTTTGTTTTGTAATCAAGTTGTTGCATTGTTTCTGTTATGGCTTATACTGGTTTTCTTTATTGCACTGTGTATTTTGTAATGTGCCTTGAGTTTCAGTGACAAAGGCAGACGAGAAGTAGCATATGCAAATAAATAAATGTATTGCTGTGCTGGTTCTGATGGCTTCAAGGTTTTTAGGCACTTTTTTATTGTTTTAATGAGATTTCCAGTGCAATCCTATGAAGATTTACACCCATGGTCATTAATGTATTTCGAAGAGTATAACTGTGCTTAAAATTGCACCGTTAATGTCAACCATCCTGGGAACAAAGTTACCAACAACTGGAGAAAACATGTAACATTCCTTTCATAGAGGCTTTGTGGGTGGAAATGGACAAAAAAATCTTGTCATAATATGGATATAAGTAATAGTACTTACAAAATAACAACTGGCCAAGCCTTTATTAAAGAGACAGGTTGCCTTTTTTCCAGGTTAATGAAAACTACATGGGAAACAAGAGTGTAGGGTACATATTATTTAAATAAATAGATTGAAATATTGTGCAAAAAGAATCCTGATGCAATCATTCATGTGACTGCACCAAGAGTGACTGTTTGCATCATTTTATCAATTAGCAGAAAAATGTCAGTAATACAGAGGAAAAGAAGCAAAGCGTTGAATTAAAAAGGAATTCGACTTATGCATGCTCCGATTCTTCAGTTCATTTCACAAATTCTCCTACTTCGGGAATTAAGGAGGGGCGTAGTGCAGGGCTGGGACAGTTTCTTGGAGAGGTCCTTAATAATAATAATAATATAATCCTTAATAATGGAATATAAAGGTGGCAAATGTGTTAAGCATCATGATCAGATGCCAAATTCTCTCTTATTTGCAGTCCAGTAAAACTTAGGTATCACAGTAAAAAGTAGAAAGATGGGAAAGAGACTGCTGAGGCAGCAGCCTTCTGTTTATGTTAGACTATGTTTATGTATTCTGTAAGGTTTAGATTGCAATCCCCAACAGATAATTAAAGCTACATTCCTCTCCAACAGAATTCAGAGCGAAACAAAACCAGGTTGTCTTTTTCATTTAAATAACTGAAATGACATTCTTGAACTTTTAATGAAAATAATATTAATGTCAGCTTGGCAGTACCTAAGTGAAGGTGATTTATTGCCTTTTTATCTCATTGCATTTCTACATGTCTAAATTACAAAGTATTTCAGATGTTGCAGTAAAAAAAATCACACCCCTCTTTAAAAAATTAATGCTCACAGAGAACAGAATGCTTTGATCATGAAAGCTCAACAATCAAAAAGGTACAGGATTCCTTGTGTGGTGGAATACATAGGACATCACTTTTACACATTGTTGGTTTACAACCCAATCCAGATGGGAGGGGCAAATGGCCAAAGGGAGCAGTGGAGGGCTGTGCCGCTGTGTTTTCCTCCTCCGCCAGTGCAAGCCCCCCCCCACCAGCAGAGGAGGCAGAGGCACTGGGGGCTGGCCATCCCTCAGCTCCACAGCAGCAAAACCCAGAAGTTGGGGATGCTGAAGAGCAATGCTGGCATCCACTTGGAAACTGGTGCATGGAGATTTCCACTGGTGTTCCAGGCTGGGAGTGCCAGTCCCCAGACTTTCAACAATGGGGCAATTTGGGCAGTGGGAGGGATTTAGAGTTTCCCACCCTTCTGCCCCCCCAAAGCCCCTTAGGAAGTGGTGCACTGTTGCAGTCACCGCGCCACCTCCAACCACTTCATCACAACCCCCTCAAACTTGATTGTACTGCGAACTGAAATAAAATGGATTAACTGATTTTTAAAAAGCGATTCTTTAACTACAGTGGCAGATCCAGAGGGTTAAGGTGAGGCAATCTTACCAGGCTCAAAATGAGACCTAGGCCTTGTCACTACCCATGTGATGACATTACTTCCACAAGTGACATCATCACGCTGTGATGTTGATGCCTGGGTCTTGTTTTAAGCCTGGTAAGACCCCAGCTGGCCAGCTGGATTAAACCTGGGGGAGGAGCCCCTAGGTGCATGGGGGATGGGGGTGGGATGAAATCCCCATGGCCTTTCCTCCCAATTGAGCAGAAAAAAAGAAGAAAAAGATCAGGCTCCTGCTTCCACTATTTGCATGTGGTCTGTTAAGGGCTCCAGACAGTGGCGTAGCACCAAGGAGACAGGGGGCGCCGGTGCAGGGGGTGTTCCAGGGCATGGTGTGGCTGGGGCATTCTGGGGCAGGTGGGGCATGGCAGTGTGCAGGGCGCAGGGCCCTGGCTCCAGATGCCAACCTGCAGGGACAGCTATTATTACATGCTTCACCTGGGGCTTGACCAGTGGCTTTTTGTGCTCAGACTATTCAGAGCTCGGGCAGCCAGTTATCAGCAACAACTTCCACCTGCCTTGCACATTGTGAGGACTGTCCTTTGCTTGGCCATGGCAGTGGGGCTAGTTGGGAGGCCCAGACGGGGGATGACAGTGGCCCTTTCAAAATGTTTTGAGTGCAGGAAATAAAATGTCTTCTCCAAGGGGTTGTGCATTACTTCTTCCCCAAAACATTTTATTTGCAGCCTAAAACATTTTAAATGAACCCTCTTTCTAGCAATTCTTTTGGCTGAAACATTTAAAGGTTTCGTTTGTCTGCTGTTCCTTTTAAGTTCACTTATTTTGTCAACAGACGCTTCTGTTTTTGGAACAGATGCCCTGTTTTTGGACGCCCAGCATACGCCCTGTTTTTGGAACATTTCAAAGCATTTTTGAGAAGGGGGGGGGGTAATCTTCACAGCATCAACTACCGAAGACTCAGAGAAATGCAGCATGAGGTTGTGAAGCACAAAGCACTGATTATGTTCACTCACAGGGAAAAACAGGGAAAAATAGAAAATAGCAGCCAGGAATAGTTTTCAGGGAGTGAATGTGAACAAAAAGCAAGAGACTGAAATTTTTTTACAAATATGTTACAAACGTTTTATGGGGATTTGTGCAAAAGGGCCACTAATTCTCAGGCCCCAGCCTGGACGTTTGCCAAGGGCCTCAGAAATTCTATGATTGCCCCTGAGGTAGAACCATTTACAGCTGCCCTTTTGCCTCAGAAAGTGACATCTCATAATTGCCGGCGCTGTCTAAGACCAGTTGAGGGAAGACGGTGGAACTCCTCCAGAGTATATAAGCATTCTTAGCTGCAGGCTGAAGAGGACATCTTGCTCTGATCTAGACAAAATGAAGGGAGGACAACTTGAGTTTGCTTTAAATCCTATTTCTTCCCAGGCTGCCTAGGTGAGCACGCCATCTCCCTCACCTACAGCCATACATATTTCTAATTCTCCAGAGGAGCATGCTATGTTGAAAGCCAATAATTCTTCCTCTTT
Source organism: Sphaerodactylus townsendi (assembly GCF_021028975.2). NCBI lineage: Eukaryota > Metazoa > Chordata > Lepidosauria > Squamata > Sphaerodactylidae > Sphaerodactylus > Sphaerodactylus townsendi. The sequence goes on from NC_059436.1 coordinate 4,715,065, forward strand.
TTGTTAAACCTGACACTTTTGATAAATTGGGCAATCAGGGTGTCTCTGTTCATTCCTTAGTTCTTTCACTTGTACCTCCATCAATCAGGTGCAGCATACCCAAAGTCCTGCTTGCTACAGAAGACATGGCAGGGATATGGTGGAAGAATGGGGAGGAAAAACATGAGACAAGATGTGCCACTACATTACGTAGCAACATTTAAAGGTGTGTGTGTGTGTGGGGGGGGAATTTGTGGGACCGCAATCTTGGATTTCTAGGCCTAGAGTGTATATGACCCTGCTGCACCAAATGGATTTTTTTTGTCTCATCCAGTTTTACTATTGAGAAGGAGGCCAATTGAATGGGAGGCTAGTATCTGAGCTTTGAAATTTGGACTGCAGAAGATTGAACGCTGCTGTGTTCAGAGGTAAGTAGAGTTGCCAGCTGCAACTTGAAGAAGAGGAAGAAGAGTTGGATTTATATCTCCCTTTCTCTCCTGTAGGGGAGACTTAAAGGGGCTTACAAACTCCTTTCCCTTCCCCCCTTACAACAAACACCCTGTGAGGTAGGTGGAGCTGAGAGAGCTCCAAATAATTGTGTTTAGTCCAAGGTCACCCAGTTGGCATGTGCTGGAGTGCACAAGCTAGTCTAGTTCACCAGATAAGCCTTCACAGTTCATGGCAGAGCGGGGAATCAAACCCGGTTTTCCAGATTAGAGTGCACCTGCTCTTAACCACTCTACCATGCTGGCTCTTGGGAAATACCTGGAGATTTTGGGCTGGTGCCTAAGAAGAATGGGATCTGAAAAGGGAAGGGACATCCATTATGAAAAAAATGCCATACAGTCTACCTTTCAAAATAGCTATTTCTCCAAGTGGAGCAGCAGTGGCGTAGGAGGTTAAGAGCTCGTGTTTCTAATCTGGAGGAACAGGGTTTGATTCCCAACTCTGCCGCCTGAGCTGTGGAGGCTTATCTGGGGAATTCAGATTAGCCTGTGCACTCCCACACATGCCAGCTGGGTGACCTTGGGCTAGTCACAGCTTCTTGGAGCTCTCTCAGCCCCACCTACCTCACAGGGTGTTTGTTGTGAGGGTGGAAGGGCAAGGAGATTGTAAGCCCCTTTGAGTCTCCTACAGGAGAGAAAGGGGGGATATAAATCCAAACTCTTCTTCTTCAAGTGTCATTTGATGGGTCCTTCCTCTCTCCTGTTCTTTTTGTAAAATGAAACTACTATAGCCATACCCCAATCATTGGGAATTCAGCCTGTTTCATCTTTATAGATGAATAGTAAGGCTAGGAAGGGTGCCCACCAGCCCTTATTTGCATTTAAAACTTCTGGAGAAATACAATCTAGGCCAGGGGCTTTGGCACTTTTTAAGTGATTTATATATTATTTCACCTCTGCTACAGTCACAGATGGCCATTTTGCCAGATTTCCCACTTTAGGTGAGAGTTGAGAATGTTCTGGACAATCGTATAAAGATTGAAAGAAGGAAACCCACTGGTCTGTTGGAATGCATGAAGACAACATTGGTGCCATCAGAAATCAGTTTCCAAAATAGGGACTGGTTTTTGCTCTTTGCTGCCTCAATTAAATCGGACCATAGTTTTTTAGTGTACATTTTAGTGAGAGAGTCATCCCTTATATATTTTTTTCTTTGAAGCTAACAAAGAGCAGAAGCATCTTTCCTCAAATTTATCTTCAAAGGCATTGCCAACATTCTTGGGTTTTTTAAGCGAAATATTGGCTGTCAATCCCTGTGAGTAGTGGTGGGAAGTCCATCTTCCTCCCAACCCTTGCAGGGATTGACAGCTGACATTTTCCTAACACCCCCCCCCCCAAAAAAAAAGATAATGGTAGCAGCCTGCACAATGTTGATGTAATGTTGAATATTACATTTAAAGAGCTAAAAAATCCAAAAAAAATGGCAATCTGCACTCTTGGCTTAGATGGTGGACTGACCTGGAAGGAGGGAAACCCCAAAGTGAGAGGAAACATCAGGTTTCCTTGCTCTCGCAAGGCACAGGGCTTTCAGGATTAGCGATGCCATAAGTGTAAGTGTGTCTGTACATAAATATCTACTCTGAAGGAAACGTTCCCTCACTGTGCAACAGAGCAGCAGTGTATAATTGGCTACATAATATGAAATTGGGATAGTTTTTTGTGGAGGGATTGTTATACTAAAATATATTGAATAATCCCAAAGTCAGGGTAAAATGATAAGTGAATCTCTTTAGTCCATGGGTTGTAACTGATGAACTGCAGGAAGTTCTGGAGAGGTCTTACGTCTTCACAGGCTCTGAGAAACAACTTTTCCTCACAGCAGCAGAAGTCCCATAAACATTGTGGATCAAAAATCCATGCCAAACAATAGCCACTCTTCTGGCTTTCTCACTGCTCTGCAGGCCATCATCTATGGAATTTCTTCCAGAGAAGCTTTCTACTCCCTCAGGAGAAAAATACCTCATCCCTCTTTTATATATTTTGGGGTTCATTCCCCTACTGTATCCTGTTGACAGCCAACCACTCACTCAGAAAACCATTCACTCAGGCCTTTTCCACAAGGCCATAGATGCGCTTCCACGCCGGCAAGAATTCTGCCGGCGTGGAGGCGGAGGCCGTTCGTATGCACCCGCTAAGTCGCGGTGACCTCAGGAAAGGTTGGCGAGCGGCGAAATCGCATGGAGCAGCTTTCGTCTGCTATCCTTGTCCGACTCACCGTGTCAGCCAACCGTCAACCTGCTGGCGTCGAGCCTTACGCGCTGCCCTCCGACCTCCAGGGGTCGGAGGACAGCTTATAAGCGAATATAATGGCCAGGCAGGCCTACTGACGGAGACATGGTGAGTTGACGGGTGAAAACAGCGTATGTTCCCCGGGCGGTGCTGTTAGCACTTTCGCCACGGGAATGCACGGGCTGTTGCGGGAAAAACAAACCTTTAAAGGGTTGTTTTTCAGGGCGGCCTGACGCCACCCTGGGGGAGGGGGAGTGATGCCAGGTCGGCGCTGCTGCTTAGCAGCAGCGCCGCCTGTGCGAATGGCTCCCTGGGAACGGCGTTTTTACCGTTCCCAGGGCGCCATAAAAAGGCCGTGCGGAAACGGCCTCAGATAAATATAACTGTAACAACCCTGTGAGGAAGGCTAGACTGAGTGTGTGTGATTAGCCCAAGGTCACCCAACTGAGTTTTTAAGCTGAGTGGAATTTGAACCTGGTCCTCCCAGATCATAGTGCAGTACTCTAATCACAAACACCCCATTTGTTTTTGACTACATCTTTAACAATGGTTGAGCTGTTCAACTATTTATCCCTCTTTTATAATTTACTGATATCACTGTTCAACAAGTTTTAATTTACTTTTGTATGCCAATAACGATATCTGAATTCTGAATGCATCTATCATACACAATAACTGAAAGACTGTGCAATTTACAGCTCTGATTGTGATTTTTTTTCTGATTGTGCAATTTATCACAATATCCAAATTTTGGAACTTTGGATAAAAACTAATTGACTTGTTTAGAGAATGTTTTCTTAGCCAAAAGGCCAAAAAGCAATAAATACCAAAATAAACAGAATCTGAAGATGATTCCTTAAAAAGAAAGGCAACAGAGCTATCTTAAGCAAGAGACAAAACATATATTAACCATGTCACCTCTGTATACTCTAACATTTTAGATTGGGTTTTGTTTACTTTCAGTAAGTTAAGAAAGGATGCCAACATCCAACAACTCTCCTCCCTCAGTTGCACATAACTTTTGTAAACAAAGGTATGGTGATCATCCAGAAGGTCAAAGGGGAGCCCTCCTTCTTTTTCACTAGCAGAAAAACTGGTTGGACCCAGTCCATACAATTTGAAAAACCTTTTACTGAGAAAATATTAATTCATCCCACATGCGCTGTTCTTTAGGTTCAAAAATGGTGTTCTCTCTCTCTCTCTCTCTCTCTCTCTCTCTCTCTCTCTCTCTCTCTCTCTCTCTCTCTCTCTCTCTCTCTGGATGGATGGATTTAAATAACTTTCCCCACTTAGACAGTATATTTTGCATCTTGGTCCCATACCAACAATATGTGTGGTCCTTGGCTGTTTTGATTTGGAAATATTGTCATAATTTATGCCTCAGCTGGCCAGTGGTGTGCTGCGTGCAGCTTTTCCTTTGTGGACTTTTACTACATAAATCAGGAACACGCAAGGCATTAGTTCAGCTTTATCAGTCCCTGCATGTATTTTCTTTTCACTGCTGAACAAACAAGATTTATAAACTGCTGTGTCAGTAGCCTTCACAGTGAGTGGCGAGACAAAAATGGCACAAGAAATGGGGGCGGGGGGGATCATCGAGAGCAACAGCAAAGAAGACTGTTCAGAAGTGGGAAATGTACGTTTATAGCATTGCTAGATAGAGGAAATAGCCAAGGTCATCATGGATGTGATCGGATCAGCCTGTACCACAATGCAATGCAAGGAACTGAAAGCGCTAATCTTGGCATTACTTCTCTAGAAGATTATCTTGTACTTTTCTTGTGGAGATAGCCTTGTGGAATCCCAGGAGGAAGAGACCTTGTTAAGGCCTGGCTCATGTCTGAGAAAAATATGTTACCAGTGTTTGTGAATGTGCTATTCCGATCCAAAAATACCAGTTTCTGACACACATTCTGCTTAGGATGCAATGGTAGTTGTCTTTTCCCCAACGACACTAATAAACTTTGATAGACTTATTGATGACTATTTTGCATATAAATGGATAAAAATGCCATGAAAACAAATTAGAAACACCAACAAGAAAAACAGGCAAAATAAAAAGCGGTTCATAGCGCTCATCGCTCATCAGCTGGTAGTCAGCTTCAAATGGCTGCTAGCAACCTGCTCCTATAAATGGGGGTAAACAATGCAAACAGCTCAACATCCCATTAATTAATTGGCTGCCTGATCACCTCTGGTGAACTGGAGGTGAGCTCATCTGGCAGGTCAAACATCCCTATACCTTAATAATTACGCTGAAACTTCGATTTGTGCAAAATGCTAAAGCTCAGCTGCTGGATGGAGCCTATAAAAATATGCACACTTCCCCTTCCTTGTTTTTGTTTTATGACAGATTCCTAATGCATTAGGAAACAACCAAGTAAATCAGAATGACAAATCCAGGGGAAAATTCCAATGAGGCAATTTCAAAAGCAGCCCTACTCCTGAGCGTCGGTTTTATGATCCATTCTTCCTTTCAGGAAGCAACAAAATGACGTTTAAAATCTATATAGCTTTCTGCGCCAAGGAAGAAGAAAATCAGAATGTGTAGATAGTCTCTATTTAAACTCTTGTTTAAGATGCTCTTATTAATATGCAAATTGGGGCAGTACTTGAGGAGCATAGTATAAGCAACCAGAGTTGATGTGCTTCTGGGAGTCTTTCCAGACCATTAGATTCTGTGAAACCAAAAAGTGTGACTTCACATGCCGTTAATGCACTTGGAGAGTACAGTTTGTTGATCTCCACAATTCTTAACTTTGCAATGACAATATTCTCACACTGTTGCCAAATTACTGGGGAGTAGGGGGAGGGGATAAGTGCCTGGCTTGTTCCTGAACCTTCAGACTGGTTTCGTGTGAAGACATCATCAAATAAAGGGTAGTATTGTAGGGATTGTAATGGCAGGTCAGGTCAGGATTGGCGAGAGTTTAGTTCAAATATCTGCTCAACCATGATGTTTCTTGGATCACCAGGACTCACCACACTGTCTCTCACCTTAATAAACCAGGAAGGGTTGTAGTGAGGAGACATGGGCAAGGTAACTATGTGCCTTGGGCTCATCAGAGGAATGGTGGGATAAAAGTGTAGCCAACTGAAACTATTTTTTTTTAAAAAAAACCCTTTATTTTACTGTTGTGGCCATAGGCTGCAACAGCATACCTATAGCAAATAGCATATAATAGCAAATAGCATATAACAAAACATGGCAGGATAAAAGCAATACAGTAATACTAAAAATAACTATACACAAAATATGTTTATTTATTTACTGTACATTTATTTCCTGCTCATCGCCCAAGTCCCAGGGCAGGGTACAATCATAAAGCACCATAAAAATACAATAATAAAAGCACTTTTAAAACTCTTTTAAAAACCATCCCCATCCCCCACCCTAACCCACCCTCCTTAAAATCCATACTCATCCACCCTTCTTAAAATATATAAAAGAGTGGGGAGACACCTCCCAGAAGGAATCCCATGTAAGCCTGGGTACAGAGAAGAAGAAGAGTTGGATTTATATCCCCCTTTCTCTCCTGTAAGGAGACTCAAAGGGGATTACAAACTCCTTTCCCTTCCTCCCTCACAACAAACACCCTGTGAGGTAGGTCACCTAAATTCCTGCGGAGTTGGCACTGGCAGACCTCCATTGGGAGAGTGCTCCAGAGTGCCAGGGCCACCACCAAGAAGGTTTTCTGGGCAGCCCTCCCCCAAATCTCAGAAGGTGATGGAGTTGCCACGAAGGGTCCTCTCCCAACTGACCTCACCACCTGGCAGGTCTATGTAGATAGAGATGTTCCTTCAGATGTATTCGGCTTGGGCAGTATAGGGCTTTATATATCTGTTAGCATGGCCTTTATCCTCTGCCTTATGAAATATTGGATTTCATATTATTTCTCATACTGTGTGCTACAAAATGCCAGTTTCCATGTTTGTATGGGTGGATAGCAGAGTGTCCAAGCTGAAAGCAAGCCTAAGGCAAAACAGTCTGTTTGCAGATATTAGATCTATGAGTTACTCCAGTGATACAATCTGGACGCCTCATAACAAGGACATGCATCTTTGATTATCCCACCCTGCCAGAGTACTCCGTTAACATAATGGAATCTGTAGAACTCCTGAACACCACACCTCGCTAAGCTGTTTTTTAAAAGCCCCTGGTACTGTGCTTTTGAGAAACTATTACCTCTAACAATTGCCTCCTCCCTGCATTTCCCCCACCTATCAGATACGATCTCCTTAACAACAAGATCCCTTCCTGATTCACTCAAGCCTCAGCCAAATTTGAATACTTTAGGCAGAGACTTCAGAAAGCACCTCTGCATAAACCATTCAAGGTATCAGTGATATAATCTAGGATGAATTGACCCCATTGTCCCGGGGAGTAGAGACAATAGATAGAGCTGCTAATTAGCTCAACCCCACAAGTCCAGCAAGGAAACCCCAAGCAGTTGCAAAGAAACAAAACCTAAGTTTGAATTTCCCACCTTACCTGTGCAAAGGGGTATAAAAATACTTCACACCAGAGCCTCAGTGCTCATTTCTAACCTGAACCTCCCTTGGATAAGTTGGTGTGAGACACGATATATCATCCTTCGCTTGGGTCCCTATGCTGGCATAGAGATTCTTGCCTTCTTCTGCAGATTTATGTAACGTATAATTCCCCTGCTTCCCCAACTCCCATTCTATCATCCAACCTATCTTTTCCTCCCTATCTATATATCTAGGAACTGTGTGTATGTGCCTTAATGTCTCACTGTGTAATTGTGTGCAACCAAAACTTATATAAAGATATTTAAACTGCAATTTGGTCTCTTGTGAATTCTCTGTGGATGCGTTTCAAGCCATTTCTGGTATACTTGTCTAAAAAGATCCCTTCCCAGGCTACCTCTTGCATTGCCAAGCCGAGTAATTCCCCATTGCTATATAAAAATAAGTTCGTATGCTGTTAAGCTGGGTAACAGATTAGTACCAGCTCCTTGAACTGGGCCTGATAGTGAATAGGGAGCCAGTACAGTTCCCTTAGGACTTGTGTTATATGCTGACAGCCTGAGATATCCACTAGCAATCCCACCCTGTCCAAGATCTTACCCAAAAAGGGGATGTTGGCCACCAAAAAGTAGTTGTTAGGCACCATTGGATCCAGAGTTGGTCTCTTCAGGAAAGGGCAGACCACAGCCTCCTTCAAGTCAGATGGTACCTCTCCCACCTCCAGAGAGGCATTAACAACTTCCTGGATGCACCCAGCCAACCTGTTCTGGTTAGTTTCAGTTAGCATTCTGACTGCTGCTGAAGTTCTCAAATAGCCTGCAAAGCATGCTGGAACAGTCCCTTTTGGATGTCACCAAGACACACAAGACAGTGTCCAAATCTGCTTTCTCCAGGCATGGCTGCCGCTGGGGAACTATTCTGGAATCCAGTGAGCAAGGAAATATGAGAAAGGATATCTAAGGTTATTAAACTCTGTGACTGAGATCTATTTTTTAACACAGAGCTAGCAGTTTCCAAAGGTTGGGAAAGATGCTTCCAGTCACATCTAGCTTTTCCTATCTATCAAGAACACAACAGAGAAAGCATGCACAGATTGGCAGATTTTCTGCTCTCTTAAAATGCAAATCAGGCAATTGCTTCTGTTCCAGCTGTCAAGCCTTTAAAATGAACTTTATATGATCTTCACAAAAAACAAGGCCGGCTCTGTTTGCCAACAGTAGTGACAACATCACCACATTTGACCCAAAAATGTTAGTGTTAGACTGAATATTCTAAAAACATTTATGTCTAGTGCGATTAATTTCTTTGTTAGCTCCACATGGTTCCTTCCTGGAATGGAAGACTGGAAGTGTAATATAGATATATATGTTACACAATGGGCTGAATCCAGTCAACTTCTGCTTCTTTCACCTGTAGAAGAGAGTCCCGCTTTGACCATGAAAAAGGCTACATTGGAGATGATACATATACAAAAGCCACGTGAAGATGGAGTTGCAGGAAAGGTTTCCAGGTAGTGCCAGGCAATACCTGACAACTGGTGAAAAATGATGGGGGGAAGCATCCTGAGAGAAAAAAGGAAAACAAATATAAGGTCTTGTCTACTTATAGGAAATTCTTATCATAGAGTCTCCATGGCCCTTTCCGCACGGGCCAAAGAATGCCCCTGCACTGGCAGTAATTCTGCTGGTGGAGGGGTGGGGGCCGTTCGCACTGGAGCGTGCGAGCGGCCCCTGCAGAGGCCGGCGCAGGAGAGGCGGCTCCACACGGAGCCGCCTCTTCCCTGTCCCTGGAGGTCGGAGGGCAGTGTGGGCGGGGCTTAGGAGGCCAGCAGGGCAATGAAGGCGACGAGGTGAGTGGGAGAGGGACGGGGGAAACAGCATGTTCCCGGCGGTGCCGTTCGCACCGCACCGCGGGGAATGCCCTGTGACCTTGGAGGCAGCCTGACGCCGCCCTGGGGGAGGGGAAGGGGAGCCAGGTCGGCGCTGCTGCGTTTTCACAGCGCCGCCTGTGCGAACGGCTCCCTGGGGACAATGTTTTTGCCGTCCCCAGGGCGCCATAAATGGCCTGTGCAGTCAATTCCTAGAGCTAGCTGTCAGTGACAAAGGTTAGCTCAAGGTTTAACCTAAAATGGTAAGAAGTAACTCCTTGTAGGTAGACAATGCCTTCTTTTTCTTTTAAATTTTTCTTATGGCAGTGGACAAGGGGACCTGGGGGTCAAGGATTCTCCATCCTTACCAAAGGCTTGGCAGACCAAGTTGCAGGAAGGAGGGGTATTGTGTGCAACTGAGCTAGCCAAATATTTTCAAGTTTTTAAAACATTTAAAGGTCTTTTACCCAGTATGGTATAGTGATTAAGAGCGGTGGATTTTATTCCCCACTCCTTGACATGAGCGGCAGATTATAATCTTCAGAATGGGGTTTGATTCCCCACTCTACATAAAGTCTTCTCGGTGACCTTGAACTAGTCACAGTTCTCTCAGAATTCTCTCAGCCCCTGTTGTGAGTGGGGGGGGAGGCAATTGTTAGAAAGCTCCTTGTGGCAGAGAATAGAGGGATATAAAAACCTACTATTCCTCTCTTTCCTCTAAAGTAGGCAGTCTTATCCCCACATTGCAGGTGTGAGAGGGCTACAGGACTAACAGTGCATTTCTAAACAAGGTTCAATGGAGTTAGAGTTGTGGTGCAAATGTCTCAAGCTACCAAAGCGAGGTTCAAACTAGAGACTTCCTGACACATAGCTCTGATTCGTAACCTTCATGGTACACCAGCTCATGATGAAACATTTTCTGACATGAACCAAGTAGAGAGAATGACAGTAGAGATATACGAATATGCCCTTCGAATTTCTTTTTGCTTTGCTATGTTGTCTCTATGAACCCTTCTGTCCTTTTTCATTACTTTTATTCCTGATTGCAGTTCTTCCTTTATGATATTTGAATGCCTTTTATACATCATTTTAACCCAATTCATACAGGGGCAATGCAAAAATGATGTTAAAAATTGCATAAATTCAACAGAAAAAAATCAGCACAAGGAAACTGGAAGTGGTGCAAAATGAAGCCAGATGCACGGGAAACAATTAAAATGAAAAATGGGATTTTCAGGTTAAAACAAACTCAGTTTACCTCCTCAATACGAAAATGATGAACTGATTTTCCTGCCCCTGTTTCTGGGAAAGGAAGGGACTGGTACTTTGGCGGAAACTTATGGAGAGAACTTTGGCTCCAAGAAGTACCTTTACTTTATCTACTTCATATTGCCTGATATGAGTGGAGGAGTCATTAATGAACCCTGATTATTAGATTTTTTTAAAGCTGTCAGGACACTGCTGACTTATGGAGAGCTCATGGGGTTTTCAAGATGAGACATTCAAAGGTGGTTTGTCATTGCCTGGTGTTAGCACCCTGGATGTCTTTTTTGTCCCCCATCCAAATACTAACCAGGGTGGACCCTGCTTAGCTTCTGAGATCCTAACTATGCAGGAATAGTGCAGGTTACTTGCTGTGAAAGAGGAGAACCTGGTGAGCACCCTGAGGCCTGTTAGACTGAGAGGAAGTTTCCTAATCTTCTCCCTCATAGTTTACTAGTCCAAGGGCCCCCTTGATACTGGTCCAGAATTTCAGCTGAATCCTGATGCTTTCTAGCTTGGGGTGAGGGTGATGGAAGGTCAGCACTACTCAGTGTTCAGGCAATGACAAGCAAGGTGTGCCCTTATATGTGCCAAGGGAGGGACCCTCTGAGCCAGGGGTGCAACTGCTCCTTATGAAATGCCTGGCAACTCCATAGACGAAAGCTTGGATAGGTAGGAGTGAATTCCTAACTTTGTATTTTTAAAAGAACTCTTCCAGTGTCTGAGGTTTCTACAGACATTAAAAAAGATGGAAACTTGGTTGTTCTGTTCAATTAGTGTTGCCAATCTCCAGGTGAGTCCTGGAGAGCTCCTGGAATTACAACTAGTCTCAAAGACTACATGAATAGCTTATTCTTTATTTGTTCACCTGAAACTTTTATTCCAGTCCCGTTCCAATTCTGGATACGATTGTGCTTTAACAACTGTCACAAAAGCTTTACCTACCAGGCTCTTTCTTTCATAGCCAAAACCGAGTGGTGGTCCTTTGTTGAGGCGAAAATCCATGAAATGGGTCTATCCTTGGATGCATTGGTTTTAATGAATGCCAATGAGCTAAAGCTGACTATCAAAAAGAGATTGTATGATCTCGAGTATAGTCACCTGATGCAGTAGGCTAATAAACTTGCTCTCCCTTGCACTTGGGTATACCATTAAAAACCCTATAACATGGCTAAAGTATTTCCATTTGGTCTTAGAACCCACCATACCCCTGACCTCAAGTTAGGTGCAATATTCTCCCTTCAGCTACCACTCAGGGCAGAATACAGAAAGTGCCTTTTAATGAAAGATTTGTCCCTGCAGTTCAGTTTATCAAGAATCAATCCAACATGTGATATTAATTGCCCGCTACACATTTAGCTAGGAATAAATATCTAAACCTTGGTTAAAACCCCCCCCATTGGATAATATTAATCTATCTCATTTGTGGTAACGATGTTGGATTGTGGTTCTGCAAGTGTATTGAAGCTTACAACTTTTTTTTTTGTGCTCTGTCATCAGCAAACGGTTATAACTGTACTGGAGATTGTATCATTACACTGAGGTCGCCATTTTTCTGGTATATTGCTGCTGTTTTAATTATGCCATTAAAGGTTTATATATATTCCAGTCCACGTTCGAATTCTGGGATACTGATTGTGCTTTGCTTTAAACAACTGTCACCAAAGTGCTTTACCCTACCAGGCTCTTTTCTTTCATAGCCAAAACCGGAGTGAGTGGTCGCTTTGTTGAAATGAAAATCCTAAGTGAAAATGGGTCTATCAGCGGATGCATTGGTTTTAATGAATGCCAATGAGCTAAAAGCTGGACTATCCAAAAAAGAGATTTGGCCTTGATCTTTCGAAAGTATAGTCACCTGATGCAGCAGAGCTAATAGCAGCTTGCTCTCCCTTGCACTTGGGTATACCCATTAAAAACCACTATACCACTTGGCCAAAGTATTTCCATTTGGTCTTAGAACCCAAATTGCGACGAGCCCTGACCCTTGCCAGGTGCAATATTCTCCCTTCAGCTACCACTCAGGGCAGAATACAGAAAGTGCCTTTTAATGAAAGATTTTGTCCCTGCAGTTCAGCTTACGAAGAATCAATCCAACATGTGATACACACTGCCCGTTACACGGATTTAGCCAGGAATAAATATATCTAAACCCGTGGATTTAAAACCCCCCCCATTGGATAATATTAATCTATCTCAATTGTAGTAACTTGATGTTGGATTGTGGTTCTGCAAGTGTATTGGAAGCTGGCTAACTTTTGTGCTCTGTCATCAATAGCGGTTATAACTGTACCTGGAGATTTGTATCCATTACATAATTGAGGGTCGCCATTTTTCTGGTATATTGCTGCTGTTTTAATTATGCCATTAAAGGTTTATATATATATTCCAGTCCTGGAGAAAATGGCTGCTTTGGAAGGTGGAATGCATGACATTTTATTCTACTAAGGTCCCTCCCCTCCCTCAACCCCACTCACCCAGGTTCCAACTTCAAATCTCCAGGTAGTTCCAATCTAGGGCTGATTCCACATGGGCTAAAAACAGCGGTGTGAAAATGGTGTGAAAACAGTATAAACCCTTTTACACTGTTTTAAACCCTTTTACACCATTTTCACACCGTTTTCACACTGCTGTTTTTGGCCCATGTGGAATCAGCCTAGGAGGTGGCCACCCTATGCTCAGTGTAATTCTGAGGCAATAGTTTGGTTAGTGGAGAGACAAAATAGGATTCTGCAGCAATTCCTACAGATGCTGCTTCTTGCCTCTGAGCTTCAGCAGTCCCCCTGTCTCTCCCAACAGATTTTGTCAACTGGGTTCTTGAACACACATGAATGCCCATGAAACTGCCTTCTACTGAATCTCATCCTTTGTCCATCAAAGTCTGAACTGATTATTCAGACTGGCAGCAGCTTTCCAGGGTCTCAGGCAGAGGTCTTTCACATTGCCCACTGATTGGTCCTTTTAAGTGCAGTTGTCATGGGTTAGAACCTTTTCCATTCAAACCAGAGACTCTTCCATTGAGCCCCAGACCACAACAGGCAATGGTGGTTGAATAGTCCACTTCAACACTGATGTAAAATAAACTCCCCCTGCCCCCGCCAACATAACATCTCACTGCTTACATCTTTTAAAGCACTGTTTCTGGGTCAGGAGCAGACAATCTTCAGTAGCTACATCTATCATCGTCATTAACATAAGGCTTTTTCCACGCTCAAAGCAGTTTTCTCAAAAACCCAATGAATAGTTCACTGTGTTGATTCCGCCTTCTAATCATTCCCATTATCAGTGGGCTGAGTCAAATATAAAAGGGGCAATGTTCTTCAGTGTATGTTGTTATCCAGCTTCCCCAATGGCAGATGGCACTGCTTCCAAGAAACAAGCCAGTTTTTGCAAGGGTAATGAGAAGATTCTTCTAGAACAGTGAGCATAACAAGGTGTTTTCTGTCACTGAAGACTTCTTCACCAGTGCAAATTATGGGATGCAGCCTGTGCTGATTTGCTGCACTAGCAGTGAAGCCTTAAAAGAATATTCATTAAAGATTCAAAGTGGCTTTATGAGCCTTGATTCAAATTTTGATTGTTGTGGTGGTTTTATGTACATCTTTGGCATGAGTAACATACCTGGAATTTGGCCTGAAATTGCAGTCATAAACCCTTAAGTATTTACCATTATTTCACTGCATCTACCACTGCATACACTAAACTACCTTGACCTATGTTAGTTACTGTAATGTTCACAAGACAGAATTCAGGCAACACCCACACATAAACAAAAACACCACTCTGGAGAAATCTTGTTCATTTGATCAAACATTTGGGTTTTGTCAGCATTCCATGTGTTCCAGGTCTTTGATTGAAGGCCCTTTTTTCTTCCTCTTATATTTGCCCTATTAGTGATGTATGAATGGTTAATTTATGGGGTATTATAGTTTTAATCGGATAATTTTATTCCCCCAGATGGATTTAATAGCACAAAGTTATTAATTAGATGATGCTTATTGTTATTTGTATGGTTTTATATTTTGTTTTATGGCTTGTTTAATTGGTTGTTGTAAGTCATCCTGAGCCTGCTTGGGAAAGCCAGCCTATTAAACAAACAAACAAAAAAGTTTTCTTTGAGATGCAAAACTTCATACACTCACTGAATTTCATTGGGGTGGGGGGAGGGATCAAAAACAATTAGAGAAGCAATAAGAACGTTCTGAGAAATGCCATAAGCCTTCTGGGCACTGTTGGTTGGCCTTGAAGCTTCCAGATGTTTAGATTGGGTGGGGGAAGATTTCCATTTCACTTCTGGCAAAATTCCCATCATCCCAATGGAAATTGATTAATTATAAGGATATTCCCAATCTGCTATACCAACAACTGGCAGAGCTCCTGGTTTTCTTAATGATGACCATAATGCTGCAACGGTTCTATGCACCAAAATCCACTGATTGTGATTGGCTCACACATAACTCTTGACTGGATTATAACAAGAATGTAGAGACAGGAAAAAAGAGGTCAACCTTTTTATCTCCCCAGATGTTATTTCCAAAATCTTCAGTCAGTGAGCCTTCTCTCAAGGTTTCTCAAAAAGATAACTTGCCTAAAGTGCCAGAAAAAAATGATTCAACTATATCTTCCCTCCCCCAAGAAGTGTGAGAGCCAGAGTGGTGTAGTGGTTAAGAGTGGCAGAATCTAATCTGAAAAATAGTGTTTGATTCCCTACTCCTGCACATGAAGCCTGCTGGATGACTTTGGGCTCATCACAGTTCTCTCCAAACTCTTTCATCCCACACAGAGGCAGGCAGTGGCAAACCACCTTTAAAGGTCTCTTGCCTTAGGGGGTTTGATGGCGCATACACACACACACACACACACACACTAAGGGCCATAAAATCATATGAGGATATCAGGAGGTGGTCACTCAATGGGGACTTCATCTGGTCCTTTCTGCAAGAACCAATTAAACTGGAATAACCCTGGTAAAAAACCTGGGGTTGGGGCGGGGGATAACTTCGCATGGATCCCGATCCTAACACAAATCCACTCTGCAGTTCCCACCCCCACCCTCCAACCCAGGTTTTTCAAGAATCGTGTTATGTGCGATTCTTTTTAGAAAGGTTGGGTTGGACCGCAGAGTGAACAGCCCCAGGTGGGAGGAGTGTTACTCAGCCACACCTTATTTTGTTTGCCCTCCCTGCCTCTCTCGTGCATGGCCGCACAGGAGAACACAGACATCCAGAGACATCTGTATAGCTGCTGGGGTTGTCCATGACTGGCTGCATTGCTATGCAGCCAGGAGAGGCAGGTACAGTAACAACAGACACACCTCCATGCGAAAGTGCGTCAGTCAGCTGCGTTGGCTCTGGGGCTGCCCACTCGGAGCCGTACAAAAGGCCCTGGGTTGCACCAGGCTCATGTACCCCAGCTGTACCCCATGTTTCTTGGTCTGTGCGAAAAGGGCCTCAGTCCTTCACGATTTAGGTATTTGGAAGACATATCCTTCACTTTTTGGCTACTTCCAGGCATAATCAATTCATGAGTAATGAATCACATACAAAGTCAAGATTGATTTATAGAGAGATTGTTCATTTGTCTTCATTATTTATTTTCCCTTCATTGGTAAAATCATCTACTATTTAACATCCTACCCTAACTTACATTCTGAGGGAGAAATCAAGGTCTGGATAACAGCAGCAATGTCTCTTTGTTATAGCTCTTTGGATATGACATTTCTAAATGAAATAATATTGTTGTAAACGATTCTGGTTCTTTTCCATAGGGAGGGAAGTTTAAAGATGGAGAGCCATTAAGGGAAATACTTCTCTATATGTCTTTTCTGCTTTTATTCGATTATGAAAAGGACCATCAAGCGAGAACATTGGATTGACAGAAACAATGTATGTGCTGCACAGTCTGTTTAAAATGCCCTTACAATTGTTTGCCTTAAGCCAATAAAGCAACTTTCATTGGTATGAATATCTGCCAGTATCATCTATGCCAGTTTATGTTCTGTTGCTGAAGAAACCATTAAACCCAAGGATGAAATATATTCATCCTTCTTATAAAGATTAAAAACCAAAATTGACACTATGCTCCTAGCCAAAGGAGAGCAGATACACATGCTATTTGTTTCAAAATGAACCCCCTGAAGCATTCAAAAAGGAATAAAGAAAGCTCTTCATGGACCGTGTAACATATTGTACAGGATTGTCTGTTGGAACTTATCAGCATTCCACTCTGAAAACCTTCACCACTGGGAGTAGTTGTGCCCATAGGGGTTAGCAAACTGGCAAACACAACCGATTCTTTTGCTCCCTGCTGACAGACCAGCAGTTCACTTGGCTGAACAATGATGAACAGAGACAGCTATGGAACCACCTCTTGCACAGAGACTCTGGCATGTAGCCACATGTCACAATGGGATCACACCACCAGATTGTTCTGTAAGGAACTGTTCAAAGTTAGACGTCGAGTTTTATATTTCATTTTTCTACTTGTTCTGAAGAATTCTGTGTTGCATTGTCCTCTTAACACTATGATTCCCTGAGTATGTGATACAGAAGCCGCTTGCCTTCATTACAGAGGCAATAATGGACAAAAAGGTAAGCTGGGAAAGGGGAGTGAAGATCTTTTGCTGGTTTGTTTGGGCTGGGCACGATGCAAAGGACCTTCGCTCCTTCAGCTCTGGGTCTGTGGCTCCTCAATTGTTCTTATGGACAAGTCAGCAATTGAATCCAGACCCACTCGATTCAGATTGTTGTTTTTGTTTACTTTTGGTTTGAGCTACATTATATTTAGAGGTGGTGGATGTAAGCTGCTTTGGGTCCCATTGGGGAGAAAAGTGAGATATAAATACTGAACAAACATAAAAAAATATTTACAATAGAACATAGACAGAAAGCCTCTCTACTTGGGGGGGCAAAAATATCCCTTAGATTTTAACCTAAATAGTGATACTAACTGATGAAGTTGGTTCCATCAAGACATGAAATATCCCTATTAAGGAGTATGAACTCTGGGGTAGTGTTCCTTACAAATACGTATTGAAGTACAACATAAAAATAGTTTTTTGGGTGTGTGCGTGCATGTTGAAAATGTGCATTTTTCTGCAGGCCATTTGGCATTCTCTTTTTGCAGTTAGACCTTTGGCATGTTCTCCATATCAGCCCTGCAGCTTGGCAACAACAGTAGCCAAGGCTGTGGACAGAAGGAGGAATCTGGAAGGGAAAGCAAATCAGTGGCACTTTGTCTTGGGCTTTTAGACTTTGGAATGGGATATCTTCTCTGGGTTTGTATTCTGTTGGTAGCAAGATAGCAAGGTTCAAGCAGACTGACAAGAAAGAAGCCGAGTAGGATCCAAAGATCAAGGCAGAAGTCAAAACTTGGAGACTAGAGATCTTCACAAGAGGCAAGCAGGCCCTAGATGCTGGAGCTCAACCAGCTACTCTCTAGGCTGAAGCACAGGCTGGTTAAAAGAAGATGTTGAACCAGAAAGGGCTGGAACTCAATCACAGGATTATATAGGGAACTTATAGCCAGGCCTGTGCCCTAGATCCTGCAAAGATCTAGAGTTACCTCTTCCTCCTGAGATAGGCTAGCACATGGGAGGCCCCAAGTTTCTGAGCAAGTGTAACCCCTATGCTAAGAATGGGATGATCCAGAAAGGGGTGAAGTCTGAAAAGAAGCAGAAGGCTGCAGAACTCATGAGGTTGGAGGAAGCAAGGCTACCAGGCTGGGACCTTGATTGATTTTTATAAGCCCTTAACACCTTGTTTAAGGTAACTGCAATGTTGTCGGGATCTAGTGGGAAGGGAGTTGTTTATTTTTGCTATATTGTAAATGTTAGAATTTATTGTTTCAGGGTTTTTGTGTATGTAAATGGTGAGAGTTTTTCTGGGGACCTTCAACATCTTGAATCCGGTTCACCAAGCCTCTGGAGTCTCCATGAGTCAACCACCAGCAGGAAGAATGAATTTGGCATTATCAGACTGTAATTAGAAGGACTTGGAATGAAACTGGAACAGGACCTTGGAGTGTTAAGTTAAATGTTAATGTTTGATAATTGTCATATGTAAAAGAAAGTAAACCATTTTGTTTAAAATTTAGTTGTTGCAAACTCCTTCCAAGTTCTGCCCCACAGAACCCACAAGCTGAGGTTACACAAGCACCCCTCTGCATGGTCCAAGCTTCAATTCTGGCCCACTGATTTATTCCTGCCAGATGACACTGATTCTATGGGAACTGGGACAAAAGTCTGCTCTTGGAGAGAAAGCATGGAGGCTTCCATAAGAACTTCTGTACATGACTTTAGACATGGTGGAAGTAGGGTTGCCAACTCTGGATTTGGCGATTCATGGAGATTTTGGGGTGGAGCCTGAGGAAGGTAAGGTTTAGGAAGGGGAGGTATCTCATTAGGGTGAAATATCACAGAGTCCAACCTTTATAGTGTCCAATCAACAAAGTAGCTATTTTCCCTTGGGGGAACTGATATATGTAGTCTAGAGATCAGCTGTAACTTTGGGAGATCTTCAGGCTTCACCTGGAGGCTGGCAACTTAAAGTTGAAGCCATTGGCAGAGACACTTCTGAGGTAACTTCTGAGGTGTCTTATGACTTTTCTCAATGATTTTTACCATAGAGATAAGTTGATTTCTAGAGCATAGGTTACCAACCTTTTCAAACCTGCAGGTAGTTCTGAAATTCTCCCATAGGGAGGGAGGTGTAACTACCAAATGGCTGCCACAGGAGGCAAAGTCAATCCCAAAATGTCAGGGAGTGAGGTTTCACACAACTCTAAGACTGTTTCCGCACAGCCAAGGGAGAGAGCCTGCACCGGCATTGATCATGCCAATGCAGGCTCTGGGGCCATTCGCACAAACGGCCCCATGGGATGCACAGCTGTTGGAGCAGGCTCCGCACAGCTGCGTATTCCCCTCCCAGGCCCCAAATGCCTCCTTACCTCCTGCTGGCAGCCATTGCTCTGATGTCACTTTGCTGCCGCTCTGACATGCCTCCATGGCCAGAGCAACGGCTGCAGCTACGGAGGCCAGGGGGTGTGTCTCCTGGCCTCCTCGGAGTGACAGCAGAGCAACAGCTGCCAGCAGGAGGTAAGGAGGCATTTGGGGCCGGGGAGGGTAATACGCCGGCTTCCACCCGCTGCCATTTGCATGGCAGCAGATGGAAGCCGGCGTTTGCAGGAAAAATCGCTCCCCGAGCGAGTATTGAAAACACCATTTGAGCAGGCACAGAGCGCTGCTGCATCGATTTGGCAGCGGCGCCTGTGCAAAGGGTCCCCGCCAAAATGGTGTTTTACCAGGCTGAAGCCGTTGTTTTCAGCCCGTGCGGAAACCACCTAATATAAATGCTTCAACATTTCATGCAGGAGTTCTATTTAATAAAATGCCTTTTTCAATGAGCATATTGTTTAAAATCCTTATGCTGTAGTGCCAGCTGCTGCCAAAGCAATTTAAAAAGAAATTTGCACAGCCAATCAGATCTCCAGTGTCTAGTCAAAGCCCTGATGGGCAAAATAGCTACATAGATTGAGTTTGCTTAGGCCTGCCCTGAGTTCCAACTCTACCCCACACCACCTCTGGGTGTAAAAGCCAGTTTCCACAAGTGATAGTCAGTGTGCTAGTGTGGCATTTAGTTGATATATGCAGTTGTTCCTCTCTGTATCAAACAACTAAGTACTAGGTTTAGATGTGTTGTTCCATCTGTCTGAGGAGAAGATTATTTCACAAGATGGCATCTTTTTCACCATAATTGTTGACGACTAGTCCAAGGATCATCACAATGATGACATTACTCTGTTCCATTCTGCACAACACAAATAAAGCATCTTTAAAAAGCATTTTGGGGTGGAATTCCATACAGTTTTTTTTCCTGAGACCATTTGGAAGACATTTTACTTTTGTTCAAAATGGACTTTTCTGAAAATGCTTAAAGCAGTGACTTTTTCCCCTGAGGTCACTTTGAAAATGTTTCATGCTTGCTGTATGGAGAGCAGAAAACGTTTATTTTGCCTGCCTGACTTGTGACAGCTCTCACTTTCAATTTGTGCAGCTCATACCCACCATTTTCTGCCGCTTCAGGCTTCTCCATGCCACCCTCCATTTGCATAAGGTTCCCATGGGCATTTGCTCTGCTTGCAACTGATCTGCCTGCCATTTCCATTTGTGAAGTACATGAATAAAGTTAGTTTTCACTGCCAACTCTTTGCATGTGTCTTTTTCCTTTTTTGCAATGTGTCTTCGAAGCTATGAAGACTCAAGTCTTTGTAGTTTTGAAGACACCTCATAACAAAGCAGAGCAAACATCTGTGGGAACCTTCTGGGTACCATGGAGAAGCCTGAAGCAGCAGAAAATGGCAGGTAAGAGCGGCTCAAACCAAAAGTGAGAGCGGGGCAGGAGGAGTCGACAAAGGAACCATTTTCCTTTGGAAAGTTTGTTTGTTTTTCTATGGTATGCGGACAAAAAACCCCAAAACGATTCTTTTTAAAATGTCTGCAAGATTATTTATTTGTGTTGCGCGAAATGGGCCTTTGTTCCTCTTTCAGGCCCTTTCCCCACTTACCTTAAGCCCCGCGCTACTCTCCTCAAGTCGCGTGGGGTCCCCCGGCACTCCCCACTACAGGGGCAGCGACAACGCGCCCCCTCAGCGCGCAGCATCCCTGGTGCTCCTCAAAACGGCACCTTTTGATGACCTCGCACAGAGTGTGGGGTCATGGGGATGCCCGGGCGCGTGCCAGAGATGCCGCGCACTGAGAGTAGCGTGCAGCAAAAGGCAGCAAAGGTAAGTGGGGAAACGCCCTCAGTTTCTCCACTATAAACCCAAAAGAAACCGGATCTGCCTTATGTGGGTAAAGTGTGAGATTTGAGAAGATTTTAATTTAAGACAAGTTTGAAAACAAAAGAAAAATCGTGCAGAGGAGCATTTATCATCAAAGGAGTGTGAATCACAATGTACAGAAGTGAAATATTTTTACTGCAAAGTTGTCTTGTAGCAATAACCACAGCAGCAGCTTGGCCACAAGACTGCACTTCTACACAAGAAAACAAACTGATTTTTAGCAATAAAAACTCATTAAAACGGACATTTATATTACATTAAACAGGGCTTTGTATCCTTAAAGCAAGTTATATAGACTCTAGCTAATTAGGGCAATTTAATCTTGCCATTGTGGGGTGGGGGGAGTATTTTATTGCACTAAATTACTCTTCTGTAAAATGATCTATGATAATACCCTTGGATAGTTAGGTTTGGAACGTCTGCTTTAATGTGTGAACATATGGGGAAAGATGAGAGAAAAATCTCATTTTTCCTCCTTTGAAAAGGCAAAATTCCAATAGCTTTGTGCACAGTCCAGCATTTAGAAATATTCACAGAAAATCCCCTACCTGTTAACTTTAACCCATTTAGAAGTCGCTGTGCCTAAATGCCTGGTCTTCTATAATATGGTGAACTTTTCCTGATTTTGCATGCAAATCTGTACAGTGGGAAAGCACAAATGGCCCAGTCAGAACAGCTTAACTGAAAGGACCAAAATATACATTCTGACTTTTTGAAAACTCAAGAGAATTTTTAAAGCAGCTTACAATGAAGCATAGAAGAGCTGCAGTGTGGGAAGAGGGAAATGAAAATGGAACAGACAAACAGCATGCATGGAATTGTCCCCACCTCAAGTCACAGCTCTCATCTATTAAATAATACATCTCTCCCAGCCCCTTGGGTTCATTTTTATATCCTTGCATGAAATATGAGGGCCAGCAGAACTAGCAGGCAAGTCTGACCACGTTTTAAGTGGAGCCCATCTTTGCCTCAAAAGTAGGGATGAGGATAAAAATGGAAATTAATTGTTTTAACTGAAGGCAAGGATCTCAACAGCGACATTTTGGGGAGGTGTTGTAGCATCGTTGAAGTCTCTGCTTTGTATGCTGAAGGTCCCAGGTTCAATCCCCAGCATCTCCAGTTAAAAAGACATATTATGGGAAAATATGTGATGGGAAAAAAACATACCTGAAACAGTGGAGAGCTGTTGCTAGTCTGAGTAGATAATGCTGACCTAGATGGACTGAGATTCTGATTCAGTGGGAGGCAGCTTCATTTGTATGTGCATGTGAATTCCTGTATCATATATTAGTTGTGTCCAAGAAATTCTTCTAGCCCAAATTTCTTTCTGATGAGCTATAAATCAGCTTTTGACCAACCAAGTTTCTTGATGCAAGTTTGACATATCTCTGATTGGCTCATGGGCTGACCATGAATGTTGAAATGGGTATGTCCAACCGCCAAACGGGTTCACTGCAAAATCTGTGACACCCCTGACTGGGCAAGTCACATAGCCATTTGACTTCTCTTCAGACAACTACAGTCTCAAAGCACTGTTCTTTTATTGTACACTAGCAGGGCACCCGTGCTTCGCTATGCATACTTCATCACAGGCTCTCTATGAATTTCAGGGTGACATTCAACATACTTCTTTACAGCCTGTTTGTGCACTTTGGGGTGACATGCAGCATATTTCCTCACAGCCTCTCTGTGGACTGATGAGTTTCACATATTTTACAGCAGCTTCCTGTAGTTGTCTTTTTATAATGCAATGTGTTATTGCTCTCTTTCACCTGGTGGGCTCCAAAAGACGTCATTTGGAAGCAGCTGTTGTATTTTTGGGATGCAGAAAGGAAGTGTTCTGCAATTGGATGCTGATGAGTGAGAAGGCTGTGAAGAGGTTCAGGGTAGGGTTGAAGGGCAGGGAGTTGGACTGTACTGCCACTGCAGCACATTCCTGGGGACTCATCCCGTCACTTCAGAGCACGACACGAAGCACAGGGTGAATGGAGGCCGAGAGCAGTAAACTTGTCTGCAGAGTAATCAATCTGATGTCCATATGCAAAACCCAACAAATGTTTAGTAGTCCAAGGTGATTGTATTTGGCTGTAGCAGTGTTGTTAACGTGAGGGTGGGTGGAGGAGTACTTTTTCACAGCCTGTCTATTAACTTCGGGGTGACATTCAGCATGCTTTTTTGCAGCCTGTTTGTTGAAACTGGTGGTGTTTAACTGTCACCCTTAGAATGTTCGTGCAGCATGCCTGTGGACTGAGGGGCTGGTTTGCCCTTAGAATGTTCGTGCAGATGGCCAGAGATGAGCAGTTAAAACAGTAAATGTGTAATAACTCAAGTAAAACTGAATATTTTGAAAAATCCTTTCTTAGTGAGCACCTAAACCACATAATGAACCGGTGTGCCAAATTTCAACTTTGTAGATTCAGTGGCTTTTGAGTTCTGTGCATGAGTCAGTCAGTGAGTGGTATTTTGCATTTATAGATATAGATTATCAGGTATGTTTCCATCGTTGCTTTCTTCCATAGACCAGATTGTAGACTCTTTGAAGATTGAGATGCACTTAATATGAGCATACACATTCCAGTGAACAATGATAACAACGAGACAAATATTGTCCATGAAGATAATTTCAAATGGTAGCCATACTGGTCTGCAATAGAAGAGTTGGAGTCCAATAGTGCCTTAGAGATGAGCAGGATTTTCAGAGTGTAAACTTTCAAAGCTCTGACATAGTTGACATAGTTGAAAATATTGCTGGTCTCTAAGGTGAAGAGAGTAGAAGAAGAATTTAAATTTATATGTCACTTTCCTCTCCTGTAAAGAGTCTCAAACTCCTTTCCCTTCCTCTTCCCACAACAGACACTTTGTGAGATAGGTGGGACTGAGAGAGTTTGGACAGAACTGTGACTGGCCCAAGATCACCCAGCAGGAATGTAGGAATGGGGAATTAAATCCAGTTCATCAGATTAGAGTCTGCTGATCATATGAAGGAGTGGAAAATCAAACCCGTTTCTCCAGATTAAATTCCACCTGCTTTTAATCACTACACCATGCTGGTGCTACTTGACTCTAATCTAGATATTTTCCAGGTTCACTTTCTGAGCTGAAATTAGAGATTTCCATGAAATGGACTCCCCTCAACTGTTTATTCCTAACTCAAAAGGGCAGATGAAATTATGACAATGTGTTGCCTGGGTGGTCCTAACCAGTCAGAGATCACAAAGTAAACGGTTGTACAAAGCAAACCCTTTCACATGGATTCCCCAAAAATAATGGGAAGAAATAGACTTTTGAAAATTCAAATTGAATATTTTTCCAATAGCCTTTTCAAATTTCAAAATGATTTTTTTTTGGGGGGGGGGGGCATGTTGGCTCAGCCTTAACAGAAATGCATATTATTTAAGCATCTGTTAAAATTACTGATATTGTTTCCAGTGTTGAAGTCAATTAGGCTTAAAAGGGCTGTTTTTTCTCAGAGGGACTCTTCAGTCACGTGCACATACAAGCACACACGAACACAATCCTAAAGAGAACATTTAAATCTGTGCTGTAGGCAACTAACCTTCATTGGCAGAAGAAGGGACAGAAGTGACCTGAAAGGTCTTCTCCATTGCCTTGATTGCATTTCCCATTTAACTAAGTGCACCAAATTAAGAAAAAAAACAGAGCAGTTTTCAATGCGAAAATACATTAGTCAATTATTCTAATTAATACCTGACATACGGATGTTAATTAATTGGCATCTGATTATACATCTTGGAAGTGTCAGTGCAGGGAATAAATGTTGCCTTTAATGTTCAGAAGTGAACTCAAGTTGAACATTTATGGTTTGTACAAGGTTTACTTTTGTTACACTTTAGCTGAATCAAGTCAACTTCAAGGAAGTCATTAAATAGTTGGCCAATAGCAACATGCAGAGGTAAATTGGCAGAAATAATTTTTCTTTTTCAACATTTTTTCTTCCATCTTTATTAAAGACCAGGAAGGAAAGTTATATGTTTACTTTGGAATGTTCATTTTTTAATAATGCATGTACTATTACTGTTAAGCTATTATTGGGCACAGAAGACCTACCTACCCTCTTCAGTGGTACAGCATAGATGTTGATTGTACATATAAAGTCCTGGGCTCAGTCCTGACATTTCTAGATAAAATTAGATGAGACTCTGGGGAGGCTGTTAAAGGAATATCCCAAGCATTGTTATTGATAAATTGCTGAATAACTCTATCGCTGAATAACTTGGACCCTGGTCTTTGTGAAGAGGTCGCCAATTTCATTATGGAGATAGTTGAGAGTTCCCAGTAGCATGTATCTGTTATGGTCCCTGTGGGGCCTTTTGCTTTTATTACCTATCTATGTATTTGCTTCTGATTATGCCAATAAAGGCTTGTGTGTGTGTGTGTGTGTGTGTGTGTGTGTGTGTGTATGTATGTATGTATGTATGTATGTATGTATGTATGTATGTATGTATGTATGTTATTGATAAATACAAATTGTGGGACCCCTCATATGGACTGTGGTTACAAGGCAAGAGATGTAGACAAGAAACTCTTTCTCCTTGTATGATTTTCTAGACCTCAAATGGACCTCAACTACAACCAAGTTGTATATTTCCTGTAACTAAAAACTTGCATATTTGGGAAGTTATTTGAACTTGGAATAATGCTGTGGACAGAAAAGGCTTAATCTGCCCTTCTGTGCACCTCTAGAATCTCTGCACCTCTGGAATATGAAACTGCTAGTTGCCAATAAATTAACACACACGAACCTCATTTATGGATCTCCCAGGGCCATGTCCAGTAAATAAATGAATGAATGAACACTATTCATCTTGAATCGTGTTTTGATCACAAATTGCAATTAGCGCCCTGAGACACTTTCAAAATTAGTTTTATCGAACACTTGAAGTTTGTTTTAAATTATACTAGTATTGCAAATTAATTTATAAGAATGTGGGTATGCACATTATTATGCGTAGGCTGTCTCTGTCTCTGCCTTTTATCCAATCCATATGAATGAAAATGGTCCTTCCCTTGGATGAGTTAATCATGATGGAGGAAGAGTAGCATGGATTAACTCTAATATTCCAGCCTGTCTACTAAAGTTGAATTTGTTTATCAAGTCACATTGAAGTTTATTCTGCCAGCTGAGAACTGTACTTTAATCGTGCAATCCCTGCAGTTGGGGATCAGGGCTGTGGCATCATTGACAGTTCAGACAGCATAAGTGGCACCAATGCTGTTGAGATGGGCACTCGGCTTGGAGATTCAGATGCACCGAATCCCTGATTTGGCCTGAATCTGAGCGTATTCAAGCATATTCGGGCCAAAATCGGCTGAATATGTCCTGCCCAAATATGAACAAATTCGAATGCAAGGCATTTGGGCTTTTCGGGGGGTATTTTTGGTGTTTTTGCATTTGTGCCTGCAGGGGGCCATTTCTAAAGCTAACAGCACCAGAATTTCAGGGTCTCATCCAGAGACTGTCATAATGATGTCACCCAGGTTTGGTGAAGTTTGGTTCAGGGGGGTTCAAAGTTTTGGGCCGCCAAATGGGATGCCCTCATCCCCCATTGTTTCCAATGGGAACTAACAGGAGATGGGGCTTTGAGGGTCCATAACTTTGGACCCCCTGAACCAAACTTCACCAAACTTGGGTGTTATCATCATCAGGACAGTCTTTAGATGAGACCATGACATTTTGGTGCCATTAGTTTTAAAATGCAACCCTGACAACCCCAAGAAATTTTCCCAGATTCTCTGCTCTGCATTGAACGCAATGGGGGATTTCTGAGTGTGTAAACAGACTGCACATTTTTGAAGATAGAGGCACCAGACTTTCAAGGTGGCTCCAGGTGGCCCTCTTGGTAATAGCATCCAGCTTGTTCCTATGCTTAAAAATATAGCTGATTTCCTTTCTCCCACAGGAAAGCCCATAGTGAAAAATGACTTATGGCATTTTTTTAGTGACATAAGTCTGCATTGCTGGAGAAAGGTAAGACCCTTTGTGTCGGCATCTGTGACAGTTTGTTTGGTGCTGGTGGCATGGATGCTGGCAAACCTTTCCTCCACTACCAATGTGGCTTCAGCCCCCACCCCACCCCAAATTTGGATTTTACAGCTAAACATTTATTAAAAAATATTTAATACATTAAACCAATGTTCAAAACACATACATTCATGCAAAAAAGTAAGAGAAGTTAGTAAGGGAATGTCAAACAAAACAAAAGAGGCTTTATCAACTCTTGAAAGACAATGGAGGAAGAGAGACAAATCTCTCTGGAGAGGGAGTTTTAAAGTTTTAGCAGGGGCATACCACCCAGTAAGACATATGGGATCTAATGTCCCCAGACTGCAGCCATTTAGTCAAATGGAGGGTGTTTTTACCATTCCATGGGTGCTGTTTTTGGCCCATGCAGACTCCACCTATGTATTCCATTTTGTTGGGATTCAGTTTTATCTTGTTATCCCTTTTCCCTCTCAAAACTGCCTCCTGGTGCCTGTTCATAATTTTCACAGCCATGCTTGGATCTGCTGAAAGTACAAGACAGAGCTGAATGTCTTATGCTTAGAACTGCATTGTAAATGTGGCATATCGAATGTGATTGACTGCACAGATGGAAAGCCACTCAAAATACCGCTTAGGCTGAATTGTGAATGAATTACCAACATGATCATTTGGGGTGCTTGGATGAAAAGAAAATGGCCACCGCAAGTACAGTAAAGCCTCATTTTTGAATGTGTTGTTTGTGAAAATCAAAGCATCATTAGCCTAGTTGGGAGTGCAGAGTGTATATCTATATATTACTGGGACAGATGGACCAAAAAATGCTGCCAGATCTGCAGCTTCATATGTTTTTCAATTGACTATTGTTCTGACTGAGTGTATGGAACTCAGATAGTGTAAGAGATTACCAGTACGATCCTCTGAAATCTTTTGCAACATTTTGAATGAGTTTTTTCAATACCGCTTTTTATGAAATTTCTACACCATATCAACATTATATACAATTTGTGCACAAATATACATTGGCAATATGAAACTTTTGTCACAAGGAAATAGAAAATGACAAAAAAAAAACCCACAAAGATTTGCATAAGGGAGAAGCTAAATCAAGAAAGGGATTTTCTGACCAAACCTGGGCCCCTTCCGCACATGCAAAATAATGCATTTTCAAACCACTTTCACAACTGTTTGCAAGTGGATTTTGCCATTCCGCACAGCTTCAAAGAGCATTGAAAGCAGTTTGAAAGTGCATTATTCTGCATGTGTGGAATGAGCCCTGGACTGATAAGAAAGCTGAAAACATCCTTAGATGAAATCGAGAGCCTCTGTGTCTCTTTCCTGACTTTTCCTGGTATCCTCTGGTACCAGCTGTGTGTGATATTACATCATCATGCTGGGCAACTCCCCACCCCTTCCTCACATCATTGGCTAGTTAATATTGGTTATGTTAGCTATTGCAAGGAAGAGACATTATAACTCAGTTGTCAAATGGGTTTGCAAAGAGGACAAAGTGCTGTGTAAGGGGAGATAAGTAGGCTCTTTAAAAAGGGGTACAATTCAGAAAGGATATGTAAACTGGGCTACACCTAACTCTATCTAGCACTTCCACCCCAAATACCCTCAGACTTAGGAAGAAATAATGAAATATGTATGTGATTGTTAGTTGTTGATGACTTTTTGTTTTTCCTTTTAAGGAGTTTTATTGTTGCCTTGCCCTTTCAGGGTCATGCAGGCAATCTGTTCTACAGCGCTGTTTTTTAAAATACTATTTGCATTCCAATGTGGACTTTTGTACCTGCAGGATACAAAAGTAACCAAATACCAGCCACAAACCTCTGTGCTTACCTGAACAGATGTTAAAATCCAGAGTCAAGTTTATTCTATTTTTTTCTTTTAAAGGTCAGGCTAAGGGTTTTTTTTTTAAAGAAATGATGGTTTACATTTGTGCTTCCTGAAGGTGACTCTCTAATGGGATATAAACACATTTCCTACCATCTACAGGATTTAACCTTCAGTACCCTACTATTTACCATCCTCCCCCACCATATTTTCTATCCCAATTATTATTTTTGGGGTCAGCTTTAAAACATAAAAGTATATGAATTTTCAATCGCAGATCTGCTGTGAATATGTATTGCAGGTGTAATTCTCCTCTGTGATTTAATGTTATCAACTGGCATTCACAACAGAGCTTCCAAGAACTATTTTTCCTTTTCCGCCCATTATAGTAATAGGGATGATCTTTGAAAACAGCAATATATTTCAAGCAGTTAAAGCTGCATATCCTAATATGAGCATTTTATTATTTGATGTAGAGTAAGACTCTTTACCCACCCTTGAACACGTTGCCCCAATGGAGTTTTTATTTATCGGAATCTTTATTTTCTTTTTGCACAAAGTACTTTGTGTGCATACTTTTGTTCATCACAGTGGGTTGGATCCCATAATTTGCCAGCAGACAGTACTGATAATTATGGATGTTTCCCATGTTCGCCTCCCCTAGCAATCCTCTTCAACCTTGGGAGAGTTCATTACTTGGGCTTCAGGACATATAGTTCAATAGTTATACAGATCAGCAAACTGCAGCAGAGCAGGGAGAAGGAGGGAAAAATCCCCATTTCTGCTTTCTCTATCAGCACAGTTGTATTGGTGAAAGGGGAGAATACAGTTGCACCCCCTTCTCCCCTGCAGGCTTCAGCCTATCGCTAAAAACAACCCAGATTGTGAAACTACCCTCAGATATCCAGGAATTTCACAATCTCAAGATATCAACCGTAGAGACCAGGTCTATTTATAACAACACATACTTGGGATCAGCATACAGCAGCCAACCAAAAAAAAAATTCCCACCCCGTTTGCCAATTCGAGGTAGGGCTGCCAACTATTAGTTGGGAGCTTGGGGGTGGAGCTTGGGGAGGGCCAGTTTTAGGAAAGGGAAGGACTTATAGTTATAATCCCAGAAAGTCAAGCCTCCAAAACAGCCATTTTCTGCAGAACTGAGGTCTTTAGTCTGCAGATCAATAGTAATTCTGGGAAATCTCCAGGCCCCACATGGAGGTGGGCAACTGTAAGAAACCCATAGATCCCCACATGGCTTCTAAACCACCAACTAGTGACATTCTGGTCTCGGAGGGAGAGTAGGTGGGTCAGCAGCACACAGCAAATGCCTGTGCTCAGAAGGTCTGGCCTGCTTTTAAACCTAGTCAATGTAGCCTTTCCACTGGCTGAGCACTAGTCCAGCCAAACAACTGTGCCTTATATCTCATAAATAATATTGTAGGTGGCACAGTGGCATCTCAGGTTCCATTAGTGCCCTGAAATGTATTTTTCTTAGTAGTGGCATGGAAGTAGTTATACTTTTTTCCAGCAAGCCTTTATTGGCATAGGCTCATTCCGCACATGCAGAATAATGCACTTTCAAACTGCTTTCAGTGCTTTAAAGCTGTGCGGAATAGCAAAATCCACTTGCAAACAGTTGTGAAAGTGGTTTGAAAACGCATTATTTTGCGTGTGCGGAAGGGGCCATAGAGAAGCAGTTATACTTTGCATTTGTGATCTTGGGATCTACAATGTTGCAGATGGAAAGAACTGTTGACTAGAACTGTGGTAAGGTTCTTCAGAAACTTTGGACCAATTGCACTTTCAAATCTATCATGTGAACCTAAGAGCTGATCTGTTTAAGCAGTGATTAACTATTTCCACTGGTATTAAAATACAATAAAGAAGCAATTAAATGTTATTATTATATTTATTTCCTGCCCATTCCCAACCAGGGTTGGGCTCAGGATGGCTTACTGAGATTTAAAACATAACAGTACTGTAAAATACTACAATAAATTAATATTACTAAGACATAAGCAAATCTCCCTTAGTTTGAAATATAAAGTGTAGCCATGTGAAGTATAAATTATTATTTTTCAAATGTCAGACCAGCACAATTATTCACCTTTTAATAAACAAACAAACAAACAAACAAAGAACCTTTAATGGCATTACAACATTGTATACATAGATCCACTTAACCCAATAGAGGGAAGCTAAAATAAATGGACAGGTAGAGAAGGCTGATGTTCAGGATCTGCTCCTAAAGCGTTGTTTTATATACAGGTCCAAAAATTTGGTGACTGCATCGTTTACATCACTACTGGAGCTGTCCAACAGAAAGGTGATCTTTTGCAAGTCAGATGCATACTCTTTTTTGAGTAGCAGAGGTGACAGGTTGTTTGACTCTAGGTCCTGATAGTAAAGTGGGACAATAAAGTAGAATATGATCTATAGAGTCTACACAGTTCCCATTGCATATGCATAGCCCTTAGGTGGTGATAAGGGGTTTTAAATGTATCTCCCCTGTCGATACGGCTGATGGGAGGGCACTGCAACGGGCCATTTATCATTGCTCCACGGAGTCCTGGGCACGATTATCCTGGTGCAGGTATTGAGCCCCCTATATTACCAGTGTAGGTGATGCCTAGAGCTAAAGGAGAGCAAGTCCTGGAAGCCTTTTAGAATAGGGGTCTGACGTTCCTGGTCAAACAACCTTCTCCTCAGAAGCTGGAAAGAAATCCTCTTTAGAAGGAAGTACAGCATGGCCAGATAATCCAAAGAAGTAGCTAATTTGTTGATTTTTGTTTCTATAATGCCCCACCATTCCGAGAGTGACAAGAAGTCTTGAGGGCTTTATATGACAAGGAGGCTTCATCACGATTGAAACAGATCGCGCAGCCAATATTTGAGCTGCTGGCAAGCCATGCTCTTGTCTCTAAGAGATGCTGCCCGGTTTCGAGGCACAGGGTGTATGTAAGGTACTCCAGTGAGGAAACATGCCCAAAGTTTAAATAAGAAGCGAAGATTGTACTCGCTCGAACTGGTGTTGGACCAGGAGCCTATCCAAAGTGGGACTCCATATAATAGTTAGCTGGGCCACCTTGGTGTTAAAGACTTTTCATGCTGCAGGCACAAATTGATGGCCCTTGTTAAGTGGAAAAAAATTGGATTGCTGATACACACTGACCATGGAGTTTGTAATACCAGCATGGTCTCTGTGGCTGGCCCAACCCCCTCTATAATGGGAGGTGCACTCCTAAATATTTAAAACATTTGACCTGTTCCAATTAAGTGATCTTCCTAGCACCCAACGAGATGGCCTTTCTGGATTTTGAAAACACTACAACCTTCGATTTTTTGAGAGAGTTGAGTGTCAGGCCATTAGTTGTACAGTATTAGATTTGCAGGAATTTGCTAGGAGTGGCTTCCATGCCGATTCTTGGTGCGTACGACATTACAAACCAAGTGATAAATCCGCATATAGCAATAGGGGGATTGGATGTCCATCTAAGTTTGGACAGTGTGAGTTTACAGATTTTAAGTTTGCTTGCTGGGTCATTTAAATAAGATTAAAAGAACTGGTGCAAGGACACAGCCTTGTTTTACTCCCTTGGAGACAGATATTTTTTAGTGTAAGCGATCCTCCTGATTGCATTTGATTTGGCATACTGTGTTATGGTGTAACACCTTGATTAGAGGAGATCAATCTATTCTCTACACCCCATTTTTTCCAAAAGTTTTAGCCCATAGCTTATCTCTTTGGGATTAGAGTCAAAGGGCCCCTTGATGTCCAGGGAATGCTGCATACAATGGCCTTTTGATTTTATTACAGGTTTGTGGTTATTAGTTGGTTTAATGACCATTATGTGTGATCTGAGGGTAGATTTACCTTTGCAGAACCTTCTATCTGCCTAGGTCCTAGAAACTCCATTTAGAGATGACCCAATTATTCAATCTGGATAGTAAGGAATTTAGCATAAATTTTCCCGGTATTGATAGTAAGCTAGGAGTAATACTGTAGTTTTCTGGAACATGATGGTCACCTTTTTTGAAAATAGGGACTTCATTATAGCCTTTTGTCCCAGCCACCTCCTCTGGGATTAAGCCAGTTTTGTTGATTATTGTTGTAAAAGGAGGCCAAGAGTGGGGGCCCACCAATCCACATGCTTTTTAAATATCTCAGGTGGTAATGCATCGGGTCCTGGTTTCACCTGGCTTGAGTTTGTTTTAATCATAGACGCTTCAACTTCTGTTGCCGCCTTGTAGTGGCAGGCCAATCCATGAGGACTATCGAACTGGGATGGCAGGACTTGAGTTGCGCAAGGCCATACCCTTCTTCAGCACTAAAAGTGTTCTTGTAATGCTGGCGTACCAGGCCTCCCCAATTGAAATGCCAGCGGACAGGTTGTTTGTTAATCCTAAGAGCTACTGGACACTATTTCTCCAGAAAGCAATCCTGGTGTCATTGGAATTGGTGGCCTGGAAATGAGTTTTCCCACTCTGCATTGATAATGGACATTTTAATGTCCCTTGGCAGCTGGACTGAGCTGTTTTTTAATTAGAAAAGTATGTATCAGGAATGGGCTCGTATTAGCTCTCTGCCATGAATAATACAGGGCTCTAAAGTTGTTGTTTCAGATGTTGACATTCCTGAGGTCGAAGGCATCTGCCTGGGGTCTTTTTACTTTCTTTGGCTGATGGGTGGTGTGCGTTGATCATAAGCATAAGGCATTAAATGTGCTGTACTAACTCTTCATATAGGCTCCGTGCTTTAATGAGTCCGGAGACTCATTTTGTAGGGCTATTTTGGAGTGTATTTCTCCAAAGGTTTGGCTGTTTATTAATTCACAGAGACTGCTTCTCTGTTTGGGAAGACCAGTTGATTGATTTTTAAATATGGGGGAGCCAGCTCGCTTATTCCTTCTTAGTGGCAAAAGATTGATCCTCGGCAAAGGCTAATTTCCAAGGAGAGCGGAAGATGGTAAAGCTATGGCACCAATGGTGAAGTCAATATGGAAAAGTCTTTACACCTGCAAAGAGGTCAGGGGAAACTATAACATAGTCTATCACACTACAACCTCTGCTAGAGAGAGAAAGTATATTCTCCAGAATGTTTAAATTTGCAGAGGCCATTCAAGTATATCATGTCTGGGAAATCCATGTTTTGACCAGCTCCTTGCCTGAGTGAGTTAACAAGATTATCCTTCGAGTACCTCACGGTTGAGAGAAATACCAAGGTAACTCTTCAGCATCTAAACTAATTCTGTAATGAGAGCCTGTTAGTCTGCTCCCACTCTAGTGCATTGAAGTCAAATCTGCCAGGAGAATATAATTAGAGGAGGTGTTTTGTTTTATTTTTATCTATATAGTCCATCAGTTGCAGCCACCTTGTATCCTTGCAGCTTTCGGGTCAGTACTGGGGGGGCAAATAAACATTAACTATTACAAGAGTATAGGCACCCCATGATAATACAAAAGGCCTGGAGCCATATTCTCCCAACATTTGGGAGCGATGCCGTGACTCTAATATCAAGACGGGAATCCAAGAAAAAGGCACAGCCCTCCCTAAAAGTTTCCTCCTCTCCCTTAACTGTTTTAGAGTTTA
The DNA here is from genome assembly GCF_021028975.2 of Sphaerodactylus townsendi. Classification (NCBI taxonomy): domain Eukaryota; kingdom Metazoa; phylum Chordata; class Lepidosauria; order Squamata; family Sphaerodactylidae; genus Sphaerodactylus; species Sphaerodactylus townsendi. The sequence goes on from NC_059436.1 coordinate 4,749,666, forward strand.
TGGGCTGGTACATCAGGTATACTAGTATAGCCCCTCCCTAACTGGGAAACTTAGAAATAAAGAGACCAGGACTCTTGAATTAAGATGAAGTTGAATCCTTTAAGGTAATTAGTAACTTCATTATTTTTAGCCTATGGACCCCATCCTGCTATGTTCCATGAAAGGATCTTGATATTAGAGAGGAAATGGGTGAGTTGGGGAGTCTGGGCGTCAATCTATTTCCACTAGAAGGTTAAGAGAGAATTGGTTGTATCATATAGGACACTACCATTGCCCTTTCCAGGGGACCTGTTTTCCCGGGTTTTGGTACATTCTGCCCTTATACTCTTTACTTCCTACCTCCCACCCTGAGGGGTCAGATAGAGCCTTCTTAAGTAGCACTTCCAGTTGGAAGAGTTTTGCTGGGGGGTTCAGTCTGCTTAAGTTCCAATAGTTCCTGTGCCCACTGCATTTTCCACTTCTCCAGTTGGAGAACCACTTAGTGGACCTTCGGATAGGGTGCAATCTCCACATCAATATCTACCGGAAGTTCTCTTTGTGTTCTTTTCCTTGGCCCAAGTCAGTTACAGGAGGGGAGCAGGCTCCTGTCGGAGAAAGCAAGCTCCTGGCATTGGGACCTTCATCCAGGCCTCAAAACTGTGGGCTATTCAAATTGGCCTGATTGGTGGGCAATGTTAAAGTAGACTGATCCACATCTCCTTCCACGGGAGGTGGGCTGGGTGAAGTCTTTCTGCTCAGCTTCTCCCGAAGGATTAATATTACCTGAATGACAGTAGGACTGATTGACAGCCTGCTTGGAATCTGGTTCTGTTTTGTGCTATCCTAATCTGTTGGGTTTTCCGCTCTTTATCGAGCTTGATGTGAAGAATGGAGTTCCCTGAATGATGCGTTTACTATCGAGATGCAATAAGTGGCAGAGAGGTTTCCAAGGATCAATCAAGTTTGGAGGGTTTTGCAGTCTGCATCTGCTTGTCTCTCGAGGTCAAAGCAGTTGGGAGGGGAGTAGAAAAGAGGCTTTTTGTTGGGAAGGCAATGGAGATGGAAGCAGTGGCTTTCTTCCCAGGTCCTCTTGGAAAAGCGGCGAAGTTGGATATATCCCCTTAGAGGCAAGAAACTCCTTGTTTCGTAGTAAATGGAGCACCAGATTGTTGTCACATGTTTTAAATGTCAATATCACTTTTGATTGTATCTGCTGTTGTTTAAAGTTTCCATCGGAGGACATGTCAATCCCTCAATCCACCCCTCTACCAGTGCATCCGAAGATGGCAAACAGAATCCTGGAACGTTGTCCAGGTTGGTCGTGAATCCTTGTAATCTGTGAGATCATCAGACAGATTTTGTTTGATAGAAGGGATAACTTTTACAGCTTGGCTCCTTGCTTTCTGGCCATTAAGCATGCAAGAGGACTCCTGGATGGAGAATAGGAGGGCTACCGGAAGAGAGTTTATTCATTTTAGAGTTCAAAAGTCTGTGAGTTCCCCCATAGATATGCTCCAGTGTTTCAGCAATCCAGCTTTTTTTGCACAGGCTGGATGATTCCAGCAAGTCCGCAGGCTGCCCCTCTCCCTTCTTTGTGAGTATATCATTTTTCTCTCCAAAGGCCTCTATATTTTGCAACTGCCATTTGTGCCTTTAGCAGGAGCAGTTGTTACTGCCTCTTCAGTTAATTCCTCATCTGGTGGAATGGCAGCATCAGTTGACAAAACAGAAAACCGATTGGAGAGCGGAACCTGGGTTAGAAGGAAATCCTCCATTCTGGTTTGTTTAGCTGTCGGGAGTGTAAGTTCCTCAGGCTCTCTCCCACGTTTCCTATGCACCATTCCGTAATTAGATGTGGCTAAAAAAAAAAAAAAAAGGGGGCTGTCTTCTCTCTCTCCTTCCGAGATTAAAAGCTCATTAATACTTCAAAGGTCCAATAAAACACCACTTCAACTAGGCAATAAAACACTGGATCCGTGAATGATTCCAGGGCTCTCTTCCACGGTCAGCAGGTCAGTGCCTTATCTTACTGTATTAAAACACCTCTGTGTGGGTGTGGTGGCTGGGGGAAGCCGTAGAGAGATAGCTCTCATAAAATTCCTTTTATATATATATAAACACAAGTCCGTGGGTAAAATATCAAGGGCACTGGCCTTGAGAGATTATTTCAAGCAGTTTCTGGCCACTAGCCCTGTGAACTACCAGGAAAAGAATTTAAAATCCGGAGAGAGAAAAGCAACGTTACCACTCAGACGCCATCTTCCATCTCCGACAGCCTCACCTTTTAATAATCTTAACAAGAGCTACATGAATCCTTTAGGATTCACAGTGGGGGTAGAGGAGAAGATGTGGCACATACTTGAAGCTGAAATTGCATGACAAAAATACACAAGCTCAAATCTGTAGTTTGCAAGGACATGCACAATGATGCCAATGGGCTATTCACAAAACAATGTTCAGATGCAAAGACAGAGCTGAAATGAATCCGTCCTCTAAAAAAATGACCAAAATTCTCCTCTTCATATTTTGATGGCAAATAACTTGCTTCTTTATTGTTTTTCACTCCCCTCCAGAACAGTGTATGTTTACATACACACAAGGGGTAGCACATTCACAGGGCAAGAGGACACACTGTCTGCATTGGGAGACATGTCATTATGGCCACCCCAAAACCTGGTGCAAGTTGGGGTGCTGTGTGGTTTCCGGGCTGTATGGCCGTGTTCTAGCAGCATTCTCTCCTGATGTTTTGCCTGCATCTGTGGCTGGCATCTTCAGAGGCATCTTCTGAAGATGCCAGCCACAGATGCAGGCGAAATGTCAGGAGAGAATGCTGCTAGAACACGGCCATACAGCCCAAAAACCACACAGCACCCCAGTGATTCCAGCCATGAAAGCCTTTGACAATACACTGGTGCAAGTTGCTGTGTGTCTCATCCTTCCTTTTCCTCAAATATCCTGTTTTCTGCTGCAGGTATGGTGTACTATTACAATACATTTGCTTGAAGACATTCTTAGTTTTCTCTAGGTAGTTGGGTTTGTTTCCTCCCTTATTATGACCAACAATCAATGCCCATGTTTGTACATAGAAATTAAGGAATAACGTGTGTGTTTTTTCATCATTTCTCCTCCTTCTGATGTCTAATCATTTAAATCAGGTCATCTTCTCCCTTTAATAAAACCAGATAGAAAGAGATATGTTATCCCTTCCTGCAGGATTCTGCTAAATGTTTGTTATTTCAATGTGAAAGTACCAAGAAACAACTAAAAAACAACGACTACATTCTAGCACAGTATCTTTATTTTCCCTTTCTCTTCCTCATTCACAAATACTATGAAATAAGACTCAAATGAGATAAGCCATCACACCAACTCTTTGGTGTTCAGAGTCCCTCAGGGAGCAATCCTCTGTCTAATGTTATTTAATAACTATTTGTGCCCCCTTGCCCACCTAACTCAGAGTTTTGGGCTGGGCTGTCATCAGTATGTAGATTATACCAAATTATATCAACTAATGGCTATAGAGAGAGAACACTTGCTCATTCCTTGTGGAAGTGAACTCAGAAGAATATGTGGACCAGTCTGGATATCTGCCATCTCAACTTCTACAAGCACTTTACTTGCTAAGTGGTACAAAAGAAATCAATGGTGAAATATGAATTTCTGGTAAAAGATGGGTTTGCCCCTGGTAGAAATTAGTATGACAATGAAATACGAAACTTGCCATGTTTCTTGGCAAGGCATACAAACCTGCTATAGAAGACACCTGTTTGAACCTGCCTTATAATTTTTAACTTGATGCTGAAGTTGCCAACTATTAATGATACTTCTTTTTTATAAAGTGTTAGCTGGGAATCAATTAAAAACGATGGTGTACCTTTAACAACATGGCATCTCATTTATCAGTTTCATCACCATTGTCAATATTAATAGACTTTAACATCTTTTTGACATCAATGGGAAAATGGGAGAAGTGGTGGGGGGATATCACAGACATGGATGGAAACAAGGGATTTACATGCTCTGGGAGAAAGGTGAAATTGAACTGTCAATTTTCCTGGCATCCAGCTCCTCACTATAACTCTGTCATGTACAACAGTGACCTAAACATTTGACAGCATTAATCATAATGAGAAAGGGTTTTGGGGTGGAAAGAATAATTATATATTGGACCAACATTACTTTATGTCTTGATAAATTTTCAGTGGCTTTAGGTGCCAGCTCAGAAATTTAGAAGTAGCATTCGTTTTCCATCCCTCAAGGTTTTGAATATTTTCTAAGTATTCCTACCACAGAACCTTAGTTTAAACTCTTTTTTAACATTTTTTCACACTTTTAAAAATAACTTTTCTTAGAAAAATGATAAAATTGTTGTCATTACCACTTGTCATCACCACTAATCTCTAACCGTATCCCACAATTTCCCCTTTCATTATTATTTAGTGCTATTTAACTGAAAATTGAATATGAGGCTGTTTCCGCACAGCCCAATAACAGCGCCCCAGGGATGGTAAAAACACCACTTTGGGGCGCTGTTTGCACAGCAGGCACTGCTACATTGCAGCAGCACCATGCGCATGCCGGCCAAGCGGCAAGAAAATGCCACTTTTGAACCTTGTTCAAAGAGCAAGGTTTTCCAAAAGCGGTGTCTTTCACCTACTGCTGTGCAAACGGCAGCAAGTGGAAGGCGACGTTCCTCCCACCCACCCACCCCGCCTTCCCCAAATGGCTCTTACCTTCTCCTGGGTTCTGTCGCGTTGTGGAGGCCAGGGGACATGCCTCCTGGCCTCCGACTCCAGAACTGTCACTCTGCCACAGGGGCGGGTCCCCTGGCCTCCAGAATGCAACGGAAGGAGGTAAGAGCCATTTGGGGATGGCGCAGCCTGTGCAAAGGCTGCGCTGTCAGCTGCACACCCAGCGGGACCATCCATGCGAACGGTCCCGGGGGGTGCATTGGCATAAATTATGCCGATGTACCCCCGCTCAGCTGGCCATGCAGAAATGGCCTGGGAGTCAGTTTTGAAAGCAACTGCTTAAGTGAAGAATTCATCTATCACCACCCAATGGTGGAACATTAACATGTAAACAGGCAATGACAGCAATTTCATGTCCACATATTTTAATGACATGTACCAGTACATATTCAGATGTGAAATTATAAGTAAGCATTGCACTTCCACAGTACATCACCAAGAGGCACTACAATGAAATCACTACTGAAATTACTAGGTGCCATAATTAAATTTCTGGTTGCCATGGCAATGAGATGCTTGGGATTGGTTGAGACTTGCCTTGAGGTTTATTTGCAAGCATACAAACAGAATGGTAATTTTGTCACAAACTCCCATCTGATTTTATTTGTTCCATTTTTTCCCCAACAGGAAGGACTGTTATTCCATTCTGAAGGTTTTCAAAGAAGCACTTAATGCTGTTCCTGGCATCCAGAGTCAAGTTCATGAACTAACTAAATGGTGAGTTCTTTAAGTATTATGGACATCAACAAACTTACTTCATGACCCTTTCTTTGCATTGAGATGTCAATATTAAATAGCTTATCAAAAGATCTAATGAATAGAGCAGAAATAAAATACAATCAGAAAAAAATGACGTGATGTTAGAAAAGTAGCTGTCTTACTGCATCCCAGAAGTAGAGCAAAATTCAGAAAGCCCCAGGCCATTTCTAGCTTTTAAGGCCCCTAGCCATAATAAATAAAGCATTAAAAAAGAGTGATACAAGCTGTGAAATTTACCAAATGCCAAAACATTAACAACTGTCTAGCTTTGAGGACCCCTTTGAGCCTAGCCATATGTTCCTCCATCCTGTCCCCACCCCACACATACATTGACCCTGAGTATGTCAGCAGAGATGAAGCTACCCAGCAACTAATAGTTGTGTAGGATTGTATCGATTTATATGTTGTCTCTTCAGGATTGAAGGTGGGGTGTTGTGTGGTTTCTGGGCTGTATGGCCATGTTCTAGTACCATTTTCCAAGGAGTTGATTCCCTAGCAAGGTAAGGAAGAGACAATGAAAGGTCCCAACTGGCTCATAATCATAGATGGTTAAAAGTAATCTCCATTCCTACTTGACTCCCATAGTTTCGATTTTCAAAAGGTCAAGCTGGGAGCCAATCAGCTTCTGAAATGTCCAGCAAAATGAGCTATTTAGTCAGTTGATTCTCTTCTTCCTGACCACGAAAGACCATATTATTCTGTGTGGACCAACACATCATAAATCTCTGATTCAATCTATACTTGATTAATGTGAGAAGATGAATATGACTCTGGTGAAGTCAATGATTAAATCAATCCAACTACTGAACAGCGGTCAAAGGCATGACAGAAAATCCATAAGTGATGTCAGAGACAAATATCTCATCCATTCTGAGGAACAAAGGGTGGGGGGAACCTCCTCAAGATCCATTCACCAACTACTGGAAGGTTCCATAATGCTCAAAGATGCCAGAGCAAGGGGTATAGGAAGAGAATGAAATTGTTGTTCAAGTTCTTTAATATTGTTATGTCTTGTGGTTATTAATTCAGTGATTTTAGGAAACACATTCCACCAGTCTCTCTAACTGGATTCTAAGGGATGATATCCTTCAACCAAATTTGTGAGTCTCCCTTCCAGATTTTGTACAGGCACAAATGTTGCTCACCTGTTTTAGACAGGTATAATTCTGTCCAGTCTTTATAAATCACATGTATACAGTACACTAGTACCTGCAAAGGGAGTAGCACTGTGGACATGAAAAATGAACCATGCTATAAGGACTGTGACAAGATGGGCATGTCCTCATTTGCATGTGATAAACCTTGGAGGACATATTGACCTGGAAGAGCAAAGATGTCATCTGATCCCAAGGTTGCTTTATTTTATTTTTTTTATTATTTATTCAGGTATAATTATACACCACTTTTCTCCCAATGAAAACTCAAACCACCTAGCATAATCAGCAGAAGGTTACAGAAGAGGGGAGAAGACGTGATCCTAAGTTTGGGTTTACTATCCAAGGGAGACAATAATTTATATTTCTGTAATTCTTGCTTGACACGGAAAGTAAGGATCATGAGCCACTGAGTTCATGCTCCAAACATATTAATGGAGAACTCTATCTGTATCTCAGATAAGTTAAAGATCTCCTAACTTTGCAAATGGGCTATCCTTTCTCCAATCCCACACTCACACAGACAGGCTTCCCTAACTTTGTGAACAGGGTTTCCCTTCTCACATTCTGTTTTGCCCTCCACAGATTCCCACACTTAGACAGAGGCGGATTCCGCATGGGGAAACAACAGCGCTCCAGGGACGGGGAGTGGGGGAAACGGTCCCTGGGGCACTGTTTGCACAGGAGGCGCTGCTGCATTGCAGCAGCACCGTCCTGACTCCCCTAAAGTGGCATGAAGCTGCCGCTTCCAAAATTCGCTCAGGGGGGCCAGTTTTTTTTAATACGCCGCCGGTTGCCACCTGATGCCGAGTGAACAGCAGTGGGTGGAAGCCGGCGTATTCCCGTGACGCTCCCGAACAGCTGCCTACCTTTTCCCTGCCTTTTGTCGCTCTGAGGAGGGAAGGGGACATGCCTCCTTGCCTCCGTCACTTCAGCCATCACTCTGGCCAGGGGAAGTGCTCCCCTTTCCTCCTAGAGGTGAGACTTTGGCGAAAGACGCAGGGAAAAGGTAAACTGCTGTTCAATCATGCCTGCATGCAAGCTCCATGTAAGAGTCTGCATGTGCAGAAACCGCCAGAGAAAGACAGGCTCCTGTAGTTTTGCAAACAGGCTCTTTCAACTCAGCTGTGGCTTGACAAAGTGTGTCTTGTGTTCCCAGGCAGAAGGTTCTTCAAATTTCATCAAAGGTACCTAGTTGTAGTAGGGAGAAGCACACCATGGGTGGAAGCATGCACGTAGGTAAGGGGTGTTCTCGGGTTTGAACCCCCACCTTCATGTCCGAAGCTCCGCCCACCCGTTTGTGGGTTTTTAAAATGTTTTAGTGCCTTTTCGGTTTTTGGCCTGCAGGGGGCGCATCGTTTAAGCTAGCAGCACCAAACTTTCAGGGATTGTTTGGGGGACTCTCCTGATGATACTACCCGGGTTTGGTGAGGTTTGGTTCAGGGGGTCCAAAGTTATGGACTCCCAAAGGGGGTGCCCCCATCCTCCATTGTTTCCAATGGGAACTAATAGAAGATAGGACTACGCGCGAAGTCACAGCTTTGGATTTGTCTTTCCTAAACCTAAGGATCAATATCAGGAGAGTCTCTGTGTCCATCCAGGTTTTGTGAAGTTTGGTCCAGGGGGTCCAAAGCTATGGACTTCCAAAGGGTGCCCCCATCCTCCATTGTTTCCAATGGGAACTAATAGAAGATAAAGGGGACTACATCTTTGACCTTCTGAACCAAACTTCACCAAACCTGGAATGTACTATCAGGAGAGTCTCCCATTGATACCATCCAGGTTTTGTAGTTTGGTCCAGGGGCTCAAAGTCATGGACTCCAAAGGGAAAGTCTCCATCCTCCACATTGTTTTCTGCAATGGAGCTAATAGAAGATGAAGGTTGAGTCTTTGAGAGGGTCCCATAACTTTTGGATATCCCTGAAGCAAACTTCACCAAACCTGGGAGGGATCATCAGGAGAGGAATCCTCTTATTGATACTACCTAGGTTTTTTGTGAAGTTTGGTCCAGGGAGTCAAAAAAAGCTATTGTGGACTCCCAAAGGGGGTGCCCCATCCCCTATTGTTTCCAACAATGGGAGAAGCTTAGGAGATGGGGCTACACTTCGAGGGTCCATAACTTTGGACCCCCCTGAACCAAACGTCAGTCATAGCCTGGGTGGCTATCATATTAGGAGAGACTCCTAAAGATACTCCTGGAAAGTTTGGTGCCTCTACTCTTAACCATTGCACCCCTGACAGACAGGCACCCCAAATATCCCACAGATTCTCCTTTTAAATCCACCCCCTTTGGCATGGATTTAAAGGGAGAATCTGAGGTCCTCAGTTTAGAAGAAGAAGAAGAGTTTGGATTTATATCCCACCTTTCTCTCCTGTAGGAGACTCAAAGGGAGCTTACAATCTCCTTTGCCCTTGCTCCCTCAGCCACAACAAACACCCTGTGAGGTGGGTGGGCTGCTGAGAGAGTCTCAAAAGCTGACTAGCCCAAGGTCACCAGTTAATGTGTGGGAGTGCACAGGCTAATCTGAATTCCCCAGATTAGCCTCCACAGCTCAAGTGGAAGAGAAGGGAATCAAACCTGGTTCCTCCAGATTAGGAACAACAATGCACCTGCTTCTCTCACTCACCATGCACACATTGAAAGTGATGATGCTGTTTTAGGTAATTGGGGATAATCCACCCCCAAACAGCATCACTTTCAATGTTGTTTAACTAGGGACCCCAGATTCTCCCTTTAAGGTGGTTCTAGTTCAAACACCATTGAAAGTGATGCTGTTTGGGGGTGAATTCCTGCATCACAGTGGCTGCCTTGGGGGGGGGGGCACAAAACTCAGATTTTGCACCAGGCTCCATTTTCCCTCTATGCCTCAGCCCAGAGGGGAGGGACAGGGGAGGGCAGGGCAGGAGAGTCTGCCATCCCCGACCTCGGAGAGCTGCTTTTATAAGCGCTAGGCCAGGGGCGGGGCTTGGGGAGGCGTGGCCATGCCCGAACCCCCCCCATAAAAAATCTATACCTACGTCCCTGGGTGGAAGAAAGCAGAATGGCTTCCTCCTTCACCTTTCCCCCTTTTCAAGGCTTGCTGCTACTAGGGAGAAGTACACTGTAAGTGGAAGAGAGGAGTATGGCTTCTTACAGCAAGGATTGTTGGGAAGTGTAGTTTTTATCACTCTGGGAGGAGCTGAAATTGGTCCCTCCCAGATAGTTGAAGACTACACTTCCCAGCAGTCCTTTATTTTTTGCCGTTTCATCAGAAAAACATAGCTTAACTATATAGTAAGGTTTGTCTTGTGTTTCTGTTAACTGTAAAGCATTCTTTGTTTAGTTTACTTTTTTAATGAAGATAGAAAATGTTCAATTAAATCTGATGTTCCTTTCCAGTGTCTTAAGGTCACAGTTAATTGAAGCAAACCAATTGCAGCTTTGATGATGAACTAATCAAGTTTAATTAAGCAAAACTAGCCTTTCCATTCTCAGATTTGGGGGTGAGGAGGGATAGAATTCTGAATTCTAATTAATGAAACATTTAGAGAATGTACCCACTTTCTCAAAAAGTCTGTGTAAGAGTTACTTTGGAAACCCTGCCATTCTAAACAAAGCGGTTTGGATCCAATTTATTTTTATTTTATTTATAAATATTTCCACCTTGCCTCATACTAATGTCTCTAGGTGATTTAACTGGGTAAACACATTAAATACATCATAAATAAAACATAACAATTAAAACAACAATAAAAATAACATTAAAATAATCACAACCTCCAGTCCCCCCATTTCTACCCTCACCCCCCAGAGGGAATTTCCAGGGAGGCTAGCCAAATGCCTGGGCAAAGAGGAAGGTCTTTGGCATGTGCCTAAACCCATAAAGGATAGGAGCATGGTGAATCTCCAAGGGGAGACTGTTCCAGATTCTGGGGGCAATCACAGAGAAAACCCTCCCACATGCCACTGCCCCCTGCACCTTGCCAGAGGGAGGTATGACCAGGAGTAGCTCTCCTGTGACCTCAGTGCCCTGGCACAGTGGTGTAGCGCCCACGGGGCGAGGGGTGCGACGCCTTGGGTGGAGCCACTGTGGAGGCATGGCCAGGCCATGAAGGGGGCATGGGGGGCAATCTGGGGGTGTTGCAGGGCAGGGGCGGGCAGTGCTGTGGCAGGCACAGTTTCCCCTCGCACTGCCTCTGCCCTGGCAGTTGCACATGGGTGTAGATGCTCCTTCAGTTTGGCAGGGTCCAAACCATTTAGGGCTTTGTTAGTCAGGGTCCTTCAGTTAGGCAGGGTCCAAACCATTTGTATGTCAATGTCAACACCTTGAATTAGGCCTAAGAGCAAATCAAGCCAATGAAGATTTTTAAGGACTGCTGTGATCCACCCACACTCACGACTGGGCTGTAACTCTGCCTCACATTTAAAAGTGTAATAGAAGAATGTGCATCATTATTCACAAAAGAAACCCATGGATGCTAAGAACCTAGGAGAGCCTCATAAATCTGGATGGGTTTTGTGTGTGTGTGTGTGTGTGGGTGTGTGGGTGTGGGGGTGTGGGGGTGTGTGGGTGTGGGTGTGTGTGGGTGTGTGGGTGTGTGTGGGTGGGTGGTGGTGGTTAAATACCTGTTTTTCAGTGAGCCCAGACTCTTCTCTATTCCAAATGCAGATAAATGTCATATCAAAGTGCTCTGAAATTACCTTTAGAAAAGTCCCTACTGCTTGTTCCAGAAGCAGCTTTCTGACATGACTCTGTAATACTAATTCTGGGGGAATGTGACAGTATTGACAACCCTGAAATGAAACCTCCGAATGATACTTGAGAGAAACAGCTCTTGGCCATAACTGTAAATCATGCATTTAGTACCATCCTTAATTCATCACACTCTTTTTAAGCAGCTGTGATGATTCTGTTGCTGATCTCTCCAGCAGGGATTTGTCCAGTTCGATATCATGGCTGAGCTGTGACATCCCATTATTTAGGATTTATTTCAGACAGGAATGAATTTTATGAGAAGAGAATAACATTTTGCGGTCTGGATTACCTGGTCATTCCTCTTTCCCCTTGCATGTGCAACCATTCCTATTTATGTAGCAAAGCCCTGTGTAGAACTGGTAAGATGCTGAGTTTGTTTTATAGCCTGATTCTGTGTGATACTACCCTAAGCATCAACTGGTGGGATTCATCAGAAGCGCCTCGTCACTGGTGATAGGGGATGGGTTGTATGATTTAAAAACACTCCTTTGCTCAAATCACAATTTTTGTAGAGTGTCAACAACAGTCATGAATGCTCAAAAGATGTTAATTGTAGAGCATTCAAAGTGACTCAAAAATATATTGCATGTTTGGGTTATGTGAACAATTGCCTTTCTTTTGTACAGCTGTTTGTGCCCCCTTCCACTGTCAGAAAAACGGCAGGGTGCTCTGATGTCCTTTAGTCCTACATTTTAGATACTGCTGTGGATACCTCTAAGATGCTGGCTGAAACCAAACTGAGGTAAACGCTACCTCATATGCTATTGGTCAAGTTTTTTGGCCCAAATTGTAGTCATTGCTACTGCAAATAAAGTATCCAAAGGAATGGGTAGTAAAATCCTCTGACACCTTAAGCATTGTCAAAGCTATTTTGAAATTTTCTAGGCTAAACATGCAATCAGATCTAGAAAGGCAACAACAGCGTATGTCAGTGGTTACCCAATGGAGAGAAGAGGACATTCAAACCTGAAGGATCATCATTGGGTGACTGTTACTATTTTAGCTGTGACTTCATTTTTTAATCTCCTGACACTGCTTCCCTCACCCCATGCAGAGCACATGTGGGCTAGACACATCCCTTCTGCCACTGAGCTCACATCATCTGGGCAGGGCATATCCCTTCTGCTGCTGAGCTCCCCACGCTGGCGAGGAAATCTTAAACTCATTGGGAGAAATCCCAGCACACACAATGGCCAATCCACCCCAATCCAGTTTCAGGTAGACCATCTGCTAGGCTGTGGGCCTTGGCAAGTGTCCAACAATGCTGAGCTTTGGAGTCAGCCCTGATTATTATACATATTGATTATCGTAATATTTTTCTTGTTGGTTTCCCTGTGTCTGCTTTAAGGATCTCCACTTTGTGTGAATGTTGCCATTCATTTGACATCATCTGTTCTGATCTTAATACTCATTTGTACCAGTCTCTTCACTGGCTTTCCTCTTCTCTTCATCTTCACATTAAGACTGTCCCTTTGTGGCTTTCCTCCTTTGATATGATTATGCCTATGACCATGTCAAGATTATTTTTGTGTGATGTTTGGCTAATACAGATATATGCTTCTGGAAACTGGTAAAAAACCATACAAAGGACTATAAGTAGAATTGTTCATGCAATGCCCATCAAGATTATTTTTTTGCAGTGTTTTAACAACGTGCTTGCCTGCATTTGCAACATAGAGGAAGGGAAAACAACATGAAGGAACTGAAGGTACTGAAAATGCAGCCAACTGCAATTTCAATTACAACTGTGCATTGTTCCTCTCTTGGTGAGCATACAATACTTTTTTAACATCTTTAAAGGAACCAGTGGAGATGTATGTGGGAAGGGACACAGGACAATATAGCACTGAAGAGCACAGAGGAGTGAGTGGAGGAATGAAAGGAGAGAAGAAAAGTAATGTAGAAAAGGAGAATAAATAGGTTAAAGGAGGTGAAGGAAGAGTGAAAATTATCATGGAATGATCTGGGAATCCAGTAGCACTAGGATTAAGTTTTTGAGTGACTTGGTTTTGTGAGCCAACAATTCTTCTTCTTCCCTCTTCCTACTTAGCTCTCTTCGCAAGTAGACAGAAGGAAATCGATCATAAATGCTGACATAGAAGTGTGTAAACAGCTTAACTGGAAATGGAACTCTGTTCCTGTTGGTAAGAGGACCATAAATCCAACGTTTTGGACAAAGAGGCTGATTTGAGGGAAGTATCCCTTGATACATCCCACTTGAATCTTCGGCAAATAGCACCTACCTAGTTAATAAGTGATGCCATTTCCCAATGGGAATAGACAAGCAATTATCCAGAACATATTGTATCTATAACAGTGAAGAACATTTTATTATTGCCTGAAGCATTTTTTTAAGCTCTCCCTATAAAATTGTCTCGTAAATAATTCAATGAAAAGTGATTTACTTTGGTGGAGAACTTATAAAGGGAAGACTTTCAAAGAGACTCTGTCAAAAGTTATTTAAATTAATTTAATCTTAAATTCCAAACAAATTTGAGCTAGATTAAATTTCAGTATCAATTAGCAAAGAGTAGTTGTTTTCTGTGTTAAGCTTAATGGCTAAGAAAGGCAGTAACAATGAAATTGGCTTTGTTCTATTGTTGCCTCAAAATTCTGATGCAAAATTGCCCATGAAACCCCAGTGGGGTCCTGTGATCATGCCAGCAGGAAGAAATACTTGCAAAGGCTTTGAACTGGGCATTTAAGGGTAGAGGGAGCTGCCTTCTCCTTTAATTGCAATATAGTCTTAAAGCCTGTTATCCCTAGCACAGCAGGTTGCCTTGGTTCTGGCAAAGCAGCTAACTTTATTTGCAGTTGATAGACAGATCAGAGCAATCCAAGTCTCCCGTATAGTTTAATAAAATCCTAAATGCTTATTTTAAGTGCAAGCAGCAGAATAATGAGAAAACATTGAAAGCAACGCTTCATCAAAAATGTCTGTTAAGTGGCAGGGGTGTGTGTGAGTGTGTGAATAACACTGTATTTCATTGAGTGGTATTCCTCAGTGCGCCATCTAACCTCAATAGCGATCAAAGCAGATCATGCTGAACATGAATCGGCACAACGTCTGCAAAGGGAAGTCCTGTCTCAGCAACCTTTTAGATTTTGAGAGCGTAAACAAGCAAGCAGATTAGGCAATTCAGTAGATATTATGTATTTGGATTTCCAAAAAGCTTCTGGCATGGTGTGCCACAAAGCATCCAGCTTGGATCCAGACTACCATTTCTATGGGTGCTAAAATTTCAGCCCACGGAGGATGATAGACCCCCCACTCCATGACAGCCCCAAATGGCCTGTGAAATCTGGACTGCGACCTCACAGAAACAAGATGGGAGGGAGGGGGGATGAATGCCATACAAGGAGAGAATTGTGCTCCATTGGTGGAAATCCTTGCATCCATGGAAACGCTAGCTTGAATTCAAGCCTCCAAAATAATTTTAGCAATCTCATAATATGAAGATAGTTCTTTGTACAGATCGTTAACTGGTTAAAGAATGAGAATAGGGTTGAACAAATGTTCCATTTTCTATTTCCTTTTATGTTCCTTGCTAAAAAAAATATTTCAGTGACATCAGTTCTCTGCTTTTCAGATTGGCTTTGTAGATTAGGACCAAAACAGTCATGATGAATATCGTGGATCGTCATCAGTCTGTAAATGAAAACTGTGCCTGCCTGCATCTGTGATTCAAATGAAAAGCCTCTTGGAACGGAAGGGGGAATTAAACCTTTTAGCTCCTAGTCAGTTTCACTAATCACACCGGGCTCCCCGCATGCTGCTGATGTAAAGAGGAAGGGGAGAGGTATACTTTAAAATGCATCTCTTTTTTGCTTTCAGCTGTGAACAGCAGTATGGGAAGGACATTTCTGAACCAAGCAGGGGTTGAAAGATGCAGATGAAGAAGAGGAGTATTTTGGATTTATACCCACTTTTCTCAATTGTAAGGAGTCTCAAAGTGGCTTGGAAACTCCTTGCCTTCCTTTCCCCACAAAAGACATCTTGTGATGTAAGTGGGGCTAAGAGTTTGAAAAGAACTGTGATTGGCCCATGGTTACTCAGCAGGATTCATTTGTAGGAGTGGGAAAAGAAACCTGGTTCACCAGATAGAAATTCTCCACTCATGTGGAAGAGTGCGGAATCAATCCTGTTTCTCCAGATTAGAGTCCACCACTCTTTACCACTACACCATGCTGGCTTTCCCTTCTTCCTGTGAAGCTCTAGCTCAGGGATAGGGAACCTTTAACACTCAAAGAGCCATTTGGACCCGTTTTCCATGGGAAAAGAAAACACTTGGAGCCGCAAATAATTTTTGACATTTAAAATAAAGATAACACTATATATATAGGGTTTTTTAAACCTTTTACTCCACTCATTCTGAGAAGCACATGGATGCACCCGCCCTGCTGCCTGCAGGGCGGGCAAGGATGGGGCCAGCAGCTCGGCCTTGCCGGCCGCCGGGAAAGCACCCACCCCGCTCTAACAAGGCGGGCGAGAGGGGAAACCCGCGGCGCTGCCCAGCCAGCCGCGGGCAATTGGTGCGCCCGCCCTGCTGCCTGCAGGGCGGGCAAGGATGAAGCCGGCGGCTCGGCCTTGCCGGCCACCGGGAAAATGCCCGCCCCGCTCCAATGGGGCAGGCAAGAGGGGAAGCCCGCAGCGCGGCCCAGCCGGCTGTGGGCAATTGATGCGCCCGCCCTGCTGCCTGCCGGGCGGGCAAGGATGAAGCTCAGCTCGTGGAGCCGCAGTGCAAGGGCAGAAGAGCCGCATGTGGCTCTCGAGCCACAGGTTCCCTACCCCTGCTCTAGCTACATATGGAGTCAGAGAAGGGAGCAAACAGTGCCTCCCTACAGCCATTTCCATAGGAGGAAAGCCTAAAGTCCCCCCTTCCCTGCCCCCACAGTGTTTGGAGCTGCACAAAGAGATGGAGAGCTTTTTAAAGGTTAGCCCCTCCCTCCATTAATGTGTGACTGAGAGTTGTGACCTCACTCAAGTTGAATATCATGCATATATTGGCCCTACGATCTACACAATCAACAGCAGTATCCCTCTGAATAGCAGGTGCTGAGGAGGAGAGTTATTGCCTCATGCTCTATTTGTAAGCTTCCCAGAAGCATCTCATTGGCCACTGCATGGAACAGGATACTCACGTGGTGAACATGAAGTCTTACACTTAGTTAGTATATTGGTTTGTCAAAATCCGTATTGTCTACATAGAATGGAAGTGGTTCTCTAGAGTCTCAAGTAGAGGTCTTCCCCTATACCTGTTACCTAAAGTAGAAATGCCAGGGTTGAACCTAAGAACTTCTGTACATAGTACAGATGTTGTATCCTGCCGCTACAACATTGGTCTAAATGGGTGTTCAGTGTTATCCAGCAAGTTTCGACCACCTAAAAGCTCTATGGTGTCTATTCAATGTTTGATTAGTTGTCTTTTTCTCCTCTTTTCCCTCTTATAATCATTCTTCTGCTGGAATTGGAGCTTTGCGTGGCAGAGGAAAATACTTTGAGTAAACAACTGGCAAAATGCACAGGGATTCAAACTCTGCTTCTGATGACCAACTTTCTAATCCATTTCTGAATTACAGTGTGACTTTGAGATGCCAGTTTAAAAAATAATGTTATGGTGCTAATTCTTATTGCATGATGGGATTACATGACAAATGTTACATATTTTAATATTATAGTAACCACAAGAGAAATACTTGATATAGAATATTTGAAAGCCCTCATCAAACTTATATGTTCATTATTTATACCTAAAGCCCGAAATCCATATTTTATGCAGCTTTCCATTACTCTTATAACACAGTGTTTATTAATTTAAAAGCAAAAAGTCTTATTATCATCAACTTGGATCCATTCAAGGCAACGGATTTGCAGTAAGCCTTTGTCAATCTTGATAACACATCTGCCATTTGGAATCATATTGTTCTGTCATATGGTTCCGCAGAAATTTCTCTAGGAAACAATAGACTAAGTTGATGATAATATTCGGGAAGCTGCTTTTGAGCTTTTCAAGCAATCCATGTGTAACTCTAAATTTGGGAGGGCTTTGCTTCAACCATTCTGGTACCTGGACAAGGTCCGGAATCAGAGCCCAGCAGAAGTCCAAAGATGAAACCAAATCAGATGGAGTATAGCAGTGTTGGCCAAGTTGTGTTTGAAGGTCATCACAAAAGTGGCTTTACCTAAGGGGAACAAGTCATGAAAGGTGGAGTCTCACAATAGTAAAGGAATGAAACAAGAGTAAAAACATATATCTCTACCAGCCTCCTGCATTTCCCTCTGCTTTTGGTCAAGAGAGTGACAATTGACAATTATCCTCACTTTCTTCCTTCTATCAAGGATGTGCTGTACCTTACACATAGGCATTCTGAAGACCCGAGGAAAACAACAGGCCTTACATCCTAGTAAAAATGCTTAGGACTCCACACATTCATTGAAATCCTATGTATACTTTCCATGCAGTAACCCCCACTGAATGGACCTGAGTAGGATTCTGGGTAGACCTATTTAGGGGAGCACCACATGTCTCTGTTCAGCCTGTTAGGATCTATGTATTTATGATTACAATTTCTTCCAGCAAAACAAAAAAAAATCTGAGTTACTAGCTGTAAATTACACTGAATCAAATAAAACAAATTTGTGATCCATTTCAGGGTTTATGATAGAACAGTGAAGGTCCATTAATCCACTGCCCCTGGAGATCCTTAATCTGAGGTACTGAACAAGAAAAAGAAAACAAAAGGAAGATTAAACAAATTAAACAACCAGCCAAGGTTACTACTTGCTTGAAAAATATCCGAGGGAGGGGCAAGTGGTCATTAGCCTGTCTCACTCCCACACTGGCTACTCAAGATAAACAATTTTACACACTGCACAGCAATCATAGAAATATTTTGGTATTCCCAGAGAGACGCAGAAGCTTCTAAGAGGGAAGATTTTTCCCAAAAGTGGCCCTGTGTTTTTTACAGCTACATGACAGACAGTGATACCTAAGGAGCAGCATTTCCCATCTGCACATCTCTGTGATAGGAGTATGGGTCCTGATATTCACATACACCTCTTCATAAAATATTTTGCTTCTGACCAAAAGTTAACCAGTTCCCAGAACTCTTAATATTAGGAGCCCAGTAGTTGCCAGCATAGTATTTCCCTATCTGTAGAGATGCTTTCAAATTTCTCTGAAAGTTGAATCACCTGATGCAAATGGATTGGCCAGAAATCAGGATAGGAATGATTTGGATACTACCCAAAATAGTTTTAAAAGAGAATTAGACATATTTGTGGAAGAAATATCCATTCATAGCTTCTAGCCAAGATGGCTAAAGGGATCTCCACATTCACAGGACCACCAAGAAAGGGGGCGGAGGGAGGGGGCGACAAAATTCCCAGTTGGAAGGCTTTTGAAGTCAGCTGGAGCAAAGAAAAGCCCTGGACATCTCCACCGCTGAAAAGTCCCATAGGGCTGAATGGATGTGCATCACAGAACATGCAGCATATGTGTGAGGGTTGGTGTGCCATGCAATCAGCCCTAAACCCCATGACAGAGCTAACTAATGTTTTGGCTCCACACATGAGAACACCCTGACCTGCCCTCCCCTATGCTGGCGTGCAAGCAGGATGCCAGCACAGCCCTGCTGTGGCTCAAACTTCTGGATTTTGCAGCAGCTGGGCTGCAGGATGAGCGGCAACTTGTGCATCTGCTCCTCGGCCAGGGTAAGTGCCATAGAAAGGGCAAATCCACCAACACAAAGCTGTGCTGCTCCCTGAAGCCCTTCTCCCCCTTCCCCCACCTTTGGCTGGGCCTGCCCGACTGGGAAGGGTAGCTGTGGAGCAGCTAGAAAAGATGGTTACATGTAAAGAAGTGTTGCACTGTGCTTCCTGACCTGCACTGGTGGTGCTTCCTTCAGCCCAGGTGTGGTAGCCAGCCCTGATGCCTCCCTGAACTATTTTCCATCTGGGCAGTGGTGGGGTAGCTTCCAAAGGTTCTGGCAAAGGCTCCAGGGTCCTTCATTGTTTTGGATTTGTGCCTCCCCCCACACTTGGCAGATTCCTGAAGTGCCTCACACCACATGGCCCCACTGTTTGCTACCAATCACAATAGGCAATACTGGTCTTCATAAACCAAGCATTTGACTCAGAAGAAAGGAAACTTCATGTGTTCAATTATTCACAATAGGTATGAAGAAAAAAGTACAAGTACCCCCTGTCTCTCTCTCTCTCTTCCCACCCCCCTAAAGCCAGTTTTCATGTCTAAAAGGTTAATTGTCAAAATAAATTGGAACACGAAGGCTGAAAAGCTTAAACGACAGAATTAGGACTCAGCAAGCTGGATAAATTAGAGGGATCATGTAACAAAATTTCTAACTTCCCATAATTACACAATGAAGATGAGTTGCCACACAAGATTTAATGGTTTCCCTCTCGTCTGTTACAAGATTTGATTTTTAGAGTTCAAAAACTCAACTTGCAGGCTCCTTCCTACAAAGACTATCTGAAGAAGCAAGCTTTGGTGCATTCTTATTCATTCCTAAATGTTAACTTTTCCTTGTGGAAAAAGGTGTGGCCTATACATGGAACAAAATGAGGTGGGGATGAAGTGGTTCAATCCAAAAGAGACAGATTGTGCTACTTCACAATTACAATTTGACAGACTGTGGGAGATCAATAAGAACTTATACACTGCCCCTTATTTCCCCTGGTTCCTCTTGCCGATTATTTTCTCTTTCCTTCCTCCTGGTAGCCCCCATATCTTCTCCCCTTTTCCTTCTTCCTTCTCTCTTTCCCACCCACCAGCCAACCTATATTTTATTTTCCCCCATCTTCATCTATATTTAATATTTATTTACTTCATTTAACTGTCTCCACAGTGAGGACACAATGAGGACAAGAACTCTGTGAACACAACGAGAATCACATCTTACTTGGCATGCCTCTGAAGATGGCAGCTGTAGATGCAGGCGAAACATTAGGAGCAAAAACTACCAGACCATGGCCAGCTTGTTTAAGATGGCACTGTTAATCTTATACGCCTGCTTTTCAAATCTGTGACACTTTATTATCTTACATTTTTCTATGTGATTTGTGAGTTATGGAATTAGCATTGTAGTTTAAACACATGTATATATATATAAAGCAAACCGTGTATTTGTTAGTGATAGTATAACTCAGTAACTGCTGGGCCAATTCCTCTGAAAATTCCCAACCACTGTAGTCAGCCAGGTGAGAGTGTTTTTAGATGTTCACATATCTGAAATTTCACACCTGGCCCAGGTAAAACACCTTTTTGATGCTCCATGGTGAAGGACATGCAGCTGCCTGTGTGTAACTGTCACCCTTAAAATGTTCGTGCAGCTTAGAATGTTCGCTCAGATGGCCAGATATGAGCAGTGAAAACAGTACATAGGCAATAACTCGAGTGGAAGTGAGACACATACACATACATGCACACAAGGGAGAGGGAAGGGAGGGAGGGAGGGAGAGAGAGGGGTGGCATGCAAGGGAAGAGAAGTGAGGGAGGGGAGAGAGTGAGGGGTGGCATTCAAGGGAGGGGAGGGAGGGGGCCCAGCATCTGGACCTTAGCGGAGGGAGAGGGAAGGGTCAGCTTCTGTTCCTTTCCCATTTCACCACAATAACCCACAGCAACAGTATTTTTGTTACTGATGGCCTAATGCCGAAACAGCTGGATGGATCGCCCCCAAATTTTCACATGACGTTCCTCCCTGTTGCGGGCAGGTAATCGGACCTTCAAATCGCCAAAAGTCCATACCTGAGCCAGGTAAAACATCTTTTTTCCTGGCGCACCAGGCCATGAAGCTGGCTGTGTTTAACTGTCACCCTCAGAATGTTCGTGCAGCATGTCTGTGGCCTGGGGGGTTGGTATGACCTTACAATGTTCACGCAGATGGCCAGAGATGAGCATTGCAAACAGTAAATAGGTAACACTGTTAGGTAATACGAGTGGAAGTGAAACACATACACACGTTGCCATGTGAGACATTCCCCCCTCACACGCAGGTAACTTTCACTCTCTGTGCCTCACCCACTGCTACCACACAATACACATACTCTCATACACATCCAGCTCATCCTCACACACCTCACTCTGCCCTCCCTCACATCCAACCACCACTTACCCACTTCCTCAACCATATTCACCACAGCTCTCTTTTACTAAAAGCGAGCTAGAGTTTGCCTTTTTCTTCTAAGAAAATCCACGGGGTGGGGGCGAACCAACACTACTGGCTCCGCTTCTTTTGCACATGGCCCTTTAAGAACCCATGGAGCTGGCCTTGATTTGAGCGCCTGACCACCCTGCCTCTGCTGCCTGACTGGGAGCCTACTTGCCCCAGTTCTGCCTTACCCAAGCCAGGATTGTGCGTGTCAACCAGCCTCGTGGACAGCAGGATTCGCACTCTGGACAGTTCCGTTGTGGAATGGAAAGTGTTACCTTATACTAAAAAAAGAGACACCACCATATAACAATGGCCATTTCCGCATAGGCAGAAAATGACGGCCTGGAGACGGTAAAAACGCCGTCTCCAGGCCGCCATTCGCACGGGGGGGCGCAGCTGCAGCGCAGCCACGCCGCCCTCGCGCTGCCCAGCTGGCCCGCAGCCGGCGTATTCCCAGAACGCTGGGAAGTGTTCTTTTCGGGAATACGCCGCTGTGAAGCCGCTGCCGAGCGAACGGCAGCGGCTTCACGCCGCCTCCCCCACCTGGCACTTACCTTCTCCCTGGGCCTCCGGCGCATTGCCGAGGCCTGGGGACACGCCCCCCTGGCCTGCGCCGCTCAAGCAGGTGCGCAGGGCAAGGGGGCATGTCCCCAGGCCTCGGCGACGTGCCGGGGGCCCAGGGACACGCCGGGGCGGCGGGGCGGCGGGGCTCCGCGGCACCGGCATCCCGCCTCCTCCCAGGACCATCCGTGCGGACGGTCCCAGCGTCTTCGGGTCGGCGAGGAATGCGCCGACCCAGCCATTTCCGCCGCCGTGCGGAAACGGCCAATCTGAATTGAAAAGGGAAAGAGGGATTCCATTTGGCAACCCCAAAAGGCTATGCTGCAGATCATTGGACCTGCGTGGACATCTGTGTGGGTTGCGGATTGTGATGAGAAGGACAATTGCCACAGCAATGCGTGGCCGGGCCCCGCTAGTAGTATATAATTTACACATAAAATTTGTACGCGTACAAGTTTAGAAAAGTGGAATACTGAAACTAGTCTTTAAAATATATATTATTAAAAATAAATGGAGAATATTTGGTTGCACGCTTACTAAGTCATTCTCTCTTGCACAGCTCTACCATCCTTTTCTCCAATTGAAATAACTAAAAATATAATGGAGGCAATAGTAAAACTATATGAGATTTAAAATAGGGTTTCCAAACTCCAGGTGGGGAAAGTCCTGGAGGCAGGGCTTGGGGAAGGAAGGGCCTTTAGCAGAATATAATGTCATAGAGTCCTTCCTCCAAAGTGGCCATTTTCTCCAGGGAAACTGGTCTTTGTTGTCTGAAGATGAGTTGTAATGAGAGAGGTTGCAAACCCTATTTCAAAAAGTTACTCACTCCCCTTCCCCTGAGGGGATCCAAATTACTTGTATTAGTTTTTATCATTAGTATTTCCTCCATTTTTAACATCCTGCCTCACTGCCTTGAAAGACTTCAGAGTTAGGAAGCAGTGTCTGAATAATCTAAATAATAATAATAAAGTCCAGAATCGAAAAATCCTCGGATGATGCAAAGTGCAGATTGTGCAAAGAAGCTGATGAAACTGTAGATCATGTCTTCAGCTGCTGCAAAAAGATTGCCCAGACTGAGTACAAACAGAGCCATAACTCAGTGGCCAAGATAATCCACTGGAATGTATGCAAGAATTACAACATAGGAACAGCTAAAAACTGGTGGGAACATTGTCCAGAGAAAGTAACAGAAAATGTGAAGGTTAAGATCCTGTGGGATTTTTGAATCCAAATGGACAAAGTGTTGAAACATAATACACCAGACATCACAGTGATAGAGGAAAAGAAAGTGACCATCATCGACATAGCAGTACCCGGTGACAGCAGGGTCATTGAAAAAGAACATGAGAAGGTCACTAAATATTTGAAAATCGAGTTTCAGCATCTATGTCACAAACCAGCTGAGGTCGTTTCAGTGGTAATCGGTACGCTGGGCGCCATCCCGAAAACACTAGGGCAGCACTTGAAATTGACAAAATTAACATCTGTCAGATTCAGAAGGCAGCTCTGCTGGGATCCGCACGAATACTACGCCAACACATTACAGCTTCCAATGAAAGGCCAACAACCAGCTAAAGAACTGGCAGCTGTGAAATCAATCAATAATAATAATAATAAAAGATATAAATGGTAAGCTTTCTCCCATCTGCAGCCTGAACTAGTCCAATTGTGATGCTTTTGCGAGAACTAGGCCTTAGATTTCTACCGTAAGTGCTGTGCTTGTTTGTGGACAAATAAAAGGTCATTTCAAAGTGTGTCTGGAATACTAATTCAATTTGGAAAATAATTAATATAAATAGGTATAGATGAGTCCATAGATTAAAAGCAAATCCTGTCTGAAAGGCTTATTAAGAGTAATTTGTTGTGTTTTCCTCCCTAATTAAATAGATTAATAGCAATAACATCTCCCACAGCAGAGGCAAAGTTTCTCTTTCAGTATGTACTTCTTTCAAATTTAAAAACGATTGATAAAAGTCCAGACTATATTTTGAGACTTGGGCTTCATTTAAACCTGTGTTTGAAATGAACCACTTAATCAATGGCACAGATTTTTATTTAATTCACCATTGCTTGTCAGGTGGGATCATAGATGTATCAGTAGAAAATTCTGTAGAAAAGTTCCTCTGCTGTTTCTTTGAGTGAATAGTCCCTATTTTGATCATTTTAATATTTATTTACAATACTAGATCTTTGTTTTGAAAAGAAAAGAAAAAAACAAATATTCAATTCTTCATTTTTGTGCTCTTTTCCTTGTGCTGTGCCTTGTGCTGATTTTTCTGTATTGAACGTATGCATTTCCCACCATGATCTGTTCATTAATAAATCAGCATTAGAAATATAGGACACACATAAATGACAGTACAAGTTTCCATTCTTTTGTTGTTCTATAATTTCTGTGTGATGCATTCCAGCCCTATAGTTCCATTCCTAGGATAATTTGTAACATTAGTTCAAAACTGAATCATAATGCAATATCTTCAACTTCTTTTTTAAAATCTTTTTTCACCTCTATATTAACCAATGCTGATATGCACATTGATCAAACCTTGCAAAAAGGCAATATGATTTGTTCGTGCCCATGATTTCATCGTGATTCTTTTTTTATACAGTGTTTTACTGATGCAAGTGTTGATCATGGACATGGTTAAAACTTGCTAAGGAAAATCTTGGTATAACTATATGTACAATCAAGTCAACATATCTTAATTTTTTGATCCCATTACTGATCCATACGTTAGCATATAATAAAGACTATACCCCTTCTATGAAATCTTAGGACAATTCAGTGTCCAAATTATCAAGCTGGGGTATATCTTGGTGGCAGCCAATTATAAATAAATCACAAGGCTTTGTGTGATTTTGGACAGGGTGGTTTTTCTTAACATGGCCCTGGTGACGAAAGAGGAAAGTAGGAGCAACTGTTTATGCTGGCTTCCCACCCCCATTGTAGACCTCTCTTGAAAATCAGCCCACTTGTAAAGAATAACAGGGGGACTATCTGGCAGGCTTTTGAAGGACCAACCAATTTTTTTTACTTCAACAGGCAAGGAAGGGGGCCTGTTTTCACCTGCTTTGCAAGGAGTTCATATTTTAATTATAGTTAGGCCTTGTTTTTTTTATTATGAGCCATAATTAGGGTTCACAAAAATAGTGAACCCTAATTATGGATATAGATAGGACTGATTGATAAAGTACCCCAAAAGCTGAATTGGGCCCGATTCAGGTAATTCGGCTTGGATCTGGACCAAATTTAAGTTGCCCAAATTCATTCAAGCTTCCCCCTCTCTTACAGGCCAAGAATGCTAACAGGGATTCTGCTAATTTGACTATACCAGTAATTTTATAGCCGAATCAAGCCGAATCTGAATTTTCCTGAAATTTTAAAATATTGCCCAAGTTTAGTGTTCATTCAGTAATAGCAGAGGTCCGTAAAGCCCTGGGAGAGCCCTTTTGCAGTAATGCTGATGTCCAATTTCTCCTAAGACCCCCTCTCCCAATTTGAATAAACACCAGAATGAGGACTAGAAACCCTAGAGTGGAGGACTGCACGTGGTGCTCCTTTATTTCTTCAGAGGTCTGCTGGATGCACTGTGCCTTGCATGGATACATTTAATCTCATTTGCCGTGCTTTCTAAAGAATTGGAAATAAGGAGACAAGAATAATCCTGTCAGTATTTTTCTTTTTGCTCCTTTTGCTAATATTTCAGGCAAAATTAGAAAGCAAACACCAGACATACACACACGCGCACACACAAATCTGGAACTAGTAATGAAAATATTATGTAAATACTAATTTTATAGTCATTTGCATAAAAAAGCTCTGAATAAAACAACTGTTCTGATTATTACATGTTACTAAAACAAATGTTGGTGCAGTAGTAATCATGTAATTAAATTAGGTGGCATTTTAATGTCTTTGATTCATTAATTTAACAACCTGTTGCAGAAAATATTGAATTAATAAGAAACTAGCATATAAAAAGCTTGCTGTAATTTATTTACCAGTTCATTAAAGAGAAATAATAAGCAATGTAGTCAAAAGAATGGGGTTTGGGCTTATCTATGCAGGCAATTTCTAGATAAGTGACTGATGAAATTTTTTTCCTTGGCTTCTTTATTATTAATCCAATGAAGAGTGATATTACCTCGGTGATTTTGAGACAGGGTTGGTTATATTAAAGGTGCAGAGATGGTTCAACATTTACTACTGTGTGTTTGTGTGTTTTCTTTGCCATTTTACTCCCTGCTAGGTAATTCCTCTTGATTTTGAGCGTGGCTAATTCTTCTTTATTGAGCATAACCAAAGCTCACAAAATTGTATGTCTAACAAAATGGTGCACAAACAATTCAGTTCTGTAGAACTTTTTATCAGTGTCCAGTCCAGAAATATAAATAAAACTGGGAGGAGAAATAAATTACGCTGCACAGAGACAAAGCCCAAAGTATGCAGTTGTAGTCTTAAAATACAGAATAGGGTGTACTGCAAAACAAATTGGATTATCTTAGCTGGTGCTGGGCGTAAAATGGGTTTTTGAGTTGCAGCAAATTGCTGGAACCAAAGGGAGAAAGAAAAGTGCTTCTTCTTCCACAAGAGGAAGCAATGGCGACTAAAGTTTGATCTAAACATTTTAGCAGAGACTGGATGTCTGATTACCTACTACACTGCAAATATTTTGTACTGTAAAGGATTCATTTAGAAATTTTCCTTGGAGACTTGTTGGTCCAAAGGTCAACACAAGCTTCTACTGTAAGTGCCAATACCTTGACTGTAGTGGTCAGTAGTTAGAAAGGAGGTCCACAGACAGTCTCCCTTCCCTCAGACAGTCTTGAATCAGATCTCTGTGCTGGAAGATGCCTTATTTCTGGTGGACAGTATGTGTACATTCAGAATGCCATGCACTATATACAGTACTTGAAATCATAACTCAATTGAGGTGGATCCCTGATGTGGCAAGCTACCAAAATGACAAGGTAACTCTTCTAAACAGACGTACATGACAGCAGAAAATGGCAATGTCTGTATAGTGACTGTGTTGCCTAGGCTTGCCCTTTAAAGGAGCATTAGACAAATTAATGCAGGATAGGGCTAACACCTATTAACCAAGAGAGATTAATACAGTAGTGTACCGCTAATGGGGTCATGGGGTACATGCCGTTTCATCACGTGGGGGTGCTGGCTGGGTCCCTGAGCCCGGCCTCTACCATGGCACAGCGACCTGGCCTGTGCCCAGTAGCTCCCCCTGTGCCGAAGCACTCCCCACTAGTTGACCTGTTCACCATGGCCACAGGCCAGCTCCCCCCCACCAGGGAGGCTGGAGAGGGCAGGAGCCAGCCTGCCGCCAGGGCACCCACATAAGCCGCCCACCTGGGTCACCTGCCACTGAGCCCCACCTCCGGCCTGCCTGCTGGGGGGCAGGGATTGGTGGCGGGCAGCCCAGGGAGGGGCCGCAGCATAAGGCCAGCCCAGGTCCTGGGGACAAAAACAAGATAGAGGTGTTGAGGGAAAAGAAATAGAAGACAATGGATCCATAAAGGAAAAGAACTGGTGAGAAGACTGGGAAATGGCTACTAGCCATGCTGACTAATGGGAATCTCCATATACAAAAACACCAGTACTAAGAGAAAGTCTCAGGGGAAGACCTTGGCCTCTATGCCATTTTTGTTTGGCCTTCCAGGGCAAGTGGTTGACAGTTGTATGCAACACTGTGCTGGACTCAATGGAACATTGGTTGGACTCAATGGAACACTGGTTGGATTCAGCGGGCTCTGTTTGTGTTGTTTAAAGTCTGCTGTTCTCTCCATGAAGACTGTGGGCTAAGAACCCCAGAGATTCTTTCAAGGAATGTACAGATCTCTAAATTAAGATACCTTATGAATGCATTCGAAAATGTTTGGGCTTGCCTTAAAGTTTGTCATATTTTTAAGAGAAGAGTTTGGACTTACCCTGCTTTTCTCAAGGAGTCTCAAAATGGCTTATAAACGCCTTCCTTTCCTCTCTGCACAACCATATGAGATATGTGGGGCTGACCGAGCTCTGAGAGAACTGCAACTAGCCCAAGATTACCCAGCAGGCTTCTTGTTGAGAAGAGGGGAAACAAACCAGGTTCACCAGATGAGTTCCTGCCACTCTTAACCACTACACCCGTGGTGGCGAACCTTTGGCACTCCAGATGTTATGGACTACAATTCCCATCAGCCCCTGCCAGTATGGTCAATTGGTCATGCTGGCAGGGGCTGATGGGAACTGTAGTGGGAACTGTAGTGCCAAAGGTTCGCCACCACTGCACTACACCATACTTACAAGCTTCAGCCTTTCACTTTAAGTATAATTTGGGGGCAACCTATGTTCCGGTGTTCTAGAATTATCCATGATTCAAAGGCGTCCATTTCAAAATACAGTTCGGGCCTTTTCTATTGTTTCCCAGAAGTAATATTCATTATTTTGACATCCCTGTTCCACAGTACTAGCAAGCATCTCATTGCAATTTAAGCTAATGAACCATTAATTCTCATCAAAGAAGCCCACTAGCTGCTCCCATCCCATTAACTGTGCAAGTAATTAATAAAAAGGGCCTTGGTTCTATAATAGTAATTTGCCTTTGTTCTTGTAGTTTCCTGTGATAACTCTTGCTCCATAGGCATATCGCAACATGATCATCCTAAAAAAAGAGCATCTGAGTGTGAAACTTTGGCCTAAAGGAAGTTGCCAGGGGAGGGGAAATACAGAGGCTTCAGTAGCATTGAGGTTTTCCCCTTCTTTATATGCATGATGCTTCTGCTTAGATAATTAGATTGACTAGATAATTACCCTTGTTAAAGTCTAATGGGTTAGAAACATTAATGAGTTAGAGAGAGCAGTAATGCTCTGGTTCAATTTGTGGCTCACTTTAGCTGATTTTAAGCATTGGCCGTGGTTTTGTGAGACTTTACTGGAGTGTCACTCCCAGCCAAGGGGAAGGGAAAAGGTCAAGAACCATTGAACCAAACAGCCAGCTTGAAATAGTCAATAAGAAGGATGTGAGAGATGGAGTAATTACTACAGCTTCAAGCAGTAGCACTCTCCCCTACCCATGATGTTACCAATTACGATATTTAATGTTAGATATTGGGCAGAGGGGTGTCAGATGCCTTTAGAGCGAGTAAAGCTTATCTGGCATGGATTATGCTTTTCCTAGCTGTCTACAAAGGCAGAAATGGTAATGCTAAGTGTCTGCTTGACAAACAGATGAGAAAGGAACAGAAGCCTTGCCAGAGAAGAAATTCACAACAGTAGGAGCACCTGCTACCTTGGCGAATTAATTCCATGCTCTTCCCTTTCTTCTAGTCCATTCCTATGGATTAGGCTCAAAGAACCTAACTGTATAGCCAAGATTTCTTGCTGCTATGCAGGAAGAGGAGAAAAAAAATAATCATATATAATGAAGCATGTGAGTGCGCATCAAGGACTAGTTTATGTTAATGTGCGTATAAAATTTTTGTATATCCCAAAGTAGCTCACAACAGCAAAATACAATATAAATGCACCAATCAACCAAAACAACAAAGATCTTTGGCTTGTGATTCCACATATGGTTTTTGCAAGGGCATGGGTTAGGAGAAGGGTTCACATCTTTGGCCATGCTCAGATGGTGTGCAACTATTGCCAACAATCCCCCTTCCCTCTTCTGCCACTCAGACAAAGAGATAAGGTAGTGAACTTGTTTATGTGTTATATCTTTCAACTTTCCCTCTTTGTCAGTGCCAGATTAAATTTTCTGGATGTTTTTCCCCCATTGGGGGTGGGGGGCGTGCCTTGTTAAATATTCAATATGAAATGCTGGAACTGTCATGATTCAATATTCATGTCCCTTCCAGGAGCCCAGCAGTGTATCTATGCAAAATAGCACCGGGGGCAAGCATTGAAAATCTTTCTCCCTGGCCAGATCCAGCATTAAAGCACCACCTCTGAAGTCCACATGGATTTGGAGGACGAGCTCACAGTTCAGCACTGGATCCAGATTTTGGAGTCAGGTTCCACTGTTTAAAGGTGGACCTGACCAGGCCAAGCCCAGCAAACTTTGGGCTCCACCTGGCTGGGTCCAGCTTTGTACTGCTGACTCCACCTCCAAAGTCCATCTGACTTTGGAGGTGGAGTTTTCTGGACAGAGTAAGCAGCATAAAGCTGAATCTGGTCAAGTCAAGCCTGCAGTTCACCACTGGACTCAGTCTGGCAGGGTCCAGCTTTAAACTGCAGTCTTTGAACCTGCATCTTAAAGCTGGACCTGGCCAGGCTGAGCTCAGCATTGAATTGACTTCAGTGGTGGAGCCAGCACTATGAAGCTGCACCCAGCTAGGCTTCCAGCCTGCAGTTCAAAGCTGAACTATGCCTGGCTGAGCCCAGCATTGAACTGCCCTCTCTGGACTTTGGAGACACAGCCTGGAGTTAAAGCTGTATGGGGGAACAGAGTTCTTGCCAGAGAGGGGCAAGGCAGCTGAGGGCAACCCTCTTCAAGTGATGTCCAGAGTGTGCGCCCTTGCTGAGTTGGTTCAATGGTATGATTTCAAATTCCAATGGAAGACTGCATAACTGAATGCTTCTCCATGGGGGAAAAATGTCTTCTGTTTACAAAACTGATCCTGCCAGGAGAAAGTCTCAACTAGAAACTCTTGTCCCTGATGTCCAGCATTCCTTATGAAATATTTTTTTCCAAGAAGCAACGTTCAATCACACAGTTCTTCTAACTCTGAATGACCCCCTACAACATTTTGCAGATGAAAATATGGACATGCTTGTAATACCTCTATTCTCACACCAAGGATTCATCCCAACCCCTGTAAACACACTGCCGAAGGTTCTACTTTGTCTGTTATATGCTTTTTTATTCACTGTGAAATAGTGTGCCTATGCTGATTGAAAAGACAAGTGTGTATTTGTTTCGCTACTGAAAGATAAAATAATAGTTTGGAACAGGCCACGGTTCAGAGATTTCAGAAGGTCCCTGGTTCAATCCCAAGCATTGCCTGAGGAAGGTGGTGTTTGCGTAGAGAACAGACTTCATTGGGGATGTGATGCCACCCTCTAAAGCAGCCATTTCATTTCTTCTAGGGAAACTGATCTGTGTAGCCTGAAGATCAGCTGTAATTCTGAGAGATCTCCAGGCCCTGCCTGGAAGTTGGCAACCCAGCAGCAAACAGCAGTTTCCATGACTTCAGAGCCAGCTTTTCTGAGGTTGGACAACACCTTATTAATACACTCAAATGTTAAAAGTTTTTCTACTGAAATCTTCTCTGTGCCCTTTCACTGTAATCTCTGTCCAGAATTTTGAGTAACTGTCACAATTCTATATCTTTAATTGTTACTTGAAAAACAAAAACAAAAATGGTGCTATAGGTAACTACATCATAAAAGAGTTAATAGGTTTAACAGACCTTTATGCATGTGGTGCAGTGTGGCATTAGTTTGACTTGCTGGGTGCACCTACCCCATAAGACCTGGTATCTGGGTATGGCCCACCCACCCAAGCGGAGGGAAGGGAGGGAGGGGTGGCATGCAAGGGAAGGGGAGTGAGGGGAGGGAGGGAGGAGTGGCTTGCAAGCGAACTGTCACAATTCAGAAATGTGTTGTTTCTTAGAACTACTTGCAAGATGGGGAAAAAACCTTCTTCCCTTCCTCCCCCTGCTGCATTTTGGTGATGGCAGGTGTCTTCAAAACGGTATTATTGAGTCAGTCCTTTATCCTGTTTTACAGCTCCTGGACTCTTATTTTCTTTGACCTAGAGCCACTGATAGAGAAAATACAATATGCATTGGGATGACTGCTGCTCCTGTCTGTTTGTGTTAAGAAAGTTCATGTTCTTGGCCTGTCAGCATCTGCCATTGTGTTGTTCATTCTTTGTTCAAAGTCCTGTGGGCAGATCTGGGAATAAGAGACATTAGCCAACCCCAACTCCATCCCCTCTTTTTGCTCATTTCAAGTCAAATCCATTCACTATCTTATATTCTAATGCTGGTCAGCCAAATTTGAGGATACTTAAATATGGTGATTGGAGCTGTGGACATGCAAGGCAAAACTTTCAACAAACTTGAAAAGGTTTGCAGAAAAATATAAAATTAAAAAGTACACTGGGGGATTTTAAAAACTTGAAAACGATAAAAAAGAGTTCCTGTAGCTTTAAGGAACAAATTCTCTGGGCTGAGTTTTTCTGAGTAAAAGGCAGGGGGAGAGGAACAGAGCCCTTTCCAGGACTGTTTTGGCCTTTGAGGGAGGAGTCACTGGGACCAGGCCAGACTAGGGTTGCCAGTTACAGGTTGGGAAATTCCTAAAAATTTTGAGATAAGACCCTGGGGTTGACATGGTTTGAGGAAAAGAGACGTAATGCCATCGAGTCCGTCCTCCAAAGCGGCCATTTTCTCCAGGGGGACAGATCGCTATCATCAGGAGTTCAGTTGCATTCTGGTAGATCTCCAGGTCCCACCTAGAGGCTGGCAAAACTAGATCTGGCAGCAACCACTGGGCGACTTGATACTACCTGACATGTAGGACTCACCTAGGCCTGGCTGTTTGCTACAGTTCAACAACAGCCACCCTATGAAAGCCAGTAAGATATGGCAGTTAGAGCTTCAGAGTAGGGTGTGGAAGAGACCCTGGTTCAAATCCCTACCTTCCTGCGGAAGCTCACTGGGTGATTTTAGATTAGTCACATACTTTCAGCCTTAACCACTTACAAGGTGGATGGAAGGATAAAAAGGTGGAGAGGAGAAAATGTAAGCTGCTTTGATGTTTGCTGTGGAGAAAGGTGAGGTATATGTGAAGTAAATAGATAAGAAATATAGCTGAAAGTGGGAGGCAGATAAAAGGTAGGTTAGTGAATGGCTGAGAAGGAGTGAATGAAGCAGGAAAAGGGGAGAGGTTAGGGAGGTTGCCAGGAAGAGGGGGGAGAAACACAGCAGGGAAGGGATATGGGGGGAATGAATTATAGGGGGAAATGAAGTCCTTGGAAGTTGGCCTAGCTCAGTGGTCACCACCACACATGGTTTTCCCATGCAGAGGCTGCTTGCAGAGGGGTGGGGTATTGAAGGCAGAGGAGCAGATAAATGTAGTTGGCTGTTTGGTGGGAAGGAGAGAAGAAAGCAGGAAAGGGGGAGAGGCTATGGGGACTTTCAGGAAAGGGAAAGGGAATATGGTGAGGGAGGGGGAATGAGATGCCTCCTGCAATATCTTGTGGGTTCCTACTTGTTCACTTACATTAGGGGCAAAGGAACAAATGATGCATTGTGTCAGCATACAACAGATGGCTCCCCCTCCCATACTTCAGTTCAGGAAAGATATGCAATTTCACAAAATAAACTTGCTGGGTTGTGAGAGAGAAGCCAATGCAGACCAGGAAATATTTTATGGCTCACTGTAGTTTATATACGGGAGGAATAGAAAGCATTGTGACCCAGCGTGGCGTAATGGTTAAGAGCAGGTGGACTCTAATCTGGAGAACCAACTTTGATTCCTCATATGAACAGCAGACTCTTACCTGGTGAACTGGATTTGTTTTCCCCCTCCTCCACATGAAGCCTGCTGGGTGACCCTGGGCTAGTCATATTTCTCTCAGAACTCTCTCAGCCCCACATACCTCACAAGGTGTCTGTTATGGGGAGAGGAAGGGAAGGAGTTTGTAAGCTACTTTGAGATTCCTTACAGGAGAGAAAGGAGGGATATACATCCAAACTCTCCAAACTCTTCTTTATTAGAGAGGAACTCTTCACATCACAATCTAATGCCAATTATGTTGAGAATCAATCACTGAAGGCTGAATTTTTGGAGTGTTTTATGCTGCTAGGCATACGCTTCGATAATAAGAAGGAAAAAGAAACACAAAGGAATGAGAGGAGCCATGAGCTGCTGACCTCAGAAGTCCTGAATGTTGTAGAGGACCCTGGGGCATGTTCTTAAGTCCAGTTGTTCATGTGAAGCAGTGTTAGACTTCATCATTGTCCACTGCATGTAGAGAATGTGCCTTAGAACTAGGGATAAAGGAATGTTCCCCTTTTTCATTGCTTTTCATCTTCAAGTAGTGTTTCATCAATGGTTTTGGCGTTCTGCATTCTGCAGTTATTATTTCTGTTGATTGGTTCTTATTGTATGTCTGTACAATTGTATGCCTACAGCTGTATTCACATCTTTTGGCGAACACTCATCTAATCCATGCACAATGTTTATTTGATTTTTTGTTGTTCATATAATTCTTGCATTATATTCAACACATTTACATATGTGATTTCTCCGTTGTGGTTCCCCAGCTTGTGGCATGCCCTGCCTGAAGAGGTCATGAAGACTCCCAGTCTTTTGGCATTGTGCAAACCATGTAAATCAGATTTGTTCAGGAGGATATTTTAATAAAGGTACTAGGGTGATATAATAGCAGAATAGTTCAGTTTTAACAAAGGGAGCGGGAATGTAGTTTGTACTACTGCATTGAGTATGTATTATTTTGCTCCTGCTACATTGACTTCTACTCATGTAAAATAATTTTCAGCATTATTTAACATATCATGTCGGGCAGCCCCATCCGCAGTTCCAGGCAGCTGGTTGCAGCTGAACTGCTCCGCTGCTCCTAAAGTTGTATGCATGGACCTGCAAGATTTGATCTATACACTTATTTATTTTACAAAATTTATACTCCCCCTTTCTGCCCTTGTAAGAGCTGCCAAGGCAGCTAACAAATTAAAACATGTGTAATACAATCACAGCTCAAAACACATTAAAACTAACAAACCCATTAAAACCAGAGCTAAAATACAAATACAAAAACACAAGAAGAAGAATTAGAACACTGGGCAGGAAGAAGGGATCACGGAGGGAATGCCAGACGAAATCGAGAAATCTTCACCCACTGGCAGATGAGGGCAAAAGAAGGGAACAGATGAGTCTCTCTAGGAAGAGAGTTGCACAGTTTTGTTGCCCTGACAGAAGACCCTGGCCTGGTTTGCCACATGCCTAATCTTATACCCAAAGCCCAGCCTCAGAAGATGCACCTGTATTCACTGTAACATGTGAATATTAAGTTTTAAAGTTTTAAGTTATAAGTTTTATAGAATATTAAGTTTTAAAGTTTTAAGTTATAAGTTTTAATGAATTAAGCTGCACTCTTGTATTTGATAAGTTTTGCTGATTGTTGTTTAATGTGCAGCTACTCTGTGAGCCGCCTCGAGCCCTTCGGGGGTGAGGCGGCTTATAAATCCCATAATAAATAAATAAATAAATAAATAAATAAATAAATAAATAAATAAATAAATAAATAAATAAATAAATAAAAATATGGTTTTGTCATGGGGCTTCTATATGCGATTTATCAGATAGTCACTTGTTGCATAGTATATATTACTGTTATATCACTGAACAAATAGTGGTGGAAAATGGGTACAAGTGTATACATTTTAAGGTGAAATGTATAGAATCTGCCAACAGAACAAAACAAGGGAAACAGAAAATGAAGAACATTTGCTCATCCTTATGTGGGCTTCCCTTTCTTGGTAAAAAGAGGTAGACTTTTTTTACATTATAATTACCTGAGGGAGAATCAGTCCATTAGCTAACATCAGAGAAGACATCCTGGCCCCACCAAAGCAATTGTAATGCAGTGAACCATAACTGGGATTAATACCCTATGTGAATTGTTTGGAAACAACATGTCTCATTCAAATGATTTTCATTGCTCAAGGTGGGGTGCATTATTAGGATGTTTTAAAAAACTCTATTCATTAGTCATAAAGATCTACCTAATGGGGGGTGAAATGGCCTTAAGTACTGCTTAAGATTAAACAAAAGTCTACTGGCACCACATGTGTTAAAACCCATTAAACAGCACGAGTCCAAAGAGCCCTCTGGAGTTTCCTTCAAGTGTATTACTTTTAAATTAGAGATGAGGAAATTTTCCAAGTCAAAGCTGGACAGGAAACAGCTGTGCTCATTAAAGGAAGAGGAACTGCTAAGTAGTTATATAATCAATGGTGTGTAATTAATAAAGACTATCATAGTGGATTGAATGCAAAGTCAGAGCTACATGTTACACAGAATGCTAAGGACATTATGATTAACTGGTGTTTAAGAAGTTAGTTGCTTTTGCTTGATTCCACATTTAGATGTTTTTAAAAGCCTACAAGTCTTTCTTTTTAAAATGAAAAGCAGCCTTGGGAGGCTGCCATTTTG
The DNA here is from genome assembly GCF_021028975.2 of Sphaerodactylus townsendi. NCBI lineage: Eukaryota > Metazoa > Chordata > Lepidosauria > Squamata > Sphaerodactylidae > Sphaerodactylus > Sphaerodactylus townsendi. The sequence continues at coordinate 4,785,958 of NC_059436.1, forward strand.
AATGAAAAAGGAAAGAATTGATGCATAACCCTTTCCTCATTAGCATCTTTTCCATTCAAATTTTCCATTCATTCATTTTCCATTACATTCATGCTCTTCTATATTGAGGCGAGTTTGTTGTGGTTGCCTAGCAACAGCCACTGAGATGATCCATTTCTTAGTACTACACGCACTTCTTTTATCATTTTGGGGGTTTTTAGACCCCCACTTGTTTTGGGTCTTTTTTGTTTTTGTTATTTTTGTAATTTTTTGGTAAACCTAGGGTATTTTTCAGCTTTGCAGAAAGATCTGTCTTACCTGTTCAAAGCTCTAGTCACAGAATTTAAATATCCAAAGATTTGCCCGATTTTGCTGTTAGGGTATAAGATGATGATTTAAAAGCCCAAATGCATAATGGATTTTGAAAGATATCTTGAAAGCCACCAGGAAAAGAATTATTCTGGCAAAATGATAAATGCATTTTAAAAAAGAAACATTTGTGTATCTCAGGGTGCATGAAATAATTGTCAGTCTCCCATAGAAGATCCCAAAATGTCCCAAGTGATAAGTAGGGTTAGGAAATTCCAACGCTGCCAACTCTGGGTTAGGAAATTCCAGGAGATTTGAGTGTGGAACCTCAGGAGGGGAGGATTATTTTGTAGAAGAGGGGGCTCAGTGGAGTATAATCCTGTTGAGTCTACACTCCAAAGCAGCCAAGTTCTCCAAAAGAATTGATCTTTGTAGTTTGGAGAACAGTTATAATTCCAAAAGATCTCTAGGTCCCACCTGAAGATTGACAACCCTAGAATAAGGCAAATGAGGTAAGGTATCTGAGAGAACCAGTGGGGTGCAATTATTAGATCTCAGGATAGAGATATGTGTATTCAGATCCTTATCTAGAAGTGAAGTTCCCTTTGTTCCCTTGGGCCAACATCTATCAGCCTAACCATCCTCATAGGGTTGCTTTGAGGATAAAAAGGGAGAAGATCAATATACTGGCCTGAGCACCTTGGAGAACAAGCAGGATAAAAATGAGACATTTAGGGATTTTATGCAGATGTGGTCTCCACAGTGGGTTTACATTCTCTTCAAGTTTGATTCTCAGTTATGCACACATTCACCCTGTTCGGCAGGCACCCTGCCCTCAGATTCGAGAATCCCCAACAGTTTCCAAAATTTCCTTAAATGTGACTTTTTCTCTCCCTTTGCAGGGAAAGCGAAAAATATTTTGTTGCTCTTCCCCACCTTCCCCTGTCCACACCACAGCAATTCCTTCCACTCTTTAGGGTTATTAGAACACTGAAATTGACATGGTCTAGCAAAGCAACACTAGACCAAAGATGGCAAAAAAAATATGGCAGGTTACTTCTTCAAATGGAGTTTGTGTTGAAACAACAAGGAAGTGGTGTGTGGGCAAAATGGCAGGTCACCGCAGCAAGGGACACTTCACAGGAGAAGAATTTCCGTGTAAATAAAAAACCACTGGAAAACCATGGAGTAAGTAGTGCAAACAACCATAAAGTAAGCAGTGCATGCATAAACAGCCCTAGAGTGCAGTGGGAAAAAGAACCTGGGAAGATGAACTGATGGTATAGAATTTAAGCATCATCACTTATTGCTGTTATTGCCAAGCCATTCTCATTTTCCTTTAGAATAAATAACAGGCCCCCAAAGGTAGAAGCAAACAGCATTTGAATCAGTTATTCCCTGCATATAATTCTGAACCTGTTTTCTTCTGTTATTCATTCAGCTCCAATAAGCAAACTCTTTACCCAAAACCTTAAGTTGGAACTCTCTGGGATAGCAAACTGCCAAGTCCACAGATGTTTGGGTCTCATTTAAATACAAATGCACTAGAGACCACCTCTTTTTGTTCTGTAAAATGGGATTCAGATTGCCTCAAATGCTCATATATAATGGAGCTCCTCTGTGGCTGCACACATTTTCAAATTCAGCATTATGTCTTTTAGAGCTGAAGCTTTCAATCGGGTCCAAACAGGTCTCACCAATTCCCTAGAGTCTTGCTTTGGCTCTCTGGAGTTACAATAATACACTGAATCGGTGGCAAACTTGAAAATGGCACCCTAGAGGACATATTCCCGAGCTCCATTCCTTAATGACATAAAGTCTTCGCTGCATACAGAAACATTAAAATAGCTAGTGGTGCTTGAATTCTTGCAAATAACATCAAACTTATCTTGGATTGCAGTCCCAGTTTTATCTCAATTTGATTACCCTTATACTCATGCTGAAGATTTATTTCCCAATTAAGAATTACAAGTATTTTGAATGCATCTGCTCAGTTGACGAGATACTGTCACTCAGGAATATGCTGAGGGTCTTCATTCTGTTTCTGAGTGACAGAATCTTATTCTGTCTGCTGAGCAGATGCATTCAAAATACTGCAAGTTTTTTTACTGGAAATAAATCATCAGTATGAGAATAGGGTGATCTTCAATAGTCCAGACCTGGATGACCCAGGCTATAGCTTCATCTTATCAAACATTGGATGCTAAGCAGAGTTGGCCCATGTTAGAATTTGGATGGGAGACCACCAAGGAAGTCCAGGCTTGCTACTTAGAGCCAGGCAATGGCAAACCACCTGTATTCATCTGTTGCCTTAAAAATCCTATAGAGACCACAGGTTGTGAATTCACAGCACTTTCGACCACCTTTTCCTTGTACATAAACCATAACACTGCTTTTGTTTAATACTGCCATTTTTAATTAGGGTCAGCAGAATCCTGTGGTGCAGAGTAATAAGCTGCAGTACTGCAGTCAAAGTTGTGCTCGACCTGAGTTTGTTCCTGATAAAAGTTGAGTTCACATACTTGACTTAGCCTTCCATCCTTCCAAGTTTGATACAATACCTTCCTGGCTTGCTGGCGGAGGCCATGATAAACCATCTCAAAAATGTAAAGTGTAAATGTAAAATGTAAAGATATCATCCCATGGGTCAGTATAGACCTGATGCTTGCACAGGGGACTACCTTTACCTTTAATTAAGGTTGCCAACTCCAGCTTGGGAAATTCCTGGGGACTTAGTAGAAGTGGGTCCTGGGGACTTAGTAGAAGTGGATGGAGTAGGGGAGGAGTTTGGAGAAGAAAGGGAACTCAGCTGGGATATGACGTCCCATCTAAGCCAGAAGCCAATCCCTTCAACTCCTCTGTTTCTGAGAGGTCACCTCCTCCCATTAAAATTCAAATTGTTAAAAAAAAATCCCATACCTCATATCACCAAGACGAAAAAAAACCCCTCTAATATATTGTGTTCAATTTAAAATGTTCTTCAAATTGTCTTCAAGAAGAAAAATAAAATCTGAAGACCCATCTGAGGACTCCAGCCAATGGAATTTCCACCAGCACAGGGCTGTGTCATGTGTGCATCTGCGTGTCTTCAAATACAGCTCCTCCAAAAATTTAAAAAAGGAAAGGAGGTCTCCTGCCCCAAAGGGGGAAAAATGCTTAAAATGTTCCCTTCAAACCTCAAGGGTGGGGGGGGGGGGGCGCCATTTCTTCACATACTATATGAATCCTCCGGAGCAACATCTCTGTAATCTAAAGATAAGTTGTATTTCTAGGCCAGGCCAGGCCCCACCTAAAAGCTGGCAATCCTATTTTAATAACATTTATTCTTTTTCTGCAGGGACTGCTTCTTGTCCTCTGAAAGAAACAGAAGAGGATTGTTTTCATATGATTGCAAAAATCACATTGGAGGCCAAGAAGATGGATACACTCCAGGTTATATCGCTGGTACTGTTATGTCCTACAATACATATCAGGGCAGAGTTAGCATTAAGAAATAGAAAGTGGAAGAAGTGGGAGCCCCAGACAACTAAAACTCAATACCAGGAACAGTTGGAAAGGCCTTTTGAAACTAGTCTAATTTTCAGACCATTTTTGATTAACCAAAATAAACAAACAAGCAGAAAAGAGTTTTGGCAGCTGGGTGGAGTTATTCGTATGTTGGTGGTCAGCTCTGATTGTCTCTTAGGAATAACCCAGACTGACAATCACTAAAATTGACTTGAGCCCATATTTGAGAGTTGGGTCTTTATTTTGCAATATGGGGGCAATATGTTCTATTCTTGTTCTGAGCATTATTTTAAAATGGGGGTGGGGCAAGGCCATGTGATTTCTTCAAGTATTCATTTTTTGTGGGTTTTGTTCTGTTTTCAGAACAATGTGTTGCAAGGAAACCCCATCCTCAACCATCCATATTTTGGAATCTGTCAGTAATAATTGAGCAAGCTAATCATACCGATTACTTGATTAGCGCTGTCAGCGCTAATTTATTCAAGTAGGATTGCAGTTCCCATTCAAAATGACAGTTCTTTCATCTGATTGAGAACTGCTGTGAATTGTGGATAGAACAAGATACCAAACTGAAATGCGGGGGGACTCCTCAGTTGATGTGTGCTATTCAATATTCCGCTATCAAGGCATCTGCTGTCATTTGAACTAGCAAACATCCAACCCGTATTATTGTTGATTTGTAGCAGACTGGTGATCAAATGATACAAACAACAGATGCAGTCATCTGAATAATCGACACGAAATTAAAATCTGCTCATCTCCTTCTACTTGTGCAACATCTGACGGCAGCAGAGCCTGCAGTACTTTGCATCACAGTGGACAAAGTGGGGGCATGAAGCTGCTCTTTGGGTGCGAGGAAGAATGAACAAATCGGAATTGTTTCGTCAAGCACACACCCTTTTCAAGCTATTTTAGCCATTCGAAATAAATCCATGCGGGTTCCTTCCATCTGAGTTTCATTCTGTTACATTCCACCAATAAATGGCATGTGCAATTGTCCCTTATGTTTCATACATTCTGTTGCAAGGTTAATGAAAAAGGACAGGTTACAGCTGAAAAAAAATCACTGCAGCATGGTAAAGGTCACTTTGCTCTGCCCATCCTTCCCTACATCCAAAATTTCCTTCTGTCTCGTGGGACAGAAATTTGCTGGGTGTCACAGATAACCAGTCACCAGGGGAAGATAACAAAACAGGAGTGGAGGCAAATTGTATCCTTATTTTTATTCATTTGTTTATTTTCTTATTGCCTGGATGCAGGAGCCCTCTTGAATTATTCAGTGTCACATAGTTTGTGGAAAGCCAGGAAAATGAGACCCTTCCTGACCTGCTCAGGCAGACGGTTCCATAAGGTGGAGGTCACAGGGGACTTTTTGGCACTTTTTGTTTTCTGTTTGGCTGTTTTTGAAGTTCCACAGGGATGGGAGGGAACAGGCCCAGTTTTGTGGGGAGGAGGCAGCAAACACTGACATGAAGCCAATCAAGAGTAAAATGTTATTACATCAGCGTCAGCAAAAATGATATTGTCTTTTGCTAGGCCTTTAAGCCCAGGCTCCAGTATCTTGAGCTCTGATAAAGTTTTGTGTCTGTCACTTGCCCATGTGGATAGATTTATAGTGAGTGGTGCCATATCAGTACCAAATCAACTCAGAATAAGACAGTCCTATAAAAAAAGAAGATGCATGTCCAGTCACAATACCACCTTCCATGAAAGCTTTAAATTAAGGTAGTAGGAAGCTTTGCTGGTTTTATGTTGATACCAGTTTCAATTTTTTTTTCATCCATGGTTTGGCTGCCATGTTTATTTCCTTCCATTTCTTTACAGCTATCCTGCCCCGCACTCTATGTTATTTATTTATTTAGAAAACCTTTGTGTTGTCTCTCCAGAAGACTGTTTGAGGTGGTTTACAGCTAAGGTAATGGTGAACATTAGAACACAACCATGAAAAACTAAGGCCCCTTCCGCACACGCAAAAAAAAAATGTGTTTTCAAACCACTTTCACAACTGTTTGCAAGTGGATTTTGCTATTCCGCACAGCTTCAAAGAGCACTGAAAGCAGTTTGAACGTGCATTATTCTGCTTGTGCGGAATGAGCCAAAGATAAAAATCCAGTAAAGCACTGTCAGCAAATCACTGCAATAAAACAATTTATCTGTGGATTTGTGTGCAGTATATACACATTTTAACATATAAAATCACATCCAAGACTGTTTTTTGCAATGTGTACACATGTGTCAGTAATTGGGAGAAGAAAATAAATCAAGAGCAGCGGAAGACTCTATGAGCTAATTGGGGACTTATTTTAGAAAAAATTTACACCTCATAAATTCTCCTAATTCATCCAATAGCAAAAGAAGAGGCGGAAGCTGCTCATTCTTCACTTTTGAATGGAAGTGCCAAAATCTAGCAGCAATTACAAGACGAAAAAAGTAAGTATAAAAAACCCACTGATTACACTAATTCCTCACTTACCAATAATGAAGATTTATTAATGAGGAACATTAAAAATACATCTGCCCCAAATTTTACCCAAAGGTATCAGATGACTCACAATGAGGATGACATTCCATAATCAGGGTCAGCCGTCAAGATGATCCAATCAAGATCTAACCTTATGTGTAATTGAAGTAGTTCAGACACAGTACTTTGTTAGTAGGATTTCAGCAAACATAATACAAACTCCATATGCAAGAAATGCACTTTATGTGTACAAATGGATAACAGAAGCATAAAACCCACCTTGTACCAGAAGCCTACTGATCACCAAACATACCAGCATGCCTTAAATCACCATCCTAAACACACTGAATGATCTATTTGTTCTGACCCCTCAGACAGAGATTCTCACCTGCAGGATGTACAACACACATTCTTGGAATTACAATACACACCTGATGTAGCAAGGAAGCAGATTAACAAAGCCAGAATGATTCTAAGGAATAACCTGCTACAACCTATGCTGTACAATGATACTCCCCTCTAGCAGGAATTGGGAGACAAAACTTTTCTGGCCCACAGATACCACCACCACCCCTAACTTTAAACAGCTTCTCACCCACAGCAATAGAAGAAAAAGAAGAGTTTGGATTTATATCCCCCCTCTCTCTCTTGTAGGAGACTCAAAGGGGCTTACAAACTCTTTGCCCTTCCCCCCTCACAACAAACACCATGTGAGGTAGGTGGGGCTGAGAGAGCTCCGGAAAGCTGTGACTAGCCCAAGGTCACCCAGCTAGCATGTGTGTGAGTGCACAGGCTAATCTGAATTCCCCAGATAAGCCTCCACAGCTCAGGCGGCAGAGCTGGGAATCAAACCCGGTTCCTCCAGATTAGAATGCACCTGCTCTTAACCCCTACACCACTGCTGCTCTCTTAACATGGATATTTCATAATACTCTTAACATGGATACAGACTCTGGGACCAGGGACTTCAACAAACCAAGATGCAAACTCTGTCCCCTTATTCACTGAGAACACCAGCCATCCCATCTCAGATTCATTCAGTTGTTCATCTTCCAGTGTTATGTCTGCCATCAAATGTCAGCAATGCCCTTCCACTCTCTGCATCAAACAGGTCATTCCCTTTGCAAAAGAATAAATGAACATTAATCTGACATTTGAAAACCACAACATTCAAAAAACCAGTGGGAGAACATTTTAATCTTACAGGTCATTCCATTGCTGACCTAAAAGTGGCAGCCCTCAAACAAAGTGTCTTTAAGGGGAAATTACAACACAAGATTGCTGAACTTGAGTTCAGCCACAAATTCATTAACAATGGACCCCTCAGGGCTAAATAGGGAGGTAAGATCATCGCACTACTGACGCTAATTTTCTGTCCCCAAGTTTCCCCCTTTGCTTTAATCACGCTGACTTTACATGTGCAGCATTTACAAGCATGCTTTACAACAGCTCTCCTACCTTGTGACTGAGATTAAAAGACTTGTACCTCCATTCCTATTCATATCTGATAAAGGGAGCTTTGATTCCCAAAAGCCTGTCTGGGAGAGGGCCACAACGTGGGAAACTGCAAGGTATGCCAATAGCTCACTCCTCCCCAAACCCACAATGATAGGGCACTGAAGCTTAAGGCAGCCCTTTGGCAAAAGTCCTTGATGCTAGTCAATACACCAGTTCCGATTGCAGGAGGAGATGGTGAGAAGTCACCGGCTGCGGTATCTGTGTGTTCCATTCCCATGACCATCTGTGATCTGGAGCAGGGACATCTTCATGAGAAGGAGACATCACTCCATAGGAGAGGTTCAGAACCATCCCCTAGAAAAGCTAAAAAAAGAAGACCCAGTGTTGTGAGCCTGAGTTGAGCTGCAGCAGGAGTCTGAGTCATGAATGGTCACGGGAAAGTTCCAGGGAGTGTGATTCCTTGGTTCTATCAGCCAGAACTCTATCTATTCAATGATTGTTCCTGGTGAGTCAATATTGGCAGAGTCAACGCATTTGGTTCCATTGGTACAGTCAGTTCTGAGGTATCTGCCAATTCCAGTAACCCAGAGCCTTTCCCCACTCTCTTCGTTTCCCTCTATGCCTCGCGCTGCTCTCAGCGCGCAGCATCCCAGGCACGCGCCCGGCCGTCCCCACGACCGCGCGCTCTGCGCGGAGCCATCAAAAGGCGCCGTTAAGAAGAGCGCCTGGGACGCTGCGCGCTGAGGGGCATGACAGCAGCAGCTTCGGGGCGGCTGCGCTGTCGCAGCCCCTCTCAGTGGGGAGTGCCGAGGGACCCCGCGCTACTCTCCTCGGGTAGCGCGGGGCTTAAGGTAAGTGGGGAAAGGCCCCCAGTCAGTTCCAGTAGCCCTTCTGGTGGCTCAGTTCAGACTCAGCAATCTTATCCATCCAGCTACCTTCTGTAAAGCCAGAAGCACTATGAAGTTTGCTGCAACTATTGGTTTCCCCAACAGTGGCCCTTTACCCACTCACCATAAGCCCCGCGCTACTCTCCGCAAGTAGCGCGGGGTCCCATTGCACTCCCCACGTCAGGGGCGGCAACAGCGCAGCCGCCCCGACGCTGCCGCTCTTGCGCCCGCTCAGCGCGCGGCATCCCTGGCGCTGGCGAAAACGGCGCCTTTGGCAGAGCGCGGGGGCAGCGCGGGGTCGTGGGGACGCCCAGACGCGCGCTAGGGATGCCGCGCGCTCAGAGCAGCGCGCAGCGACGGCGGCAGCAAGAGAAGTGGGGAAGGGGCCAGTGTGTCAAGAGTCTGAATAGATTAGTATCAGTGCCTCTTTCAACAGCTTTGCCTAAGGATCTGATTGAGGGGTTGGGAGAGACCCCAAATCTTAACACAAGTGACAAATTAGGTCTTAATTCTGAAGGTGTTCCTGACTAGGAAACTTGAGATTGGTCCATTGTAGGGCTATTCAGGTGCAGTCCCAGTGTGTTTCTGTACAGAAGACCTTGAAGAACAGAAGTTACAGGTAAGCACAACCCTGACTTACACTCCTATTTAGAAGCCTTCAGCATTCTTGAATTATTTAAGAAATGTTGAGAAAAGTACATTTTATTTGCATAAGCAGTAATGAATTCATGATTGGAAATGAAATTGATGCCCCCTGAAGATTGCCTCGTATGTTAAAAAGTTAGTTATGCACGTGGAGGAAGAAAACAACTTTTATAACTCCATTCAGGTGGAATTCTTTATCAGCTAAATTAGACTTTGTCCATGAAAAAGAGAGCATCGACCAATTTTATATCTTTAATCTATGAATTCATAAGTCAGTTTTCCCCCTAGGTCATGAGCAAGCTTGATTGTATTTTAGCAGGTGGGATTTTTTTTTTAGTTCATTATATTTTTTCCACTCCATATTTTGCCAAAATAGAAGTAATTCAATGTAACTGAAAGACCTTGCAGCCGACCGAAGTGTAATTCTGACAAGAAGGATGTTGAGTGCATCTAAATAGTTTGCTTGGCCTCAAGTTATCCAGCACTGATGTGATGCCATTTTTCATTTTGCTCCACAACATATATATGCTAAGCTTTTCTCCAAAAAGCCCAATGTCATAAGGAATGAGTGTCGAAGTGCTCAATGAAGTGGTGCTTTAAAAAGGGTCATTTTGTGGGGTATTTCAGTTCATTTCTTAATTGACAACGGGCCTTTCTGATCCATCTGTGACAGTGAGCATGTGAAATTTCCCTCCAAGGAAACTGTTATTGGCAGTAATCAGAGTTAATTGGATGAGTGTAGTACTTTTGCTATGGGGATGCTAATGCATTTCAGACATAACAGTTGATTAAATCTTGGTCTAGGTGATGCAGCTATCACAGGGAGAATTCTGTTTTCACATGACATCTTTGTTCATTTATAACAGTGACCGTCTGCAACTGGCATGTTGGGTTGGTAGCTTGCCATCTTCACCATCTACCTCAACAGGTCTGTGATTATTTCATTGGGTCTAATGGCACAAGAAATTTATTGGCTTGGAGGGGGATCGTTTTCTTTCTTTCTTTGTCTTTCTTCAGACCAGGTGCTCAGGAGCAACAGCCACAGCAGAAGGCCATTGCTTTCCCATCCTGCATGTGAGCTCCCAAAGGCACCTGGTGGGCCACTGTGAGTAGCAGAGAGCTGGACTAGATGGACTCTGGTCTGATCCAGCTGGCTTGTTCTTATGTTCTTATGTTCTTATGTCTAATCCACATTGGCCCTTGCAGCACAAATCCCCTACAATATGCGTAAAATATTTCAATTCTGCCCCCTTTTGTTCACATTCACCCCTTCGAAGTGATTCCTGGCTGCCATTACATGATTTTCCCCTTTTTAAAAGTTCTGTGTTGAATAACTGCTTCAATGGTTCACAACCTCATGCTGCATTCTGTACTCCTTGTATACTGAATGCTTCGAAGATTGACCCCCGCCCCCAATAAAAGAACAAACAGAGAAATACTACAAATAAACAGGCCAAGGGGAACTGAGTAAGCTCAGAAAATGGCACCGAGAAAGAAATTCAGGGAAGCTGAGAAACGTGGCAAACATAGTAGATAGATCACACAGCAACTGAAGATGTTTTAAAAAACATTTCAGCCAGAGAATAATTTTGAAAAGGGGTTCATTTAAAACATTTTGAAACTGGAAATAAAATGTTTGGGGGTAAAAACAATGCAGAATTCCATGGAGGAAGCATTTTATTTCCTGCCTAAAAACATTTTAAATGAATTGTGTGGAAAAGCCCATTGTTTGAGGGATTGATGGCTCATTTAAAATTAGGAGTGATCTTTGTTGTCTCTCTCTCTTGGTAGCAGGGGAAAACTGTGTGCTTTTCAGCTTTTTTAGGTTCGGCTATTCAAATCTGCCTGGATGGTCGTCCTTGTTCCAAACATAGCAAATGTTCCCAGTGGCCTCATTTACCCTCACTTCCACAAAACAGTGCAGTCATGCTAAGTCTTAACTCCCTCCCCCAGCATGCCACTTCGGCAACTGTTCAAACACCAAGAGCTTTCTTACCCCAGGCCAAACAGTTGCTCAGTTACATGATGGCTTAGGAACAAGCCCTAATGCTGTGGGGTACTTGTCAATTGGTCCTAGGGTGTGCGCTATTTTTTTCCAGTATTGTTAAGGTTCACCTTTCAAAGACCCAGAAATTTTTGGGAAGGAAAGCCTCAAAAGCCAGAACCCCATGCTGGCCTTTTGGGCTTTTTTTTTTAAAAAAAAGTTTCAGGTCTTTTAAAGCTAGCTGAACCTGAAAATGTTTCCAGTCACGAAGCCCATGCTTGTCTCTCATGTCCTTATTTAGGAGGCTTCTGACACAAAAGGAAACTTTGAATTTGTTAGCTTCTGGTTGGCTAACGAATTATAGGGGTGGCTCACAATTTTTACAGACATGAAACAGCTGCTCTTGGGTAGCTTCATTACAGTTGATCCTCATGACAACTGTTTCCATGGAGAAAGCAATTCATGAACAAAAAATCCCTCAAAACACAAATGAAAGGGACTCTTAGGTCCATAAAGTTTCCAGTAGTATGGCTACTATTTCCCAGTCTCCCCAGAAAACCAAGGACCCTAACACATATCAGCCAAGCCCCTGTGTGTAGTTTGCTTTGCTTGGGTAACTCACCATCCTATTAGTGTAAGATAACATCAAAGCACATCCACACACTCAGTATCATTTACTGGGTACTATTTTTAACAACTTACATCATTTTGGCACATCACAGTGTATTTCATTTCTAGTTAAAAATTGCTATTATCATAATAAGCATGGAAACACCTCATTACAGTCATTATTTGCCCATGGCAAGCATGTCCAATGGCTCCCCTCAATGCATCATTGCCCTGTGTGGTCCATCCAGATTCTCAGCATAGGTTTTTGGACAGTCCAGAAAATATATTTCTTTCCTCTTACACCATCTAAAAATGTGTTAGGAGCCAACTCTTAATTTGAACTAGGTGGTGAAAATTAATCTCCATTCACTTGGGTAGAGCTAGTTCTCATGACTCAGAGTGTTAAGCTGCAGTACTACATTCTAAGGCCCTTCCTGCACAGGCCAATTAAACCAGGATAAACCCAGTAAAAAACCCAGGTGTCTGTGTGTGTGTGGGGGGGGGGACATGAATCCTAATGTGGATTCACTCCATGTTTTCCCTCCCAAGTCGTTTTTTTTTGAGAATCACATTATGTGCGATTCTTTTGTTTTAATGCGGCTCACAGATCACAGCTGCAGCTGCATTAAACCAAAAGAAAACCACATAACACAATTCTAGAAATACCCTTCCCCGACTCCCATCGGCAGAGCCATACAGGGGAAACAGGCTGTATCATGATCTGGGAAGTCAGTACTGCCTGCCTATGAAAAGGCAGGCAGGGAAGTTTTTTAAAAAGTGCCTTTGTGCGATGGCATGTGCCCCAGCTGTGTGAAGGGGCTGGGGTAACCTGCCTTTCCCCTGCTTTTATTGGCCTGTGTGGAAAGAGCCTAAGCTCTGTGTATTGTCGAAGGCTTTCACGGCCGGAATCACTGGGGTGCTGTGTGGTTTCCGGGCTGTATGGCCGTGTTCTACCAGCATTCTCTCCTGACGTTTCGCCTGCATCTGTGGCTGGCATCTTCAGAGGATCTGATGGTAGGAATGGAAAGCCATTCCTACCATCAGATCCTCTGAAGATGCCAGCCACAGATCCTCTGAAGATGCCAGCCACAGATGCAGGCGAAACGTCAGGAGAGAATGCTGCTAGAATATGGCCATACAGCCCGGAAACCACACAGCACCCCAGCCTAAGCTCTGCTCATGATGATCCCAAAATAAGTTGGTTTCAGGATAGCCTGATCAAGGTTGACTCAGCCTTCCATTCTTCCAAGGTTGGTAAAATGAGTACCCAGTTTGCCTGGGTTAAAGTGTACATAACTGGGGGAAGGCAAAGTCAAACCACCCTGCAAATGTAGCCTGCCTTTTAAATGCTGTCATGTGATGTCACCCCACAGATCAGTAATGACCCAGTTCTTGCACAGAAGAAGAAGAAGAAGAAGAGTTTGGATTTATATCCCCCCTTTCTCTCCTGCAGGAGATTCAAAGGGGCTTACAATCTCCTTGCCCTTCCCCCCTCACAACAAACACCCTGTGAGGTAGGTGGGGCTGAGAGAGCTCTGAGAAGCTGTGACTAGCCCAAGGTCACCCAGCTGGTGTGTGTGGGAGTGTACAGGCTAATCTGAATTCCCCAGATAAGCCTCCACAGCTCAGGTGGCAGAGCTGGGAATCAAACCCGGTTCCTCCAGATTAGATACACGAGCTCTTAACCTCCTACGCCACTGCTGCTCCTTTATTAAAGAGAATTATCTTTACTGTTACCTAGTCTCCAGACTAATGAAACCTTCCTTTTCCATGCAAAATGTCATTCCAGCAGCACTTAAATTTAGACTCTCCTGTTCCTCAAAAGCTCAGGAAAATAATTGTTGGGAATGCTTATTTGACAAGCATTTTCTTCAGTAACAAGAAAACGAAGCCTTCTCTAGCTCCCAGAGTATGAATTTCTTACAGGGGAAAAAACCTGTAACTTTTGACAACCATAAATCTCTTTTCTTTACAGTATAATCCTACCATAGGCCTAGCAATAAAAAAAAAAGCCTAATACATCCTTCCAAAATAGATCAGAAGTGGAATTACTTTTCAAACATTTTTTTCATATTTAAGCAATGATATCCACTTGGAGTATATGGCCCTACCATTTTAAGTATTTAAACAATTTTGTTCAGTACTTTGGCATTTGGGAAGAGCAATGGTTCAGTTATTAGGACACTGGAAAAATAAACTTCATATTTGGATTTAGCTAACTGAAAGACTGACTGCTGTAGTCCCCACTAGGTTTATGCAGGAGAAACATTTGTGTAAGGTTTGGCTGAGTAGAATAGTAATTGTTTCTTCTTCCCCTTTTGGACTCCCAGATTTATTTAGGGTTGTGTTTACTGTGGGTCAGTGGCAGAATTATTTTACTTGCAGAAGTGTGCAGGTTCAGTCCCTGGCATCTCCACTTAAAGAATGTTAGGATGCTGGTGTTGGGGAAAACCTTTGTCTAAGACCCTAGAGAGCGGCTGACAGTCTGATAATATAATACTAAAAAAAAAATCTGTCCTGACTTTCTACCCAGCATAGTCTTCAAGGTGACTTCTAAATTCAGTAAAAACAAACTTGCTCCTTTTGAATCTGGGAAGAGATGTCAATATCATCCTAGTCCATTTGGGCATTTAGAATGTTATTTTTTTTTTGCTGATTTTGGTTCTGATCTCAGTTTTTATATGGTCATTATTCCTGTTTTGATGGATTCTATTTATACGTGTGACTTTGTTTTTATTCCACCTCTCCCCCCACCAAGGCAACATACAATCAAAACCATTAAAAGCAGCTTTAAAATACACATTATAAAACCAATTAAAACACTTTGCAATTAACATATGGATGATTTAAACACAGAAACAGGAAGGAGGACTAATGAGGGAATGCCAAATGAAACCAAAAATCTTAATCCATTGTGAAAGATGGCGATTGAGGGGACAGATAAATCTCCCCGGGGGAGGGAATTCTGTAATTTTGGTGTCACAAGTGAGAAGGCCCATTCTTAAGTTGCCATCCACCGGAAAAGGAGATGGCATCAGTGATTGGGTAAGCTTAGACAGGAGCAAGCATCACTAGTATTGTAAATTAATATAGAGATGTACTTGATGCTGAAAATGCCAAGAATATCTACAGAAGAAGGGCTTGTTTTCAGTCATTAGCAATGCTGCCAAGGTTTGTAATTCTTAAACTCAGAGTATGAACCTCCCCTACTTAAAATGCTTATCATCAGCTATGATAATGGTCCTTACAGCTCTGAGTTCTTTTCCAGATTGACCTAGAAAAGAATTTGTCCTTCCAAGTAACTCTTGCTACTCCTTGCTGCTGATATGGCAACACTGTTTTTCTCCAACCCGATTCCATTACTCTTCCTCCTTTATAATCACAGCGATGGTGCCAATGGAGGAAGATTCATTTGTCATCTTTGGTCTCTTTTCCTCCTCCCTGTTCCAGTGCCTACAGAAGAGCTGTGTTAGGATTCCATATACCAGGGCTACTGGGGTATGTAGAATGCAATCCTAAAAACCGTTTGCTGTTAGTAAGCCTCTATGCATAAAATCAGACTGCTTAGGATTGCTCTTGTAGTTTTCCAGAGTATGAAAGGAAAAATGTGATAAGTAGAGATCCACAGCAGACCCAACAGACAAAAGGGTTAGGGGCTCATATGCAGGGACAGAGCGAGGGGAAACTGTACGGGCAGAGCGAGGGGAAACTGCACCCGAGGCACGCCCCTGCACCGGAACACCCCTGGAATGCACCCGTTGCGGCCCAGTCATGCCCCCACTGTGGCTCCACCCAGGGTTTTGCACCCCCCCCCATCCCATTGGTGCTACCCCACTGCTCATATGGGAAGAGACTGGAGGTTCACAGATTGGGAATTTGGAGGCCATTTAGACCTATTAAAGAATAATGTTTCTAAGCCCTGTCTTCTGTGTTGTTCCCAACCTGAATAGAGCTTAGGGAAATTTGTTCATCACTCCTGATGAATCCACATGTGTGAGTACCCTGAATAAGTCTTCTGAAGACAAAATCTCAGCTGCGAGCGAAGTTTTAAAAAAAAGAAACAGATGATACCTTAGGATACCAAACTTGAAAAAGGCTCAGGATGATAGGGTTTCAAATAATTGGCAGGTTCATTTATGCAGCCTTGGTCTGGCCAGCCCAGGTGAACCCGATCTCCTCAGATCTTGGCAAGTAAGCAGGATTAGCCCTGGTCAGTATTTGGTTGGGAGACCACCAAGAAATACCAGGGTCATTATGCAGAGGCAGGCAATGGCCAACTACCTCTGAAAATCTCTTGCTTGAAAACCCTACAGGATTACTGTAAATTGGCTGTGACTTGATGGCAAAAAGAATTTACACAAAACTGGTGGCACTGTATACACTTGTGTAGGTTTGAAAGATGCAAATCAGGCTATCAGTATTGGAGAGGCAATTCCCCTTAAGTTTGGCTGGACTAGTTTATTTACACACACACACACACACACACACACACACACACATACTGCTGTTCAGTACTTAATTTGCTGATCTCAGCTAACCTTGTACAATTCTGCAAGTGAGATCTCCTGATTTTGAACATTTGGGTATGTAAAATATGGAAGATGATACTGTTGAGGAAGCTGACAAATTACAAATGTGTTTTGGAAGAGAAATTGGATATGCTGGAACAATCTGCAAGGCAATGGCAGCTGTTTATTTTGTATTGCGAACAGGCATTCCCTGTGCATTTGACAGTATTGGTTGCTTGTATTTTCATTGTTATTGTCTGCCGTTTGTACTTTTGTAAATAAAAAAATGTTAAAAAGAAGGAAAGGAATACTGACATTTTGTAATAGAAGGCTTGTGACAGCTGCACTACAAAGCCTTAGTCAGGTATCTTTGGATTAACATTCTGTAATGGAAGGATTATGACAACTGTACTACAATGCCTTAGTCAAGTTCCTTTGGATTCACACTTTTCTTAGAAAGCCTTCTGAGGATCTCAGCTTCCACTGCTCTGCTGCCCCACTGCCCCCCAACAGCCTCCTCATTGCCCCACCCGCCCTCCAATCACCCTCCCCAAATAAGCCACCATGGTAGGGAAACGGTGCCTTGCAGCATGCTGCCCCACCACCCCCAACAGCCTCCCCATTGCCCTATCCACCATCCAACTACCCCTTAATCAAGCCATTGTGGCTGAAAAATCACATCTTGTGGCCTGCTGCCCCCCCAAACAGCCTCCCCATTGCCCTCTGCCTTGCACTCCTCCAAACAAACTGCCGTGGCAGGGATGAAGCATCTTGTGGCCCACTGACCCCCAACAGCTTCCCTGTTGCCCCATCTGTCCTCCACTCTACCAAACAAGCCACCGCATTGGGGAAGTGGCACCTTGAAACCCACTACCCTATCTCCCCCAACAGCTTTCCCATCTACCCTCCAACCATCCCAAACCACCCCTTCACCCAAACTGCCCATCAACCCCAAACAAACCCCTCCCCCATCTCCCCACCACCCCTTCCTTGTGTCCCACCTCCATCCCTAACAACTTCATTCCCCCTCCTACCACCCCAAACAACCCTATTACCCCACTCCCCTTTCATCACTACAAACAACCCCTTTCCTTCACCCCTCTCACCACCAAAAACACCCCTTTCTCCAACCCCTCTCACCACCACAAACAACCCTTTCTCCCACCCCCTCCCATGCCCCCAAACAACCAAGTTCTCTTCTCCACCCCAATCAAAACCATTTCCCCTCCCCTCCCACCACCCCAAAAACCCTATCCCCCCATTCCCCTCTCACCACAACAAAACAACCCCATTCCCCAGCCCTTCTCACCACCACAAACAACCCCCTCCTACCAGCCTTACTTACTTACCATTGTTCTGACAGAAGATCATCAACATGCAGGTATGAAGTGGGCCATCAAGGGATGGTGCTGGTCAACCAGCAATACATCCCATTACAGGAGAGTGTCCTTGCTTACCCGCTTCTCTAGAGCCCGTTGCATTTCCCCCCACAATGGGCCTAATTAACCCTCAATAGCTGGTGATGGATGATGTGGCATACTTAGGTTGCCATTCAGAGCTTCAGTACCTTGAAGAACACTTTGCCCATGCTTATGACTAACAGAAGCAGAATAAATTATGCAGATTATGCAGATTATGCAGATTATGCAAAATGATGATGATGATGATGATGATGATGATGATGATGATGATGATGATGATGATGATGATGATGATGATGATGATGATGATGATGATGATGATGATGATGATGATACAGACCCAGGTCTTTGATGTTGCTTTCTGGCATTGGTATTTAGAAGTTCACTTCCTGTCCTTCAAATCTGTTTAATCTTCTTCAAGAGCTATCTATTCATGCAGACATCACTACATTTACAGGCATTTCACCATTTAATTCCTCATTGTATAAGGAAATAATTCCTGATGTCTCCATCCCGAATCTATTGCTTCATTGGATGCCTTAAAGTTCTAGTACTATGGGAGAGTGAGAAAAAGTTCTCCCTAACCAGCCAGCATGGTGTGGTGGTTAAAAGCAGTGAATTCTAACCTGGAAAACCAGGTTTGATTCCCCACTCCTCTGCATAACTGGAAGACTCTTATCTGGTGAACTGGATTGTTTTCCTTCTCCTATACATGAAGCCTTCTGGATGACCAGGGACTAGTCACAGATCTTCAGAACTCTCTCAGCCCCATTTACCTCATAAGGTGTCTATTGGGAGAAGAGGAAGGGAAAAGGAGTTTATAAGTCACTTTGAGATGCCTTATAGGAGAGAAAGTTGGGGTACAAATCCAAACTCTTCTTCTTTCCACCCCACATGCTATTTTTTTAAAACCTCTGTGAGGAGGAGTTTCCTTTTGTGCCATATGTCCATGCAGAAAAAAGTAGATTGGGACAAACACAAAAAAAGGAGAAATTTCTGGCAACGTTCTTCCCTCTAAAATCTATCTTTCTACTGAAAAGTGAAGCCAGAGACCATATGGCTCAATCCTAGTGATGGTTAGTTTAAATATCCATTTTCCTCAGTGTACTTTAACCTCCATAAAATAGACCTTTCAAAGTACACTTCCACAGTTTCTCTCAACTGGTTAGCCTAGTTAAAGCCTAGTTAAAATCGCATTTGCTCTGTGCTGCTAGGTCTCTGGAACCCTTACTGTTATTCTACCATTGCAATAAGTGGACATTCCACAGGAGCAGGTCCTGATGAATTGTGCTGTCAGTGTTCATTTGCTATCCTTTGCATAATTTTTGGATCCATTATTGCTTTTTGTGTGATTAGGCATCAAAATTATGAACAGAGGGGGAGAAAATGTGCAATGCTGCCTTAACAACCACACACAATTTATGGCTAAATGTTCTCCTTTGCTTGCAACAATGCTCTATTCTCATGACTGAACACACTGCTGGGCTACAAAGTACAGCCTCCCAGGTGAGATTTTATGAAGGCTAAATTAGCCAGTGTCCCAATCTGGTCCTGCTGTGCAGATCTGACAATAACTGAAAACTGTGGAGCTTCCAGATATGAAAGGTTAAGGATTTGCTGCGTGTCTCAACTGAGCACACAGATTTTTTTTATTAATCCTTCATCTCTGCTTTGAGATATCCATAGAATAGTGGAGAAGGCAGTCCAGTGGGAAGTATTTGGATGAGGATAAGAGAAGGAAGAACAGATAGTATTACAGTTGGAGTCTGACCAAGGAGGCTTGCTATAACAAGAAAAGCTTCTTCAGATATGTGAGGAGCAAACACAAGGTAAAAGGGGCTTTAGGCCCATTGCTGGGTGTAAGTGGAGATAGGTTCAATGACTTCTTTGAACATCCAGATTGTAAGATGTCGCAGTTCTGGATGCCTCTCTTCAAAAAGGATGTGGACAGAATGGAGCATGTGCAGAGGAAAGTAACAAGTATGATCGGGATCTGGAGAGCAAGCCCTCTGAAGAAAGGCTGAGGGACTTGGGAATGTTTAGTCTGGAAAAGAGGAAGTTGAAGGGCGACACAATTGCTCTTTTTAAGTATTTGAAAGGCTGTCACTTAGAGGAGTAGTTCAGCGGTGGAATCTAGGGTTGGAGATTCGGACAGTCCGAATCTGGATTTTGACCGAATCTGCACTGATTCGGACAGATTCGGACGAGCAGGGGCCGAATCTGAGCTGTCCGAATCCCATCAGATCTGAATCCATGAGATTAGGATCACCAGCCGAATTGCGTTTTTATTTTTTGGTGTTTTTTTCGCGTTTTGGCCTGCAGGGAGCGCATTTGTAAACATATTGGCACCAAAATTTCAGGGTATCATCAGGGGACTGTTCTGATGCTACCCCCCAAGTTTGGTGCAGTTTGGTTCAGGGGGGCCAAAGTTATGGACCCTCAAAAGGGGTGCCCCTATCCCCCATTCTTTCCAATTGGAGCTAAAGAGATGAGGGCTACCCTTTTGAGGGTCCATAACTTTGGCCCCCCTGAACCAAACTGCACCAAACTTGGGGGGAATCATCAGGACAGTATCCTGATGATACCCTGAAATTATGGTACCAATACGTCTACAAATGCAACCCCTGCAGGCACCCCCAGAAATTTGTCCAAGATTCTTTGTTCTGCAGTGACTTAGCTGCATTGCTGTCAATGGGGAATTTCTGATAGAGGGCTGTGGAGTGCACATTTCTCATGGTAAACCCACAAAACTTTCAGGGTATCTTCAGGAAAGTCTCTGGATGACACCATCCAGGTTTGGGGAACTTTGCTTCAGGGGGCAGTGGGAGATGAGCCCTACCCTTTTTGGGTCCCATAGAATTTAATCCCCTGAAGCAAAGTTCCCCAAACCTGGATGGTGTCATCCAGAGACTCTCCTGAAGATACCCTGAAAGTTTTGTGACCATACCTTCAGAAATGTGCACCTCACAGCCCTCTACCAGAAATTCCCTATTGACAGCAATACAGCTAAGTCACTGCAGTACAAAGAATCTTGGACAAATTTCTGGGGGTGCCTGCATGGGACACATTTTTAGATGTATAGGCACCAAATTATCAGGGTATCATCAGGTGACTGTCCTGATGATACCCCCCAAGTTTGGTGCAGTTTGGTTCAGGTATGGACCCTCAAAAGGGGTGCCCCTATCCCCCATTGTTTCCAATGGGAGCTGATAGGGGATGGGGGCTACAGTTTTGAAAGTCCATAACTTTGGCTCCCCTGAACCAAACTGCACCAAACTTTGGGGGGTATCATCAGGACAGTCTCCTGATGATACCATGAAATTGTGGTGCCAATATGTCAAAAATGCGCCCCCTGCAGGCACCCCCAGAAATTTGTCCAAGATTCTTTGTTCTACATCTACACAATCCATTGCTGTCAATGGGAAATTTCTGGGGGTGCCTGCAGGGGGCACATTCTTAATGCTAGTAGCTAGCCAGTCCCTTCAGGAGAAGTCATCTGGAGACTGTCTCTCTGATGATGCTCCCCACGTTAGGTGACGTTTTGGATCATAGTTGGTGCCAAAGTTATGGACTCCCCAAAGGGGGTGCCCCATCCCCCATTGTTTCCAATGGGAGCTAATAGAAAATAGTGGCTACTGCTTTGGGAGTCCATAACTTTTGGCACCCCATGATCCAAACTTCATCAAACTTGGGGGGCATCATCAGGACAGTCTCCAAATGATGGACCCTGAAGGTTTGGTGCTGCATAGTTCTAAACATTTCTAAGTTTGTGTTTTTCACCCCTCCTCCACATAGAAGCCTGCTGGAGTGAGTGAGCAGTGAAAAACACAAACTAGAAGGTTTTTTAAGCTAGCAGCACCAAACTCTTTAGAATTATCATCTGGAGACTCTCCTGATGATAATACTGTTTCAGTGAAGTTTGGACCAGGGGGGCCAAAGTTATGGACCCCTCAAAGGTGTCTCATGCACATCTCCTATTAGCTCCCCATTGGAAACAATGGGGATGGGGTACCCCTTGAGAGGGTCCATAACTTTGGTCCCTCCTGATCCAAACTTCACCAAACTTGGGAGTGTCATCAGGAGTGTCTCCAGGTGGTGCCCCTGAAAGGATTTGGTGCCAAGCTAGCCTTAAGAATGCACCCCCTGCAGGCACCCCCAGAAATTCCCCATTGACAGCAATGGATTGTGTAAATGTAGAACAAAGAATCTTGGACAAATTTCAGGGGGTGCCTTCAGGGGGCGCATTTTTTGACATATTGGCACCAACATTTCCGGGTATTATCAGGAGACTGTCCTTATGCTACCCCCCAAGTTTGGTGAAGTTTGGCTCAGGGGGGCCAAAGTTATGGACCTTCAAAGGGGTAGCCCCAAACTCCTTAGTTCCCATTGGAAACAATGGGGGATAGGGGCACCCCCTTTGAAGGTCCATAACTTTGGCCCCCATGATCCAAACTTCACCAAACTTGGAGGGTAGCATAAGGATAGTCTCCTGGTGATACCCAGAAATTCTGGTGCCAATACGTCAAGAAATGCGCCCCCTGCAGGCCGGAACGTGGAAAAACACCCAAAAAAATAAAAAACACCCCAAATTCCCAGATTTTCCCACAGATTCAGCCCAGTTCGAATCTGCAAGGTTCGGAATTCGGCCAATCCGAACCCATTGATCCGAATTTGGGCCGAATCCGAATTGGAACGAATCTGGCTGGTATTGACCAACCCTAGTGGAGTCAACTGCCTGGGGAGGTGGTGAGCTTTTCCTCACTGATAGTCTTCAAGCAGTGACTGGACAAACACTAGTCAGGGATGCTGTGGACTGACCCAGCATTGAGTAGGGGGTTGGACTAGATGACCTGCATGGCCACTTCCAACTCTATGATTCTATCAAGGAAAACAAAGCTTGCCAACATGTTATTGGCATGTTACGACACGCTGGCAACTGAGTTTTGGCATGGTAAACGTCCTTGTACCGACGAACAAAGTAGTTGCCATGTGCCTCCTGCTCTTGCTCTCGGCTTTCCCCACAGAAAGCCAGAGCACTTCAAATGCGCACCTGATGCCGTGGTGGGGCAGAGAGGAGGTAAGCTCCACCATCCATAATCGGCCATTGTAAGCATTTCCACATAAAAGAGTTTATAAAGAGATATTAAATTATAGGTTATAAGCAAGCAATTTAAATTAAATAAGCAAGCATGCTGTATTGATGCCCTCCAGCCTTGTGAAAAAACATGAATAAATGGCTTGGAAATTTATTTGGAAAAACCAGAATCAGCTGCAAGAGTGCCCATTTATTCCAATTACAGGCATGAAATAAATAAAAGTGAAGCTCCACTGCACAGTAGTCCATGGGTATAAATTACGGGAGGAAAGATACCAGATGAATGACCTCCAATTTGGATGAGTAGTGAACACCCTGAAAGAACATGGCTATACAGCCCGGAAGCCACACAACACCCCAAATTATGGATTATTTGACCTAATGAACAAAGTACAGAATAAGTAAGCCAGCTTTTTATTTACGGGCAGAGATCTTCAGTCGCACAACAAGCAGCCTCTTTTCTTGTTTTTTTATTGAAATTTGGGACCCCGCCTTGTTTTGTGTGTGTGTATAAAGTACTGTCAAGTCACAGCCAACAGCCAATTTATGGCAGCTGGGTAAGATTTTCAAGGCAAGAGACTAACAGAGGTGGTTTGCCTCTGTATAGTGACTCTGATGTTCCTTAGTGGCCTCCCATCCAAGCAGTGGCGTACCAGGGGTAAATGGTGCCCGGAGACAAATTGCCTCCAGGACGCCCCCCAGGTTCTGCTGCCCCCCAGGCTCTGCTGCCCACCACCCCCTGATGCCCCAGGCTCCACCCCCACTCCTCGACCCGCCCATGTCACCATGGACATGGACATGGGCAAGGTCTAGGGTGCTTGGAGGCAGCAGGAAGTCCTGCTGCCTCATCATTTTTGCATGCCTCAGATGGGGTTGAGCTGTGAGAAAATGACGAGACAGCAGGACTTCCTGGTCACGTGGGGGGCCGATTTTGCGCCCCCCATGTGACCAGAAGAGTGGCGCCCGGGGACAAGGGGTACCCCTTGTCCCTAGGCAGATACGCCACTGCATCCAAGTACTGGGGCCAACCCTACTTGACTTCAAAAATCTGACAAGATCAGGCTATCCTGATCAGGCTATCCAGTTTTATTTTATACTCGGCTTAAAATAATCAACAATAACTACAACATTTACAATATGTTTAAAAAACTGAGAGCATCAAAACATCAGCATAGCACGCTAATTATGTAATCTTAAAATATGCTGTATGCATCTAAGTCTACTGAAGTCAGTGAGCTTAAAAGTGTAGAATTGGGGTGTGCATTTGGCAAAAACTGAACTGAAAAAAACTCAGTAAAATACCATACTGGTATTTTTCAAGCTTATTCCCTACAAAAAAAAAAAGGAGCAAGTCAAGGGAACCAAAAGGCAGATTCAGAATAATGCTGATTTTTTTCAGCATTATTTTGGCCTATTTGGTCCTGCTGCCTATCTTTAAAAAAAAACCCTCTACCCTCCTCCTTCTTTCTCCTCCTCACTCACCTGCTGGCTGGGTCCCAAAGCCATAGGTGTGCAGAGCTAGCCTTGGCTCAGCTGGTCCCAGCATTCAGTTCTGTGCCGCCACAGAAGCCCAGATGGTCTTAAAGGCAGCAGATGGTGCAGATCTGAACGCTGGGCTCACAGAACTCAGGGTTCAGCTTTGCATGCTGCTGCCTCCCAGCTGCTGCAAGGCAGCAGGAATTTCTCAGGTTCAGTTTTAATAGATGCAAAGATTTTCAAAAAAATCCAAAAAAGGTGATAATGGGCTTTTTGTTGTGTGGGGAAAAGCTCTAGCCCGCTGCACCACTGAAAAGCCCCATACGGCTGGATGGATGCACAGCGCCAAAAGGCAAGCGTAAGTCTGAGGGCTGGCGCACTGTGCTAGTGTAACCCCTGTGTAAGAATGGGATGACCCAGAAAGGGGTGGAGTCTGAAAAGAAGCAAAAGGCTGCAGAACTCATGAGGTTGGAGGAAGCAAGGCTACAAGGCTGGGGCCCTTAACACCTTGTTTAAGGTAACTGCAATGTTGTTGGGAACTAGTGGGAAGGGAGTTGTTTATTTTTGCTATATTGTAAATGTTAGAATTTATTGTTTCAGGTTTTTTGTGTATGTAAATGGTGAGAGTTTTCTGGGAACCTTCATAATCTTGAAGCCCGTTCACCAAGCCTCTGAAGTCTTCAAAACCAACCACTAGCAAAGAAGAATTAGACTTGGCAATATCAGTAGACTGTAAATACAAGGACTTGAAAATGCAAACTTAACAGGACTGCAAAGTGTAAATGTTAATTGTTTTTAAAGTGTTAATTGTTAAGAGAAGTAAATTGTTTTGTTTAAATTTGGTTCTTTGCAACTTCTTCCAAGTACTGCCCCACAGAACCCACAGAAAGAGGTTACACTAGCAGGCTTCAAATCTGGTAGAGAGCCAACTAGTCAGATCCGCCCCCAGAGATCTTCCCCTTGCCATGCTGATCTTCAGTTCAAGGGTGACTTGCTCTTTGCCATGCTCAAGGGTGACTCCAGTGCAGCCCCACAGCAGCCCAAACCTCCAGGGTCTGAAGCAAGTCTGGCCCTCCACTGGGGTAAGTGTCCCAGTGAGGGCAAACTTACCAGCATGGGGCATGCCACTACCACTAGCCATTCCCTCCCCGGATGGGGGTCTAAATGGGACTCTCAGGTAGAAAGGCCATATGATACAAATAGGTATAATAAAAAGGTTGAGATTAAATGAAAAAAGCTGGCTGCAACAACAGGAATCTTAAAGCAGTTTTTTTCAACAATATGTACCATATTATTAGGTATAAACTCTGGGCAGATTTTGGGTGTGAGAGCAGGAATAACCACAGGATATTAAAGTGTGATTATGAGGTTGTTTTGCTGATGCAGTAACTGTAATAGCTGCAACAGAAATAGTTATAATTTGATCTTCCTGGAAAATGTATAGGAACAAAATGGTGAAATGTTAACTTCAGTGTATGTCTGCAATTTTAACTATCTATTTTCACATAGAAGCCCCATCATCAAGTTACCAAGAAAAAATGACGGAAGTTTAACTGGTATGGAAAGAATTCTCAGAAGCTGAGTCAAATGTTCTTTCAGAAGGCCACAGCCTGATGTTCTCAAATAGTTATTTTTATCTAGTAAATCACTCTCAAACTAGCTAGAGAATGAACAGTCTTGACAATATAAGAAAAGCTCTCAATAGTAGGAAAAGAAGAAGAATTTGGATTTATATCCCCCCTTTCTCTCCTGTAAGGAGACTCAAAGGGGCTTACAATATCCTTTCCCTTCCCCCCTCACAACAAGCACCCTGTGAGGTAGATGGGGCTGAGAGAGCTCCAACAAACTGTGATTAGCCCAAGGTCACCCAACTGGCATGTGTTGGAGCACACAAGCTAATCTAGTGCACCAGATAAACCTCCACAGCTCAAGCAGGGCGGGGAATCAAACCCAGTTCCCCAGATTAGAGTGCACCTGCTCTTAATCACTACATCACATTGGCTCTCTAGTGTTGAAGAGACTGGATTAACATGACATAAAGTTTCCAGGCCAAACTTATGAGGATTCAGTAGTATGGAGGGACTGACAAACAATGCAGATCCAACCGATGACAAGTTGGAATCCACAAGAAGTGGAAAGAACAAAAGCTGTGGAACAGCAATCCTTGATGGTGCATGTTGTGAAAGGCAGGAATCACTGAAGAAGAGGAGGAGAAGGAGGAGGAGTTTGGATTTGTACCTCGCCTTTCTCTTCTGTAAAGAGTCTCAAAGCAACTCACAAACTCCTTCCCTTCCTCTCCCCACAACTGACTCCTTGTGAGGTAGATGGGGCTGAGTTCTGAAGAACTGTGACTAGCCCAAGGTCACCCAACAGGCTTCTTGTGTAGGAATGCAGAAACAAACCTGGTTCTTCAGATTGGAGTCTAGCTGCTCTTAATCACTACACCATAGGACAGAACAGTAGGGTTTGTCTTGGATCCAGACTAGTATTTCTGAGGATACAAGGAAGAGTGAGGGGGTGGGGGGAGTAGCATAGTATAGCCGAATCCATAGATATCTGTGTGAGACAGGATGCTGGTCTGATCCATCAAGATTCATCTTGTGTTCTTATAATCTCAGAGGTAAGTAGGACACTTGGAAGGGAGACCACCAAGGAGAACTCCGCAGAGTAGGGAAATGTCAAATTGTCTCTGCTTCTAACTAACCTTGAAAGCTCCTTGTTGGGGCCCCCAACTTGATGTGGCTTGATGGCACTTATGTACATAAGGAAGAATGAAATGTGCTTTCCTGCCTTCTCCCACCAGGTGTTATAATGAACCATGTATGGGCAGTTTTCTCTGCTTTCACTATGCACATCTTTTAGGTATGGTTGGTAAAAAGTTAATACTCAGAGCAGCTCCCGTTACCAGACTGAACCATGGTAGGTGGAGGGGCTCTGTTTTTAAGACTCACCCTACTCACCCTTGAGGTGCCTAGACAGTGCAGTGCTGAGATGGGGTGCTCATTTCACTGCCTTAGTTTAGTGTCACCTACAAGGACAGAAAACCTATCTGGACTTGCCCTTGCCCTTATCTGCCTTGCAAAATAGCCTGCCTCTCCATTCCTAAAGGGATTAAAGTAAAGACAAGGCCTTCCGCTGAGAAAGTCATTTCCGCCTTCAGCCCAGATCTATCTACTCACCGAGACAAAAACACGCTATTGTGATTGCACACCAATAAACTGACATCACATAACTAATACTGTGCATAACCCACTCCCTAGTGCAGACCGAAAAATCCACCAAGGTCAGCTAGAGTTGGGGGGCTGGAGGAAAAACTGGAGGAAACCCACAATTTTTGCAAAAGAATCCAAAAAGGTAATAAAAGAGAGGGGAAATTAACTCCCCCCTAAGAAAAAAACCCCTGTTCATCCAGTTTTGTACTCTCACAGACATTTTTGCAAATCAGAAGAGACAAAAAAGATCTTGTGACATAATATGACAAGATCTCAGTCAGTCACCATTTTGGAGTTGCCTGGCAACTCTAATGAACATAGGTGACATGTATATGACAGCATTTGGAGAGGGTGGGATGTTTTCTTAGGGGATAAAGAGGTAGAGAAAGGAGGGTGGGCTGGAAGGAAGGAAAATGCAGCAACAACAGAAGCAGGTTTTGAGGGGGAGAGAAAATAGCAGCAATTAGATAAAGAAGAAGAAAGCAGCCGAAGAGGAGAGGACGTGAAAGCAAATGGGAGGGACAGGATTCCTTTCTCCAGTGGGTTCCTGTGGTTCCCCTGCTTGTTGTTTAGACATGCAACATGCTTTGTACATATTAAATGCCATAAAAATCATGCAACCTGTTATCGATCCAACCAAATCTATATAACTGAAGAGAGGCAAAATGAAAGAGTTGACAAAATATAAGCAAATATAGAGAAAGATGTAAACAGGAAATATTTGCTGATCTGTAAGGACAGGAAAATATGAGTTTGAGCCAAATAGATAACAGTATAGAACCATTATGAAGTGTCCAATGCAGAACTATTCTTCTGGCCTTTGATATGTGAGTAAATAGTCTCACAGAACAGCTGTTTTTTTCCTCATTTATCTTCCAGGTGCCAGAATAAGGCAGGAGCAAACTGACAAAGCTTCATAAGTCAATCCAGGTAAGCACTCTCTGCTTCCAGCTTCAGAATCATCCAGAAATTCAAAACTCTTTTCAAAGTTATAGTAAAAATTATTTGATTCAAGAAGGGCAGTGAGGAAAAGGAAGATGATGCTGGGTTTTCTTTAAACATACAGACATACACACATTTGATTTCTCATTCTTCCTTGTTCTCCTGCTTTTCAATTCCACCTGTACTATACTGGAATTTGACAGTGTAACTCAGAGCTCTGCTAGGATATGCTTTTCAGTGAGCAACTTAAAAACATCTGTGTAACTTTGTATTGTCGAAGGCTTTCATGGCCAGATTCAACTGGTTGTTGTGGGTTTTCTGGGCTGTGTGGCCGTGGTCTGGTACATCTTGTTCCTACCATTTCGCTTGCATCTGTGGCTGGCATCTTCAGAGGTGTATCACAGAGGGAAGTCTGGATACAGTGTGTAACAGACTTCTGTTTGTGATACACCTCTGAAGATGCCTGCCACAGATGCAGGCGAAACGTTAGGAACAAGATCTGCCAGACCACGGCCACACAGCCCGGAAAACACACAACAACAATGTCTGTAACTCTTTCTGAAATAATATGTTGCCTTCACTATTTGGGTCCAAATTTATCTTTCTTAATTGTACACAACACATAGCACCCTACATAGCACTCTATAATAAACATATATGGGAGAAGGGGAATACAAAAAGCCCTGAATCTTGCTAAGACCTAAAGGAATGCGAAAAATGAATGGAAGAATGTTATTCAAAGAATCCTCATTGCTTTTATGTGCCAAATGTCACCTCTGGAGACAGGGACAAATAGTTCAACCACTTTGCTCTGAAATAAACTCTTCTGCCTGAAGATATGGAGAATGGGAAACAGAATTCCCATGATCACAGAAACACAGAAGTCAAAATGTTCCCAGGTATTGACGTAATGCTTGCAGATTCAAAGACAAGTCACCAAGTCATTACAAAGAAGGCACAAGCAGCAGAACCAAGAATCCATCGTGAAATTGGCCCCACTGAAATTGCAGCAAGAGATTTTCCTAAGACTGATGGAAAGAGCTTGATGATTTCTCTGCACTTCAGCAATCCTTTACAGCCTGCACAGCCTGCATATACAAGAAAGTAACCTTGAAGGCACCATTTAAGACCAAATCAGATGTGATACTGGAAAATCTGTAAATCAGCTTCTAAGCACTGTTTTTTTTTCCTGCAATCCTAAGCAGCAAAATCCCACTGACTTCAATGAACATAATTCCTTTTAGGACTGTAGTGTTAGTCTCATCTAACTTTCGTTGGCAAATGTCCAGTTACAATATCTGGTTCAAAGATGTAGTTGTTGCTACTGATGATTCCAGCCAGCTCTCTATTCTTAGGCTTTTTCTTCCAGAACTGTCTAGAACTCCATCTCAATTAGTATGACAGCTAGGTTTGTCTCTTCTCTAACCTGTCCAATTTGTCCGCTCTTACATAAAGCTTTTGTTACTAATAGTTCAATGTCCTGACATCTGTATAAGCACTCTGAAAACATTAACAACCACCACAAATAAAAGTTGCTGGGCCCCTTCCTGGACAGAGGACTCCCTGCACCCAGCAGACACACCATGGCACCACTTAGATGGCTGGTGGGGGGGGGGAGGAGTTGGAAAGGCACCAAAATGGGAGTGGGGTGTCAGCAGTATTCCAATGCCCTGACATCACTCCCCATGTACCCAGAAGTGACATGTTAACATCACTGGGGATGGTCTATTTGGGCAAAAATCTATGGTTAAACCACAGGAAGTGACATAGGTACTTCATCAGTGATGTTAGCAGGTCACTATGAGGACCCTCTCCACCCACTAAGTCCCCCTGACCCTCTTGCCAATTGATAGGGGTGAACCTGGTGGTTCTAGGCAGAATAATATGTTGGAGGATTTCACATATCCATGAGACTTAGAATTACATTATGTCAAGGTTTTATCCAAAAGGTGAAATCTTCACCACGCAGAAAACTATACTATGTTAGAGGATCATGCCACCAGAATACCGTGCTCTGCAGATCGAGCTTTCACTGTGCAAGAATCACATATTTTGTATCTGCTCGAGTGCAGATTTATCTTTTTAGTGCATTAAAAATAAATCATGAAACAAAGGCACATTTGGATGATCATTTTTGCTTCATTATTCACTGTAAGCAATGCCAGCATTGGCCAGAAAAGCCATCTGCAGTTGCTACGTGCAGCGTAGTGTTTAAACATATAAATTTTGTTGATAGATTGTTTGTCATTTCAATTAGTTGGTTAGTTGATTTTTTTGGTGTGTAATTACAATGGTTTGTTACTTGGTGGTTTTGACTGGTCTCTTCACTCAATTATATAAATTAGATTGATTTACAGAGTTGGTAGCAGGCTACAGGATATATGGTAGAACTTTATCCAGCTGTTTAGACTGTAGCTTTCTCGACAGTGGTAGGGCAACAAGATTAAATACAGTGTGTGTATAATTCTCTAGGCTAGCATTGTAGACTTGGTTAGGGAGTTGGCTTGAGGAACAGCCCCATTCTAGAGCAGCTGGGATCCTTTGAGTTAACAGCCCAATCCTGAGGGGGCCAGCAGGCAAGGACAACATCACTCTGGCACTACCCCACCCTTCCAAAGGGCTTTCTCATGGTACGGGAAGCCCCCAAAAGTTAAAATATCCCCCCCCCTCGAAATTCTTCCATAGGGGAGAATATAGATATGCCAGGAAAATTGTGGCATGTCTCTGCCAGCAGTTCCAGAGGTCCACAGAGCCCAGTCAGGCAGTGGAGGTCAACTAAGGTCAGCCACATGCACACACACACACACAAATACACATCCCGACCTGCTCCCAGCCATGCTGCTGCAGCATTTTGAGTTAGTGGGCCCAACCACCAGGGTAAGTGCCCCCTCCATTGGCACAGAAGGGGATGGGACTGCCCATTGGGTTGTTTCCACACGGGGACAATTCTCCATTTTGCATTCATTGCTGCTGTAATTGCAAAGGCATTGACTGTCACTGTGGAGCTTCTGCATTCTCTGTGCTTTCCTCACATGACCACAATTTCCCCACTAACACCGCTGGTGGACATTTAGTGTGTGTTTTTTTTCCTTAATCAGTACTAGGAATATCATTGAAGTGTTTCAACACTATATATGCCTGCTACTGATTTTTAAAAACACCAAAAGTCACCAGTGTGTATGTGGGAGGGACACTGTAGGCATGAGAAAAAAAAGTGGAGATAATGGGACTGGATGTGGGTAGGGGGGTGTAGAAATTCACTTCTTCCCATTAACGTGAATCACAAATATGTTCTGAGTATTTTCAGAAAGGAGATTGGGGAATCCACACAGCAAAGCCAGAGAAAGTCTAGCAGGTGGATGATTGTACAATTGCATCATTCAGAAGGCCAGCATAAAAGCTATTGCAGTTTGAGGGGGAACAACCAAGAGCTCCAAGTGGAAGCAGCCCAGGAGTTGTAGGAAGGGTCAGGCATTTCTCTTCTCAGATAGAATTTTAGAAAATCTGCCCTTGACTAGCGAGTAACAGTATGGAACTTTTCACCATAGTTTCAAACAATTTCATTGTTCACTTCTTCATAGTGCTTTTAGCTTTTAAAAAGAACCACTCCTGTGTTTCCCTCTTCTCTGATGGTTAAGTAAGAGAGATGTGAGGTTAAGAACCTGTTATTAAATACAGAATCCCTAAGCACATCAAGGAATAAAATCTGTTGCCAGAAAATCAGCATTGCTTCTGCAAAGGGAAGTCCTGCCTCGCCAGCCTTTGGGAGTTCTTTGAGAAAATGGACTAAGATGTGGATAAAGAATATACTATAGACATTGGATCGTTGGAATTGCAAAAACCTTTTGCCAAGTTACCTCACCAAAGACTCTTGAATAACCTTAGTAGCCATTATATAAGAAAATGGATGCTCCTTTGGATTTAAAAAATGGTTGAACAACAGAGAGCAGAGAGAAGGGATAAACAGATATTTCTTGAAATGGAGGGAAATAAGCAGAGGGTTCCCACAAGGATTAGTGTAGTTTAATTTGTTCATACATTGTTTGGAATTGAGGGTGAGCAGTATAATAACTAAGTCTGCAGATTACCAAACTATTTAGGATGGTGAAAACCAAGAAGATAGGATGTATCTGAATTGGGTGAGTGAGCAACGGAATGGGGAGCAACACAATGAAGTTCCATGTAAGTGAAAAATGCACATTGGAACTCAAAATCCCAACTTGACAAATGGTTGTTTCCCCACTTACAAAATGTTGGTTGATAGCTGCCGTTTCCTTTGCTGCAGGACCTTTTGAATGTGGGTTCACGGTCCCCACCATAGCTTCCTCCCCTGGTCAAATGAATTTTGCAGCCGCTCAGCAGCTACACAGGACTCCCCACGATCAGCTCAGGGGCTGTCCTGATTGGCTGCTGCGCTGTTCTGGGGCAGGGATTTTTTTTTACTATCAAAAGGATGAAACCACGTCTCCACTCTGTGCCGAGGAATCCACGTGTATTTGAACAGACACAATACACGTCTATGCCCATCTGCGCTCAGAACGAGGTGGAGATGTGGGTTTTTAGCATTAAAAAGAAAAAATTAAAGCCCAGTCTGCGCGCGCATAGCGCACAACCTGCCATTGCCTAATTGGATGGAGAGCTCCATGTCACCAGCAACGGCGGGAAACTTGAACGCAGAGTCACCCCCGGGCTTCCCCACTCCCCCGCTCCCCCGCTGAGCGTGGGGTTTTTGAAAAAGTGCTCAACCAAACAGGAACTGAAATAACGCACACAAAGGAGGAAGGAGAGCGGCAAAATCAGGGTTGGTGCATTGCTGCTGCTGAGGAAGTGGGGAACGCAGCAGGCCCCCAGATTATTTGCCGCAAGTGCCCCACAACTAAAGGTGAGTGGGGAAACGACCATATGCCAGTTTTCACACAAACCTTTTAAAATGTTTAGAGGCAGGAAATAAAATATTTCCTCCATGGAATTCTGCATTGTTTTTTACCTCCCAAATGTTTTATTTCCAACCTCAAAATGTTTTAAATGAATCCGCTTTTAAAACAATTCTCTGGTTGAAATGTTTTCAAAATGTCTTCAGTTGCTGTGTGATCTATCTACTATGCTTCCCATGCTTCTCTGCTTTCCTGAACTTCATCCTCAGCACCATTTTCTGAGCTTACTCAGTTTCCCCTTGCCTGTTTATTTGCAACATTTCTCTGTTTGTTCTTTTATTTCAGGTGAATCTTCGAAGCATCGATTATATGAGGTCTACAGAATGCAGCACAAAGTTGTGAAGCATTGAAGCATTGATGCAACACAGAACTAAAAGGGGGGGAAATTACGTAATGGAATTTTGAGGGGATCATTTTGAGAAGATGCGTGTGGACATACATTGGGGGGAAGGGAGGATTTAAAATGTTTTAGAAACCTTTTAGGAGATTTGCGCAGGAAGAGCCAGTATGCTGATGGGGTCTGAACTGACCGACAGAGGGAAAGAGATCTTGGGCTTATTGCAGATGGTTTGATAAAAATGTCTACTCAGTGTGCAGCAGCAGTGAAAAAAAGGCTTTGCTGTGGAATATTAGGAAACACCCTGAAAATAAAATGGCCAATATTGTAATGCCCCTCTACAGATTTATGTTCTGGTTGCTGATTTTCCAAAAGGATATTGCAAAGCTGAAAGAAGCACAGAAGAGTGCAACCAAGATGATTAAAGTGTTGGAACATCTTTTGTGTGAGGACAGGCCAAAGAGTCCAGGACTTTTCAGTTAAAAAGCATAAAGATGACTAAGGTAGGAGACAGAAGTTTATAAAATTATACATTGAATAGAGAAGATGGATAGAGAGAATTCCTCTCTTTCTCATGATTTCAGACAAATAAGACAATACTTATTTTGTCAATGAGTGATTAACAGTGAAATCCTAAATAGAATCATAACCTTCAGGGTCCATTGACTTCAATGGAGTTATAAGAATATAACTTTTGCACTTTAAATTGCAGAATTAATTGCCAGAGGATGAAGTGATGGCCACAAGCACAGATGGCTTTTAAAAGGGCATTAGACAGATTCCGGGTTGAGAGGTCCATCAGCAACTATTAGCCATGATGACTGGGGGAAAAATCACATTCAGAGGCAGGAAACCTCTGAATACCAGTGCTAGGATGAAACATCAGGGAAAGGACTTAGCCTCTACGCTCGGCTGTTGACCTTCTGGAGTAATTGGTTTGCTACTGTGTGCAACAGGATGTTGGACTAGACGGAACACTTATCCTCTTCCTCAGGATCCTAAAAACTCTGCCCCTTTCCACACGGGCGGTAAAGAGTGCCCCAGGGACGCTAAAAACAGCGTCCCTGGGGAGGGGTTCGCACGGCCACTGCTGCTGCATCGCAACCCCCAAGCAGCGCGAAGACGCTGCTTCCGAACCTCGCTCCCTGAGCGAGGTTTTTCAAAAGGAGCGTCTTCCAACCGCTGCCATGCGAACGGCAGTGGCTGGAAGGTGCCATTTCCCCCCCTTTCCCAAATGCCTTGCCATCCCCTCTGGCCTTCTGGCATGTCGCACAGGCCAGGGAACACACACACCCTGCCCTGCGACTCCAGAGCTGTTGCGCAGGGCAGGGGGGGCGTGTCTCCTGGCCTATGCGATGTGCTGGAAGGCCGGAGGGGATAAGGCATTCGGTGGATGGTGCAGCCTCTGCGCAGGCTGTGCCATCTTCCCCACGCCTACCGAGATCGTCCGTGTGAACGGTCCCGGGGGGGGGGGTGCGTTAGCGTCGTTTATGCTGACTCACCCCCACAGCATAGCCATGCGGAAATGGCCTCTGTCAAATTAGCAATATATCAGTAAGACTTTTGAAATAATTTCTTTTTCATTGTTCACTCCTTTATCATTATTTCAGAACAGCTCTCATGCCTGCCTTCTTTTTGTAAAGGTTAAATAAATTGTAACAGTTAATTTGCATATGCCGGTGCTTCCTGCATGAGTATATACTCCATTAGGGTTTATACCCCAGATGCAAAAATGTTTTACCTTCCAGCATTTCACAGATGCATATAAGACACTTATGTGCCTTCTCTCAATGATTGTTAATTATGGCCTCCACACTTGCAATTACACAAGAATGAAGAAAACATCCCAATGTCAATTTTATGCATAGCTGGAAGGAGACCATCAAAAGCACTCCATTGTTCCACCTGATACGAGACCTCATTCATTGTATCAGCCATGCATGAATTCCATTGGATATCTCCATAACTGCCATTGTGTCCAAGCATGCATTGTAAAGAGCATAGATGCATAGAAGCTTTTATTAATGACCCAAGGAATAATACAGCACCTGTCAGATCATTTGTAATTAGTTTTATTTCTGCAGTAAAAGGTAATGAATGTTACAATCACAGGCAGT
This sequence comes from Sphaerodactylus townsendi, assembly GCF_021028975.2. NCBI lineage: Eukaryota > Metazoa > Chordata > Lepidosauria > Squamata > Sphaerodactylidae > Sphaerodactylus > Sphaerodactylus townsendi. The sequence goes on from NC_059436.1 coordinate 4,821,839, forward strand.
TTGACATCTAATTGCATCCCCTAGATGTGGTTTTACTTTCTTCTGGCTGGTAAAATCCACCTTGGATGAGATGCACTATCGCAGTGTGAAGGATATATTTCCACCTGGTCCCATCAACCAAGATGGTGCACAACTTGTCTGAATTTTTGTCAGGCAATTTTTCACATGTATATAGTTCTGGGACTTTCTGTCACTTTGTCTTGCAGAATGAAATTAGTTATATAGCTCCTCTGTTTAAGAAATAAATGTGCCCTGGGATTTATTTTTGTTTTGTTTGTTTTTTGCCCCTGTTATGTATATTTAATGAAGGACTTGAAGTGATACATTGACTAGAATGAGCACATATTCCCATTTTGTTACCTTTTTATGTTTCCATAGACTTTGTTGATGGTTTTGGCTCAATACTTGTTATCACTGGCTTTGTAGTTTTGTTTGTAATTTGTAAGGATTGGCCCTTTATATGCCATTTAAACAGCATGTAGACAACTTTAATAGGATTATAATATATCATGTTGATTGATTAACATTCAAATAATATTGCAAAAATATGTTCACCCTGTGAGGAAAATAGTGCAATGACACCTCCCCCTCCCCCCAAAAAAATACCAATTAAGAGCCATGGGTGTGATTAGTTCAAGAAGCAAGATAAATAAGTATGTGGAGATCAAAATAGGATCAAAACTTCCTCCCTGATGGTCTTGCCTACAAGATTCTCTGGAATCCTACGCCACAAGCCTCTTTTCTTTCAAAGTTGCTGTGATGTGAACGGTACAGTATTTCTGTCTTTTCCCAAACACCAAGCTACATTATCCCCTACAACTGGATCCAGGTTTTCTGTGAGTTCTAGCCATTGTTCTATCATAGTTGGAGTGTTTGATTAAGATGGAGGAGCTCCAAGTTCAAAGTCCATATTCAACCAGGATGACCACTAGATGATCATAGGTCAGACTCTCTCAGTTGTTGTGAGGATAATTGAGAAGAGGTGAGAACAATGTTCCCTGCTTTGAGTACCTTGGAGGAGAATGGGATAAGAATAGTACAGTCAGATTCTATCCCGAATTCTTTGCTCCTGCCTTTCCTCATGGTCATTGAGGTCCTTTCAACCCTAAGAAGTGCCTAGTCAGATCAGAGCACATGGACCCTGTGAGCACTTCTGGAATTCTGACATGGTATAGTGGATGCAGCAAAAAAAAGTCAGCCTCAAAAAAAACGCACTACGCAGTGGCGTAGTGGTTAAGAGCAGGTGTACTCTAATCTGGAGGAACAGGGTTTGATTCCTCATTCTGCGGCTTGAGCTGTGGAGGCTTATCTGGGAAATTCAGATTAACCTGTGCAACCAGCTGGGTGACCTTGAGCTAGTCACAGTTCTTTGGAGTTCTCTGAGCCCCACCCACCTCACAGAGGCCCTTTTCGCATGGGCCAACAGGGCGCCCCTGCACCGGCAGGAATTCTACTGGTGGAGGGGTGGGGGCTGTTCGCACAGGAGCATGTGAGCAGTCCCTGTCCCTCTCCCACTCGCCTCATCGCCTCGTCATTCTACTGGACTGCTGAGACCCGCCCACGCTGCCCTCCGACCTCCAGGGGTCGGAGGACAGCGAGGGAGGGTCTCAGCAGTTCAGTAGAGTGACAAAGCAACGAGGTGAGTGGGAGAAGGATGGGGAAAACAACGCATTCCCAACGGTGCCGTTTGCACCGCGCCGCCGGGAATGCGCTGTTGTTCCAAAAACCTCCCTCCAGGAGGGAGGTTTTTGGAGGCAACCTGATGCCGCCCTGGGGGAGGGGGAGAGGAGCCAGGTCGGCGCTGCTGCGTTTTGGCAGCGCCGCCTGTGCGAACGGCTCCCTGGGGACGGCGTTTTTGCCGTCCCCGGGGCGCAGTTTATGGCCCGTGTGGAAGGGGCCAGAGTGTTTGTTGGGGGGGGGAGGGAAAGGAGATTGTCAGCCCCTTTGACTTTCCTTACAGGAGAGTAAGGGGGATATAAATCCAACTCTTCTTCTTCTCTTCATTTGCTTATTTTCAAAAAAGATCCAATTTATAAAATACATCCATTGCCATTGAAGCGTGTGTAAAATTGCTGACTGTTGCTACAGCCATGACTCACAGGAGCCAGAGTAGTTTTTCTGTAAACTATATGCCCATTTTGAAAAGTTCATGTCAATTTCAGCAATCAGTTTCCGAAAGCACCAGCAGTTTCTTTTTATTTTTAGTGCCTTGAGGAATAAACCACACTAGCATGAAATCAGCAGGTGGGTTCATAATGTTTCCAATTTAAAGTATGAGCAGACAACCATTTTTAGCTGAGTATTGTCAACCAGGGGTGTTTGAACCTTCTCCTGCTCACACTGCAATTTGTTCACAAATAGCAGTAAAAAAGTGCCAACTTTCTTTCCAAATCCTCAACATTATCCCAAATTAGATCACACCTGAATTGTGTGTTTGCATTCCACATTGTTAACCCATGATTGCCTCTGTCCCACTCTTCCTTTCCTCATCTGCAAAGGAAGTAGGCAGCAGAAAAGATCATTTATAAAAAGAAGTGCTTTATTTAGTTGCCTTGAGCCTGCTGGAGTGATGGGAGGAACTAAAAGACTTGCCCTGCTTGCAGACATGACTCCCAAATCCAGGCAACTTTGTTTGGTCTAGTATCCTAAACTGGGTCACAGAGGTGTTTTGTTTGTTCTCACAGTGCAAACTGATGAGCATAGCTTGTGCTAAAATGTTCTGAGCATGCATCTGAATGACGGATGCGTAGATAGAGACAATGGCAGTCAATGAAGAAGAAAAATGTGCTTTCAAGCTGCAACCAACTCTTGGAGACCCAGACTTTATGTAACAACTCCTGTCTTCCTTGGCAGTCTCCCATCTAAGTATTAATCATGGCTTAGCTTCCAAGTTCCAATGAGCTCAAGCTAAGCTGGACTGTTTAGATTTAAATGTTTCACAACCTGCCTATTAAGATTTTGGGGTTCATGCAATCTAAGAAAGCCAACAAACTGTGAGCCTGACCAATTGAATGCTGCCACAGGAGAAGCTGCAGAAGTGGAGTATCTTTAAATAGCTACCTGAAAATGTTTATATTTTTATACTCCTCCACCACAATATCCAGGTTATACTAATGAAAAGGAGGGGGGTTGGAAATGACATCCATATGGTTCTATTCCATGACTTGGACAACTCAGACTGGAACGGTATATATTGGGATGTGTTCCTATCACTGAGGATTTCAAAAGCATCCCTAGTTCTTAGGTCTGCTCAGCATTTCCCTAGTGACCTCAGAACATGTACTGAAGTTGCAATCCAATGAAGGTGGTAGTAATTTATGTTTTATTACAAAACCATTCCTCGTTTGAATGGAGATACATAGGTACAGGAGAAAAATAAAAGAAGACAGTGCCATATTGCATATGAAATCTAATTTTGGTCATAAAGGAACAGGAGAGGAAGATAAAGATTACGCATTTGGGAGGGGAACGTTGCATAGAAAACTACAGGAATAGAATCACCATTCCATTTATTCCTCTGCGACCAACTGAGAAGGCTCATCATGGATTCTGCTTTTGTTGCTCTTTAAAAATCAAAATGCTAATTGGTTTACTTGAAGTTTAATTGAAAATTAATATAAATTCACCAGAGATTTGTTGAATGGGATTCAAGTTTAAATGGCATTTGATTAAAGTCACACTAAAATCTGCTCAAGGACAGAAATTTTGAAGACTGTAGCTGTTGTATTAATTATGAAGACGGAAATGTTTGTTTTTATTGCCTTTGTGTAATTGGCTCAGCAAAGTTTATTTCTTTTTTAAAAGAAAAAACAGACAAGGGAGTCAAGGGATTCTTGTACTGCATATCTTAATTTAGACTAAAGCAACCAGATAACTTTTAATTTATTCCTAGAGTGGACATCATGGGTAATGAAATCCAGAATCCAAACCACTGAGGTTAAAGACTAGGTCAGATGTGTGATGGAACAAGTACTTCCCTTGCTCTATAATAACATTAGATTCAACAAACTTTTTCACTCATCCCAATACATTCTCCTCCTTATTACTGACCTCAACCAATCTTGTGTTTTGTGCAAGTCCCGTGGTTCCTTGCACAGACTCTGGAATGGCTGCTCACTTTTTCACCAAGAGAAAACAACATTGGATCCATCCCATTGGGCCCGCCCACAGGTCACTTTTTCATACTTTCAAAACAGTTAGCATTGAAATTTTGCATCAGGTTTGCCAAATCACCTTGAGTAATTAAAGATGAGCTAAAACTCGAATGGATCACCCAGAATGGATTGCACCCACATGTAACTTCTGGATAGATCTTGGGCCAAGCATGCATGATTATTTTTAAATGCATGGCTGTTTTAGATACATGACTGCTTTACAAGGAAGAGCACCCACAGAACACCTAGTATCGTGAGGAAGTGATGAACCCAGTTTGTCACTCAATCTCACTGAATTCCTCTCCATGTGGCAGCTCTCATCCCACTTGCATGTCCCATGATTCTCAGCATACCTTTTCTGAGTGGTCAAAGATGATACCTTCTTCCTGTTTTACCAGAGAAAAACTGTTGGATTTAACTTGATGAGCTGTACTTCTGGGTTAGATTCTGTTTTTGACCAAGCACCATCAAGGCCTTTCATAATTATAATGTACAGAAACTCTGTAGCAACTAAGGTATCATGACAAAATATACACAAAGCAATATGCGATTACCTAAGCACCATTTCTGACCTGCAGTGTAAGTACACATATGTAAAATATTTTCAGTCTAAAATCTTCATTACCACAAGGGATTACTTGTGGGCAGGGGATGGAATCAAAAGCCATTGAGAGTTCCAGGAGAATCAACAGATTTTCATTTGTCCTGTAATGCTCCTAGGGAAGGTCCCCAGGGCCATCAAAGCCATTTCCATCCCAAAATGAATCTTGAATCCAAACTGAAATAGATCTAGATCAGAATCCTGAACTAGTTTTATCAGTTCCTGGTCAGCATGGGTCAATTAATACATGCCAAGTAGGGCTGATGGAATAGTTCCAGATAAATTCAGGAGATCCGCAGCATTCCCATCTCTGAATGCATGTAATAATTGGCCATGCTGGCAGGGGCTGATGGGAATTGTAGTTCCTGAACATCTGGAGAGCCGCAGGTTCCCTACCCCTGATCTAGATAATCAATTTTCTCCAAGACTTGAAACTGTGTATCTACCACTCATTTGAGTATCTTGCCGAAGAATGGAATATTAGCCATTTGTTGATGGTTGTTTAGGTGATTTGGTTCCAACAGGGATCTCACAGCTGCCTCTTTCAAAGTGGCTGGAACTACACCCTCCTGCAGACAGGCATTTATTACCTCCTGGACCCAGTCAATCAAACCCAGCCTGACATGATATGTTTAGCCATGAGGGTCAAGACTAGAAGTGTAGACCCAACTCTTCAAATGTAATGAGGCCCTGATTTAGAAGTCTTCATAAAAAGTGAGCATAAACTGAATGTTCAAGGAGGATGCTTTTAAGTTGCAATCAAATTAGGATTTGAGCAGACAAATTTCTCAATATTTCAGACACTAAAGCAGGCTGTTTCCATTTCTCTGCTCACTAGCAGGAAAATGTCATCTTAATATGACAATCCAAGGATACAGTTTCCCAGCAATCATGGAGCTATTCCTCTATTCATCCCTGATAACTCACTTTAACACAAGTTAAATGAAATTGAAACACTTTAATGAAACTTAACAAAACCCATGGTAATAACTTGATTCATAGTAATCAAGATGCCCCTTTTAGATGCTTTATTTTATTTTATTTATTTTTTGTGTATTAACTTTTTAATCGTTAGGGCAATTGGTATGTGTAAATGGAGCCCTAGATTTTTGGAGGTATGCCTTGCAATCAAGTAAGCCATACCCTATTCACACAACTGAAACCGCACACATCAGTGGGATCAAATATAGTGCATGCTTCCATTAAGCATGGCTGGTGCACCAAAAATGAAAAGGTTTACAGTGGGTGCTCATTGTTTCATACAGTAGAATCCCACAGTGTGCTATTCTTTACATTTTGATCTGACACAACCCAGCAGCTACATCAGCTGAATATTTAGGCAATAGAAAATGGAGGCTATCATACAGTTCCTGTAAAATTTTATGTGCAACTTTCAGTCATTCTGATCAATAAAGTGTGCATTAAAACAGTGGGTATTAAATAATAGAAGAACATTAGGTGATTTATATTCAGAACCAGTTCCTAGATTTCAGTCTCCTTCCCATTTTGGGAAGGGGGAATCTAATATATTATGTTTGTCTCAATTTAGCTTGCTCTTGGTTTTGAAATGCTATACAAATGTCATTTTAATGCTAATTGAGTGCTAATCAAATGAATGAGAACAAAAATTCTGCCCCTCACCATAAACTAAAAATGAACAGAAAAAACAAAGACATAATAGACAAAGGCAAATTGTAATTTGCTGTGGCCCAGTAATAAAGTTGCTAGGACCCAGGATTATCCTGAAGTTTCAGCTGGGAAGCATTTTTGGGGAATGAGTACATTCTTAGGGTAAATGGATAAAATCAAGGAAGCAGACTACATTGTTCTTGGCCTGCTAACTCTAGGCTTTTGCCTATCACAGTCCACCCTAAACTTCTTCCCACATATGGTTGCCAGGTGCCCTCGGCCACTGGCAGGGGATGGGGGAGGAGTATAAGATTGCCAGATCCAGGTTGGAAAATTCCTTTTTTATTGTATCATTTGAATATTCCATTTTACATTAATATTCTTCATTCGTTTTCAAACAATACATTTTCCCCTTTTCCCCCTCCCCCCTGTATTTTCTTCATAATTTTATCAAACAGCAGTAAGTTCATTCTTTGTAATCTCTTCTCCCATTTCTCCTCATTGACTCCAGCTTCTTTCATCCAGTCTGCATATATTGACCATATCTTCAAAATTTCGCTCTGTTTATCTTGCCATCAGGTTGGGAAATTCCTGGAGATTTGGGGATGGAGCCTAGGGAGGAGAGGGACCTCAGTGAGGTACAAAACCACAGACCACTCTTCAAAGCATCCATATTTTTCAAGGGAATGGATTCCTGCAGGCTGGGCATGAGATGTAAATCTGGGAGATCTCCAGATCCCGTCTGGAGGTTGGCCTGCCTATATCCACCTTTGAATTCACAGGCTCTGTCCTCTGTATTCTAGGGTCTGAATTGTGGTTTTATTCAACAACAGTTGAAAAGTTTTATTCATCCTACTTACATGACATTTCCTTCCTCAGACGGAGTCAAACCATCAGTTCATATAGCCCTGAATTGCTCCCTCTGGTTGGCGGCAGTTCTCCAGATCACACGCAGGGGTCTTTGCCAACCGAGCTACCCAAGAACATTTTAGCTGGAGTTGGTTAGAAAATTCCTGGAGAGTTGTGGATGGAGCCAGCAAATACAGGGTTTGGGTTGAGGTGACCTCAGTGGTATGTAATGTCATAGAGTCCATTTTCCAAAGTAACCACTTCCTTCAGGGGAACTGTTCTCTGTCATCTGGAGTTCAGTTGTAATTCTGGGAGCTCTCCAAGCTCCGCCTAGACATTGGCAATCCTTCTGGTCTATAGCCTCTCATTGCACAGACTAGGTTCCTGATCTCTTTTTTTATTCAGGCCAGGAAGTAACTTGTTGGCTACAATGTTTGTGGATTTCCAGTCTAGCAATTTGATTTGGTAGCTTTTGTTCCTCCTCTTTGTTACTGACTACTAGAAAGTTGTTGACGGGCAACAGGTTTTATGCGTAGGTGAGTTAGAAAACAATTTCCTCAGAATCATCATGCTCAACTAGCCCCAGTTAAATAGAATTTACAAAAAGACAAAACAACCCAACCTTGCGCTTGGAAAGGGCTGGCTAAGAGTACAAGATAAGTGTCTAAATAGCGATTGTTGTGAGTTTTCCAGGTTGTGTGGCCATGGTCTGGTAGTTTTAGCTCCCAACATTTGGCCTGCGGCCTGCAACTATACTGGCATCTACAGAGACATGTCATGATAAGATGTGTTTCCCATGGAAAGAAACACATCTTACCACGACATGTCTCTAAAGATGCCAGCCATAAATACGGGCCAAATTTTAGGAACTAAAACTACCAGACAGCTCAGAATGCGCACAACAGCCAATTGATTCTGGCCTGAAGGCCTTCAACAGTACATTGTCTAAATAGCATTGGAGGGGAACCCTGACATTTTCCAGTTATTTTGCTGATGGGAGCAACGGATGTTCATCATTACTATGGCAACATTACCAATTTGAGATGAACACTCTGTTTGTGACCATAAGCTACTCTTTCAATAGAGTTGAACTAAGGGCAACCTCAATCAATTCTCAAACTGTTACCTATGCAATCCTTATAGCCAACTTAATCACTAGCCTTCTAGTTATGAGGCTAAATCAGTCCTAATAGAAACTATCGGTACCTGGTGCAACACTATTTGATCAAGCATTTACTGCTCCTACCCATTGGAGGGGAAATAAGAGCACATCTTAAAATGATATGCTGTTTTATTTGTTTGCTGTGAAGTTATGATGATCTAGGGACAGTAAAATTCATGCTGCATTGTTTGAAAATAATAGAGTAGAAATATAGTGTTTGAATGTAACTGTGTTATTTGTATAGCACAATGCACATTTACTGTTCAGTTCATTTAGTCAAATGTCCACTTGATAGCAGTCATATGAATGGGAATTCTGTTTGCAAAGTCTTGAATAGACAAGAGGTTACCTGGAGCAAAATCCATTAGTCAACATAATCACATTATTGTGATGTGAATTGTGAATAGTTCACATATTGCCATAAATATATGTGCCAATTTTACGGGGGGGGAGGGGGGGCATAGAATCTATCAGCTTTTGTTCTATTGGTTTAATTTTTTTTACCTCCTTCAAATTCATTCAACATTCTACTCAGAGAAGCAAACAATAAATCACTAGAATATAGTAAGGTAAAACGTTTGGTCTTGTTAATTACTTTGCAATAATGGTTCTACAATAGCAACCAGTTGACTCACTCTTAATCTTGACACATCCCAGTATAGTCAAATCTTCAAATCATTTGTGCCTGTGTCAACATTATTATTATTGATTTAATTGAAAGCTAATGTGTAATAATAATTCCTTTATTGTAGTGTAGTGTTACATGATGTGTGAATCACATGTGAATCAGCCATTATAGATTAATCACCATAGATAAAATTTGTCTGAGATCAATTCAAACACTGCGGTTTGTACTCAAGGATATTCTTTTGTTGAACAGAGGAACTTTTTGAACACAAAAGGAGCTTTCCACTCCTAGAGAAGCCTTCACCTCACAGAACAATTCTCCACTCACATAAGTACTAGTCCTTTCATGAACAAAAAAACCCCTACTATGAGTGAAAGATTCTTTGGGAGTCTTTTTGTCACAGAATGGATCCTTTAAAGGAACACATCTTCATTTGGGGATACATGTTTCAATACACAGCAAGAGCTTCTCTGAACAGATGTTGAACAGATGTTGCAAATTCAAGTAGCTACTGAACAGGTTTATAGTTAGGCCTGCAGTTCCTCATCATTATGGTAAATTAGGGGAGCCAATTGCGGTCATCTTTGAAGAATGCATCAAGGAAGCGAATATCTGGTTGTAGACGGGTATAAATTGTGCAGTAGAGTTGCAAAGTTTAATTGGACAACTGATGAAGCAAAACTTTAGTTGATTCATCAAGGAGGAGCAATTTACATTTCCATTGTATCTAATTTTTTATGATATATGTACAAAATATTTGAGCTGGATATGTTGCAATTTCATTAGGACATAAGCAAGCACAAATATTGAATTTAAGAAATTATTTTTTTAAAAAAATTAGGTTACTTGTAATCCCGAGTTTCAGTCAACAGTAATTTCTAAAGCAGCTTGCATGAAACCCTTAGGTTTTAACACTAAAAAGATATAACAAGGAAAGGAATGTGAGTAGAGGGGGAAATGCAGAGAAGGGAGAGCAGTCTATACTCTGTCTCAGGTAAAGATGTTAGTATGGTCAGTTGGGGTTCAGCAGTTGAGAAAATTGTATGCTTCCACATTAGAATATAGTCCCAAATGAATATAAGAATTATTATTCATTTTTACACACTGTCTTTGTCAAAACCATTATTTTGTGCATTATTGTACATGGTACTTTGATATAAGATCATTCATAGTTCATTGAATGACTATCACCAGTACTTGCCTTTTGCAAACTGGTAGGCACTGGTAGGACCCAGGCAGATCTACAACAAAGAAGGTCCAGCATGTTGAGTTCTGTGACAGAAAAATATGCAACCTTACTAATATCTTTTTCTGAGACAGTGTATGATAGTGTCAACATTTTTATCCATTTCTGAACTCTTCTTTGGCTGATGACTTCTTGGAAAGGAGGTATGCAATCTCCCAGTGGTCCTTCAAATTATTGCCAGTAGCAGAAGCCACACTGTTTCTGCAAGCTCTAGGCATCTGGCAACTATGCAGACTTTTCTCTCAGGGAAGGGAAAAGAAATCTCTCTGCTGTTTGTTCTCTACCTGATGGCTGGAACCCAGCTGATCTTATCACCATGGTATTCATTCTGGGAAGGATGTGCGCAAACTCCTAGGGGCAAGGAACTTTGGCTGATGACAAAGGTTAGAATGTCCTTTCAGTTACTTCTGCAGACTCTGGACATCTGGCAGTTAGAACAGATTTCATTCTGGCAGGGGAGCAAGTATCCTGTGGCTGCTCTCTAGCTGGAGCCAGGCTGGTCTTCCCCATGAGACAACTGTTCTTACAGGGATGGAGGGCATATGACCTCTAAAGTTAATGCAAGTGGGGGTTTCTTGGAGTTCAAAATTCTGCCCCTCATTTCAAAGGAATCATTTGCTCAGGAGCTTTTTCTCTTCAGCCGTCACTGGGGGGTTCATATCTGATAACAGATTTCACTAATAAAGCCACAGGCATCCTCTCGACTGGAGACAACTATTTATTTACAAAAACAATGTGTGTCGTTTAAATGGAATGATTGAATTTATTCAGTTCAATGTTAGCAAGGCTAATGATGCATTAAATATTTCAACCAGGTCATTATGATCACCGAGATTAAATGATTTATCTATTCAGTTTTAGATGAGGAGGGGGAGGGTGAAGTACAGCGTTGTCATAAAACCCTCTCCAGCTTACAACACTGCTGGGAAACATCAATCTCTTCAAACTTCTTCCAAGTAAAGTTTTGATCTTTTTTTATATATCATTACAATAGTTTATCCTGACGATCAGTTCATACGTTGTTCCTGCTGCATTTTTGCTTCTGAGAGCCATGGCTGCAAACCTGGATTCAAAGGCATGTGTTATCTGATCCACGCACACTGGATGGAATTGTACAGAGCTAGCAGAAACGTAGCCCTGGGTCCCATCTTTTAAAGGCTGGAGAATGTGCGCTTCAGGAAATGCTCGGAGGGGCTTCTTGGCATGCAAGGGAGCAGAAGCTCATTGCAAAGGTTAGAGAGGCCTTGATTACTATTATTCATTAGGCATGCCAGATACGTCTTAGAGTCAATTCTAAATAGCGGCTATAGAATGTAAATAAGGATTCTGGGCAGCCCAATCAAGAGCTCTGGAGTGGCCATGGATGGTGCTGCTGTGGCACTGCCCTGCTGCCTCCAGAGATCTCTTTGGTGGCACAGGAAGGCAAAAAGCCTCCCTGCTGCTAAATGTCCCCCATTGGTCTCCATTGGTGACGTCAGTCACCCTTAGGCACCAGTCACCCTTAGGCACCCTTAGGTACCAGTCACCCTTAGGAACCAGCATCACAGGAAATAAAGCTGGGGTGGAAGCCGACTAATGTCCGCTCCATCCTGGCCATGCCTTTGGAATGTCCCTGCTATGCCAGTAGAGCTAACAGAGGCACAGGTGTGCTGACATGCCACTTTGTGCCACATCTGACCATAGTGAAGGGCTGCAGCAGTCACCCACACGCAAGTTTACCCTTCTGGGATAAGTGCTTCAGGGAGGGCAAATTGGTCCCCCCACTTCCACAACTCCTTTTACCCCTGCCCCCCATCCCAGATTGGGCCACTAGTGTTGTATACATACATTACTTTTTGTAAACCTGTTTGCAGCCTGAATATTAGAAGTATAATTAACAATACTGCTGAAACTTGGACACTCAGCATGTTAACTTCTGTCTATTATCTATTTTGTCTGTCTGTCTATCCATCTGTCTGTCCATTCAAATCATTTTCTGTTGAAGGAATTTACTTTTTTGTGTACAAACATCATCTACTGGCAGGAAAATGGCATCATTTTTTAATAACAAGCAAAAACACTGGCAACAAAAGTGGATGAAATGGCCCTCACTAAAAAGTCACAGGCAAGTACAACACATAGCATGGGTGTGAGGAAGAAGTTGCACAACACTTCATTGATGTTACCAGTACTACATCAGTTATGTTATTAGTACATGTTTGATACTACAGGCAACCATCAGCCTCAGTACTGGATTCCTGGTTACAATAGTCCCAGTAGTTGTGCTAGGAACTACTTTTCCACAATAACATCTTTTCATATCTCAGTAATCCTGCAACCAAAGCAGCTACTTGAGGGAAGAAGGCTCTGCCATTGTTATGCAGAAATGCGCTGTCTGGAAAGAAAGACTACTTCAGCCTTGGACATTAGGGTTGGAGATTCGGACAGTCCAAATCCGAATTTTTACCGAATCTGCACGGATTCGGACGGATTCGGACGAGCAGGGGCCGAATCTGAGCTGTCCGAATCCTAACAGATCCAAATCCATGGGATTCGGATTACCAGCCGAATTATGTTTTATTTTTTGGTGTTTTTTTTCACATTTTGGCCCGCAGGGGAGACATTTTTTAAACATTAGCACCAAATTTTCAGGGTATCATCAGGAGACTGTCCCGATGATACCTCTCCGTTTGGTTGCATTTTACGGTTTAAGCTGCCAAAGTGGCTGGACCCCCCAAAAGTGGTGTCCCTATCCCCATTCTTAATAACCAATGGGAACTAAGGAGATGAGGGCGTACCCCTTTGAGGGTCCATAACCTTTGCCCCCCCCTGAACCAAACTGTAACTACGAATTGAGGGTATCATCAGACAGTCTCCGATGACAATTCCCCGAAAATTTGGTACCGACCTACATCTACAAATGCACTCCTGTATATAACTCCCCAGAATTTTGGTAACAAGATTCTTTGTCTCCTGCAGTGACTTAGCTGCATTGCTGTCAATAGGGAGATTTCGAGGGGTTGTGGAGTGTACATTATGGTAAACTCATCAAAGCTTTCAGGGGCACTTTCACAGAGAGTCTCTGGATGACACCCTCATCCAGGTTTGAGGGGAACCTTTACTTCAGGGGAAGTGGGAGATGGGCCCCACCCTTTTTGGGTCCCCATAGAATTAAATCTCCCTGAAGTTAAAAAAAATTCCCCAAACCTGGATGGTGTCATCCAGAGACTCTCCTGAAGATACCCTGAAAGTTTGAGACCATACCTTCAGTCGTAATGTGCGCCTCATTAAAGTTTTCTTAATAGAAATTCCCCATTGACAAAGGGTTAACAATAGCTAAGTCACTGCAGAACGTTAAGAATCTTGAGCAAATTTCTGGGGGGGTGCCTCGTAGGGACGATACCTTTGATGTATTGGCACTAAATTAATAACGGGGTATCAGGTCGAAGGTGACTGTCCTGATGTTGCCAGCCTCACCAAGTTTGGTGCAGTTTGGTCTGTGGGTATGGACCCAGCCCTCAAAAGTAAGTGCAGCTATCCCCCATTGTTTCCAATGGGAGCTGATAGGGATGGGGCTACACCTTTGAGAGTCCATAACTTGGCTCCCCTTGAACCAAACTCGGTAACTAAACCTGGGGGTATCATCAGAATAGTCTCCGAGGTTGGCCTGAAAGTTTGAGGAAATACTAGCTTTAAAAATGCTGGTTTGCGAGCCTTCACCGCCACTCACCTCCAGCAGGCTTCATGTGAGCGGTGGAAACATGAAAACCAGAATTTTGTGTTAGTGGCACTACTCAGGTCATCAGGAGACTGTCCTGATGACACTTCTGTTTGGTAGTTTGTCTAGGGGCCAAAGTTATGGGACCACAAAAGGGGGGCCAGGCCCTATCCCATTGTTTCCAATGACAGCTAAGCATGGTGGTTGCCCATTTTGAGGGTCCATAACTTTGGCCCCCCCCAAACCAAACTGCACCAAGCATGGGGTGTCATCAGGACAGTCTCCTGATGATACCCCTGATACTTTGGTGCTGATATGTTCAAAAAATGCCCTCAGGTAATCCCCCCCAAAGTACCTGCTCCAGCCTTTTTCTGCAGTGACTTCTGCATTGCTGTCAATGTGGAATTCTCTGGTGGAGGGAGCTGGGTGCACATTTATCAAGGTACAGTCATTAAATAAGTTCAGGGTGGTCTCTCAGGAGAAAGTTCTTTGGATGACACCATCCAGGTTTCGAGGAAACCTGCTTATGGGGGCAGTGGGAGATGGACCCTACCCATAACATTGGAACCCTTGGAAGCAACGGTCACCAAACCTGGATGGTGCCACAGACTCTCCTGAAGACACCCTGAAAGTTTTGTGGCTTACCATGAGAATGTGCACTCCACAGCCCCTCCCACAGAAATTTCCCATTGGCTGCAATGGAGCCAGCCAGCCACCACAGAGCACAGAATCTGGGAAATTTCTTTGCGGTGACTGTGAGGGTGTAGTTTTAGAGCTACTGTCACCAAAATTTCGGGTAATATAAATGTACTTGTCTCCTATGATATCTCTAAAGTTTGAGGAAGTAGTTCAGTCCAACGTTATGGACCTTCAAAGTGTTCCCATCTCCTGTTGGGGCTTCCATTGGAAACAATGGGGGGATGGGGAATCTCTTTGAGGGTCAATAACTTTTGCCCCCCCCTGAACCAAACTACAAGCTTAGGGAGAATCATCAGGACAGTGTCCAGATGATATCCTGAAATTTTGGTGCCGCTAGCTTTAAAACTGCGTCCCCTGCAGGCCAAAACGTGTAAAAACACCCAAAATTCAAAAAAATAATAAAACGGACCCGAATTTTTCGGATTTACCCGAATTTTCGGGTATATCCGAATTGGCTATGATTCGGATTCGGGCATACAAATCATTTTATGCCCCAAAATACCCAAATCCGAATTTTACCGAATTTTTTTAGTATTGACCAACCCTATTGGACATGGCTTTTTAAGTGATAGAATGAATTAGAGGCCAAAATTGAATATTCTTTCATTCAGTAAGGGGAAAGAAATAATGTTTTATATTTCCATTTTGATTTCAAGTGATAATGGATGAGATAGAATGTCTTGCCCATGACAATTTGGTAGGTTCATAACAAAGCAAAGACAGATCCATAGAGCAGAATTTATATTGGCACTGGCTGGCATGTGGGGCAGAGCCAGAAAATGGGCTGTCCAGAAAGAAAAAAGTCACTGCCAGGCCAAAGTTTGAATCCCAAGTGGATCTGGAATCAGAATTCCAGGACATCGCAGGCACTGGTGGACACAGAAGATGGCCGCCTGGAAGGGGAACAAGCAGGTAGAGTGATGGAGTTGAAGTCACAATTTTGAGCAAGGCCCTCAAGTAAGACAACCGTCTGGCTGCTGCCCAAAAAAAGAACCAGACCTGACTTGAAAGAATATATAACTAGGTGGGGGTGGGGGTGGGGATAGGGTGCTACGAGGGGAGATTATGCTGGAATATACAGAGACAATACTACTCATCCTCTGAGCCTTTATGTGGCTTGTAAGTGGCAACATTGCACAGACCGGAAGGATTACACGTTGAGTTCCAACTGATTATGACCAATCTAGGTGTCTTTTCTGAATGGAACAAAGTTTGAAGCCTTTTTCCAAACTAAAGAGTCTTCCTCCCAGTTTAGAGGTTCTTCTGCCAGAGAAAGAGTTGGAGGAAGTCTCCTGAGGATACAGGTAGGTTTCCAACTTTGCCAAGTAGAGTGGTAGGATCCATGCCATCATCTTTCATCTCAACCAGCATGTTTAGTGGTTAGGGGTAGGTGCACTCTAATCTGGAGGACTGGGTTTGATCCCCTGCTCTGCCACTTGAGCTGTGGAGGCTTATATGGTGAACCAGATTAGCTTGTGCACTCCAGCACATGCCAGCTGGGTGACCTTGGACTAGTTCTTTGAAGCTCTCTCAGCCCCACCTACCTCACAGGTGTTTGTTGTGAAGGGGGAAAGGAGATTGTAAGTCCCTTTGAGTCTCCTTACAAGAGAGAAAGATGGGACATAAATCCAAACTCTTCTTCTTCAACAGTTCCTTTGGGTGATATCTTATAAAAGGTGTGCCTGAGACCAGAAAGGTTACACACATCCAACATTGCAGGAAATGCTGTTAATTGAACCTGGAACTTTCTGTATGCCAAAATTCTTCTACCTCTAAGCCACCCCAAAAAGGTGTGTGCACATTATTTCTTTGCAAGCTTCCTTCACACTAGGTTTAGCACACATGCAGGAAAATTTCTAATGAGATACATCCTCAAGCATTTTCACACATACTTAACAATGCACTTTCAATGTATTTTGCAACATGATTTGACTGTGTGAAACTGCAAACTGTCACTTTGAAGGTGACTTTTTGGCATGTGTGAAAACCTCTCACCTGGGACATTTGTCATGTTGTCTACTGAATCTCACTGTCTTTTACTGTTAATTATAACTCTTCTTAAACAACCTATGCAACATCAATAATGGTTCTCATACCAATTTTGGTTGCTATTGGTTGAAGCCACTGCAGCAAAACTACCTGCTACTAAAACCACAGAGATTTGGGTAAGATAACATACTTCCTTATACTTGCCAGCAGAGGTCAGACAATCCATTTGGAGTTACGTTGAAAGCTTAAAAATGGAATAGAAGAGCATGATTTACCTGTTCCCTCCAGGGTTGCTAACACCAGAATGGGAGATTCCTGGAGATTTGGGGGTAAATCCTGGGAAGGATAGAATTTGGGGAGAGACCTTAGCAAGGTGTAATTCCATAGAGTCCACCCACTAAAGCACCCACTTTTCTTGGAGGACTGATATTGGTACTCTGGAAAATAAGTTTTCATTCTGGAAGATCTTCAGATCCCACCTGGAGGTTGGCAGCCCTACCCCTCGAATAAAGATGCAAACTGCACACCTGGGGTAGTAAGAGCTGATCTGCATCCTAAAGTTCTCCCACATCTCTTTAGTGCAGGTTACCCACTTACTGGGCTCAATGGGAATTCACATTATGGACAAGCCCTCCCTGGTTGAAAGCTCTAATTTGCAAATGTAGCATGACCTTACTTTCCCTTGCCTGCACATCAAATAGTATGCCAACGTGAGTTAATTCTGGCTGCAATAGGTTTCACTGGTGGGGTCAGAACATCAAGGGGGTCTGCTCCCCAGCTACCCTGGATCTGGTCCGCTATGAGAAGCTGGCTTGAGAAAAAAAAATCATTAGAGGTCTCAGGGCATGCCCCATGCTGCCTTATCTTAAGTCAATAACCTGTACTATTTCTGCCACAGCCAAGTTAGGGTCTTGCCAATCTAGTGACCAAGTCTGCTTAATTAACTCACTCCAAAAACAGGTGAGAAAGACAGAAACAGTGGCATTTTCCAGATGGATCATACATATCGGGATGTTTCTATCTCAGTTTCTCCCTTCGCATGGCTGCCCGTCAATGCATTCAGGCTTGGAGGAAGAATTTCAGGTGATTATGCACAGCCCCGGTTTAGTTTCATTTTCCACACCAATGTTGCTGTGCAATCACGAACTGTCCTGTTTTTCCAACATTCTGATTGGCTGCAGGTGGCAAGGCGGGAAAAATAAACCGGTCCGTCTCCTGCAGTGTTTGCATGGGAGCGGGAGCGGCATGGTTTTTTTTTAAAAAAGAACTGCCTATTTATCATTTTTTGGAAACCCCAGGATAGAGGAAATCTTGCGGGGTCGGCCTGAGTTAGACGCAGAAGCCATGTGGAAGTCATGGCCAAACCAGGATATTTCACCTCCTTATCCTAGGATATATGGTCCATGGAGAAAATGGCAGTGACAGAGAGATTGGGGGGCGGGGAGGCAAGATGACACATTTTCCTATCTTTGCATGTAGAGATCAGACAAATCACTCAAAGCAGCATGGAAAGGCTGGGAAAAAAATGGGAAAGGAAAGGGAAAACATGAGTTCCTTATACATTTGTTTTTCCTGCTTCTTTTGCAATGTGTGAAGTGGGGGCTTGTAGGTTTTCAAAAATTTTATGAGCTCCAGAATTCTATTGGGGTTCTCAGATATCAACAAATTATACTCTATCCCTTAAAAAAGAAGAGAAATTCTATTTTGGTTCTCAGTGTTGGCCTATTCTATTCTATGACACTTTTGGCACCATCTCATGATTTTAAACATTTTACTCTGTTTATTTTTAAAGTTATGATCAATGCTATTTAAAACCCCAAAGCCTGGCCATGATATTAAACTCAAACTCACGCCTTGTAGCCAAAGCCCTAATCAAGAAACATCAGAATATGCACACAACCAGTTTCCTCATAATCAGCAACGGTCTCCTCTGAAATGAATCAACCTCTCTGGGAAAGTGAATTACATATTGGAGGGAAGTTTGATAAGCCCTCCTGAAGTAATTCTCCAGAGTCCCCAGATTAAAATGTCTGCACATAAAATATCAGGGAATGGCGATGACTATTTATCTTCACATATGATGAAAAGTTTAATATATGAAACAGAAAGAGGCTGAACCAATGACTTGCCTGCACGCTCTTAACACCGGCTTTGCAATTTAAATGAACCCTTGAATTGTGATGAATGGCGGAAGTATAAATGCCAGCTTGTACCTGGGATCCACTTTCCCAATTGACAGTCACTATAGGATCCAAGCAGGAGCTGATGAAACATTGAGTACCATAAATTAATGGCCCCAGCATGACCTTTCGAGACTAAAAGATGTACACTTTTTCACACATTCACAGCCATTTGGAAATGTGGGGGGGGGGAGTTTGAGATGTAAGAAATGGGGAAACTGATCACTCTCACTCCTTTAATTTTAGTTTTGATTTAAAAGATTTTTTTATTGCAGAGTAGGATGACCACCGGAACCAGCTCACCTGTCAATAACACTTTTTTTTTACATCAAAGCCTCAAAAAATAAGGAATTGGAAAGTCCAATGTGCTCCCAAAGATATCATTGAGAGTGACAAAGATTTCAGAATTGGAATGTGAGGTTCAGATTTCCAAATCTGAGAGAACTCCTATGTTTGGCAAGGTTGTGGAAACCCAATTCTGTTATATATCTAATCCTTGTCTTGTATGGCCAAAGGAGGGCAGAGTATAATTTTTTTTATTTCTATCATCATCATTGTTTATATGGTGAGATTCAAATTATGTAGGTAGATCCAAAGAGTTCCTTGCAGTGCTAGTGTAACCCCCATGCCCTGAATGGATTGGCCCAGAATGGGTTGACCCAGTAAGGGGGTGGAGACTCGGAGCAGCAGAGAGGCTGAAAGAGCTCTTTTGCAGAAGAACAAGGCTACCAGACTCGGACCTTGATTTCTATAAGCCCTTAACACCTTGTTAAGGTAATTGCAATATTGTTGGAAACTACTGGGAAGGTAGTTGTTGTTTTTGCTATGTTGTAAATGTTGGAGTTTATTGTTTCAGGGTTTTCTTTTGTGGTTGTAATGGGTGAGAGTTCTCCTGGAGACCTTCATCATGCTGCAACCTGTTCATCAAGCCCTTGGAGTCTTCAGGAGCCAGCCAACTTGCAAAGAAGAATTTGGACTTGGCAATATCAGTAGACTGTAAATAGAAGGACTTGAAATGCAACCTGAACAGGACCTTGAATTGTAACGTTAAATGTTGATGTTATATGTTATATGTAAAGAAAAGTAAACTGTTTTGTTTAAATTTGGTTCTTTGCAACTCCTTCCAAGTACTGCCCCACAGAACCCACAAGCTGAGGTTACAAATTGGCGCCCAACGTGGGGCTTGGAAGTGAGATTGCAAATATAAATTGCTTGCAATGGAAGTGTGCAGCAAGTTGGGGTTTGATCCCCATAAAACTGTTTTGTTATGTAAGTTCAAGAGATGTTGCTGTGTTAATTTGAAGCACATGATTCTGTTTGGCAGTTGCATGAAGGAGGGGATTCCAGTTGCAACCCCCCCATCCCTTCTGCAAACTAATTGGCTGAATCGCAACATTTGCTGGAAAGTTTTGCAAACTTCCAGTGCAGCTAAGTTTGGAACAGTTGGAAATCCTTGCAAGGGAAAGACAATGTTCTGCATTCAGATGCACCAAATGTGGTTCCTCCAAGTACAGGAATCTCTGGGGAAATCATTGTGCAATGATTTCAAGAGTTGCATTGTAATTACTGTCAGGACGACAGAATTTTAGTGGGGGAGAATGTAACCTCCATGCCCTGAATGGATTGGCCCAGAATGGGTTGACCCAGTAAGGGGGTGGAGACTCGGAGCAGCAGAGAGGCTGAAAGAGCTCTTTTGCAGAAGAACAAGGCTACCAGACTCGGACCTTGATTTCTATAAGCCCTTAACACCTTGTTAAGGTAATTGCAATATTGTTGGAAACTACTGGGAAGGTAGTTGTTGTTTTTGCTATGTTGTAAATGTTGGAGTTTATTGTTTCAGGGTTTTCTTTTGTGGTTGTAAAGGGTGAGAGTTCTCCTGGAGACCTTCATCATGCTGCAACCTGTTCATCAAGCCCTTGGAGTCTTCAGGAGCCAGCCAACTTGCAAAGAAGAATTTGGACTTGGCAATATCAGTAGACTGTAAATAGAAGGACTTGAAATGCAACCTGAACAGGACCTTGAATTGTAACGTTAAATGTTGATGTTATATGTTATATGTAAAGAAAAGTAAACTGTTTTGTTTAAATTTGGTTCTTTGCAACTCCTTCCAAGTACTGCCCCACAGAACCCACAAGCTGAGGTTACACTAGTTTCTGTTATATATGTAATCCTTGTTTTGTGTGCTTTTGTAACAGTAGGATATTTTGGAGGACACTGATACATCGAGTCAACATGAGTTGGAAGTGACTTGACAGCACTTGACACACAGCAGACATGGTGAGCTCTGAACCATGTAGGTAGATCCAAAGAGGTCATTTCATTTATGCAAGGGTTCCTTTTCTCAAGGGAAAAAAATCCCTGCTTGAGCAGAAGAACATCTTCTGGAGATGGAAGGATTATTTTCATAATAAAGTGACGTCTTTGGATCCAATATTGTGTGTTGGGTCCCACTTGGAACCTTACCAATAAGTTGTCCAGTTGGAGCTCTGTAGACCTCAGAAGCTGCAGTATGGGGTCCTTCCTCCACAGCATCACATTACTGCAGGGGTCAGTAGGCCTGGTTTCCTGTGGGACCCTCAACATTTTCCTGATGAAAATAATGTCATTATCCTCACACCAAGACCATTGGCAGTGGGCCTTCCCATTTCATCCCCCCCCCCCACAAAATTATACTTATCTGCTGTGCTTGTAAGGTGACTGCAATAGCCTTCAAAAACCATTTTTGAATATTTAATCTCACTGTGATTTGGGTTATAGCTAAAGAACAGAGGGAATTCTCACACTGTCATGTAGATAGCACCATCCCCCTTTAGAGTCTTGCTCAGGTTTTACAAACTGAAGGCTGTGGCTTCATTTACTGAGTTAATCCATCTCATGTTTGGTCCACTTCTTTTCCTACTTCCTGAATTATGATCTTTTCCAGTTAGCCTTATATGATTACAGAGGGTCAAAAATACAATAGCCTCAGTTTAATTTGCAATATCAGGGCCAATTTGATACAGTAATTCATCAGGAACAGGTATAAGAAAACTGCTACTAGTAAATAAAGGTAGTTGGGCTATGCAGTAGCTGGATAGAAGAGTATTTTTTTTAATCTTAGGTTCTTGGGGAAGGGCAGACAAAACAAGTTTGTACTAGATGTAGAATAAGGTCTGAAGGCAGTTTCAGATCAGCAGACTGCTAGACAGAATAACCTCTAATTTACACACAAATCTGTGATCAAACATGAGAAGTTAATGTTAAACAGCTGTAAAAATATAAAAGTGGGGAAAAGCTAATTAACAATAAATCAGCTTGTATTCATTAGGCTTTTAGCTTTCCATTTTCAATGTAGCATACGATGTAGCAAAAGCAAATGCACAACAGGGCTGTAATTGATTAAACTGCTGATTTGGGCGGGCTGGGAGGAGGACCAGCATTTGCAAACATGTGATGGAGTGCAAAGGAGGTGGCAAATCCACCGTCCAAAGTGTTAGTTGAGATCATCAATTAACAGTGATGAGATATGCACAGTTGCTGGTTTTCAAAAATGGATTGCTGGACTAATTTCAAACAGAAAGTATGTGCATTTGAAAGGTTTTGAATGGAATGTTGGCAAAGCAGTTGGCAAAGCAGCATTAATAATAATTGGGACCAAAGCAGCATGCTGGCAAAAATTTAAATTATATCATTCTTTAAAAATTAAGATTTATTTTGGTTTGATGATCGTTTCAAAGATGTGGAGAGCTGTGGCCATGAGGAGGGAATGGTTCGCACAAAAATAATTTTTCACTGTCATAGGTTTGTGTGTATGTATGGCTTTGATTCATCCAACAGTCAGGAAATCAACATGGCAACAGTATTATGGAAGTGAAACTAGCAGGACTTTTTGAATACCTGTGTGGATTATTTCCTTCGTCCATCTCCCATGATACGATTCTTGACCTGAATTACCAATTATGTATGCTCAATCAAATAGCTCTGGTCCCATATGTACATATCCCTGAGGAATTCAACAGGCTATTTTCTTTCCTTGTGAGAATGCCAGTTTTTAAGGGAATTCAGAATATTATAGGCAACTTGTTGAATATTTGTTCTAGGCATATTGTGTTGTCAAGTTGCTGGTGATGTATGGTGACCCTGAGCAGTTTTCAAAGCAAGAAACTAACAGAGGTGATTTGTCATTTGCTTCCTCTGCATAGTAACCCTGGGATTCCTTGGTGGTCTCCCATTCAATCACTAAGCAGGGCTAACTCTGCTTAGCAGCCAAAATCCAATGAGATCAGGCTAGCCTAGGCCACCTGAGTCAGGGGTCCAGACCTATTAGGGGAACACTAGCAAATTAAACATAGATTTATTATAGAACAGAGAACAGTACTTACTGAGGAAGAATCAGCAAGCCACACTTTTAGGAGTCTAGATGCTGTGAACTTTTTTTTAAATCATCTAGTTCTTCAACCTATTTTAGGACAGTTGGGCTTATTCTAGTATAGATTTCACTCAAAGGGAAAAAATGTTCCCCTGGCTTTTAAACTGGTGGAAGACAGAGGATTTCAGAGGAAACAAATCCATGCTACAGAAGGCAGAATACAGCTTTCAGCAATATGTAATGGGGATGGGAGAAGGAAGTCAGTGACCCTTGGTATGAGAATTGAGATATTACAAGCCTGTTCCTATTTTTGTCCATGAATTATTGGTGAGCATTTGATTTGACCCTATTCAATGGAGTAGCAAGCAACATGGTTCTGAATGCCCTTCAAAAGGGGGCTTAGACTTCTGTAATAGGCTAGAAGCTTATTAGCCTCTCTCAGGTTATTTTGGACCATGTAATTGCTTACAAGGTGAATGGCAAAACTTCTATAGCTGGGATAATATTTCTATAGGTACCAGCTGGACAAATTTGATTGAAGTACTTGAACATTTGGTGGCCAAGAGCAGAAAAACCACCATTGGGTTTTGACGGTAGTGCTTGCCTCGGGAGCAAGAGAAACAGAAAGTAGCAGTTGACCAGACATTTTTTGTTTCCTCTAAAAGACAGTGGGTAACTGGTTTAAACTGGGAAAAAATTCCAGGAGTTGGGATTGCCATCTAAATCCCTACATGGCCAGGGACAAACATACCTTAAGAATGTTGTTCTCTCTTATTAACCTCTCCAGTTACCTTCAGGGAATGTGCTTCAGTTTCCCCAGCTTTTGAGACTCGATAGGTAGCAACCCAAGAAAGGGCACCAAAACTTTGCAACTCCCATCCCAGGAAGATTCATCTGTCCCCTCTATCAATATTTTCTGCCAGTGGGTCAAGACATTTTTGTTCCATTTGCATGGCCACAATAATGGTGATTAGCCCTTATTTTTGTTATTGTGTATATGTTTTTATTGAATTGCGTTATCATTGTAACTATTTTAATGTTTTGATGTTTTTAATGTGTGCAGCCTAGGGAACCCTTATTGGGTGGAAAGGTGGGACAAAGATTTTTAAATAAATAAATAAAATGTGTTTAAAATAACATTAAGAATTGATTGACTATTAGGAGTCCTTTCCACAGATAGCAAGTAAAAGAAAAATAGCACAGAAGAGGGAAAGATTCTAGTCTACTCAGCTGTGTATTGTTTTAGTTTTCCATTTGATAAATGCAACTCCTCACCTGTCCATTTTATTGGCTCAGGAACCCAATCACTTTCTCTATTGCAGGCCTTAGGCACAATTCATGTCAGCCTGGATGGTAGCAATCTATACATAATGCAGTCAAGGGGCAGAGTTTCCATTACAAGAACTATCAAAAGAGCATCTGAAGGCCATGACTGGGGTTTCAAAGTGGAAAAGGCTGCAAGCCGGAACCCAGCCCCAAGTCTGTTATTGAATGTGGACCTTGCTTTCAAGAAAGACAGTCAAATGTCAAGAAAGCCCTTCCCCAAAGCCTTTTCACACTCAGCTTCCATACAAATGAAGACAGTGTCATGACTAAGTTTAATGTATAACAGATTTTGACATTATCTTTCCAGGGCTATAACATGAACTAAGGCTGTATACATATGTGCATACAAAGGCTTTTCCTTGCTGTGGGTATCTAGGACTTTTGAAAAAAAAATCCAATAACCTTTTCAGTAAATCTGAAATGAAACCATTTTGACAGGACTATTAAATCCTTTCATTATTACATTTGGCATTTCTGAAGGGTAAGTACTGGATAAGTGGAGATGCAAGTGTTTTGCTGTTAAACACACAGAGTTCACAGAAAGCAGCATTCCTTGGTTCTCTTTTTTGCTGTGTATAAAAAGTTAAAGCGATTGATAGGGTTTCCAGAATCAGATCTGGAAAAGGCTGCTGTGCCTTGGAATGGTGCCATAGAAGACAGCTTGCCTCTTCATCAGTATGCTAACTAAACTAAGTTGAGGAGAGAATCCCTTTCTACTGAACAGCATCAGTTGAACCCTAATTACTGAATAGCAGGGTGGACTGGGAGGAAGATCAGCACTTCCAAACATAGGTTTATGTGTAGACCAGGGTAAACAAAGCTTGACATCTATGCTGAGTCTGGAGCATGGGAGGTTTTGCAGAAGTGCTGATAGCTGTCAGTGGCGACTCATTAGGAAGGAATCCAACAAAAAATAAGGTTAGTGCTTATTATCTTGAGTATGATTAATTAATAAAACCTAGCTTAATCCAAATCTGAAGTCTCATGTCTGGGGAGAGGGTGGGGAGTGGATGGTAACTAATGCATTGGTTAAAAAAAATTGAACTAAAAAAAATGGAGAGTTGTTATCGAAACAATTGGAATGTCCCCTTGCAAGCTCAAAAACACACTTACAAATATTTGTGTAAAATTAAATTAGGGATCACTGCCTGTGTATGCGAAGGTCCAGAATTTGTTAAGAGCATCTCACTACTGCATTGTGGAGGTTCCCAGAAATAAAGCAGGTGGAAAATTGAATCAAAGTTCAAACCTTTATTTAGAAAAAAGGATTAAGAAAAGCAGGAAGCATTTAGAGAGCTGAAGCCTTGCACAAACGCACACACATTCTAGCAGAGCAAATCCTAATCCACCAAACACCTAAGCTATAAAAGCACACAATTTGTGTGCATGTGTTAATTAAAACATACAACCCTGTTTGATGGGGCAAGGGGGTCCTGAGAATCTGGGGTGGAAGTTGGTAGTGGAAATTGGTAGCCAACCTCCAGTTGGTAGCTGGAAACCTCCTACTGTTACATTTGTGTTAAAGATCAATTCCCTTGGAGAAAATGGCTGCTTTGGAGGGCAGACTTTATGGTATTGTTGGTGTCCCTCCCCTCCCCAAGAGCCACTCTCCCCAGACTCCAACCCCCAAAATCTCCAGGAAGCAGATTTTTCATCAAACACTTCAGTGGTTCATGAGCAGCTTGAACCTGTTCATTAGATTAATTTTTGTTTATTTAATATAATAGAGTATGGTGCCATCAACAGCAAGTTCTCCCACAGCCCAATGAATGTCTAAGCTTTCCCTCTCCTCCACAGACCTGACATCACTGCACACTGTTTGGTGGTATTCAGTGTTATTCCACCAAATCATTGAATTGACTAAGCATGACCTTGGAAGAGAATGTCTATTTCACCTACTGCATAAACACTAAAACCACGTGCAAGGTGGAAAAATAAGAAACACTGCTGCCATAGCTATAGTGATGCTGCAAATCTGTCCAGCAGCTGTTAGCGTAATTGGTGCCAAAACAAGTAGAACTGAGACTTATTTGTGAGTAACCATGAACATAAAACGTGATAAATTTGCTTGCCAAACATGTTCATCATAAACTTCATGGCATCCCTTGACAAAACCCCAAGCAAGATTTCTATAAATCCTTCCACTGCTTTTGATTTCTTAGCACTAGTTGAAAGCGAGCAGCATGTGATGGGCAGAAGAAGGATGAAGAGTTCCAGGCTTTCAACCCTCCTCAATTTTCTTACTTTACCACCACCACTGTCCAACTACTTGTCTATTGCCAGAGACCAGGACAGCTTTCCCAAAATCGGTCTTGCCCCATATTTCCCCTAACCAAATCCAGCTTTTCCCCCACATTGGTTCTGTGGACCACCCAAAAGACAGCTAAGTGGTTTATAGATCAAATCAAGCCTGGAGTTTCCTAGAAGCTAAAATGACCAAACTGAGGCTATCACGCTTTGGTCACATTCTGAGAAGGCTAATCACTGGAGAAGAAAATAGTGCAAGGCAAAGTTGAAGACAGCAGGAAACAAGGAAGATCCAACATGAGATGGATTGACTTAAAGAAGCCACTGCCCTCAGTCTGCAAGATCTGAGCAAGGCTGTTCACAATAGGATGTTTTGGAAGATATTATTTCACAAGGCCCCCATAGGTTAGTAAAGCCTTGATGGAACTTAACACACCCATCTCTTTCCACAAGGGCACTTTGCTTTACCCATAGGAATGAATAGAAGTAAGTGGGCTGTCGCAGCAAGGACAGGGTTAACACATTGCACTTTCTGGTGATTCTAATCGGAAGGGATCAAACCAGCCTCTATCTACATAACTCCAAGACAGCTACTAGATTTAGTTAATTGAGTGTATATGGCAGCACCAGAGAAAAGAGTTGTATCCAATGAAGAGAACCTCTGGATAAATCCATTATCAATATAGTGTTTCAGTGGATAATACATGTATCAAGACACCATCTATATTACTTTGTTGGTAGCATGTCTTATCACCAGCAAATATATAACTGAATACTACAGGGACAATAGGCTTGTTACATAGAAAGAACAGAGCTAGGGTTTTTTTTCACATTGCACTTATCTATAAAATTCAAGTTTGCAGAAGCAGGACTTGTGTCAATTAGGAAGTACCCTATTTTAAGAAGAAAAATGTCTGTTAACATGCAGCATTGTAAGTCTGTGACTCATCAAGCATTCTGAATCCATTTACTGACCATCCATTTTAAGCCGACTTGTCTGCATAACACATGTTTCCTTCTAATACTTTCTCACACACATCTCTTTCCAGCTGAATTTCAATTGGCACTTTTTGTAAGTGTTGATCCATAAGGGAAGAAGGCTCAGCAGCTTTTGAACTTTAATGACTGACCTCTTGAACTATGATGGTGGAGTGCGAGGCACTTGACAATTTATAGGCATAATGAACATCTGTCAGCTCCAGTAGCTGCCAAAGGTA
Organism: Sphaerodactylus townsendi; assembly: GCF_021028975.2. Classification (NCBI taxonomy): domain Eukaryota; kingdom Metazoa; phylum Chordata; class Lepidosauria; order Squamata; family Sphaerodactylidae; genus Sphaerodactylus; species Sphaerodactylus townsendi. Next base: position 4,849,811 of record NC_059436.1, read on the forward strand.
GAGAATTGCTGCACACCACATGCTGTGGTTATAGGTGAACCACAGAGGAGAAAAAGGGCATGGCTGTCTTGACAGCTGGACATCCTTATTATGGGCATGGAATGAAACAAAACTTCTGTCCTTGATACTGAATGGGATGGATTTCAGTTCTGGTACTCCAACAGCAAGATAAAAGATAAGAAATCCACACATGTCGCTTCTGCTTCTTCCACAGCATATGGCAGGCAACACTCCCAAAAGCATGTTAATATGGAAAGCCAGATCTGCCCAATATTTCTCTGCTATGGAACTCTCATAAGCAAGTTACTCAGTATATTTATTGTCCTCTTTTGTCCCCAATAGGGCTATATCAGCTTACCACAAATAAAATCAAATGCAATAAAAGGAATACAGCTTAAAAACAGCCTGGAGGGAGGTGACAAAAGCAAACTGTATCTTGAAGCCCTTCCAGAATCTAATGGGCCAGATATCCAAGGTCAGAGGGCCTCTCAATCTCCCTCCCTCCACCACTTCCCGCATCCAAGATATCTGAGATAGGAAGAGCAAACTAAAGTGCAACTGAGATGCTGCAACTGCATTCCTCCCCAATCTGCTTTATTGTAGATGATAAGCCAGGATTTCAGAGTGAAAGATGCAGTTTTGCAAATATCTACAAAGTCATGTCTCTTGGTGGTGTACAAATCAATATCAACCCCATCCCCAGCTCAATCTCAATCCATGCACACAATCTCATACATTTTCATACATGAAATAAATTGCTGTTTGTTTCTAAAATATTACTTGAATAGGTTTATAGCCTTGGAGCCCCACCTGTCTTCAGACACGGGGAGATGGGCATGTTTCAGCATTCCCCACCCCAGTTCAGCTCATATGGTTGCATTGCATTTGATGATCAAGGAAGTGATTGTTAAGTGGGCAGTTTGGGTCACTCATCTGGTCAATGAGTTGCTTTCTTTGGGTATGTAGCCCATGACATTTGTTTGTGAAGTGACTTGTCCCCTGCTGCTTCCACCACCACTACAGGCAGCTGTCCATTGTTTAAATTGGCTGTTGAGGGGGTTTCCAGATAGTCTGGCTATGATCTGACAGCTTTAGCATCTGTCTCTGAAAATAATGCTAATCCCAATACCTGTGGTTGGTTTGTTTATTTATTTACTGTGCATTTATTTCCTGCCCATCACCAAAGTCTCTGGGCAGGGTACACTCATACCCTGAGTGCAGTACAATCATGGTTGCAATGTTGTCTGAAGCGGGACAATGCACAAAATTTGCACATGTGATCCGCTTTAGTAGGTGCAGTCTGATCACTAGATTTTTCAGGGTTCTGAATGTACTATTGTTGTAAGTCTGTACCAAATATGCATGTTTCCCTGTTCAGAGAACATGGTGACCATGCATACTGGAAGCGTCACAGATAGGGTGCATTCTTATCTGTAGCCAAATTTTTAACCTGTGTAAAATGTACCTCTATACCATGTTTTCTTATGCATCGTAAGAACCAAAATCTGAATTAATTAAAGTTCATTAAAGCACCGTGTTTTCTGTGTTTTTATATATTATGATTTTGTTAGAAAATAAAATGCTATAAAACCCTAACATTAAAAACCAAATAAAACCCCAAACCTAGTGTTGAGTGTTAGGCAGTTATTTTCATTCTGGGAAATGTAATGCTATGCAAATTAATAGACATAATAAGGTAAATGAATGCAATTGTCAAATTCCATTTAAGTGAGTCCAAATTAGCACCTAGTTGAAGTTCACTTAAAGAAATTCAAATCGGTTAACCTTAAATTAAGCACACTTTATTATTCAGTTAGCTAGCATTGTGCAGCAACAACAAAGATTAGTGCAATAAAGGGCAATGGCATGTGACAAACAAGGTGAAAATTTCTTCCCCTTTTTAAATTGCTTGGTTCTGAGACAGCTTTGTTAAGAAGATGAATTTAGGGAAACTGGAAGTGGCTTTCTAGCAGACCCAAAGGACTATCCATTTTGATATTATTTCTAAAAGTGACTTCTTTGGATGGTTTCTGAGACAAGGATTTAACTTCAGAAATAACAACAGGACAGGGCAATAGATCTGTTTTTCAGGAAAGGAAACCTATTACATTTTAGGGATGCTGTTCTTATCATATATGCACCAATTCATGGAGATAGGGAGGAAACAGACTGAGACCCAGTTCCCTTCCCAAATGTAGAATACATCCTGTATGGCTTTTGTACATGCACATGCCCTGATTCTCAGCACGATCCCTTTGACTGGTCAAAGAAGAGACCTCCTTTATTTCACCAGCAGATACAACCAAAGCTGGTTGTATTCAACCCTTACAGTTTAATCCTAAACTAAGCTACATCTTAATGAGTCCATTGACTTCAATCACCTGAGAATGGTCCTTAGGACTATATTTGTTGAACAAACAGTTGTTGTGATTGGCAAACTATCTCTCTGCTAGATGTGCAACACAACCCTCAGTTATAGGAGACATCCTTCAATATATTAGCAAAAAAGCTCAATAATATAGGCTGGGTCAATACCCTAGAAATTCGGTAAAATTCGGATTCTGATTTATTCGAGCATAACATTATCTGTATGCCCAAATAAGACAAATAACATATTCAGATATACCCAAATATTTGGGTATACCTGAAAAATTCGGGTCCGCCTGATTTTTCTGTATTTTGGTGGTTTTTTGAGTTCAGGCTTGCAGGGGGTGCATTTTTAAAGCTAGTGGCACTATAATTTCAGGGTATCATCTGAAGACTGTCCTGATGATACCACCTGAGTTTGGTAAAGTTTGGTTCAGGGGGGCCAAAGTTATGGACCCCAAAAGGGAGCCCCTAGGTCATAATTAGCCTTTCTAGGTCAGAATAAGGATTCAAGAAGCAAGACTTATTTCCTGGCTTTCTTTCCCAAATGCCTTCGCTCTTCCTGACCAAAATTCTGAAGTGAACTAGGAAAGTTTATTCTTCTCCAATTTTAACTGAGAAAACTCAGTCCATGGCAGGAACCAGCATGTGAGGATTTGAACTTTTTCACATTCACATGATGGGTGAAGAACCTGCCTAAATGACTTTTAAAAAAGTATGACATCTGATTTAACCAGCTCCCCAGCATGACAGAGATGCAACTTGACCCACCCCATATTCAGACACAAGTCACACATTATTAGCAGAGAGAAGGTTAAAAAGTTATTTTTAAAATAGAAATAAAATCTCTAGAACAAGTTCAAAGTCTGCAACAATAGACCATAGAATCTGAGAGCAGGCGGTTAATCTACCAGACTTGAAATGTCTGGGGACCAGCAATTAATGCTTTTGTGTCAATGGTTATATGGGACAGAGCAAAACTGGAGGGTAGAGTTCCTTTTCCTACGTGTATGAGACCAATTAACTTTGCTCTTGGGCCACCACTTTGGGGTTGCAGATACCCTGCAACATAGATTAATAAATGCCAGTAGGTATCGCTTTGCCTCAGGTCCTCGATGTTTAATCATCCATCATCCTTTCCAGGACAAGCAATATATTACTCTAGAGTGTGTTTCTACAGTGGAACACTAAAAAAAGGTGCACATCTACAGCTTAGCAACAATCCATCTCCTCATGCCATTCTTTCCTAACAAGGTTCTCATTGGCTTGACAGTTAGTAGTTCTAGGATCTAGCTAGGGAGGATGTAACATTCAAGAATTTTGCCAAGGCTAGACTTAAATTACTATCTTCTAATACATACATCAATATATTCCAGAGTCCCAGTAATTGCTCAGAAGCTTTCAACTTCTTTCTGGCTTCTACTTTTTGTTTAAAGGCAGACATGCAGGTTAGAACAAAAGCAAAGAAGTAACATTAAAACAGATGCTGAACAATATTGAGAAAATCAGGCATTCCTGCCAGTTCTAGGCTTTTTGGGAACACCACAAGGCTTACCTGACTAGAGCTGGTGATATAATGAGGCAAAATGAGTGATGGCATCAGGCGCTGGGTTGTGGGGAGGGGAGCAGTCTCTGTCTTCTCAATCATTGCACTTCTCTGACTTCACCTCCACTTCTGTGTCTCTCTTGACAACATCCACTTCTCTCTCCCACTCCCACTCCCATCCACCAGCCAGAGCAACTAACGTTCTGTTCCTTCCATGTTTCGCAGACATCTGGAGACCCACCACATCTAACCATGCATGCCTCATAGGGCTTCCTGAATGCAAAAGTTTGGAGACCACTATTGGACACATACATCTTGCCATACAGGTTTTCAAGAAGCTTCAGTAATGAGTAAAAAAGCAGTATTAGATGCTCTGGCTCCAGGGCAGGGGAAAGATTCTCAGAGAGAGGGGGGGGAGAGAGAGAGAGAGGGAGAGAGGGAGGGAGGGAGGGAGAGAGAGAGAGAGGGAAGGAGGGAGGGAGGGAGGGAGGGAGGGAAGGAGGGAGGGAGGGAGAGAGAGAGAGAGAGAGAGAGAGAGAGAGAGAGGTTGTACTGACTAAGGGAGAAGCTTAGCAGGTTTTGCTGAGCCACCCTATATCGTGACACGAAGTGTGATTGGTATACATGACATGATTGACTTTTGGCACCTCCCCAGCAGAAGGTGAGGTGAGGTAGCCCCTTGTGTTGGGCTGTCTAGAACCACTGCCTCTTGGCAGCTCCTGAGGTATATTGACTGTCTATATGTATGTAATGAAACAGTCTGCTCCTTTCCTATTATCTGTGTGATTTATTTTGGCCCCATTGGATAGAGTTTTTGGTTTCAATTCCCAGTTCTTGCATGCTAGCTAAAGCTGATGGTTGTAAGAGTTGCTCCTCTGTTAAATAAAAATCTGTGCTTTGGCCCAGCTTTTCTCTGCTGAATGTACCTGACCACCAGTGCCTGGGGAAGCAGTATAGTCCAGAGGATACCACAGCTCCATTCCCAGAACTGCCTCCAGTAAGTCATTCCCTCTGGCCATTAATGGCTTACTGCTGTGGTGTAGGAGGTTAAGAGCTCGTGTATCTAATCTGGAGGAACCGGGTTTGATTCCCAGCTCTGCCACCTGAGCTGTGGAGGCTTATCTGGGCTGAGCTGTGGAGGCTTATCTGGAATTCAGATTAGCCTGTACACTCCCACACACGCCAGATGGGTGACCTTGGGCTAGTCACAGCTTCTCGGAGCTCTCTCAGCCCCACCTACCTCACAGGGTGTTTGTTGTGAGAGGGGAAAGGCAAGGAGATTGTAAGCCCCTTTCAGTCTCCTGCAGGAGAGAAAAAGGGGATATAAATCCAAACTCTTCTTCTTCTTCAAATGGGAAGGAACAATGTGACAGAATGACGTGCAACATTTAGTGCTGGCATGATGTGCTGGCATTTAGATTCAACCAGGGAGAGTTCAATATCTATGTGTGGGGGTAGAGAGAGACATATTTTTAAATCAACCACTTTTCTCCAAACTATAAAACTGTAAAGCTTCAGTGCATTCCAGAAGAAAAATTGAATTTTATACCCAGCTTTTCTTTACCAAAAGAAGTCTCTAAGTGTCTTACAAACACTTTCCCTCTCCCCTGCCCCCTTTCCACAACAGACATCTTGTGAGGTGGGGCTGAGAGAGTTCAAAGAGAACTATGACTAGCCCAAGGTCACCCAGCAGGCTTCATGTGGAGGAGTGGGGAAACAAATCTGGTTCATGAGATTAGAGTCCACCTCTATTAACCACTACACCACGCTGGATCTCAGCAGTCTATCTAATAACAAAATAAGTATATATGATTGGTTAGTATTTGCTTAAGTAGTGAAATAAAAAGTGTTGAAAAAAGTGAAGCTGAGTCTATTTCAGGCAGGATTTTGAATTTCTCTTCCCTGCTGTTTCCAAAAGAGAACCCCCAGTTTCACTGTCACTTCTCCCTTGTGCAAAAAGAACTTATGGACTGGATCAAAACAACATTTCTACTGGCGAAAAATGGATGAGGTGTCCTCTTTGAACGTTCAAAAAAGTTATGCTGAAAATCATAGGATCTGAAGGTGCAAAAGCCATGTGGAAAGAGAGCTTTAGTACCGAGGGGAATGGGGTGAGGTTGAGTGAAAATGTTGGCTGCATCTGACCCTACCAATTATTTGCAAGCCACTTTCTGCCTCCTCGTACCAATTCTTTTCTGCTAAAATATAGCGTTTTTTCAAAGTTTTCATCTGTGAAGAAATCAGCCCAATTATTATACATCTATTATACATATATATTAAACAGTGTATGTTATATAAAGAGTGTTCAAATTGTACATTAAAAGCATATAACATCCTGACATAGTACAAAACAAGTTTACAGACTCCATGGTGAACAGCGAAGAACTAACGCAGGTCAACAAAAATACAAATCGATATAAAAAGTAAACCAGGAATGTGGGCTCATCTATGCGTTTTGCAATGTCATGCTGGTGCATGGACAGATCCAGTTCAGCAGTAGATAATTTTGTAAACATCGCTGTGTCTTCTCTCCCCCCTTAATGCACAGCTTCAGTTTTCAGATCTTCTAGCTGCCTGATGGCTCATTTTAACTTAGTCCCTGCAGGGTTGTTCCAGAAGACTAATAGCAGATAACTCTGCAGGGAGCTATCTTCAGGCTACCAGTATACACAGGACCAGGACACAAACCACAGGGCAATGACTAACAATTTTTGCTACTAACATTATTGAAGGAAGAAGTTTGAGCTTTATATTTAATAGGATCAACTACAATGACTCTGGCTTACCTGATGAAAGTCATTCTGCTAAGGAAGACCTTGAGCTGAAAGGACACTAATGAAAATACAGAGGCTTTGCAGGAACAGAATTAAATCCTTTGGGGATGGGGGATCAGCTCACTAAAGAAAGATCCTGCATTCTGACACCTAGACTAGCCGTAGTAATATTTTTCAAAAAGTAGAAAACAGCAAGAGCCTGGGGTCTCCTTAGCCCCAAACAAGGGGTAGTTGGTTATAGCTTTCCTAGGTAGCCTGAGCCAATTTAATCTCTTATGGCTACCAATCTTGATCCTCTTTGATCTGAGATTGCAAAAGCCTTAACAGTCCAGGTGCTCAGGAGCAACAGCCGCAGAAGGCCATTGCTTTCACATCCTGCATGTGAGCTCCCAAAGGCACCTGGTAGGCCACTGCGAGTAGCAGAGAGCTGGACTAGATGGACTCTGGTCTGATCCAGCTGGCTTGTTCTTATGTTCTTTGGAGCAGCAGTGGTGTAGTGGTTAAGAGCAGGCTTACTCTAATCTGGAGGAACCGGGTTTGATTCCCAGCTCTGCCGCCTGAGTTGTGGAGGCTTATCTGGGGAATTCAGATTAGCCTGTACACTCCAACACATGCCAGCTGGGTGACCTTGGGCTAGTCACAGTTCTTCTGAGCTGTCTCAGCCCCACGTACCTCACAGGGTGTTTGTTGTGAGGGGGCAAGGGAAATGAGTTTTTAAGCCCCTTTGAGTCTCCTTGCAGGAGAGAAAGGGGGATATAAATCCAACTCTTCTTCTCTTTCGGCCTCTGTTTCATATCTAATAATCCATTTCCCATCAAATAGGTTTTGGTATTGACCTTCAAAATGGTCCATCATATCTGTGGGACTGCCTCTCCTGATATACCCCACTGGAGGACATTATGCTCAACTTGTAACAATCAGCTGGTACTCTCTAGCATCAGAAATATCCAGCTGTCCTCAACCAGAACCAGAGCCTTTTTGGCTCTGGCCATGACCTGAGAGAACTCTTTGTCGAATGAGACCTGGGCCCTGTGGGATCTGACTGAGATGTTATGCCAGGCCTACTGTGAGATGGCGGTAGTTACATCTTAGCTGGCCTCGCTACCTCTATTTCCTTTTTTTTCTTCAGCTGTTTTGTGTTATCTATTGTTTTCCTCCCTTACTGATCGGTTATCCCTTGTGATGTTTGACAGTGTGCCAAGTGGAATTTTAAAAATATTGGGCCTTTCCCCACTTACCTTAAGCCCCGTGCTACTCTCCTCAAGTAGTGCGGGGTCCCCCTGCACTCCCCACGACAGGGGCGGGGACAGCGCAGCCGCCCTGCCGCTGCTGCTGTTGCACTTCCTTAGCGCGCGGCATCCCTGGTGCTGGAGAAAATGGCGCCTTTTGATGACCCCGCGCAGGGCATCGTGGGGACGCCCAGGTGCGCGCCAGGGATGCCGCGCACTGAGAGCAGCGCACGGCATAGGGGGGATCCTTGGGAGTGAAACGCCCATTGTTAACATTTTGAATTGGATTATACATTTATTTTAACTCTATTTTAACTGACTGTATTCTTAATTGCTACCTACTTTGAGCCTGACAGTAGTCAGGAAAGGGTGGGATAAAAATCTAACAAAAAAACCCTACTTCACAGAATCACAGCAGAGAGAATGAAATGAGGAACATTGAGCATTCTATATATTGTTGGAGAATTCCTTTCAGTCTTTTCTTCCACACGTTTTCAGACTCAATTAAATACTGCCGAGTTCCATATGATCCATTAACGCCTCCTATTAGCATTATGCAGAGCTTCAGTCCATCATGATGCGCTACAGGAAAAATGACCAAGCATTATAGTAAACAGCACTCTTCTTATTCTTTGGGAGAAGAGGCTAAATAAATAACAGCTCCTCATCATTTCAGCTAAGAATATGCAAGCAAAGATGTCCATCAGAAAACCCATTTAGATGAGGAAGAGCACTTATATTGAAGGAACGGCAATCCAGACATTTTTGTCACTGATAATCTATGTCTGTTCTACATCTCCCTTCCAAATGTTCCAGTGAAACAAAAAAGCTTTTCCCCATTTGTTTGCATTGTGCTGACATGGTAAGTTCTTTGTGTCCCCCACCACTTCCCTCTGTATCCCTTATAACTCAATGTTCGCAATTTCCCAAGTCATCACATGATAGCGATATTTAAAGTCCATTGTCCCTGCTTTGGAAATGAAGCTTCGGAAAAGACCATTCTATCCTATGCCATTTAGAGATCTTGAAACTCCATCACTGGGGATGCAGTCACAGGACATTTGAAAAAAATCCTCACTCCCTTCCCATCTTTGTACTACCTAGAGGAGTTGCTATTGCTGAATAGTAGAGCCCATTGTGATGGACATGTGGCTGTCCTGCCCCTGCAGGAAAGAATAGCCATTCTGTTGAGCCTATAGGAGTTCTGTTCTAGCCTCCAATCACCTTTCAGAAGGGGGATGGAATATTGGAGGCAAGAACAGCAAGAGTGGATTTCAGGTGTACCTCAAGCAGAGAGCAGAGATAGTTCAGTTCTGGCTCAGCAAAAGTGAGACAGCTGGAAGGGTGGCTGTACCTGGTAGTGTGGCAGAGTGGTTTAACTCTGCCTCTGGGACAGGATAAGGTACACAGTTGGTGGCCTGCCTTTGGTAATATGGAGAACTTGTACTATTTATTCTGGTTCTTGGGAAAGGGCAAGCTGGTCTGAGCAGAATCCTGTGTGAGAAAGGATCTAGCCAACTGGCTAGTCAATAAGAGCCTATTTGTACCTATAAGCAATAAAGAGAGTTCAGTTCACACTCAGAAGCCATAACTAGCTGGAACGTATGTGCCTCCCATGGCTGTTTACCTCCACCACAATCTGGACTGGGCTATCCAAATGATAATCTGAAAGCTTCAGGCTGGGGGAGGGGAGAGTACATGTAGCTAACACAAATTTTGCGCACAACAACTGCTATCTTTTGAAAGACCACCTGAACCACACTGATGGATGGGTGAGAAAAACATAAATATCTAGGCAGCTCACCACACCTTGTTTGTTTTTTGCTGACTTTTTTTCAAGACAAACAATAAGGGGAAATTAAGTTGTTTGCTACCTGTTTTACTGTGGAACATAACACCTCCCAAACATGTTGCTCTCTTGCTACTCTTTACACACACACACACACACAAACACAAACACACACACACACACACACAAACACACACACACAGACACCGCATTGTGCCACAAGAACTGTTTTGGTTTATAGCAGAAACACTAGTAATGCCAGTGCCCTGTTTTTGAAAACTGATAAACTACTAAGGGCCCCATTACTCACAGGATAACTGCATGAGCAGGTCTATTGGAAAATACAAGCCAGCCTTTGACGTCTTAGGTGTCCTTGGCATGGACTGTACAATACAAGGTGAGGGAGAAGAATTGCTGTAGGGAATCTCAGACAATAGTTTTGGAAAGATTTAGATGTTGCTATATTTTTGAAACTATAAAAGTCTACTATATCCTCCCCTTTTTTTAAGACAGGAGAAGATAGGAATGAAAAAACTGCTACCTCAACAACTTCTGAGTTCTGTGATGTAGAAAATTAAACCTCACTGAAAAAAAAACATGGGAACAACATTGGCTGTGGTAGCGTCTCTGGACAGCCGCTTGCTTGGGCTTCTGAGAATTGTTTCATGCACCACTAAGTCACTCTGCATCTGTAGAAGCAGATGGAGAAGTCTAAGGAGAGGCGGAGGGAGAAAAAACAATTCTGGATCCCATATTGTTACCACTTAATTTAAAAATGAAACTTAGACCTTATAAAAACATAGCTCAAGTCATCAAAATGTTTGCCTTCATCTAAAATCTAAACAGTGGGGGAAGAAACCAGGGTTAGTTTTCAATTTCTCAGCCATAATGCTTCAATCCAGAATATTACACTTCGCATCTGGACAAATCAAATCTACCAGTTATTCCCACATAGCTTTTTGAAAGAAGAAAGGTTTTGGCCAACAAACTACTTGGACATAGAAGTCTATCCTAGTCATGCTCCATTTGGCTCAGTAACAAGGCTGGTCAAGCTCTGCTATCTCCCTTTGGACAAATTGTGGTAACAGCAACTGACAAATCTCAGTTGGAGAACAGGAACCCTCTATCTTGCAATCACTCCAACATCATGAATATATATATATATATAATTTTCTATATGAGAACATATATTTGCACATAGTTAAATGGATAAGCATATAGAAAACAATTAGCTTTTCCCCACCTCAGTAACTCTACATTAGAAGATAATCTAATTGCTTTTATTAAATTGTTTTGAGGCTGTTCATTTACTTTGGTTTTTTTGGTAGGTTTTTTGCATTAGTATTTGGAATAGTGATGCCTTTTGGGAGGGTGTTAAACTGCACTTTTAGAAACATTTTGTTAATTATGCACAGCATGGTTTTATTGACTTTATAATCTCTGGTGCATATTGATCTCAAGATTGAGATTTACAAGAATATTCTTGTAAGGTCATATACCAACACCCCTACTTAGGCTGAGTGGCATTTTTCTTGACAAGTAATTATAGTGGCATGCTAGCTGTTGCTACACTTTTCTAGACAATTTTTCCCTAAAGCTTTATGTTTGCTTTGAGATAAATCAGTGAGACTCAGCAGATGGGAATTTGACTTTATGGCCATTATGCAAAAGTCAACTCTCACACCCATTCCGGAATGGCGAAATGTAATTAATGAGTGAATGGTCAGTAGAACTAAGAGTTATGGGTCTCAAATCTGCAAACTATACTTTTTGATTTTAATGAATTCAGATGTGTAGAGGTTGGTTCTGATTGTATCACAATACTTCTAAGGGTTGTATTGAATGTGTTTTCTTTTTGAGTCCATTTCTTAGAAATCCTCTTCCACTGAGCCATTTTCCCCACCTCAGCAATGTTGTCTAATAGCATCTCCTCATCTTTTCCAGGAGCCTGATAAGGTTGCAGACAGTTCTGAAATGGATCACCATAAGGACAGAAATGGTAGAGCAGTGATGGCGAGCCTTTTTAAGACTGAGTGCCCAAATTGCAACCCGAACCCCAGTTATTTATCACAAAGTGGTTTTAGATTAGAAAAAACCAGTTGGCTCCCTCCCTCTTCCTCTATCCCACCCGCTCGAGCAGGGGCCAGCCTGCTCTAGCCTTCAGCAAGTCCTGCATGCACAGCTCTGTGCCTCTCTGGCATCTCTGCCTCCTCTGCACCCCCCGCCCCCACTCAGGCAGCAGCCACACGGAGCACAGGCACCAGGCCCACCAGGCCGAGTCCTCCCTGCTCACCGCGGTGAGCGCATGTCGTACTCAGTGGCCCAGGCCAGCCTAGATGCATCTGTGTGGGGGGTGATTTTCTGCCCCCCACATGATGAACACTGTGTGTGTGTGCCCAAAGAGAGGGCTCCGACTGCCACCTCTAGCACCCATGCCATGGGTTCGCCATCACTGTGGTAGAGTAACCCAAAAATACCCAACTGCTGCATGAGAATGACTTTCTTTGCACAAGTCAGTGAAAACATTTGAAAAACATTTGCAAAGTGTTTTCAATTCCCTCTCCCAGTTTGTTTGAAGTCATCCCCTTGAAATAATTCTGGGACCTCCATTTTGTGTTTTCTTTCTGGGGGGTGGGGTAAATTCTCTGTGGAATCGATGCTTTGGTGCTTCAGTACCTTATGTTGCAATTTCCCATAGCTCATGCACTTAAAGTTTCAAAGATTTCACCCCTCAAAAAAAAACCTGACAAAATAAACAGGCAAGACAACAGAGCAAGCTCAGAAAATGGCGCCCAGGAGGAAGTCGGGGACTGCAGAGAGGCTTGGGAAACATCGTAAAGAGATGGCACAGCAAGTGAATCACTAAAATTGAAGATGCAGTTGAAACGTTTTCAGGTTGATAATAAAATGTTTGGGGGTAAAAACTATGTAGAACTCCTTGGAGGAAATGCTTTATTTTCTCTTCGAAAGCATTTAAAGCGTTTGTGCAGAAAGTGCCTATATATAACAAGATATGGTCCTTTAGATAGGCGATTTTCATTTCTAAAAGGGCATTAGAAGTAATAACCGAGAACTGAACTCAAAAACAAATGCAGTCATATCCGCTAGCCTGTTTTATTTACAAATATAGAAGAACGCGAGGAGGAAAGAAAACACTTTTATGAGCAGAACGGCTACCCCACATTATAAGTCCTAAGAGACCTTACACCCCGGGGAGCTTCATCTTTTAGCCAGTTTAGAAGCCACTTACTGGCTGCCTCTTTAAATCTCGCAATTACTATTTCTCACATACGAGCACTCAGACTACACCCCTGCAGGTGAATTGCCCATTCAAGAGCCTGTCCACAACCATTTAGAGCCATTCAGGTTCTTTTGTCAAATCCCCCACCCTAATCATCACTTTAGGCCAAACCATAGTTAGACCTACTCAAAGTAATCAGACGCACAACAACATGTGGCACAATCATGCCATTATTCTTAAGGAGGCAAGATAACCCATTAGGCTGTAATAGCGCAACTATCAACTCCTTTCACTCAGAACTTTCCAACTTTTCCCCCTTCAGTCTGAGAAATTAATCCTCACTTTTCACATGCCTTTATTGCCCGTGGTATTGTATGTGCTCAGAGACGCTTTAATCATCATGCGGGGCTCTAATTGTCATTAGCATTTAGATGATATGGTAATCTTATAGTAAAAAGTCAATATTAATTTACTGTCTTTGCCGCCAAAGAGCCGCTACGTAAGGAAGGAGAGCTGAAATGTATTTTAGAGTCCCAGTTCCATTTTATGTCCTAATTACTTTGCAGTATTATAGAGTGAGTGTAACATTGTAGCATATATTCTTGTCATACCATAGGCAGTTTTTATGGTAACATAACAAAAAGTATATGGAACTCATTACGTGGGAGCATAATTGAAATTATGGGGTGGGGGGGAGAGGCCCAAGTGCCAGCTGATAATAAAGCAATATTATTCCTTCATTGTATTTATCTGTCCGTAGCTGTTCTTTAAAAATTTCATCCTGGTGGCAATGGGCAAAAGGTTTCTAAAGGAAACACAGATATATTTCTGGCTTCTCTTCTGTCATGATGTTCAGATGTTGTAATTGGATGAACCTTTCTTTGCAGAGCTTGGAGGGGGGCACTGGAAGCCACTAGTTGAACATCTGGCCAAAGTAATAGATTCCCACTGTACGTTTTTTAATTTTTTTGCTAGCAGCACAACTGCAGTCAGATGCAATGGAGCATAAACTAACCAGGCAAGGCTCAGATGTTTCGATAGCACAGCAATCATGTTAGCCATTACTCTGCCTTAATGCTTCTGCTCCAGTCGTTTATATGAGTCTCATGCTGGGAAATTTAAGCAACTCGGTGTTTTCATCCTCCAAGCGATGCGACTTGTATATTTCCACATATAACACAGAAGGGTAATGATCCAGATTCAGGAAACTTCATCCTCATACAATCAGTGTAAAAGATGCTTTGGTACAGAAAAAGACATCTATGGGAAAATGGCCATGATTAATATATGAGTCATTGGTTACGCCTTACCTTCTGAAGAGTGAACGGCAGGCTTTTCAGATCATGCTAACTTTTGACATCTTTCCTGTGATACTCCATCAGTTATGGCTGAAATGTATATGATGGAATATGTTATGGCTGAAATAATTGAGCTGGAATAAGCAATACAATTTGCAGCATCATTTCAGTCCAAAAAATATAATGCATTACCGTAAAGATAGGCCACATCCTTCCATTTATTTATTCACCTATTTCATATGTACTCTACTTTTCTCTCCAATGAAGATCCAAAGTGACTTACCTAGAGTTGATGAGTCATTTGCCCTGATCACTGTTGGGGGATGCCGGGGGGGGGGGGCGTTAAGGTTGCCAGGTTCAGGATGGGACATTCCTAGAGATTTGGGGGTGCAGCCTGGGGAGGACAGGAATCTCAGTGGGGTACAGTGCCATATAGTTCAACCTCCAAAGTAGCAATGTTCTCCAGAGGAATTGATCTCTACAGTTTGGAGACGAGGTGTAATTCTGGGAGGATCCCCAGGTTCTACATGGAGGCTGATATCCCTTGGCTTACAACATTCTTCCTTCCTCAATTGAATCCTCACAACAATCCCATGAGGCAGTTCAGGCTGAGAGAGTGCTGGTCCCAAAGTCACCTCGTAAACTTCCATGGCAGAGTGAGTATGTGAACCTGGGTCTCCTAGATCCTAGTCCAACAATCCAAACAGCACAACATGCTAGCTTTTACAGTATTTAGAAACTTGCATTATTTGCACTGGATCTGATTAGTAAATTTCTCTCTTCAAACCAAAATACTTAGCAGTATTTGGTCATTTAATAAGCAGTAGCAGGAACATAATGTTATTAATTGTGCTACTCTTACTGTGATTATTATCATGACTATTATTGTGCTGGCTTCTCAATCGCAGGAAGCCTTTTCAATAATGTTGTATGTTGTGATTGTTGTTCTCATTGATTCAGTGTGCTTTAATCTGTAGCCTTCAGGTTGGTCTCAGTACTTTTCTGTGATACTGAGAGCAGTGTCCCTAAGGCCACAAACGACAGTATTGAATTCAGGTCTCCAGCATTTAAATCTTTCTTTCCTTTCCACTGGCACACATTAGTTTTAAAAAATGTTGCATTAGGGTTTCTTGGCTTTCCCTTCCAGAAGTAATGACCTTTTAAAATTTGTCAATTTATCTAGCCTACCTTTGAAAATGTCAGGTGGTTAGACAATTCACATTTTGCTTCAAATTAGTCAAAATTAGCTGATTACCAGCATCATTACATTTGAATGTCCCACACACGCACACATACACATATACAGAGAGAGAGAGAGAGAGAGAGAGAGAGAGAGAGAGAGAGAGAGGATCTCTAATGTACAGCTTTTAGCAGTTAATCTGAAGTTAATCTATCTCAAATCCACAGTAAGAAGGAAGGAAGGAAGGAAGGAAGGAAGGAAGGAAGGAAGGAAGGAAGGAAGGAAGGAAGGAAGGAAGGAAGGAAGGAAGGAAGGAAGGAAGGAAGGAAGGAAGGAAGGAAGGAAGGAAGGAAGGAAGGAAGGAAGGAAATTGTGCCTCAGATGAATTTCCCAGAATTTCATTATGACATCTCTAAGGATAAAGGTAGTCCCCTGTGCAAGTACTGGGTCATTACTGACCCATGGGCTGATGTTACATCATGACGTTTATTAGGCAGACTTTGTTTATGTGGTGGTTTGCCATTGCCTTCTCCAATTTTCTACAGTAGGCCAGCAAACTGGGCACTCATTTTACCAGCCTGGGAAGAATGGAGGCAATCTGAAGTGAGCTCATTTCTAGCAATCAGGTGTACTATCACTTCAGGAATATTTTATTCAGTGTTTATCGATATAGATTTAAACATTGCTGGTGCGAAGGAGGAGAGATGCAAGTGAATTGAAGGAACTGAAAAAAACTATATTTGTTCCAATTGCGAGATTAATTATATCAATTCTCCTAGTTCAACCAGAAATCTACCTTAAAGGAATGGAATGTGGGGAAGAAGAAGAAGAAGAAGAAGAAGAAGAAGAAGAAGAAGAAGAAGAAGAAGAAGAAGAAGAAGAAGAAGAAGAAGAAGAAGAAGAAGAAGAAGAAGAAGAGTTTGGATTTATATCCCCCGTTTCTCTCCTGCAGGAGACTCAAAGGGGCTTACAATCTCCTTGCCCTTCCCCCCTCACAACAAACACCCTGTGAGGTAGGGGGGGCTGAGAGAGCTCCGAGAAGCTGTGACTAGCCCATAGTCACCCAGCTGGCGTGTGTGGGAGTGTACAGGCTAATCTGAATTCCCCAGATAAGCCTCCACAGCTCAGGCGGCAGAGCTGGGAATCAAACCCGGTTCCTCCAGATTAGATACACGAGCTCTTAACCTCCTAGCCACTGCTGCTCCCTCATCCCTCATCTCCATTTTTAGTCCAATAAAACTATTTGCTAACCAGTGAGGTGTGCTTAAAAGAGTGACTGACAAGAAATCCCAGGGGGAGAAATTAGGGAAGAGAGACAGATATATATTTTGTAGGAAAAATGGTGGCCTACACTCTAAGAGGTTTCTTCTAGGAAGGCAATAGATTGTACTATATTCTTTATGAGTATGTCCCTCTATATTCAAAATTGAACTAAATTATCATAATAATTTCTGCAAATTAGACAACAGGCATTAGCAGGCACTCTAAATTTCGAAAGATTTCAGCGGCATCTGCCTTAGCGATGGTCTTCTGTTTAGAGAAAATGTGGAGAACTGATATTTCACACTGTTTGCAACAATTAGAAATCAGTATGAAATAAATCCCTTTAAAAACTCATATTGATGAGAAAAAGGGACAATTGCAACTTTTTTTGTCCAAGTGGAAATGTTCCTGCTTTAAATTATTCTGCAAAAGCTTCCATTGTTTGATTAATAGACTGGTAGCAGTAGGTTGCATTTTTTTAGTATTTTGTCCATTCATAAAAGAATAAGCTTCAATAAACCTGTCCCAGTTACCTGAAAGATAACTGTTAGAAGACTGATATATGGTTTAAATAAAATAGATAAATAAGTAGCTTTTATTAGGAGGTGTGATGAGTGTTTAGATATGTATCAGTGGAGCGATGCAACCACCTACACATCCTTTGTCTGACATGATGATCCCTGTAATATTCTGCATCTGTCCAATATGATGCCCTCACAAAATATGGTTTTATAGAGATTATTATACATGTCTTTATTGTTTTTATTGTTGTATAAGGTAGATCCAACCAACTTTTCTACAAGTGAAAAAGATGGGAAGGGTTCCCTTTGACCTCAAGAAAAGGCTGTACTGAGGATCATGGAACTTGCATGTAAAACCAACCCATAGATTTTGGGTACCTTAGATTATGGGGGGAGGGGAGAAGCAGCTAGCAGACCTCCTTTCTCCCTTGCAACTTAAGGAGATGGGAGGAACCCCATGCATTGGGAAAGGGTAGTTGAAGGAGGGCCCATTTGATTTATTTTACTCTATTTATAGGCCTCTCTTCCCCATACAGCATGGCATTCAACTTTGATTGGCAACAATAAAATCAATAAAATTGTCAACTGTATCCTGTCACCGATATCTGCAGCAAGATGAAAAATAAAATTTGGATTATACTCCCTTAAGAACCAACATTCACACCAATTAAGGGAAGGGAAGGGAAAAGGAAGGGGAGAGGAGGCCAGTATATGGATACTGTTGCTGTCCTCAACAGTGAGTCTGGCAGAACAGCTCTGTCTTACGGGCCCTGTGAAACTGTACCAAGTCTTGCAGGGTCCAGGTCTTGCCCAACAGAGCTTTCCACTAAGTCCAATACGAATGATGCAAATATTGTAAAGGCTAGCATGTGAAGAAAGAGCAAAAGGTGGGGGGATGGGATGCATCCTCCCTGCAAGTTTCTCGTGGGTCCCCTTTTGTTGAACCTATGAATGTCAGATGCATGTGTCTAAAAACATGCTACATGCTTAAAAAGATTCAACAAGACTAGAAGTGAAAAAAGGAGAACTGATCCCATTGACAAAATATAAATGAATATACTGAAAATTAAAGCAGGCACCTAACATTAATGAATGAGTGACTAAAATCCAGGATACATACATTTTGATCAAACTGACTTTTTTTCAAAAGAGCCAGTGTGCACAACAATTTGAAACCATTTGGACATATAACTGCTTATATTCAATGAAAGCTGTAAGTTTCAATAATGTAAGCTGAATATATTTTGACATTTAATAATCGGATAGCTTGGTAACTTTGCTAGAATGTAAGATATTACTTTTCTGTGTTTTTCCCCCCTCCGTTTCATTTATTTTGTTGTTCTAAACTTTCTAGAGTGCTTATTGAAGTATGATTGCAAATGTGTTTGTGTTTGTAAAGCAACTTAAACATTTAAAATAAAAGTAATTTTAAAAGTAGACAAAATATAAATGAATACAAGAATAAATATAAGGAACATTCATCCATAGCTGTACATTTATAATGCAATCCTAAACACAGTTAGAGCCTTCTAAATCCATTGAAGTCAGTGATTCTTAGATTAGTGTAAATATGTAGGATTGCACCACTGATTAATCATTTTGCAGATGAAAAGAATTACATGCTTGAATCTCACATTTCTGAAAGTTGTGTCACTTCAGTGCCATGACTTAGTACTCCAATACTATTGCCATTCATTGGAAGAAAAGATTATATTTTGATTATACTTGGATTATAGTTACCTGCCTGTCCATAAATACAGCAACAACTTGTAGTGTAGAGTGCTTTAAGGATGTCTTTGTGAGTAGCAGATTTTGGAGAAGATGATTTGTCTTTTTGTAAACAGCACTTGTGTTGCATTACCCAAATGGCCAAGGTTACTTGTAGGACTATATGGATGGATGGCAAACTACTCAAGAATGGATAAGTTGTCACTTCAAATTGCCTTTGTGGGCATGAAAGTGGTCTGAATTCTTTTGTACCTGATGGATGTATATCCCTCCCTCCATTTTCTATTGCACTCTGTGAAACTGTGTAATTTTTATAAAGCTAGTTTAAACCTCTCTCTTCTAGTTGCTTCTGCAATACATGTGCAGGTACAGCTCTTGGTTGTTTATTTGTACCACTCATTCTCCACAATTAATGTAGCCCAATTTCTGGCAGAAAAAAAAACAGAAAGGTAAGACAGGTCAGGTACACTGAGTATATACTGCAACATTTTCAAAATCTTCTAGTGACCGATTTGCTTCTTCCTAACCCATAGGATGTGCTCCAAGCAACAAATGTAGTGCATTCTAACTACTTTGGATTCATACAACCACAATAACTCCTGAATAATGAAATCTACAACAAAGTTCCCAAAACAAAGCACATCATAGATAAAGAAATCTGTGTGCCGATATGACTAGGGATAAATAGGCAGACAGTCACATGGTGAGAGCAGGAGTCGGCCTGCAGGGAGCCCGGGAAGGCAGGGCTCTGTGGCTGGAGGTGGCGGCGCCCACCTGGGCCACCTGTCATGATGCCCTGCTCTAATGGGCTCCTTGCAGGCCAGCTTCTGCCTTTCCCTCCCCCAGCATTCCTGCTGGCTCCTGTAAGTGGGGCATGGGAAGCTGGGTAGGGTGGTGAGGTGTGGGGAGCCTGGCACAGGGGAGCACAGGGAGGCAGTCATGCCCCTGAGCACCATTTAGGCCCAGTACACCATTGTCTACAAACCAACAATCCTGCAAAAGTGGTCCTTCTTACTGCAACTTTTTTTTATGTAGCACTCTGACTACCTTCTTTGGTTCAGGCTGGTGGCCATGTTGGTTTGAAGCAACAGAACAAAGTTTGAGTCCAGTGGCACCTTTAAGAACAACAACGTTTTATTCTTGGTGTAAGCTTTTGTGTGCATGCATTTTTCAGACACCCTTGTTGTCTAATTTAACACGAAGAATAGTGTCACTTGCTGTCTCCTTGGGGTGTATGTTGATTTTGATTACATGG
Source organism: Sphaerodactylus townsendi (assembly GCF_021028975.2). Classification (NCBI taxonomy): domain Eukaryota; kingdom Metazoa; phylum Chordata; class Lepidosauria; order Squamata; family Sphaerodactylidae; genus Sphaerodactylus; species Sphaerodactylus townsendi. The sequence continues at coordinate 4,870,002 of NC_059436.1, forward strand.
ATTTTATCCAGCGAACAAACAATCCTGACTTTACAAAGCATGGTTGGGCTGGCCTTTTTTTCCATTTCTTCCTTCCACCACTGTGTTTACTTTCTTTCATAACTGTTTGCAGATGAATTGAAGAGGAAGAACACATATTGTCTCAAGAGGAAGTAAAACATTGCAAAACAATGGGAGTAAAGACACACTTGAATGCAAAGGTGAGACACTTTCACAGGAAGCAACAGAAGGAAGAGAAACAATTGGAACAGCATGGCATGGTCACGTGATGCTGCCCAGCAGGATAATTATAACACAGAGTTTTGGTCAGAGGTGGATATTGTTCTTTTTTGCTTACAAATCAGGAGAGCAATAGACATTTCTTTAAACACCACTTCACAGTGTTCAGAGAATAGACACTTCGGAAGAAGCCTATGTGACAAGAGGCATCTGGCACTTGAAGAAGGACTTCATTTTGATGTTTTCCGAATCCTTCTTCATAATTCATATAAAGAGGATCAACTCAAGGCCCATGTATTAAAATACGGCTGCATAGTGTCTAAGTAGAGAGCCACGATTCATCCAACACATTTTTTTTCAAGCAACAGTCAAAGAGTATATATTGCACTATGAAAAATCTCTATTACAGTGGCATTAGTACTCTAGCAAGAGAAAAAGACAACTTAAAGTTAAGGCTGTAACTCCATCCTGTGGTATCTTAATATCACAGCACACACTTATGATCAAGCAGGCAGCATTCAAAGATGTCCACAGACAACTAGCCACATTGCTGTGTATTTTTTTTATCTGCTTCAAATGTATTCATTCAGTTACATCAAATTCACTTAGAACAGGACCAGAGAGATCAGCTTCTGCTCATGATTTTTTCCTTGGACATGCTGTGATAAGTAGAGATGTTCAAGCACACATTGGTTAAGCTCACATTCTGCTCCCTGGTTATGAGCCCAGAGTCAGTTTCTCATCCAGCAGTTTGGCTGTTCAAGACCCTGTTTGGCAGGTTAAGTTCTGCATGTTCAAACTCAGTGCAGTCCAATGGGCGCATTCTCATATGGCCCAGTGGGTGCCCTAGTTTCTCCCATGCAAACAAACATGGGATCACTGTGTACCAACCATGCAGCAACTAATCATTTAAATAAACAAGGAGCAAACCAGTCAGCTAGCCAGTGATTATAAACAAACACAGTGTTACTTACTGTTTGGGTCATGTTATCAGTGCTATTTTGCAGCTGCAGATTTTCACACAGCATTATGGAAGTTATAATTCCCCCCCCCCTCCTGTGTTTCATTTATTTATCTGACCTGATCATCCATGACTCTGGGACACAATCAATTCCCCCTAGTGCACGATTGCAAAAGTGGCTATAAGGCAGAAGAAGATTGACCTCCACTGCAATATCTATCACACAGAAGCAAAGCTGTTTGGCCACTTCTCGAGCTGACCAGTGGCAAGGTGAAGGGATCTGAGGCTCAGCTCAATGTGTTACTGAGACTGTATACTTACTTGCAGAGTATATTCTATACAAAATTCTCCCTGTTGACCAGTTAGGTATGTACCTTTCCAGGTAAAATACTGAAATGTACAGAGGCCATTTGATGATCACATACTGCTCATGAATTTCCAAGAGGTATCTGGGTGACTACTGTTCCTAATAGGATATTGGTATAGATAGATTTTCATTCTGATGCAGTGGGTGCTCTTCTTGTGCAGTGTGCATAGTTTTTAAATCATTGGTCTGCAGTACAAAAATGGTCTGTGATCCACTGGTGTAAATAAGAGGTTAAAGGCAAGAAAGGCAAGAGAATCAATGCCTCTGGTAACTGAAAGGCCTAAAATCCCGAAGAAAGGCTTGCTATAGGACCTCACCTTCCAAACTGATCACTTGTGTATGAAACAGCCCAAAAGGCATTTTGAGAAAATGGTGTCCAGGCAGCTTATTCTATTTGTGTAGCATTGTCCCCTTAGAAATCAAATTAATAGAAAGCATTGTGCTTTGATATTATCTTAACTTCAGACAGTTGAGTTGCAGAATTAACTGTTAAATCAACTCTTCTAATGTAACAAATGGCTGCATCTTGGCTCTAATGCCAGGGGCAACATCAGAGTAGTTCTGACTTCATTTTCTCCTATCTGACAATAGACATTTTTTCCTAGGAAGGGGACAAAGAGTTTCAGTTTTATGAAAGCTTCTGGGCTTCTCAGAGTTTCATACTGCTGTTAGAGAGATACAATATTGCACAGGGACTGACATGCTTCCAGTAAGATGTAACTGATGACAAAATGAAGTTCAAATTGCAGGGCCAGATACTGTAAGCCAAGGCTGTATATTGCTAATTATTAACTTCTAGAAAACGCTCCTTACCACCACCACCGTTTTTGCTTTTGCAGATCATGTTTAACGGCGTATAATTATGCAAATCATAAAAACCATACTGATGGGATTGTAAAATAAAGGGTTTTTTTCCTAAATATGTTGCATCATTGTGAAAAAAAACCAAAATATTGAGAAACCAATCACAAAACCAAAATCTTATTTTTTTAAAAAAATATCTATTTGGAGGATTCTAATTCTAAACAAAGATAGAAAACCAGTCAAGAATAAACATAGCTATTCTCTTTCTTAGCCTCAACCAATCTGGCCATATCAATCCATGCTGTTGTAATCTCATAGGTGAATATACTCTATGTTGGGCTGCCCTTGAATACAAACAAAGAAACTGTAGCTTGTTCAGAATCTGGTAATCCTATTGTAGACCAGGACTGGTCAATAGCAACTTATCTCACCAATGTGAAAACATCTGCATTTAGTTATTTATTTCATTGCATTAGGCTGCCCCTTTCCTTCTAAATCCTATTCAAGATGCTGCCTATGACCTTCACATCTTAGGATGAAGAAGAAGAGTTTGGATTTATATCCCCCCTTTCTCTCCTGCAGGAGACTCAAAGGGACTTACAATCTCCTTGCCTTTCCCCCCTCACAACAAACACCCTGTGAGGTGGGTGGGGCTGAGAGAGCTCCGAGAAGCTGTGACTAGCCCAAGGTAACCCAGCTGGCGTGTGTGGGAGTGTGCAGGCTAATCTGAATTCCCCACATAAGCCTCCAAAGCTCAGGTGGCAGAGCGGGGAATCAAACCCGGTTCCTCCAGATTAGATACATGAGCTCTTAACCTCCTACGCCACTGCTGGTCCAGAAAGATTGGGCGGTGTGCCTGGGAGGTTGTGCAGGATGCCTGGGAGGATTGGCCAATGGGGGAACAGGCTCCCAAGTGAGATCAGGGCCCTGCGAGACATACAGAGTTTCCGCAGGGCCTGTAAAACAGACCTGTTCCGCCAGGCATTTGGCCAGCCGGGATAACGTCTCACTTCTGTGGAAAAATCTGGCCTCCTGTGGGGGGGGGGGGCAGGAAGGGGGAAAGGGAAATAATTTTAATCGCCATCGGGACTTTGAATTTTATAATTTGTATATGGTTTTAACTGTTATTGGATTGGGGTGAAATGGTTTTTAACTGTTATTTAAATGATGAACACCGCCCGGAGCCCTTCGGGGAAGGGCGGTATAGAAATTTAATTAAATAAATAAATAAATAAATAAATCCTGCCCAACCTCCCAGGCACCCCACCCAACCTCCCAGGTGTCCGGCCAACCTCCCAGGAACCCCGCCCAACCTCCCAGGTGTCCGGCCAATCCTCCCAGTCATCCTGCCCAACCTCCCAGGCATCCCGCCAAAGTCCCAGGTGTCCGGCCAATCCTCCCAGGCATCCTGCACAACCTCCCAGGCATCCTGCCCAACCTCCCAGGTGTCTGGCCTATCCTCCCAGGCATCCTGCCCAACCTCCCAGGCACCCCGCCCAACCTCCCAGGTGTCCGGCCAATCCTCCCAGGCATCCTGCCCAACCTCCCAGGCATCCAGCCAATCCTCCCAGGCACCCAACCTCCCATGCATCCCGCCCAACCTCCCAGGCATCCTGCCCAACCTCCCAGGTGTCCGGCCAATCCTCCCAGGCATCCTGCCCAACCATCCAGGTGTCTGGCCAAACATCCCAGGCATCCTGCCCAACCTCCCAGGCATCCCACCCAACCTCCCAGGGAGGATGAATTTCAAAAGAGCTTCCGAATCATCTTCAAGGTGTGGGTTTTAACCTTTAAGGCCTTACGCGGCCTGGGACCCTCGTATCTGAGAGACCGCATTACCCCATATGCCCCTACTCGGCCTCTGCGATCAGCAGAGGCCAATTTGCTGGCGGTTCCTGGCCCCTCGATGATGCTGGGTTGAGCCTTCCACACGGGGCCAGGACCTTTACGACCCTGGCCCTCAGCCCATGGTGGAACACTCTTCCACTCCGAGCTGGTCCGGGCCTCTATGGGACCTGTGATGTGAGTTCCGGGCAGGGGCCTGTAAGACCGAAGTTGTTCCACCGGGCGCTTTGGAGTGTCCAGTCAGCTGAGTGAGCTCTTCCTCCTCCCCTCTCTCCTTCCCCTGCATCTTTCTTGCACATACCATGCTGTTGCACTTTTACCACCTATTATCCCTCCCCAGAGAGGAACCTGACTCCCTCTCCCTTTTCTTTTACATTGGGGTGATCCTAAATTGAATTGGCCATAATAGGGCACCTATTATGATGCTAACCGCTGTTTTTAAATAGCTTTTAATGGTTTTTAGTATTATATTGTTGGCTACTCCGATTTGTGATTAATTAATTGTATATGTGTGAATCGTTGTTCATCACTGTCAGAGTCTCTAGGGATGGGGCGGTTTATAAATCGAAACAATAAATAAATAAAATAAATAAATAAATGTAAGATTCTACACTTATGGAAGAAAATGAAATGCACAAATATAGGATGGGTGACACCTGGCTTGACAACACTACACGTGAAAGGGATCTGGGAGTCTTAGCAGACCAAAAACTGAACTTGAGTCAGCAGTGTCATATAGCAGCCAAGAAAGCCAATGCAATTTTGGGATGCATCAATAGGAGTATAGTGTCTAAATCGAGGGAAGTGATTGTACCACTGTACTCTGCATTGGTCAGACTTCACCTAAAGTACAGTGTTTAGTTTGGGGCACTGCAATTTAAGAAGGATATTGACAAGCTGGAACATGTCCCAAGGAGAGCAACCAAAATGGTAAAAGGTCTGGAATCCATGCCCTATGAAGAGAGGCTTAGGGAGCTGGAGATGTTTAGTATGGAGAAGAAGGTTAACGGGGGACATGATAGCTATGTTTAAATATTTGAAGGGATGCCATGTCGAAGAGGGAGCAATCTTGTTTTCTGCTGTCTCAGAGACTAGGACACAGAGTAATGGATTCAAGGTGCAGGAAAAGAGATTCCACCTAAACGTTAGGAAGAACTTTCTGAATGTCAGGGCTGTTTGACAGTGAAATTCACTGCCTCTGAGAGTGGTGGAATCTCCTTCCCATGGCAGGGCGTTGGACTTGATGGCCTTTGTGATTTCTTCCAACTCTATGATTCTATGACCCAAAGATCTAAGGAACTGTCTCTTCCCATATGTTTCCATCTATCCATCTATGATACTTCTACCACCTACTTGCTATTCCCTCACTTAAGGCTGCCCACCTGGCATCAACCAATGCCCATATTTTCTCTACTGTAGCTTCCACTATGGGGAACTTGCTTCCTGGAAGATGAAGAGAGTGCCAACTCCAGAAATGTTCAGAAGACACTGCAAGGCAACTTTATTCGCTAGTGTTTTAAAGGGGTATAAATTATAAACATCTTTGCAGGGGGGAAGGTTTTATTTGGTATCCATAGATACTTTCCATTGTGTTTTCTCTGTGAAGTTCTTCATTAAATTTGCAAGTGTTGGAAGTGATACACTTGCTGATCTTCTCACCAGTTCAGACCTTAGAAAGGCTTCCTCCTGAAGACTGACTTTGCCATTTCTTTTTTCTCTTTTAAGTGAATCTCTCAAGCATTTGATAGAGAAGAAAGGGAGATTTTATTGTAAAAGGCAAAGCAGTTTTGTCAATAAAAACACAGGTGGGCTCAAGTTAAAATATTGATCACATCCTTTTGCCTGAAGATTCTCTTGAGATATTTAGTTCTTCTGGGTATCTCTAACCTGTTGATCCTCCAGTGTTAGAAAATGTATTTTGTGCATTGATTTTCCAGTCACACAATATCCACCAGGCTGCAAATTTGCTCTCTCCTTCCTCATAAAGAAAGCTTTCTCCTTTGCCAGTCATTGTTATCATTGTATCCTCATTCTTGCATTCAGTCCAGCTTCTGGAGATGGCTAATAGACTGTATGGCACCCCAGGAAAGAAGGCATTTTAGTAGGGATGCTGTTAGCTTTCAGAAGCCTGCTGATCTGGCTCAAATATACTTCTTTTGATTTCTTTTCTTCTCGCTTGCATTACATGAATCCATCTTTCTACCATTTCCTATGTCCTTCTGCCCATATTTTTCCTGTGTGTCAATTAGTGTTGTGCATTATGCATATCAATGAAGTGCCTGGTAAAGAAATAAAATGAGCAATGTACAATATGCATCAAATACATGAATAAATATCTTCAACAAGCAAACTGAAGCCATTCACAATATACAGAAACAAAACACATGAAAGGAATATATTCTACATTTCTCCTGTATTTACCCAGTATTTGACCCCAATGCATGTTCATCGGATATCTAGCTTTTATTCTTGACTTTGATGCATTTGTAACATGTGTGAGGTTGAATCCCATGACACCAGCAGCTACATTGCAAATTTGGTGCCTCTGTCTTAAAAAATAATCCCCCAGAATCCCACAAAGTTTTTAAATGAACTAATGTAAGAACTCTCCCTTTTAACTTTTAAAGGAAATGTATCCCTATGGTGAATCTTTCCAACGTTCTAGGGGAGCTTTCAAGGTAGAGGTACAAAATTTTCAGCTGAGCCACCAGGTGCCTTTCCTTACAAGAACCCCCATTTTTGATGAAGATTGGGTCAGGGAGTCTAATTTTATGGGCCCCCAGATGCAAGAAAATTATGAAATTGAAACCCCCTGAGCCAAACCTAACCAAACGTTTGGCTCTTTCAGGGAGAGGCTCCTGCAGCTGCATTAAAAATTTAGCTCAATTTTTTTAAACCTCAAAAACAGTCCCACCCCAAGATCCCAGGAAATATTTGCCATAGGGTAACATGTAACAGTTCCCTTTAAACGGTTGCCTTATGTTCGTTAATAGCAAAACTTCTCAAGGCTCTGGGGTGCTATTTTTCAGGCAGAATCACCAAATTCAGTGTAGCTGTTGGTGTCTTTCCTTATAAGAACCCCCACGTTTGGTGTAGATTGGGAAAATTGTTTCCAGTGAGGACAGATGGATCACCTTCTGTTGGGACCCATAAAACTGGACCTTCTGACCCAACCTTCACCAAACCTGGAGGCTCTTTTAGAGACAGTCACCTGTAGCTATTCAGCAAATTTGGTGCCTCTAAACTCAAAATACCCCCCAAAGCCTTGCAAAGATTTCCCATAGGATTTAGTGAACCTGAAAATGTTCAGATATTTTTAAGAAGCTGAAAAAATATCATATTGGTATGGGTATTCGGCTTTTTTCAGATTTTCCAAAAACATTTAGGTCTGAAAAATATTGGGGGGAAATTGGTGCACACCCCTATAAGAGACCAACATAAATGGTTTTCCATTGCCTGCCTTTTTGTAGAGACTGGACTTTCTCAGTGGTATTCCATCCAAGTACTGACTTTGGCCAACTCTGCTTACGAGCCAAGATCTGATGTAATTTGGATAGCCTGGGCCATCTAGGTCAGAGAATTGTGTTGCTAATTTCAATGAAATATAGACTAAGTAGGGAACAGCTTGACAATGAGAGGAGAGGAAAAAAATCTGTCTTTGCCCCTAAGCTTTACATATGTCATCAATTAGATGTGTATCTTTGTATGCCAAAAGCATAACAACAGTTGTCTAAAATAAAGATGTCCACTTTAGTATGTGCTAAGTAGTTCTGCATTTGCACTTTTTCTTTTCATTTTTTATCGAAGGAGTAGTGAATTTTTTCCTGTTCTTGGATATTCATTTTCAAAGGCAAAAAAGTGAATTATCAATAGAGAAATGTTTGTGTTGCAAAGCACATCTTCACCATATGGATAGATAATTCAGTAGGGTGATCATGGCCCATGAGTAGGAAAATTAAATTCAGTTCCCCACCTACTAATAAGGGAACTGAGACTATTTTAATTGAAATGTTGGGAATCTTCAAAAGGTTTCAATTCCATCTCTTTCCTATACTATAGAACATGAGTGAACTCTTGCTATCTATTCTGCTTTGGGTGATGTTTTGGATTGTCTTAATAGAAAGGAGAATTGGCACATCACCCCTAACTGGGATTTTCCACACTGCCTCAGCAAATGCTGGGAGATTTGGGACTTGATGCCTAGGAAGGATGGAGTTTGGGGAGGCTGATGCTGTAGGCTGCCTTCCCTAGTCTCTATTGTCTGTACTCCGGAGACCAGGAGAAATTTCTAGTGTCATGTGGAGTTCATTTTTTTCTCCCCCTCCTCAGTTCTTCGGGATGCAATGCTAGAGATCAAGGCCTATTTCTGACTCATTGCTTATGAAGCAAAAGTGTTATGACTTCTGTGCATCATGCTCTCCTTCAATGGAATTTGGGTCAGCAACCATGTTAATATCCCCAGAGGCCAGCCACGCCATCCTAAGCATAACTTCATCCTTCTAACTCCAATGGTCTTAGGAGGTTGTAACTCTAATTAGGATAGTTCTTCAAGTCTCTCATTCTGTCTGCAGCCAATAACCATCCCCTGCAGCATCTCATAAATTAAGTCTATCAAGCTATAACTTCCTTCTCTGAATCTATTTATGCCCAGCTGCCACTCTCTGTAATTTTGGTTTGGTCTTTTTGGAGGAGTCTTGGAAACATGGATCTGCTTCATTGATGTTTGACTGGGCTGTGTCAGCAGCCATTTCTGCACAGCACAAATGCAGATGTTTTGAAAAAAACCATTTAGGCTTTTTTCATCTACATAGCACAGACCAAAAAATAGGTCTGTGGGAAAACAGTTCTTTTCCCTATCTCCCCTGCCCCCCACCCCCACACACTAACTCTCACTTCCGTTTCTGCCACAACTTACACCCGCCATTTTCTCCTCCTTGTGATTCATACTGCCTGCCATTTGGTGAAGGTTTCCCTCAGAGATTTCCTGTACTTGGAGCTCATTCACCCGCCATTTCTGTGTAAAAAGTGCATAAATAAAGTTAGTTTTGATTGCCGATTTGGTACATGTGTTATTTTGCCTTTTTTTCCTGAGGAAGGTGTAACAACACAATATAAGAATCTGCAATGTGCACATATTTCAAGTCATCGTAACTTCAAAGTCATCTCCCTCAATACAAAACAAAAAGGAAAAAAAGGACACATGCATTGAATCATCAGTCAAAACTAACTTTATTCGTGCACTTTTTACATGGAAATGGTGAGCAGATGAGCTGCAAGCAGGGAAAACCTCTGAGGAAAACCTTCACCAGATGGCTGGCGACATGGAGAATCACAAGCAGGAGAAAATGGCGGGTGCGAAATGCAGTGAAAATGTAAGAGCTTTAAAACTGGGCAAGAAAAATAAGACATTTCCTGCTTTCCACACAGCAAGCAGGAAATGTCTTGACACTGTCATGAGGAAAAAAGATAGGCCCTTTCCGCATGGGCCAAAAACGACGGCCTGGGGGCGGTAAAAATGCCGCCCCCAGGCCGCCGTTCGCACAGGTGGCTCTGCTGCAACGCAGCAGCGCCGACCTGACAGCGCTTCCCCCCCCCCCAGGGCGGCGTCAGGCTGCCCTAAACAACAACCCTTTAAAGGGTTGTTGTTGGGGGGAAAGCGTCTTCCCGGTGGCACGGTGCGAACACGCTGTCTCCCTGGCCCGTCCCACTCACCTTGTCCCCGTCGTCGCCTGCTGGCCGTCGAAGCCCCACCCACGCTGTCCTCCGACCCCTGGAGGTCGGAGGGCAGCGTGGGCGGGGCTTTGACGGCCAGCAGGCGACGACGGGGACAAGGTGAGTGGGACGGGCCAGGGAGAAGAGGCGGCTCCGTGCGGAGCCGCCTGCCATTTGCCGGCCTCTGCTGCGGCCGCTCGCATGCATGCATGCGAACGGCCTTCGCCTCCACGCCGGCGGAATTCTCGCCGGCATGGAGGCGACAGGGAGGCCGTGCGGAAACGGCCATAGTTAGTTTAGCATTTTCTTTTTTAAAAAATGGGTTGAGCAGAAATGAAATGTCCTGAAGAAGTCTTGGAGAACAACCTCCTCCCCAAAACACTTCTTGCCAACCTCTTCCCCAAAACACTCATTTTAATATTCTCAAGATGTTTTATTTATGCTGTGCAGAAATTGTCAGTGTCTGGGCTGGTCAGCAGTACTATAGTGCTGTTGCCCATCCTACTTCAGAGTATATTAATATACTTATTTATTTTAAAATCAAATTTTCCTGAAAACCATTACTGGGGCATGTAAACTTCCACTGTGTATTTGAACTGGGTGAATTTTTACATCAAATCAAAACTTTGATGATATCAGTGAGATCTCTGCAGTCTCCAGCAGAATTTAAAGGGTGCAGAGGCAAGGGATATTCCTAAAAGAGAAACTCTGGGAAGAGTAAGCAATCAGATAAGCCCTCTAATGAATGTGAGGCAATGCAACATCTGCTCAAGGCAAATTAACCTACCATTCAGACTTGACCTAAGTGCATAACTAGCATTGGTCTAAAGGGATTTATGAGGCTGCAAACAAACCGCACTCTTATCGTGTTGCATCTTCCTTCACAAATACATCTTGACATTTCTACTTGATGGGAAATAGACCATATTATATAGCAGATGATGTGAAGCCAATTTGGGAGATGACTGTTAAGAACACTGATGTGGAGGGCCCTTGATGCTCCATCTGTACCATCATACCTCTGGAACAGAATATGGAGGAGCTGGTCATTGACAATGGATACGAAGAAGGTCAAGAAATTGTTATTGTCAAAAGATATTTCTTCTCAGCCTGTTAAAGTTGTAAAGAAATTCAGCACAATTTGTTTGTTTATTTCTGCTCTCAAAGTGGATTCTATCCTTTAGGAACTCTAGAGGCTGCTGTCCTTCCTATCTTATACCACATGCCCATATATTGCATTTAGAACACTGAACAGAAGACATGAACAAGCACACCCCAAATAATAAATATACATGCTATCCATATTTCATCCTAAATAAGAATGATGTTAATAACCAGTCTCTGTTTCGATTATTAAACACCACACAGGCAGGATAGGGTTCTCCGGGGAATCAGGGGACTCAATAGGTATATACAAAAACATTACTGTATGAATTTACAAATGGAAAAAAGAGTACCTTAAAAATAGGTTGATGATGACTAACGGTGCAAAAATTAGTGGAATTAACCCCATTAACTTCAGTGGATTTAGAAGGGTGTAACTCCACTTAGGATTCCACTGTAGATACAGGCTCTGTCCCAGAAGGGACAGAATGTGTAAATAAGTTGTGTATAACATAAAGGAGGTGAGGCTGTAAATCAGCTTCCTCTGACAGCTTACAAAATCTTGGAGAGGGATTTTTCAAAGAGTTGGATAGGATTTCCAAACTGTTTATTCCAATCCTGGATTTCTTCACTGGCCCCTACCCTGTCTTTCTGCCTAATAACAAAATGGTTGTTGGTCCCTGTTGTTGAAAGCAGCAAACCCATTCACCCCACACACAAAGTCACTGTGTGGACACGTTTGTAGGTCTGCCAAGTATGCACAAAAACATTTTCTCAATTCACCGAAAGAAAAAAAGGACCCGACCCTCCCCTTCCCCACAATGGCTTTGCTGGGACTGAATGTTAAACAGCAGCATGAATTTTCAGGACCATGGAGAGTGAATTAAAGGAAGAAAACAAAATCCATTTCCTAAGCTCTAGAGAGCTTTTATAATTGCCAACCGGGAAGTTTTTGATGGATAGGGAAGGATGTCTAGGTTATTTCCCATTATGGTAATTCCTGATGGCCCCCAGCTTGTGTTTCTCTCCATGCATGTGTTGGTCTTTGCAGCTAGCTAGTAAATACTAATTTTAAGCACCTTACAGAGATTCAGCATGGTGTAGTGGTTAAGGTGTCAGACTAGGATCTGAGAAACCCAGGCCTGAATCCCTACTCATGGAAACTTGCTGGGTGACCTTGAGCCAGATAGATACTCTGAGTATCAGGATGGGAACACCAGGGGGAATGGCAAACTACCTCTGAACATCTCCTGCCTTGAAAACCCCATAGGGCGGTCATAAATCAGTTTGACTAGAAAGGGGTGCACCTTACAAGCCTATATGAAAGCACAGGCACCTTCCGCACATGCAAAATAATGCGTTTTCAAACCACTTTCACAACTGTTTGCAAGTGGATTTTGCTATTCCGCACAGCTTCAAAGAGCACTGAAAGCAGTTTGAAAGTGCATTACTCTGCGTGTGCGGAATGAGCCACAGAGGTGTAGCAAAAAGTTGTCCTTTCAAAAACAGATTTTCAAACTAAGGGCACCCTAAAATCATGCAAGCCAACCATTCCTGCCACCATCTCTTCACGTCATTCCAGGTAATGGCACTGCATGAGAAGATGTAATGTGTTAAACAGAACTATACCAAGGAGCCCATTTTGTATCCACAACTAATACAACACAATGTATTCAGATTACATTTATTTGCCCACAGTATATCCAGTTCCTACATGGATAAGGAGTTGGGGTTTGCAAATAACTGCTGTGCACTTGTGTCCCTGAAACTGATACTATCATAACACCAATGAACAATTCAGGTGGAAAAGAAGAGCTGTAATTTCATTTTCCCCATACTATTCCTATCTTGCGAAACAATTAATCTACAATAGCAGCGTTGTCAAAAAATGTGCACAGCCTGGCTACTGTATGTTCAGTTAGAATGTACAAATGTAATTTTGGAAGGGGAGTCATTTGGTTTATTTTTCTTGCATATTCTCTTGGCCCACCATTTTCATTCTGCATGTTTTCTCTGGCAAATGTTTTGTTTCCTGTGTTCTACTTTATGTCATTTTCCTGCCATTTTAACTGTATTTCTATGCAATTGGCAGATAACTATATTAATGGAAATAGTTCGCAATATACTTAGCCAGAAAGAATAAACCCGAGTTAGTGAGACATTGGGAACATCTCTAACTTGCAGCCTGGTTTGATGAGGGTCAAACTATGTTGCTACTCATGGGGTTAAAGCAGACCATAGAGAATCCATTCTGAATGTGAAATACTTTTTTTCTAGGGCCTACTGCTTAACAGCTTTAATTTTATTGATGGTAAAACAAATCAAGCAAAAGAGGCTGTTTCATGTTATAATGAATATTTGTGCTTTAAAGAAAAACTTCAAACATTTCTAAAGGTTTAAAGATCAATTTGTTCTGGCTGTTTTTAGGTTGATCTCTGATTGGTCCAAGTGGCAATTATACATTCATCTGCATTTAATACTCACACTTTCTTTTTCTCCCCTCTATACAGTGACCTCAATTATTCCCACAAATCAGGTTGCTTTTGTTGACTTCAGTAATTAAGGCAAATGAAATCAGTACACTCAAATAAATTGTTCTTGGGGCCCACTAATTGCCCACTGTAACATATTTTGGCAGGAACAGGATTTTTCTTAGCCTGAACTTTAAGTTATCTGAAGCTGAACAAAGGTTGGCAGGTTTTAAAAAGCCCCTCAAGGAATGCAAGATTTGTTTTGGATTCCACACTTTCAACTGGACTGACAGCACCATCTTAAACCATGTAACTATTTATGATCCACCATAAGAGAGCAATCCTAAACAAGTATACTCTGGAATAATTCCCATTTTGTTCAGTAGGGAAGACTTGCTTTAAAAGTGTTCCTGTAATTGAATATGATTAGGCTTACTTTTGACTCTTTGGATCCAGTGCAAGGTTGCACCGGCATGCATGCCCACTCTGGGGGGTGGGCAGTGGTGTTACCAAGGAAGGAGTTGACAATAGTTGTCTCCTACCTGGACTTTCTGGCTGAGGGTGATACAGCCAATGCCTCAGACTTATGCCACCCAAAAGACTTATGCTATGGAGGGCTTTCAGGTGGCCAGGGAGGTTTTTGATCCCATATCCCTGAACTGACTAAAAGCCTTCTGGAAGTGGTTGGGAGGCATGGTAGTGGATGGAGCTGTTAATGAAACAGCATCAAGAACTACAAGCAGTGAAGTTTCCAAGCTGTGATATGAGCTTTTAGCATGACCTGTAGAATTCAGGCCTGTGAAAACTTATTATGTTACCCACTTAGGGCTAAATGTGGCCTAGGGTCACTCAATGGGTTTGTAGCGGAGACAGGTTTTGATGGAGGGAGCACCTTAGATCAAATGTTTTTAGCTAATATGCTGCATCAGCATTGTTATCAGAGCATGAGCCTTTAGACTTCTTAACCCAAGATTACTGAAACAGTGAGATCTTTTTATGTCCCTCTCTTTCTGTTTCCCCTCTCCTTGCCCCCTCCCAGCATTAGTAATCATGGGAATAAGGCATGGGGAGATATACATGTCAGGAAATGGAAGCGATAAGTTTGAAGGCTATTCTTACTACTCACATCTTCAATTGGGCACAGAAGCAATTTGTACCTCTTTGTCTAGCAGGGTTACTTACAAGCTCTTACAAGTTTATTGTCAAACCCCAAAGAAATGAGGACCTCAGAAAGTAGAATGAAGAGCAAAGAACACCAATATGTCAAGCTCCTCTTTTACAGCAGCATAAAATGGTCATCTCATGCAGCGCTATCATAAAATTAAATCATTCTCGCCTGTCATTTTGTAGGGCCTATGCCGACAGATTAAAAACTACATGGCAAAATGTAATTTTCTAAACTGAGGGTATAAGAAGAATTTGAAGTGTCTCCCTTTGCAGAGGCAACTCAGTTGTAGTGCCTTGTGGTATTGTCTGAAGCAAGCACCCCCAGTGGGTGTACAATTTAACACAGCTGTCTGCTTTGCGGGTACAAATTATGCTTGAAGAGCCATGGGAAAGGCTGGAAAGTGACAGTTACATTAACAAACTAAGGTTATTGCTTCCGTACCTTGTTGCAGAACTCATGCCACTTAAGAAGTCTTAAAGACATTAAGCTTTCTGATTTTAAAGTCAGAATTCTTGCTAAGGGGTATTAGTTACATGGTGAACAAGTGGTATGTTCCTCATGTCACCTTTTTCAATCAGCCCTGTCAGTAGGGGCGTGGCTCTGTGGTAGAATATCTGCTTGGTCTGGAAATGATCCCAGGTTAAGACCCCAGCATCTCCCCTGAAAAGGATTAGATAAGAGATCATGATGCCATGAACAATAGGGAGCTGGTGCCAGCCTGAGCAGACAATACTGACCTCGACTGACCAGTGGGCCGATTGAGAATAAGGTAGTTTCAAGTGTGTTTATGAACAAAATGGGCATTATCTTAATGCTTGTAGAGGTCCCATAGCATTACCTTCCCATTCACAATCCTCATCTGCCACAGTCAGAATAACCTCCTGAGGTAAAACCCTAATGAGGTGACCCACCCCCTTCAAAACTATCACATCACTCAGAAAGGGTGAGAATTTAGGAAACAAAAGACCAAGTTTCAAATCTGGTGATCTTGGTACAGGCCTTCACCCTCCAAACTGCCACCACCACACTTGGACAATGTTCATGTTTCAGCAACACGAAGCATATAATGTAATTCTTCCCTCTGATTTCTTTCTCCCTCAGCCTCATTCCTCCATAACTCTCTCCCTACTCTCTGTCACCCCACACAGTTATTGCCAGATAGCTCCTACAGCTTCCCTCCCACAAGGTGCCTTACACAGTTCTTTTTACCACTCTTCCTTGGCTTCAAGTGTCTGAGACGTTCAACTGAGCTACCTCAGAACCTCCATGCCTCCCCTCTTCATAATCTCTTTCTTAACCATCTCTAGGAGTAACTCTCTTACACTCATCCCAGAATTCCTTCATTATAACCTGACATTGCCATCACCACTTCTCCCACCAGAGCTCCTCTTCTTTTCCCCTTGAATTTTGTCCCCTTCTCTGTTGCCCCTTCTTTCCTCAGAGTTCTCTGGGAATAGCTATGGTGGAACAAATCTGGATACCACAAGTGCTCAATCTTAGAACTGCAGTGATTGAACTGCATCTTAAATTTGCTTCATTTTCTTGGCTTTTTGATCTCTGTTATAATTTAAAAAAAACGTTGACCCTATCTGCACAGCACAAATGAAACGTCTCATGGATGGGGAAGCAAGTGTTTTGGGGAAGAACTCCACACAGTTTTTTCCTCAAGATGACTTCAGGATGTTTTATTTCTGCTCAAACTGGGTTTTTCAGAAAATGCTAAATTAGCGATTCTTTTCCCCAAGACAGGGTCATGATGCTTTCTCTTGGCTGTGCAGAACAAGGCAGCATTTTATTTTTCCTGTCCAAGTTTAAAACTCTTTCTTTCAGTTTCTCCGCAGGTCATGCCCATCATTTTCTGCCCTCTTCAAGAGGCTCCATGCTGCTGACATTTGCAGAATGTTCCCACAGAATTTTCTCTGCTTGCCGCTCATCCACTTATCTTTTCAGTGTATCAAGTGAATTAATAAAGTTAGTTTTTCCTGGTAATCCCACACACCTTTTCTTCTTTTTTAAATTAGATATATTCAAAGCTACAATATCATGATATGAGAATCACAGCCAATTTTCACTTGTTGATATCATAGCCTCGAAACGTTATATACTGAAAGGACGTGCAAATAACTGCAAGCAGAGGACACTTCATGGAAACTTCATGCAAATGTTGGCAGCACAGAGCCTCCTGAAGAGGGCAGAAAATGGCAGGCATGAGCTGCTCAGTGGAAATGGAAAATAAGAACTGACAAATAAAGCGTTGGCAGGGGAAGCGGTTCTTTCCCCCATCTATGCGGACAAAAAATCCAAAATGGATCTTTTAAAAATGTCTGTAAAACATTTCATGTATGCTGTGCAGAAAGGGCCATGGACTTTAGGAGTTGTTCTCATCGTCTAACAACAATCCAAGACCTGCTTGTGTAAACACATTCACAAGATCCCAGAACCTGGGTTGAGAAAGCACTTACAAATGGCACCTACATGAGTAAGCCCTGTTTACTGTGTAACAGTAAACTTTGGCTTTTCTTGGAAAAAGGATTGATGTTCTTTTGGTTTTTGATTTCTTCATTCTGTGTCACTGTCACCAGCAAGTATTCTCTTCTGGAATAAATCATGGAGGAGGGGGAAAAAAGAATAAAGAAGCCAGGGAAGAAAGACAGTGCTCATCAATATTTGCTGTTGTTAAGAAATTCCACTGGGATCACCCTTCTGGTGGGAGGCTGAGCAATAACAGATGTGCACACAGCTGTAGCCGCCTAGTGGAACAGTCAAAGTAGCCACATTTGGCAAGGTGGAGACAACTTAAGGGACTCGTTTGGAATGTCTCTGTTTATATTGCCTTTATATTAATCTCCCAAGACAGGAGAACAGATGCCCCCTCTTCGTAACCACACACCAAGGAAGAAGTGGCAGGCAAGAGTTAAGGTTTTTGTCAAGGTTCCTCTTGCATGCCTAAGCCGGCAAAGCCAATTCTTGCAACTCTGGAACGGATGGTTAAAAAGTCCTCAAAATTGCAAAGATGCTCTCCTCCTATCTTCAGGTGTCCCAGCAGTTAATTATATTTGGAAACAGCAGAAGTCACTAAACATTCAAAGCAGCAACACACTAGCCAGAGACATATAGCAGGCAAAGGCTTGGCAAAGAAAAGGCTCGAGAGAGATTTTGCATATGCTATTTAAAACACATTTGGGGATCTCTGCTGCTCTCACTGATATGCCTGTATCCATATTTTTAGATAAAATGCAGCACATTTTTAATGTAACATGATTCTGTTTTTAGACCTTGCCCAGAAGGAACATGTTAGAGGCAACAATTATTAGATCATGAAGTGTGTTCCACAGCCCATCCCCCTATCCAAAATACACTTTGGTCCACTAATCCCCAATGTAATGTCCAGCAATGTGTTTCGGAATACCCATTTCCTCATTTTACTAGAACAGAAGAACCCAGGATACATCATCTTTGTGTCTGCCTGGAGTACCCATTCAGAAACAGCCACCTTCATCATAGGAGGATGCCTGGTTTAGGACTGGCAAACATTTTGTGATTGTCCCCAGCACCAATGGCAAACATTTTGTAGTTGTCCAGGGCCCCCATGGCAGCCATTTTGTGGCTTGAACTTAATGTCAACAATCATCAAATGGTGGTTTACCAGTCCAAAAGATTTATTTACTTCATTGAAAACACACTTGCTGCGACGTTTGTTAAACTTCTCTTTTTTTAAGTACGGTCCTGATTACCCTTACTATGGGCTTTTCTATACAATACATTTAAAATGTTTTAAATGTTTCCTCTAAGGAGTTCTGCATTGTTTTTTTTATCCCCAAACATTTTATTTCCAGCCTCAAAACGTTTTAAATGAATGTCCTTTACTCTCTGGCTGAAACATTTTGAAAATGTCTTCAGTTGCTGTGTGATCTATCTACTATGTTTCCCATGCTTCTCTGCTTCCCTGAACATTCTTCTCTGCACCACCTTCTGAGCTCACTCAGTTCCCCCTCACCTGTTTATTTGCAGCATTAGCAGTTTGTTCTTTTATTCAGGGTGGAGTGGGGGAATCTTTGCAACATTGAGTATACAAGGGTAGAGAATGCATCAATTCAACACAGAACTAAAAAGGGGGGTGGCACATCATATAATGGGAGCCAGGGATCGTTTCAAGAGAGTGAGTGTGAACAAAAGGGGGGACTGGGAACATTTTACAAATGTTTTACAAAATGTCTTAGGAGATTTGTGAGAAAAGGGCCATCATCTCACTTAATGCCTTTCATCTTGGTTATTATATAAATTATAAATAATAACTAGTGAGAAAAAAACAACTTCTAAAAAGCTTGCAGTAATGCAGAAGGGAAAGCCAACTTTCTCTCCACCAGAGTGGTTGTCTGAAAGAAAATAATGGCTGTCCGGGTGCGGGCGAAGTCCCGGCATTTGGGACGCCCGCCCCCTCCCTCCCCGCACCCAGACTTACCAGCGATCGGGAAAGAGACGCGTCGCCATGGGGGAGACCTTGCATCCAGCCAGCAGCCAGGAATGTGGAAGTGGGGAAAGAGCAGAGACCTGGCTGCGCCCGAAACACAGCTGAGCCGGCTTGGCTCAGCTCAGAGAGGCGGCAGCCAGAGGGGAGGGGAGGGGGAGGACCTTGGAGCAAGAAAGATTATTTAAGGAAGGGAGCCCAAGAGCTCAGGGGCTGCCGCTGCAGCGGGCTGTTGAAGGGAGGGAAGAGGGACGGTTTAGTGAGAGAGGAATCTCAGGAAGGGAAGAGGGACTGTCTAATGAGAGAGAAATCTCAGGAAGGGAGGAGGACGAGCGGGCAAGGCAGGGAGCTGGCTTGCCGTGGAGAAGCAGTCAAAGGCTCAGTGAAGCAACTGGCCAGGGCGGGACTGCAGGCCTAACTACAACTGGCTGCTAGTGAAGGAACTACAGCCAGTCCAAGGGAGGGAAGCCACCGGGGACCTGGGTGGTGAGGTTTGGGTACCAGGGTGGGGCAGCCTACGTCACGAGGCGCCCTGTGGGCAAAACTGTTTCTTGGCCCTCCGGGCCAACAGGAAGAGAACACCTCTGGGGAAGTCAGCCCCCAGGAAAGGGAGGGAGGGAAGGAGCCCACACCTGAAGGCCCGGGGAGGGAAGGGGAAGCGCCACAATGGCCATGCCAATAATCCTCTCAGGAAACGGCTTTCTGTGCAGGATGTAATGACAGGCATCTGTGTTTTAAGAACACAAAGGGGAAAATCATATGGGCCAGATATATAGGACTTGATTTTCTGACAAAGAAAATTTTCACAAAGAAAGAGAACCTAATGGGAGTCAATGCCAGTTAAGAACCAAGGTATTTGTTGTGTCTGTTGAGCAACATACTGTGAGAAGTTATGAAAAGTGCCAGTTCTGACGTCTTGCAGGTTCATAACCAGGGTAGAGCCAGGGCCAGCGTAGTACTCTATCTAGAACATTGGATTGTATTCTGTGCTTGTGTTCTACTAGTAGAGATGCTTTCCTACTAAGAAACTAGTCTTCCTCTGATCCGGGATACTTCAAACGGTATGCTGCAACAGAGGATAGTTTCCTCTGCCAGAGGTTGCCTCTGCTAGCAGAATGGATCCATAGAATTGGCCCCTGTGAGAATTTTCCAAAATTATATATATTTTTACTATGGTAGGGTTTTAAAAAAAGTTGAGAGAGGTTTGTTTGTTTGTTTGTTTGTTTTTAAAAAAGAATGTTCTGTTTTTTACGAACTCCCTAGTACTTACTATGGCCTATTATGCAAGCAGGGCTTATCCTGCATCTCTTTTCTTCGCAGTGAGTTTTCCCCAAGGTTTTAAGTGCTAACCATGGATTTTCCCACTGCAAAGCTTCCCCAGCTGAGTCAGTCACCATTTCCCTTTCCCCTTATCTTCTGCTTACTTTGCTGCTTGCCGCTGTTTTTCTCTTGAAGAAAAAAAAGGAACACTCTTTAGACCACTCTGCTGGCTGAGGGAGGCAGGAACTGCTGTTAGGCAGGGGAAGGATCCCCATTAAAAGTGAAACAATATTGCCTCCTACCACTAGGTTTCAATGGCTTATTGCCTCAGAATATGGAGGTTTCCTGGACTTACCCCGACTGGTAGTCATTGATGGACCTATCCTCCACTCTTTTAAGAGCTGGATTATTCTACACATGTGATTGGTGAAGGCTTCTTGACACTGAAGTAAACAAGACACTAACTTCTCTGTGAAGCTTCTCGTCTGCATCAGAGACCCACTCTGTTTTGACTTGCAAGCCTTCTTTATAAGTCTTCTGTATACTTAGCAGTGCACTCCAATGTAGATAATTTATTTGTACTTTGTCATTCATTTATGGCACCTTGGTTGGACGAGGAATAGCTGAACCTTTTTTTAATTTCTGCAATAATCTATTGCACATAAAGAGAAATTAGCATGACACATTCTTGGAATACAAAAGTATGTCTTAGCAGCTCAATATAATTTGAGAACCCTTGCCAGATCATGAAGCAGGAGACATACCAGCATTTTAGAAATGCCAGCTTACTCTAATCACTTTGACATTTCTAGTCATTAAAGCGTGTTGTACTTGACTAATGTGAATTTCGTTTATTTAAAAAAATGGAAGAAGAGCTTTGTGCATCACACTGAGGAGTAAAAAAATGCTATCTTTCTTTCTCCCTCTGTGTGACGTTCATGGCAAAATGCCACCTCTTACGTAATTTGTCATTCTCTGTTAAACTGAGCCACTTACCTGCAGAGATGAATGGAGAGCAAAGGAACTTGCTGAGCTCTTTGGCAAAAATGCTAGCAATGGCTGTGTTAGTATTTGTCTTACACAGCATCCATCCATGTCCCAAGCACTAAAAATAGGTATGCTGAGAACTTCACAGCATGCAATCCCAGGCAATATGTATTCCCTTGACTGAATGCCACAACCTATTCAAGATTTGAACCTTGGATCAGCTTATCCTGATGCTGCTGTCCTACCTGGGTTGTCATCAGTATGCAGATGACATCTAGCTATATCTTTTGTTGGATGGATGCTGACCCAGCTGTATTGGCCAGCTGCTTGGAGGCTGGAGTGCAAGGGTTAAAAGAAGCCAAACCCAGGAAACATAGAGGTCTTGTGGTTGGGCCAATGAGGCTTGGGAGGGTGATGCTAATTACCGACTCTAGACAGCATGCAGTTGAACCCCCAACTGTCAGGAGTCTAGGGGTGCTCCTTGATGCATCCTTGATAGTGAAAAGTTGCCTGACATTCTATCATCTACTATAGGCGAGACAATTGGCTCCTTACCTATTCCAAACTGACCTTGCCACAGTGATCCTTGCAGTAGTTACCTCTAGACTTGACTACTGCAACTCGCTTTATGCAAGGCTACCCTTGGACCTTCTCTGGTTCAACCAGTATTTCAACTTAGTGTTATGTTGAGTTCTAGGGCACAGTCCGAGAATAGGGCTATGGTCAGTTTTAGGTTTCGGGATTTTGTAACGCCATTGTAACGCCATTGTAACACCATTATAACGCCATTGTAATGCCATTGTAACACCGTTGTAATGCCATTATAACGCAGTTGTAAAGTCATTGTAATGCCGTGATAAGGGTTAGGGTAAAGGCAAGGGGAGTGGCTCATGCATGCCTCAGTGTTTTGTTGAGTTCTAGAGCACAGTCTGAGAATAGGGCTATGGTGAGTTTTAGGTTTCGAGATTTTGTTACCCAATTATAACGCCATTATAAGGCCGTTTTAACGCCGTTATAAGGCCGTTTTAACGCCGTTTTAACGCCGTTTTAATGCCTTTATAACGCCATTGTAACGCCGTTGGAACGCCATTGTAACGCCATAGTAACACTGTTTTAATGCTGTGATAAGGTTTAGGGTTAAGGCAAGGGGAGTGGCTCAGGCTTGCCTTAGTGTTTTGTTGAGTTCTAGGGCACAGTCTGAGAATAGGGCTATGGTCAGTTTTAGGTTTCGAGATTTTGTAAGGCCATTGTAACGCCGTTATAACAGCGTTGTAACATTGTTGTAACACGGTTTTAATGCTGTGATAAGGGTTAGGGTTAAGGCAATGGGAGTGGATCAGGCTTGCCTTAGTGGGTTTTTTTTTGAGTTCTATGGCACAGTCTGAGTTCTATGGCACAGGCTAGGGTCAGTTTTAGGTTTTGATATTTTGTTACCCCATTGTAATGCTGTTATAACGCCTTTGTAACACCGTTGTAACGGCGTTATAAGGGTTAGGGTTAAGGCAAGGGGAGTGGCTCAGGCTTGCCTTAGTGTTATGTTGAATTCTAGGGCACAGTCCGTGAATAGGGCTATCGTCAGTTTTAGGTTTTGGGATTTTGTAACAGCATTGTAACGCCGTTATGAAGTCGTTGTAATGCCGCTGTAACGCCGTTATAAGGGTTAGGGTTAAGGCAAGGTGAGCGGCTCAGGCTTGCCTTAATGTTATGTTGATTTCTAGGGCACAGTCCGAGAATAGGGCTATGGTAATTTTTAGGTTTCGGGTTTTTGTAACGCCATTGTAACGCCATTATAATGCCTTTATAATGCCACTGTAACGCCGGTCAGCTTTAGGTTTCGGGTTCTTTCCTTTTTTGGAACAATTTTAGACTGAATAAATTAAATAAAAATAATAAATTAGGGTTAGGGTTAAGGCAAGGATAGGGGCTCAGGCTTGCCTTAGTGTTACGTTGAGTTCAATGATGCAGTCCGAGAATAGTGCTGTTTCTGTTCTAGGTTTCGGGTTTTTGTTACAATTTTGGGAACAATTTTTGACTGAATAAATGAAATAAGAATGATAGGTTAGGGTTGGGCTTCAAGCAAGGTCAAGGGTTACGGCAAAACCCTGAAACTGACCATAACCCAATTCTCGGAGTGCGCCCTAGAACTCAATATATCACTAATGCAAGCCAGAGCCGCTGCCCTTGTCTCAAACCTAACCTGAACTTATTATTTTACTTAATTTATTCAGTCATAAATTGATCCCAAAATTGTAACAAAAATAAATTAAATTTAAAAAATTGGTTAAGGCAAGGGCAGGGGCTCAGGCTGCACTGGCTCTGGGTGGAGTATCAGATGAGGTTCAAGGCTTTGGAACTTCTCTGCAAAGCCCTAAATGATTTGGGGCCAGCAATCTTACAGTACCATCTCTCCCGGTATGTCTCCTGATATGCATTGCAATCAGCAAAGGAAAATCTACTGGTGATCCCCAGCCCAAAAGATGTCCAGTTTGCTTCAACCAGGGCCAGGGCATCTTCAGTCCTGGCCCCAACCTGGTGGAACACTGTCTAATCATGAGACCTGGGTCCTGGGGAATCTAATGAAGTTCTGCAGGGTCTGCAAGACAGAGCTGTTTTACCAGGTATATGCTCAAGGCAGCTATGGCTTTCAACCAGCTTGCCCCCCCCCCTCAAAAAAAATATTTGTTTTTCCTCCTGTTAGAAACTACTGTTCATACATTGATACCACTGGACTTGGAATGGTTTTTAATTATTTTAATTGTATTGATATTGGTTTTAAAATCAAAGCTGTTCATTCATGGTAAATGCCTGCATATCTAAATGCAGCATTTGAAAAGGACATATTTATTACCTTTCAAAAGAAAAGAAAGATAATGCTTGTCTTTTTTGTTGTTGTTGGAAGGCTAAAATCAGGGGAAGTGGTCAGTTTTTAACATTTTATTTGTTTCAACCTTCATACCTCACTAGAGAACACTTAATGATTCTTCATCATGGGTGCATGAGGAATTGCTTGACACAAAATTAGCTCTATGTAAATGTTGTAGCAGACATCCAGCAAGCTATTTAGCCATATCTTTTCCACCCTGTCATTTCCTTTATTTTAACCTAGGGTGTAAGAGTATTTGCAAGGAAGGAGGGAAAAGGCTGCATCCTCTGTCTTTTCACAAAGATAAAATAACTGCATGTTAAATACTTTCCCTCAAATCTCCTGAAGCCACCAAGTTTCCAATACTGTCAACTAAATTAATCCTCAGCTACTTATCTGTCTTAAGGCTAATTGATCTATAGTTCCTAAGGTCCCTTTCTTTCAGAATAAGAAGCAGCGATGCACACATAATATATTGGCATGCCACTAGTTTATATCTAGCACATATAGGTAGTTTCATTCCCTTCTTATGAAGTGTATTCTTCAGCAAGTCTGCCTGCATTCCAAGTATTTTCAAGACTCACTTGATTTTACACAAGCACCATCTGCTTAGAATCCATCTGCTGCCATACAGAGGCACACGTCTGTCAATAAGAATTCATGTCAAGTCATAGCCAGGACAGGACTGGAGGAGGAGCACAGAGAAGAACACCAACCAGCTCATCAGTCACATCAGTCACAATGACATTCACTGCAGATGTTCACACATACAAACAGACACATATTTAACATACACACACACACACACACACACACACACTCTGTCTAGGCACTCTCAATAACTGAACACAGAAGATCCAGATAAGAGTTACAGTAGCTTAGATACTCATTGAAAATTCCAATATGTGTGTCCAGGATAATGTCAAAGGGGCAGAGTTACTCCTGAAAGCTCCGCATTTTGGCACTGCACTGCTAGGTACCACAAGGGTTGGCAGGATGGGGAGAGACACTGCTGTCCTAAAACAGAGCCCTTACCCAGTCACGATGGGTCGGTCTGGTAACATAGGCGTGTTCAGCAGACACCATTTTTTTTATCATTTAGGTTCCGGGGAAAGCGTAGCATTAAAGATATATCAATCTTATTTTGTTGATAGTTTTTATTTTAAATTCTGTTGTTGTGTGTCTTATTTACGGTCTTTGGAATAATTCATTTGCTTTTTTAATGTTGAAAGTAGTCGGTTGGGCAATCTAAGCTGAGGCAATGAACGACATACACAAAGTGCACATTTATTACTTTTTTTAAAAAAATGCCATCTTTCCTACAAGGAGAACATGCCTCTCTCATCCTCCATTTCATTCATATATAGAAGAATATCTTGAAAAAGCTTAAGCTGAGAGATAAAATGGCTGCCATGTAGAGTTAACAGCTAGTGGTTAAGAACCAGTTGGGAGTCTGTGGATGAGGACATGGGGGTGCAATTGTGTGATGATGTTACATCACTTATGTGAAACACTAGGAAATGATGTCACATTGTTGTAAAAATCACAGGAAATTCTATTGCAAACTCTACAGTATGGTTTTTCCTGGTATAGTACAGGTGATGGTTGCTGAACAGGAGGTCTTTTGCATCCAGTGAGCTTCATGGTAAAATAGAGATTTGGTTGAGGGTCTCCCCAGTCTTAGTCCACCTCAAACTGGCTCTCAAAACACTCATTTTGCAAAACACTGTCCCATATGTTACATTATGGCACGCATAAAAGGGTTAAAAGGCTAAAACAGTATCTTGACCAAAAAGATTGGAAATAGTATCAAGCCTGCTTCCAGAATGAAGAGGTTTCCATTAACTTAAACGGCTCTTCCTGCAACCAAAGGCTCCTTAGGCTGGAGAGAGATCCCTTGAACTAGAGGAATTTCATGCAGGAAGTAAGGACTTACTGATGCCGTAGCAGAAGATTTATAGCACCATTGGTAACAAAAATGAGGAGCCCTCTACATCAAGGAAATGTCGTCTGGGAGTGGCAGAACTGAGGGATCCAGCTTCCAAAAGCTGGACTATATTCCTGCCATGCACATGACCCAAGAGCTCTGGCACCTCCATGCCTTAAAGAAAAGCATGAGCAGCAATCCAAAATGGAGCCTCAGAGTGTGCAAGATTGCATTCTAGGGTAGCCTGCTGATGTCCGCAAGCCACAGGCAACTTCTGTCAAGTATGGTGACAGGAATCTGACATGATAAGGAAAAGGTTAAGGAGTCGACCTCCATCCATTGTGGAGGCCTCATGAGCACTTGAGTATGGCCCAAATGATTTGTCATTTGCACTGAAGATTTGGTGGGTGGGGTGGTATTAGAAGCAGAGCAATATGAAAATGGGATAAAACTGTTGATATGAAGCTTGTAGTTGGAGCAAAAACATATATACTGAACAAGAAAAGACTGCAAGAGAATACATCCAGCTTTAGAGCAAGTGCCAGTTTTCTTAGTATGCCTAAGCAAAATCTATAATCATGACACTAACTGAAATCGCTTCCAGTTAATGGGCTGCAGTGGTCTAACTAACACCTACTTACAAACAGAGAGGGGATTATGTATAATTGCTCCAACCTGAAGTATAATTAAAGTGAATTTATATTAATCCGAGAGAGCTAAAGAAAAGGACAGTGATTTATGAGCAATATTGCTGGCATTTTCAAAAGGCATAAAGCCATTAAAACTGAATAACTAAAAACTATTAGTTAGCAAGGCTGCCATAATTGCATGAGCAATCCTATATGCCTCTAAGGCATTATATTCTTAGATTGTGTGGGGAGAGGGAAGGGGAAATGCTCCTGTTGGGGGAATGTTATTGTCCTTATATTTTAAGTTTAAAAAAACTGTTTGTCACTGGGACTAAACTGCTGAAGTCTGAATGGTCGAAAGTGTAGTAAGAAGGACAAATAAACAGAAAGGTGCAATGGGATGTTTTACCATATTCAGGGGTAGTTTGTTACTTGTCCTACAAAGTTTTTACATGACCAGTTGTTTAAGCATGATCCCCTATTAACTACAGTTCTCGGCCGTTACGTATTTAAATTTCTCATGCCTAGTCAAGCTAATGTAACCTCAGCGTGTGGGTTCTATGGGGCAGAACTTGGAATGAGTTTGCAACAACAAAATTTAAAAACAAAATGGTTTACTTTCTTAACACAGAACATATAACATCAACATTTAACATCACATTTCAAGGTCCTGTTCAGGTTGCAATTTCAAGTCCTTTTATTTACAGTCTACTGATCCTGCCAAGTCCATTTCTTCTTTGCAAGTGGGTTGGCTCCTGAAGACTCCAAGGGCTTGATGAACTGGCTTCAACATGATGAAGGTTTCCAGGAGAACTCTCACCCATTGCAACCACAAAAAGAAACCCTGAAACCATAAACTCCAACATTTACAGCATAGCAAAAATAAACAACTACCTTCCCAGTAGTTCCCAACAATATTGCAGTTTACCTTAACAAGGTGTTAAGGGCTTATAGAAATCAAGGTCCGAGTCTGGTAGCCTTGTCTCCTCCAACTACATGTGGTCTGCTGCCTCCTGCTGCTCTGAGTCTCCACCCCTTACTGGGTCAACCCATTCTGAGCATGGGGGTTACACTAACATGGAGAGCTACTGTCTAGGACTGGAGAGGACCTGGTTGTATGTCTTTGTACTTCCCTGCATTTCTTTTTTTCCTTAATTGGCAACCCTAGCAATGGAGCTTGCTGGCTGACCCTGGGCCAGTCACACTCGGTCAGCTTCACATCTCTAGGGTTGTGGTGAGGATAAAGCAGTGAAGGGAGAGTGATATGTACCATCCTGGGCTCCTTAGAGGAAGAATTGAGAAAATATATGCTATGAAAGGAGGGACTGAATCCAACTCCAAATTCACATACGCAGCCGATGATTCTCGATCCAGCGTGGGTGGATGCAGCTTCTGCAGTCAGGTGCTTCTTGGATTAAGGTGGCAGCAGTGCATTATGTGGCTTCCAATATTATTTTCTTAGAGATAGCAAAGACAAATGGAGCTTTGGTCAAGTTTATGACGGATTTTTAATTGAAACCGACCGGCACCACACTTTTATTTCTACTGATTAGGAGTCTTTATGTTTGCTCGTCTATTAAATATGAAAAGTTATATAGCTTGAACAGAGTGCTCTATAAAATGGTGGGAATTTACAGGACAGCAAGGCAATGGTGCCACATGCTACCAATTGCAAGACCAAATAGTCAAATAAAGTAAAGCACTCCCTTCCAACCCACAGGCTGAGTTTGACCTACCCTGCATTATCTAGACCAGGATATACAAGTTTTGGTGCACCTCATAAGGATGCTTGGCCTACTCGAAATCAAAGGCAGGGAAAAGCAACTTTCAGCTTTAGAGAGGTCTCTATAAACACTAGACTCAGATGCCATTTGGGAAGGACAAGATACCTCTGCTCCAGTCATGGTCCATGGATCAAAGCCTCTCTGGATAATGAGCCTTCAAGCACTATGGTCACAAAAAACTTGGAAAGCTTCACTCCAGATAGTTAGGAATTCCTCCACACTCCTGGATTTCTGCAAACCATGCAAAACTGAATTATGCAAGAGGGTCTTTTGCCCAGGGAATAAGGGCTGTGCTATGATGTGGTTCAGAAAGAAGCTTGGGGTAAAGGATTAGGGGGTGTAGACTATACTATTTGTTGTTGTAAGTAGGTTGCTACTGTGCAATTTTTGCATTGGTTTAATGTGTTATGTTAGTAGTTGTGTTTTGCAGAGGCATAGCTCCAAGTGGTGAGGGCATGGCAGGGGCATAGCTTTAAAAAGGGCTTGGACAGATTTATGGAGGAGAAGTCGATCTATGGCTATTAATCTTGATCCGCCTTGATCTCAGATTGCAAATGCCTTAGCAGACCAGGTGCTCAGGAGCAGCAGCAGGCAGCAGAAGTCCGTTGCTTTCACCCCCTGCATGTGAGCTCCCAAAGGCACCTGGTGGGCCACTGCGAGTAGCAGAGTGCTGGACTAGATGGACTCTGGTCTGTTCCAGCAGGCTAGTTTTTATGTTCTTATGTTCTTATGCAGGCATGGCGGGGGTATTCTGGGGTGGGACAGGGGCAGAGGATGCACCGGTGCATGGGGTGCTTTCCCCCCTTGCTACGCCTCTGTTTTTGCTTCAGTTCTGCTGCATCCAGATTTGTACAAGTCAAATCCTATTGGATGTTCTATTTGTGGATTGTACTGACTTATTCTGTGGATTTATTGGCAGGGTACATTGAAGTTTCCCATGTGTCCCAATGCAGTTTAGGGTAGTTTTTTGTACGGAACACCATGTGAGCTCCATCTACTTTTGGTGCAATCCAGACACAACTTTTCCACCATAGTGATTGAAGCTGGGTGGTCCTCTAGTTCAGAAAGGTCTGAAACGTACATGAAGGATATTATTGGAGCTCTGGTATGGTGTTGACAAAAGACATTGCTTACAATTACCGTCCCTATAATTTATGCCGTTAACGGATGATGGTGCCAGCTCTGCTAATGAAACTGAGATCAATTTGACAGCAGAAGGATGGTGGGCTCTGAAAACAAGTGCCAACAGTTTGCATGTGGTTTCAGCAGCAATAATACGTGATTTATAGAACCTTTTTCATCCTTATTTTAGTTCACCTTGCGGGGATGCTCCACATTAAAATATGTTGTGATGTATCAGCTGCCAAGCTGTGTGAGTTTCGGTGAGCCCAGAAACAGTTGAGTTCTGCACATTTTGGGCAGGTTTGTCACAAGCTTGCACCTTCTTCCACTTAACTGTCTAGTCCTACACACAGAAAATGAATGGAAAGAATAAGCCAGAGCGGCTATAAGTGACTGGAGATATTCCCATAATTTATGCCATTAACATTCTACATCAGAACTACAGTAGGACACAGAATCCATCAATCTGCTTGTAGCTCTATGTTAACTCCAATTTAATAGGCAATTCGATGTTCCTCAGCATGCTATCTATATAAAACTTGATAGCCCAACAGGGGCCAGTCAAAAATTCAGATAGGCAGCGATATTGTTAAGCATGACATACAAGAAATTTACGTGGCATGAATAATGGAGGTTAAGCTGATTAAAATGAAAGCAGGCCCATTTTGCATACATTCTCTCCAGAAAGCTAATTTTTGTTTTATATCCTATCTTGCATTATGAACAGAAAGACACAGGTGTCAAGTCCTTTGCTGCTACTCGTGCTGAGTTGCTTGCCAGAGGTAATATAGTCAGACAGGACAGACAAGCAGTCTTTGGTCCGGATGTGTTTTGCTTGATCAAAAGGACTACAGAATTCAGGCAAGTGTGTAAACACAAAATTCAGGATAATTCTGCAAGTGTAGCTGTTTCATCAGCTACATCAGTCATTTCAGCTGGAAAGCAAGCTGTTGGTCTATGCAGCCGATTCCATTTTGAATGTCTCAGGAAACTGTTATGTCAGCGAAATATTCCACCAAACAATAGATGAAAGGGAATAGAATAGGTGCCCATGGGGCATATTTTTCTTTTTATTTACTAGACTTACAAAGGGCATTTTAAAAGGAAGGCATACACACCCTCCCCACCACCCGGCTATGTGTGGCAGTTCTCAAATAACACAAAAATAATAACAGAAAGCAAATAAAGATTTGTTTTAAACCTACAATCCAAATTATTAGAAATATTGGGGATCATACCAGGATGTTACTGTTCAGTGTGATATTAGAGTCCCCTAGTTGACATTAAAGGTTTAAACTGAGGAAACTTTTACAGATACCACTGAACTGTAGAAATGAATGTGCAAGAAACATTTTTTGGGGGGGAGGGGGGTTATCATTGTCTGAGTTTGGGGAAAGCAAAGGAATATTAGGAGAGTTTCAAGAATATGCTTAGGTTTGGACTTCAGCAAATCTTAGAAGAAACAGGGTCTCAAAACAACACAATTACCTGAAGGGGAAGAGCTAGTCATCTGTTCCTGTTTAGAGGCACACTCCTACGTTTATTTATTAGATTTATACATTTAAAATGAGATTTCTTTTCCTGAAAGACAGCTTGCAACAGAATTCAAGAATGACTCATTTTACACTTGCGATGTCCAAAGACTCCCTGAATAATGCCTTATGCAGAAAGACTGAACTCTGTCAGAATTACTGTGTCTCTTAGAAAAGTGATGGATTTGTGGTAGAGCTATGCAACCAAGCAGCAAGTGCAACCACCTGTTGGATCATCCCCACACCACTTCCTCCAGGACGCTGAACTTGCTTGAAGGTCTGCCAACCAGGCACAGAGCCAAATTGGCTTGTGGGATTTTAAAAGGATGTGTCAGAAGCTTCAGAGGCACATCTAACAATGCACGGATAAGGAAACTTCCAGAAGCTTTACTGAAGCATGCTTTTAAAACCAATGTTACAATGAAGAAAATGTCAATGGGGGACTAATACCTCAATGTAGAGGGTTGTGTGGTTGCATTTACAAACAAAAACCAAAGATCAAAACATCCTTTCATTTTGAGCCTCTAATAGGCAAAACAGACTTGAAAGCGCTGCAGTAGATGCGAAAACAAGACCAGAGGGTTGAAAAATGGCAAGTCCTGTAAATCTTTGCCATCTCATTCATTTCAAACAGAAATCAGTTTTCCAACTGAAAATAGCCATTGATGATGCAGGCACAAAGCATTTCTGCTTTGAAACATTTCTGTCTGAAATGTTTCTGATTTAAAATCATGCATGCCATGATGATTGTGAACAGCTGTGGTTCTGGCCTTCCAGGAAATTGTAAGCATGTTCCAACAGCAGCTATCCAGCTACTGTCCATTCTAAATGCTTCCTGAAGAAACTACTTGATGGGGTCACCAGCACTGAAACAATCCTATACCAGCTCAGCTCTTAGAGCAATAAAGTAGCTGATGTTCAGATCCCTGCCTACACATCAAACTGCCAAACGTGGTTGCCGGGAATGGCCTAGCAACCACTGGGGGGGCACCTCTGGGGAGGGGGGTTCACCAGTGATGTCGCTGGCAATGCACTGATTTTTTTTCAAATAATTTTTATGTTATCTTTTTAAAAAGTCACCACAGCAGATTCTCTGACCGACCATTATTTCCTTCACATTTATGCATCAAATGTGTTTTTACAATCAACTAGTAAGACAGGCAGGGATCTGTAGACCGGTAAGATGGAGTCCTGTCTCCAATAGATCACAATCAAATTGATGCTTGTCACAATGATGGAATGAGCTGTGCTTTTGGTTATTGTATCCTCACAGAAAATTAAATACATGGTGAGAACTGCAGAGCCTTGAAATGGTTACCACAGATTTTATAGTAAAAAAAAGCAGAGAATTGGGACAAAAACGTTTGTTTCCAATACCAACATTTGCAAAAGGTTGATTTCATGAGAGCAGAAATAACATCTCCTAAATGGGAAAATAAAGCTGAATTGAGACCAGCTTAACATTCTGGCACCATCCACACTTCAAACTAGTTTTAAAATCATGCCTTCCTTCAATAGATTCTGGAGGATTCTAGTTCTATGGGAGCGTAGGCAATACTGATTACGAGAAAGATGGCTAACTGGGCACTTTGGTGCTAATCTGACAAAAAACTGGCAAAGGAGGATGAACATATCAAACTTTAATCTAAGTATGTTTTTTAAAAAATAATAAATCAACTTCTATATGAATGAAAAAGATCCCACAACTCAACTTTTTCTCTTTATGTGAAATTTGAATATAATGTACCCTCCCGTCATGCTTGAGCACATGTGTGCCACAGCTGTGAAACTCTTACTTCTAGATGGTGCTGTCTTTATTAAATAACCTGCAAGGACAGGAAAGCAAAACATCCCCCAGGCAGAACTCAACAGCTGCTAGCTTGCTGCCAGCAAGCCAACAAGATCTTCTTCACCTCTTCCCCTGCCAGCAATACCAGCAACACAAACGGCTGAATAAAATCATTCAAGCCAGCAACATAGAGAAACAAAAAAGAAACCTAAAAATTGCATTGATCCATGCCTAATTATTAGATTGTTTTCTTGCTTTTAAATTACATGTTTTTCATCACAGTTGTGAGCTACCTTGAACTTTTTCAAGTATTTAAATAAATTCATTAAAATGACCTGGCAATTAGAACCAGCCTCCCGATGGTAATTTGGCAAAACAGGCTTTTCCAAACCGGGCATAGTGTGATCTGTTTGTCCCCTTTTTCCAGTTTCACAGGCAACAACTTTAAAAGTCCTTGACAGGAAGGAAGTGAGCATCAGGAGAGAAAATTAATCTAGGCATGGTAACTCCCCTTCACTAGAAAATAATTGTAGTTCACTTCAATTAGAGGTGATTAAGGTGCAGATGACAACTCTGACTTTTCCATCCAGTTCTATTAACTTCACGACTCAGAGAAATGGTGACATTTCTTTCTGTCATTTTGTTTACACCTTGCTATGACTGCACTCAAGATGTGAACTCTGAACCCACTTTGTGAGGTGAAGTGGAAAAGCTTGTTCTCTTCCGGTAGAAGGGCAAGAATGGATAACAAGCCACAACTGAAATGACTGAGTCGAATAACTCTTTGAATTCAGGTGTCTTCCGGAAAAGGGATGATGTGAGTTTTGTATGGCTTTCAGAATGCCTGAACAGGAACCTTGTCACACCAAGGGGTTCTTCCGAATCACTGTGTTTATCATCTGAGCTTTCCAAGTTTATTGTCTGAGCTTTCAAAGTTTATTATCTGAGCTTTCAAAGTCTGTTGGGCACACTGAACAAACATAGCCTGACCTCTGCCAGTGAAATGGACTCAGTGCATGGTTAAAGACGATCGGAATGAGAAATGGCTTACAACCATATGAAGTGCAACCCAGAATCTTGCACAGCTTTGCCCCAGAACTAAGGGCGTGTGATCTTAGGACAAACTCTCATCCTACCAATTTGCTTAAATGTAAAGGAACATCTCTAAATCATAAATTCTACCAGCGTAGAAGAGAGAAAAGCAAAGGAAAACAAATAGAAATAAAGGGCCAAGGAACAGTTATTGGACAACAAAACCAGGTACTGGGGAAAGTTATAATTGTGTTGAATCAGTGGTCAGTGACAGTATTAGGAAACTAATAGCTCTGAAATAAGCACTTGATACACTGCAGTTGTTTTTAAGGATACTCTTATTTTGACAAAGGTCCCTTCCGCGTGGGCCAATAAACACGGGCTAACCATGGTATAAAACCCATGTGTGTGTGTGGAGGGGAATTTTGCATGGCTCCCACTCCTAATGCGAGTTCGCTCTGTGCCCCCCCCATTTGAAAAACCCCAGGTTTTTCAAGAATTGCACTATCTGCAATTCTTTTGTTTTAATGTGGATTGCAGCCATAGCCGAGCAAACGGCTGCCCTGGCCACACTTCCCTTGGAGGCACCGGGCCAATCGCAGGGCACCATGTGAACGGCCCGGGGGGGGGGGTGCACCGGCGTCAACTATGCCGGTGCACTTCTGCTCATGAGGCTGTACAGAAACAGCCTGTGAGTGATCTGAGCTCAGACATGAATAATCTTAGTGTCTTCATCTGTGATAAAGAAAATTTTGCAACTACACAGGTGCAAATGTTACCATTCAGGCACAATTTTTGCTCAATGTGGCATCTGATTACAACTCTGGATGAAAATGTGAGGCTTTCCAATGAAGGACTCGACTCCTTTGTAAATAAGTACTGCAAAAAGTAGCTCGAGTCTTGCAGTATCCCTGCATATCAATGCACATACATTTCTACACATAAACCCCATCTAAATTACATATAAAACATACAACATGTGTGGATGATCCAAGCAAATCTGCAATGTCACAAAAAAATCAGACTACTGAAACAGCAGACAAACACATAAACTGATATACAAGGGACGAAATAGGAAACATCCATTCTTTAGTACTCCTTTTTATACATATCTCTCTCTCTCTCTCTCTCTCTCTTGCAAAAATTAAGTTTATATGTTTTTTGGTCATTGTATCAGGTAGATCAAAAAGAAGGAAAAAACAATATGCCTAGGAAGGAAGAAAAACGATCTCCCAGTTCCTTCTATCTCTGCTTGGCGTATTGAATTGTGAAAAGCTCTTTGAAAGGAATGGGGGGGGGGGGGGATCCTCTTCTTTCCAAAGAGAAGAAAGAAAAATTGGAAACATCATTGAGTAAGAATTACAGAGGTGTACAATAATTGCCTGGCACTTCTATACACTCCAAAAGCAGTTTTGAGCTTTAAAGCAAGCATATTGTCCAATTTATCATCTTCCTTTGCAGCATTTTTTACTTTTAGCAAGGGACATACATCATAACACTCAGCAAATTTTAGAAATGGGTACTCAACATGGACAGATGGCGCTTTAGATACCTGATGACTGTCTGACTTTGTTCAGAATGAGGCAATGTCGGGAGAGAAGAGTGCTTCTTGGGTTATTGTCTTTTTATCTAGGAGCAGCCAGCATTGTGAAGTAATAAGGAAGGAAGAAGTAATAAGGTGCTCTAGGGATGTCCCCAGTAGGACAATTTAAGAAGAATGTTGTGTCTTTTCTCATTACGAAAAAGCTTGATGATTGACCCCGTAATGCCTATTGTATTTAGGGTGGCTTTCACATACTGAACGCTAGTGTGCTTGGTGTGCACCACAGAGAGGTAATTTCAAATTTCTCATCCCTACTGTTTTTGACCTAAAAATCCCCAGTTGGATTTTTGCTTCTCTCTCGTGCAAATCAAACCCGCGAGTCTTTATTCTTAGGCCATTTTCTCTTTCCTCGCACATAGTAGTCCTGTAAAACGTACCCATTTTTCAATTTCATTTGTATCTTGATAAATTAGCCCTCCAAATTATACATATATATATATTCTGTATATAAATGACATACACATAAATATCACTGTAGCTATAAATGGCATTTAAAAAAAATAAACATGGGATGTCCATATGCTACAAGAATAAATAGACAAAACCAATGGTGACAAATTAGAGAACTAAAACCATTGGCAAAATGAATGGATGAATGAATATTTACAAAAGTAAGGAATATTTTAATGTATCTTGCACCATACCTTTGAGCAAAATACCCCAACTTCTCAATCAGTTCGGTGTTTCATTAGTTGGTTATGACTCAGTCTCTGAAATTCTTTGTTCAAAATGAATGTACAGTCAGGGAAGTGTACTACACAACATTCCACTTTTTTGATTTTTTAAAAGAATTCATTTATACCCCACTTTTCTCCCTAGTGGAGACAAAAAGCAGCTTATTTTGTTTCCTTTCTTGAATTTTTTGTAACAACCACCCTGTGAAGTAGGTTAGGCTGAGAGTGGGTGTCTGGCCCAAGGTCACCCAGCAAGCTTCCATGGCAGAATGGGGATTCCAACCTGGCTCCTGGTCCAAGATTTAACCACTGTGCCATACTGACCCCCACCACACTGGCCCTCTGCTTCTCTCCAATAAAGATGCCAAAGATCTAACTTGGGTTAAATGGGGCTTAATTTACAATTAATCTGTATATGTCACTTATCAACCGTCCCACATTAGTGCAGTTATCTATTGGGGTACTTGCAGCAGCATGGGCAATCTCACCCTGGTTCAAGCTCAAGTCAGCCAAATTGCCAAACCTGGTTTTTCCTAGCTTGTACTACAAATGACAGCCAAGAAGACCCTGTCATAAGCTTGCCCTAGATTTGTGTGTCTGCACGTGTCTAAGCATGTTCCTCAGTGCCACTGCTTCAAGCCAATTTCAGCCTCCCGCAATTTCCAGTAGTTGGGGGAACACTCGCAAAAGCTGCCTCTGAGCATGTATAAAGGGCAGAGTTTTCCAGTTACTTCAGTCCTTTCTCCCTGTGTGTAGGAGTGCATGTCAAAAGCCAGTTGTGCATGGACTTATTTGAAATCCAGGCTGCTGTCTCAAATCAGAAAGATTTTATTAACTAAAGGTTATTAAGACAGAGCACAAGACAAGGGGAAATGACTGTCACACCAATGTGGTGTAGTGTTTAATTCTGTGAATTGGCATAGCTATGCTTGGGAGCCTGTGTGGCTATATTATATGAGACATAATTGTTTCTGCATTGCTTCTTTTTGTTTTTGATTCTGGGATGCAATTTTGTATATTCCAAGCACGTATGCTGTATATTTAAGGGAGACCAGGTATCCATTTTGAGTTTTGCCAGACAGATTTACAATATAAAAATAGCTGGGAACTTTGGTTCAATGTTAAGAAACTTTGTTTATTATATAAATAATAGTACGGAGGTACTTGAAGCTTTTTTTTTTTTTTTGGTGCAGATGTTCTCTTGTGCGTTGTAACTACCTGAAGGCCAGCAACCCTAATTTAGAAATTTACTGCCGCTGAATGTGGAGGCTTCCTAGTCACTATGGCCAGTAGCCCCACATAGACCAATCCTCCATGGATCTGTCTCATCCCCTTTTAAAGCCATCTATGTATGTAGCCATCACTACACCCTCTGGCAGCAAATCACTTGTTTTCATCTCTCATTGATAAAGCATTTCCTTTTGTTCATCTTGCATTTACTGTCCATCAATTTCATTGGGTGTCCTGAGCAGTGGTATTTTGGGAGAGGGAGAATGCTGCCTGCTCCTTCTACCCCATTCATAATTGCATACACTTCTATCATGTCCCTCACAGTCATCTCTTTTCTAATCTGAAAAGTACCAGATCTTGTGCATGTTAGAGGAGCACAGAAGTTTTATGAAGCTGCATATATGCTGTGAAATGTCTTCTCATAAACCTGCCCAGTGAGCCTGATGAAGATTCAGTTCAGTCCAGTGTATGATACAGGTCTATATAGCCTGGCCAAGCCAGCAACTCCATCTGGGGAACAAGAGATTGTGGGTGAGGGGGAAGCATTCCTAGCCCTGAACCCTAGAGCAAGTACACTAGTCCCCCACCCCACAAGAATAAAGCCGGAGCCCCTGGAAACCCTTTATACCCAGTAGCTTCCCATATCACCAATATTTCAAATGGGAGCATGGGTCCTAAAAGGGTGATGCATGGCTGGCTCCAATATTTAACCATTCAGTCTGGCTCTAGCACCTGCATTTGTATCATTGTAGTCTATGTGTTTTATAGACTTAGAAGGATACAGTTTTGCTTGAAGCTGCACTGCAAATATCTAGTCTATAAGGTGTAGATAATTCATCCTAGTCAAAGAGAAATGTTGGAAAAGGAATGACACATCTATTACCATTTGTAAAAAGCTCTGGAGCTACAGTGATGGGATTGTATAAGTAATTAATGGGATAATACATTGTGGCCAACTGTTGTGTGCCTGCCTTGGAGCGGAATGGGTGGAAGTATTTATTAGTCTCCAAATAATCTTCAGTTCCAATACACTACTTCATTAAATTTGATTAAAAATGGAACGTGTACAATTCTTAGCTGGAATATTTCCTGTATCGTGACTGATTTTGTGAAGTTTATGCATACGGGTGAAAAATTCCATTTATTGTTCATTGATAGTTGTGAATTAGATATGGAAGGGGGAAACTAAGCTGGAAGTGGAGCTGTTGAAAAAGTTAATAAGAGATGTTAACAATTTCTGCTGAAAGTTTAAGGAGTTTGAGGTGAATAGGGATACTCCTTAATTTCTCCTTATGTCAGTTTCTCCTCAGATTTTCAAGTTGCAAATTTCCTAGTTTTCCAGGTCTTCCTTGTCTAACTGTGGTGGCAGTAGCAGAACTGAGGAAATAGCACTCCTTTCTGCCCCATCTAATGACCATTTGGGTGGGAATCTTCCCTCCCAAGGAAAGAGTGAGTGAGTGCTTTACATCTACAGAGATGTAGAGCAGACAAAAAGCTTGAAAATATTTATGTGGCAATCCTGTACAAGTGCCAGTGTGTGTCTGCACAGGGACCCACTCAATGAATTACAGTTACAGGTAAACACAGCTCTGTATTTATACTCATTGAATCCCTTTTTACTAATAACTTTTCACATATTTAATTTTTCAGTTGTCTTATACAAAGTAATAAAAGCAGTGGAA
The DNA here is from genome assembly GCF_021028975.2 of Sphaerodactylus townsendi. Taxonomy (NCBI): domain Eukaryota; kingdom Metazoa; phylum Chordata; class Lepidosauria; order Squamata; family Sphaerodactylidae; genus Sphaerodactylus; species Sphaerodactylus townsendi. Next base: position 4,909,235 of record NC_059436.1, read on the forward strand.
GTCTTATGGAGCTCATCAGCAGACTCTCCATCCACTGCCTCCCCCCCCCCCATGGGCTAGACCAATTGATTCTTCAGGATAACACTGACTTCATCAGATGTAGGGTTACATTATATATACTCTGGCCCTTTCCGCATAGGCCTTTGACAGCGCCCTGGGGACGGCAAAAACGCCGTCCCCAGGGAGCTTTTCGCATGGGGGGGCGCAGCTGCATCACGAGGTTTTTGGGAAACAGCGAGGTTTTTGGGAAACAGCAGCTGGAAGGCGCCATTCCACCTCCCCTTTTCCAGACACCTTACCGTGTCCTCCGGCCTCCAGCACGTCGCACAGGCCAGGGGACACCCCCCATCCCGCCCTGCGACTTCCGAGCTGTCACGCAGGGCGGGGGGGCGTGTCCCCTGGCCTGTGTGACGCACCAGAGGCCAGAGGACACGGTAAGGCGTCTGGGGGACGGCGCAGCCTGTGCGGATGCTGCGCCGTCCTCCCCATCGCAACCGGGACTGTTCGAGCGAACGGTCCCAGGAGGGTTGGGTTGGCATTATGTACGCCGACCCAACCCCCATCATGGCCGTGCGGAAGCGGCCTCTGTCTCAGAAAAAATATATTAGTACTGAGGTGCAATGGTTGAGAAAATTGTATGCTTCCGCAACAGAATATAATGCCAAATATGGACATTAGCAGCATTCAGTTTTAAGTGCTGCTTTTGACAAAACCATTATTGAGTAGTACTTCGATACAAGAGCATTTGTAGTTCAAATGGAATGCCAACATGTATTTTTACTTCCAAACAGATGAGGGGAAGCAGGGTCAGGTAGGCACTAGGACCCAGGTTCGGCATGTTCTGTGGTGGAGGAATGTACAACCCTGCTAACATCTTTTTCTGAGACAGTCTATAGATTGAGTCATCCTTGCCTTAGCCTAGCAGTTAGACCTCACCTCTCTCCTTATTTTGCCACTGCTTTGACTTCTATGTTCTTTTTGATTCAAATTGTGAAGATTCTTTTCATCCTGGGTTTGTACAGCACAATGCACAGTCGTGTGATGTTTTGAAGGTAATAACTGGGATGCAACCAGTCTTTCTGTTCTTTTAACAGCAATAATGAATCACACCTACAAAGAAAAACAATAAGTCTTTGCTCTTCCATTTTCTTGCTGGGCAATTTTTAAATCCCCCCCTTTTTTTCCCTTGTCAAAATAGCAGCCTGTTGTCTTCATTAAAACCAGATAATTTATTTGCATGACTTCAGGTGATCCTTGAAAATGGATGTAGGGTGCTGTGTTATCAGAACAAGAAATGCATTAGCATGAGAGGTGTTTATTCAGCATTTTCATATCGAAACAAAATACAAGTCAATCAGGATTGAATGAATTATTTGTGCAACAGCTAAGCTGATTATTTTGTAGTGTATGGAACTAGCTGTTCAAAATTATTAACAGTGGCATGTTATTAAGTAATTACCACTGGAAAGAATTATGTTTTGTTCTCTGTTTGAGAAGCATCTTCACTGCAAGAGCTTGTTAACTAAATTTGAATGTGACCCAGGTAAGCATGGTGGTTACATGGTGGAAACCTAGACCTGGAGGCAGTTCCTCTGCTATCTTCTCTTATTATTAAACAATATTACCCTTTCAGTTTTCCTTAATTCTACTTTAAATAGAAAGACATCTACATTTAATTCTAGAATGATCATGTGCAGTTTAGTTTCAGTTCCTTTCATTCATTTGAGCCTCGCTCACCAATACTGACATTGTACGCATGCCCCTTTATGAAGAAACACTGCCACATCAAATCTGGGCAGCATCAAGATTCTGATGTACTCATGTATCCCAGTGCATTTATGAAGCACCATGCAAAAATAATCTTTGTGCAACTGTACATACAATCCTATTAGGTGATTTCCTTTTTCTCCCATACCAAAATGGAAATACAAGACACAAACATTAGGCTAAGATAGAATGCATTAATAAGCAACCGTAGTGTGGATTCCTTACACATAGGAAAATTCCCAGATTATCACCATATTCAGACCAGTTTTTCTTCTGCTCCTCAGTTTTTCAAGTGCAGAGGCTTTGGGACCAAGAGACAGGGTTACCCATGATAGATGGGTGAATGGTAAGCCTGCATACAATCCTGTAATGAGATATACCGACAATCACAACATCTCCCTATGCAGGTCACTGTGGTGTAGTGGTTAAGAGCAGGTGAATTCTAATATGGAGAACCAGGGTTGATTCCCCACTCCTCCATCTGAGTGGCAGAGGCTTGTCCGGTGAACCAGATGTGTTTCTGCACTCCTACATTCCTACTGAGTGACTTTGGGCTAGTCACAGTTTCTCGGAAATCTCTCAGCCCCACCTGCCTCACAGGGTGTTTGTTTTGGGAAGAGGAAGGGAAAGGAGCTTGTAAGCCACCTTGAGTCTCCTTACAGGAGAGAATGGTGGGGCATAAATTCAAACTCTTTTTTCTTTTTAAAAAAATCTGCCCAGTAGTGAGCTAGATTCCCTATCAAGGCCTATGGATCTGGTCAGCTAACCTCCCCCCATTCTCAGAATTGTCAATTTTTCAAGTAACCTCTTAAAATTTAAGCCCTTAATCTGTACTAGTGCCTCATTTAGGTACAACCAGTCTCAAGGACCAGCCCTGCTTAATACCTGACCTCACCTGAGCTGTGAAGCAAATGTGGAAAGGCTCCTCTTCTGAGCCAACTGGAAAATAACTTAAAATGTTCCCACTCAGACCTGAAGAACTCAGAAAGCTCCACCGTGTTTCTATGAAAAGCTGGCAGCTGTTCACAAAGCTGTTCAAAGAAAAACCATTTTAATAGACTTCCTGTCTTTTTTATCCATTGGTCAGGTTGCACAAATGGCCTCACAACACAGGAAAGCAGGAAGCACGTGTGACATTTTATCCATGTACGTATGCACACTAATAACACTGTCTCTTTCCACACAACCAAAATAAAATGTTTTGAGCTATATAAATGAAATGTTTCCTCCATGGAGTTCTGCATGGCTTTTGTCCTAAAACGGTTTCTTTTCTGCCTGAAAACATTCTATTTGCATCCTCTTTCCTTGGGATTCTTTTGTGGAAATGTTTTCACAATGTTTTCATTTGCTGTGCGTATCTCTTTAAAATGTTTCCCATGCTTCTCCACAGTCCCTGGACTTTCTCCTTGGAGCTATTTTCTGTTTTGCCTGTTTGTTTCATTGGTTCTGTTCTTTAAAAACATTTTTGGAGGGTTATTTCTTCGATGCTTTGATTACACTTGCTGTGGCGAATCGCAGCATGAAGCACTGAAGCATCAAATCCACAAAGATGTTAAAAAAAAACCCTCAGAACAAACACAAAATTGGGGCCAGTAACCATTTCGAGGAGGTGAGTGAGGACAAATGGGAGCGGGGACTGAAAATGTTTTGCAGATGTTTTCAATGACTTGTGTGGAAAGGGCCACTGGGGGTGTCGAACAAATTGAAATCTGCACCAAGCTGTGAATGCACAGTGCTCAATGAAAAAATTATACTTTACAAAGAAGCAAACAGAAGAACAGAATATATCAAATGCATTGTACCTCTTTGGAAACAAGACCAGATATTTCAAAGTGAAGGGAGAGTAAGAATTCTGATGAGATTTTTAGAAGCATCGCTAGTATGAAATGTCTCTGGTGAAAGGTCACCAGAGAAATAACTTGTATTGCTATCCTAAACAGAGTTTACAGCCTTCTAAGCCGATTGATTTCAATTGACTTATGGCATGGTTGCTTATAAAGCAACTAGTTCCACAATACTCAGGCAACTAACCCAGGGGATACATTATAGGAAAAAAAATATCAGATGTTTACATAATAGAAAGAAGCCATTCAAGATCACAGACATACTGTTTTGCTGGCTAAAAGGTTTCATTCTAGAAAAAAAGAAACTGAAGAAAATAATTTATTATCCCCATATTACACAAACACATGCCATCAAAGATAATAGATGTTTTAGGCCTGTGACTCCCTAAATGCAATCCGTTTATTTTCTAACAACATGGTTAAACCAATATTCCATATCTCCATCTCTAAATTTATTTTTCATTTAAAGACTTCCTCAACATTTCGGAAAGCAGATTAACCTTGAAAATATTGCTTAGCTCACTGGGAAAAAAAACATGGTTTATTCAAAAAGCAGTAATTAATTTTCTACAGAGACTGAAATCATTTGGCCTAAAGCAAAATCCTTCTGACATTATTAAATGTCACAGTGCAGTTAAAGCACAATTATAAACTAATTCTCAGAATAAATCTCATTAGTTTCCAGAGGCCTTATGAATTATTTTCCAGAAGCCTTATGAATGAAAGAAAAATGTTACCATATTTGAGTTTTATCTCAGCTTTCCTAAACAGTTGTACAATAAGGGGGGAAACTATAGCAGTTATTAATCCTGCAATTATGAAAAATAGAGAAATTGAGAAAGAAGTTTGGCATCATACCTTCTGTGGAGGAGTTTTTGATACCTTAAAAAATCATTGAATTCGTTTTTATGAAGGCATAGAACCATGTAACAATTGATTTCCTCTTCATTAAACCCTATTATCTTCCCTCCAACACACAATCACACTAACACCCACAAAGTCTCAAAGAGGGCTCAGTTTCAAAGGTTGTATGAGGAAGCCTCTAGAATCTATGCCTCCTGCTAAGAGAACCCTGTGAAAGATCTGTCTCATACAACACATTTCCCAGCTTCTGCCCTGACATATTCGTTGCAACAGATTCAAGTCCAATAGCACCTTACAGACCAACAAGAATTTCAGGGTATGAGCTCTTGAGAGTCAAAGCTGCTGTCATCAGGCACTGTTACCTGAATTAGTCCGATATGTTCCCTTTTTGGTTGGGGGAATTAGCAGAAACAGTGCAATGCGACGGGCCAGGCTCCACCAATTTATACAGGGGGGTTTCCTTTCAGAAATCCACACGAAATCAGAATTTAAGTGAGGTTTAACAATTGTATTAAAGAAGAAAAATAATTAAAGGTACACATGCAGTTTGGCAAAGTACATACACAGAGTTTCAAGGAGCCTAGGATTTAGACAGAGGTGAAAGATAGGTTTGGAATAGTACAATTGTGGGGAGGGTGGTATTTACCAGTTCTAGGAGAAGAAGGTCTGAGGAAGCAGAATCCACTGTCTGGAACCAGGGGCAACCTTCATACAACTTGTGCAACTTTGCTGGGTCTAGCAGTGGCCATCATACAACTCACCTGAGTGGATACAGAACATCTCTGGCATCTTGGGGAGAGGTCATCAGATGAAGACAAGGAGATAAATCAGAGAGCCCGGGTTAATTGGTGAGGTTAAAATGTCAGATTAGGTGTATTTGAGCAGTCACAATCTCTCAACTTAATCTGCCTCAGGGGGTTGTTGAAAGGGGGGTTATTAAGCTGCTTTGGGTCCCTAGTGGGTAGAAAATGCGGGGTATAAATGTAGTAGCTAAATAATAAAGCAGAACACTGTGGGGGAGAGATGAAAGAAATACTGGTTGATGAAGCAGAGAAAATGGAAAGGATATATGGGCTGCCCAGAGCAAAGAAAGAGGAAATAATAAGGGGAACTGTATACTGGAGGAAATTAACTTACCCTTGTACATCCTCCTATTTCATTTTTCAATACTTAAGTTTGCTTAGTTGAAATTAACTTTGATTTGCATCAACAACAGAAACCGTATTAGTCTTATCCTCCCCTTGCTTGCTTTTCATATGCTTCTCTCTTGCCCTCTTATGTTTTGTGATTGTCTATGGGATTTTCTGCACTCTTATTTTCATGGCTTGTGTGCCTTTATTGTGTGTATGCGCCCCCCCCCCCACTCAAACACACTTTTCTGCACATGATTTGCTCCCTCTAGTGGCTGCTTTGATATTATATTGCTGTATCTCCGGCTTATTCCTTTGCACTTTAAATTCACTAGTTCCTCCTGCCACCAGGTGGGGAATCAACATCCTGGTCAATGACACCAAGTGCCCCCCCCCCACACAAAGAAAACAATTGGTCCAAGGAATGGGGTGGGAAAAAATCCCAAGGATTTCCAAGGCTTATTCCTCTAATGAGAAAGTTAGGTGTTGTGGTACATAAATAGGGTCACAGAGTCCATGTTAGAAGAAAAGCTATTAATATCTGTCCAAAAATAAATGACATGAAGAAATAAAATGTTACTTAGATTTAAGTAAGATAAACTCAATGAGAAAAGAATGTGTTGACAGCAGTATCTATGTTCAGCTGCTCAGTTAGCCATTACAAAAAGTTTATAGAACAAACACAGTCACAGGGAGAACTGTATTTTTAAAGTGAAAAAATCCTCAGAGTTATAAAAGCATTAAATTGTGCTCTGAAAGAAAAAGATGGGAACACAAGCCAAAGCACACATGTGAGGAAGAAAAGGATGTTCAGTTCAAGTTAAGTCACCAAAACTCCAAAACATAATGACATAAAGGTTTGTAGTATAAAGAAATGTGAGGTAAAAACCACCTCTGTGAATGTTTCTAACTTAACTAAAGAAATATTTTGAAAGCAGACTGTCAAAGAGATGAGAGAAAGAGAGCATAATCTAGAAAGTTGCTACAGGGACAGGGAGAAAACAAAAGAAAGGTCTATATAAATCTAACATAAAGAAGTGGAAGAAAACCACAAAAAGTAAGTGAAGTACTGGAGTAGAAGAAAGGAGAAGGAGAAGGAGAAAATGCAAGTGGAAAAGGTGAAGGAGGAGAAGAAACTGATGAAGATGAGAGACGGGATGATTAAAGGAGTCACTGGCCTTTTTTGTATGAGTCATTTAAAACTATTCTGCCACCAAATGCTACTTTTTGTTGGTACTCCACAAGTTTTTCCGCCCACTTGTTTCCAGAAGTGTTCCCACTTTACTTTTCCTCCATTGTTTTCATGAACACTTTTTCAGCAATGTTTTTCCCAAACTATTTTGGAGCCAGCTTCCCTAGAGTATGCAATCATATTGATAAATTGTTTATTTCCCCACCCTACTAAACATCCAACCTCTATCCACACACCCATGTAGACGCTAAACCTCCCCCTCAGCCATTTTCTCTTCTACTTGGTTTGCCAATTCCCCCATCCTCTCCTTCCAGTTATTTCTCCCCTTTTTATTATTTTTTTCAGGTAAAAATAGTGATAGACTGCTGGTGCAAGTGAATCAGGGAGCTCTATGATTACTTTCCTGTTGCTACACACCTGACAAAAGCCCCAGGTTTGCAGTAATATCTGAAATGTTTTAAAGAAAAAAATGAGGCATCACCGCACAAGTGATCTCTGGCTCAGGGTAGCTCTGGGGTGGAGAGTTCAGGTCCAAGTCCAAATCAGAAGGCAGGGCTGTATCTCAGGGTGAGCAGGATGACTCAGGCCATTTATGCACTTGTGGTATCCTTTGCATTGAAAGTACATTCTCTTTGGGTTTCTCAATTATGCACAAGTTTTCTCCTCTTTTGAACTCACTGTGCTCTCCGATCAGTTTCCAAAACTTGTTCAAGTGCAGAGGATGTTGAAAGAGATCACTGTGCATTAAGCTTTCTTCATGTTTTCTCACTTCTCTTCACCTTCTCCTGCTTACACAACAGTTTCTCCCACACTTTGGACCTCCCTTCCAAAAGCATCATAAGGGATTCTTTTTTTTTAATGCTGAAGGTCTATTGCTGCAGTGATGGACCCAGTGAAACAGACATGAAACTGACAAAGTAACACTAAACCAAAGAGGCAACAGGCAACCTCCCCAAATGGAGGTTGAATGGAAACAAGGAAATGGTGGGCAAGCAAAAGGGCAGCTCAGCTCAGCTAGGGAGACTTTACAGGAAGAGAATCCCAGCTGTTTCTTCCAGTGAAGAAGGATGACCCCCTTTCACTTCCCAAACTACAGATTTTTCTCCCCAGAAAGTATTGAGTTAGCTCTGCTATTTTACACATGCACACATGGGCACACAGAAAGTCTATCTGACGGCTTGTTCTATGAAGCAACAATTACAGCATTGTTCCAGCCAGCCAATCAGATGCTCACTTCAGACCCTTCATTTGAATGCTTATGGCAATATAAAAGCACAGCTTGGAAGGGGCTATTTACATTTGCAGGTGGATCGCTAAGCTGTAGAGCCATGGCTGCTGCTCTCAACAAGAAAAACAATACCCAGAGAAACCGGAAGTCCCACCTAAGAAAGGCCGGAACTAATCAGGCCAAAAACAAGAAGAAGCCACAGGCCAGACAAGGAAAGACAACATCTAGGCAAGTTACCAGACGTACAACAAAGAAACCCATTCAAAAAGACCACACCAAAGAGAAGGCACCACGGTTAACCAAAGCTGCCAGAGATGTTCTGAGTTCCTGCGTGGAAGGTCTGTGCCAGACAGTATCCTTTGAGGCTGACCGTTTGAGGAAGGAAAGGGATGAGCCCACCATTAGTCGCCCAGTTCTCCTGTCTGCTTTGGAACAGTGCCTGGCAAAGAAAGAAGTCAGAAGCTCACTGACCCCAGCTGCCAGGAAGGCTGCAGGGAAGAAGCAAACTTCTGGACACTCATGTGTTTCTAGACAGAACCGATCAAAGAAGCACAAGCAACCAGCTACCTCTGCATCGAAAAAGTTCTCATAGAAACATGTCTCTCCCTTTCTCCCAGGAAACACCCATGGCTGGTTGAAAAAAGACAACAGAAAAGGAGAAAGAGGAAAAAGCAGCCTGACATTTGCCCTTCAACTGTCATAAGATATTGCCTTAAGATGTCATTTTTTTTTACCTTTTGATGGGAAACCAAGCCATTCTCTCTTGGCCAGACCTTTCAGGAAGAGACTGAAGAAGTTAACATCTGAGGATATCTTGAAAAGACACTCACACTGCATGCTGATTGTTGACATGTGGTGAGATGAGACCACTGAATCTGGACCACACTAGATAATTTGTTTTCTTGGTGCAAGAGTTGACCAATGCTGAATGTGAACTTGATGGATATTTATGCTGTTTGGACATGATTGTATCAGAAGGATTTTCCTTAGGGTAATAAAATTTTTCATCATGGCAGTCTAATTCAGCAGGGTTTTTAGTAACTGAGTGGTGGATTTCCCCTGACCCTTGGGGAACTATGGTTTTGAATGGTTTTGAATTTCTCATCACTCATGTTGACCCCCAAATCCCACCCTGGATTTATTTCTCCCTTGAGCAAAGGCAGCCCCGGAGTTTTGACTTTCATGTAATTTTCTTCCTTGCATCACTTTTTTTCCTGAAAAATGTACATCTTTTCAGTGTTAGTCGTGTGTCAACAAATTAGCATGCATGCATTAAAAACATGAAAGATCTAAAATGGATATGTAAATACTGTATAACTGTTTACAACATGCATGCACAACATGAACAAAATTACAGAACCGACAGGGAATATAAGAGAAGTAAAACAGTTTAGTCAACTGTTTTATTTCTCCTATTTTCACTGTTGGTTCTGCCACACATCCACAGAATGGTTATAGCGATGAAATCAACCCCTAGCTGGGGACATGCCGACTTTGAGAATTTTCATCTGTTGATATACATATAGTATTTCAAGTCTGGTACAATAGGGAATGTTTATGATTTAAAAAAAACTATTTTAATCATTTTGGGATTAGGAATTGGGTTTAGAAACATGTGATCCTCCTCTGATCAATCTTAGGCTTTATTGGTCACTGGAGCAACGGTTTGGACCAGCTGAAGACACTGCCACTGATGTCATGGAAGGTCATCTTGTTCAGAAGGCTTTTGCATAAGAATTTGCTCCAGTCATGACTGTTCAGCTTGTTTGACATTTTACACAGACTTACCATTTTAAGCATGCTGTTGTATTTATGCATGATTGTTGGTTTTATTGTGCATACGTCTTATGATCTATTGATTATTAATTGACAAATCCTTGCAGAAAGCCTTAAATTTTTGAAGGAACATGTGGTATGTTATAATAAACAACCCTCTCTCAGCAGGGGTGGAGCGAGGGGGAACTGCCCCCACGGCACGCGTGCACCCTGCACTCCTGCCATGACTCTGTTCGCCACGCCATGCCTCGGAACACCCCCACCACACCCCTGGAACGCCCTCGCCACACCTCGGTAGGGGCGCACGCCTGGTGCATCATGTGCACCCCCACCTCCTTGGCACTACATCACTGTCCCTCAGAAGTTTTTAGAAGTGTCCATAAGAGAGAAACCAGGGTGCAAAGTGTGCGGTAAACAGAGCCTACTTGGTTGCTATTGAGAATAAAAATGTTTGCAACCATAGATATTGCTTGTGCTGTAGCACTTGATTTCCATTGCTTAATTTTGTGTTGGGTCCCCCTCCCTCCAAAAAAAAAGTATTATTGAAATGTCATTTGTCTCATCTCTTTAAGATTTTTCTGAATTCAGTGAAAAAAGAGGAAAGATATGTAACCGAAGAACTGATGTGCTAGACTAGAGGAATTAATTAGAGCATTTGCCCATATAATTCTTTGCCAAGAACAACAAAAACTTAGCCCCAACTTTCTTCATTATGGACAGTTAAAGATGGTTCCACGCAATCTATTTCCTGCACACACACAAAAAGAAACATTCTAATTACTGTGGCAGCTTGACACCTTACCCCACTAGTATCTGTGTAAAAATTACAAGGTTGGAAAGGAAGTGTTTAATGTATATATTGCAAATGCTCTTGGGTTAACCTGAGAAAGCTTTTTGGGTCCAGCCAACTTTTTACCCAATCGCAGGTCGGAACACTTGTGCTTTAATCCTGAGAATTCTTTCCTGGAAGTAAGCCCCAATGACTAAAATGCAACTTACTTCTGAGTACACCTGTTTAAGATTGCTCCCCTGGTGGCCATGTTCAGCCTTAGGAGACAGGCAAGTGCAGGATGGACAAGCTGTGAAACTTCACAATGTTTATCCCAATATAAAACACCTGTTATTTAATTGGGGGGTGATGGGCTGGGAAGATGGCAGAGAGAGGTAGTACATCTGCAGAAAAGTAACATGAGAGGATGTGCACATAGAACGTTTGCAATTCAGCTTGGGGTCATTGTCAGCGATTGATAAAACGGTTTTTGTTTAAGGGTGTTGCTTGCCTGCAATTTTGAATCAAACTGCAACTTGAATAAAGGGATCATGATACAACCATGTAAAAAACTGGGGAGATTCTTTCAGGATTCTCATATAGATTGTCATGCGTTCTCTGTGTCTGTGCAGCACACTTTTTCCTCTAGGAGAGCAGTCCTCCACTGGAGATGTCCCTCTAGCACATGCAGTCATTCAAGACCATGGTCTTTCAGTGAGTCAGAGGCTCATTCTACACATGCAGAATAATGTACTTTCAAACTGCTTTCAGTGCTCTTTGAAGCTGTGCGGAATGGCAAAATCCACTTGCAAACAGTTGTGAAAGCAGTTTGAAAATGCATTATTTTGCGTGTGCGGAAGGGGCCAGACAGTACTTTGCACTACAGATACACAGTCTGAAAAGGAAGACCTCCACAATGGGCAAAGAGAGAAAGCATAGGATCTGTGCCCACAGATTTCTCAAATTGCCAACAACTGAGTTTGTGGGAGTCACTTAGATAAAAGTAAGGTTGTGAAGCAAAGAAGTATTAATATATTCTATGCTTTTCAGTGGCCCATCCAATCGATTTAAACTCACAGAACCATATCATGTGTCCTCTAAACATAGACCTCTAAACATAGACATAGATTGTCACAGTTTCTACTTTTATTTGAATGGGCTGGAACCAGGCTAAATTTTCCATTAATTTCTAGACATTCCCTGTTCCCACTGCAGATCTCCAGGATGCTTCTCCTGCTGTTGAAGGTCCTCTGTCCACCATAAGCAGCATTTTGGAGAGATCAGAAGACTGCAGCAGAAGGGAGGAGACAGGGATGTTTTGCTTCACCAGCAGAAGTGCCTTGCCTGAATAATCAAGTGTAAAGAATAAAACAAGTGAAGCACACATTCTGAAAGACTGCAGGCCCTAAGAAAGGTGCCAGATCCAGGAGGAATGTTGGATGGAAGTAGGGAATGACTTTGCAAAAGCACCCAATTCCTATTTGCAGTGAGAAGCAGGTATCTTTTCATTTTTCTTTCAAGAGTTTGTTGCAACAGAGCAATGCATACTGCAGGGGGTCTTGGAAAGTCTCTCAATTTTGGACTCTTCTGGCTTTCTTGCAAGAATCACCAGCAAATCTTTCTCTTAGTGAGTGCTGTTGAAATGAAAGAAACTGAGATTTTGGGAGGGCAGAGAGACCAGCTAGTTTTGAAGGTAGCAGAATTATCAGGTAGGTACAGAATTATTGGGTAGGCAACCGTATCATTTTTCAAAACTGCATTTTAAAGATACTGAAATGACTCTTGCAATGCATGTACTGATGCCACTTGAAAGCTGGGTGTTATTTGCTCATGCTCTTTAGTAAATAGCTTGCTCTTGGGCCCCAGCTGCTTCTTACAATTGCAGCTTTTCCCAATCGATCATTCTCTAGGAAATTATATTCCAAGTCTCTTAGGTGGTCCTTCAAGTTAGCAATTTGAATAAATAATGCTACCAAACTTATTTTCAGATGAAGACAAAGTGCCGTGAAAATTATCACTCTGCTCATGCAAAATCTCTTCTGATTCACAACCATCAAGATCCTGACACTGGTAACAAAAGAAAAGGCCATTTATTTGGGAGAAGACACTGTGAATGGATTGCTGCACCAGCAAAATAAAAATTGGAGAAAGGTAGATATTATCCTTGTACTTTCCTAGTGATGGGTTAGTTGACTGTATTTTGTGTGGAATCTCCATATTTAGAAACACCATATCCCTGAGCAGGGACTGTCTATCTCTAACACACTCTGTTAGTAAAGTTCTTAGGGGTATTTGGATACCCACTGAAGGTAGCCTGCTGGACTGTATGCACTGGATTCTAAAACTTCTGTTAGAAAGAAAGGCCGTTTCTGCACGGCCAGGAGGCGCCCCCACGCCGGCAGGAGTTCTGCCAGCGTGGGGGCGGGAGCCTGCTCGCACGCATGGCGATGCTTGACGAGCAGGCGAAGAAGGCCGGCAGGCGGCAGGCGGCTCTGCCGCGGAGCCGCCTCTGCGCATCCCTCCCGCGCCCCACTCACGGTGTCCTCCTCGAAATGCAGCCTGCGAGGCGTCGCAGCCCATGCCCATGCGCTGCCCTCCCGACCCCTGGAGGTCGGAGGACGCCCCGGTGTGGCGGGCACAACGCCCGCTGCGGCTGAAGCGGCATACCGATAGTGAAGGAAGGCTTGAAGAAGACAGCGTCTTCCGGCGTAGCGGTTCGCACCCGGCGCTTGTGGGAAAGGCCTCCCTCCCCAACAACAACCCTTTAAAAAAAAGGGGGGGGGGGGGGGTTGTTTGGAAACAGCGCTTGCGCCCTGAGGAGGAAGAAGAGTCAGATGCGCCGGCTGCTTTCGTTGCCCTTTTGGCACCCCGGAGCGCGTCATAAATGGAGCGTTAGGAGCTGACCAAAGGAATTTCATTCTGTTTGACTACCCTGCTTTTCTCCAGTGGACCATGCTTCTTCCTCTATATCAGGGTATCTTCTGCCAGACCAATACCACCCAAGTTTGGTTAAGTTTGATTCAGGGGGGGGCAAAGTTTTGGACCCTCAAATGGGTAGCCACCATCTCCTGTTAGCTCCCATTGGAAACAATGGGGGATGGGGCACCCCCTTTGGGGGTCCATAACATACAGATAATTTTATGCCCGAATAAATCCAAATTCGAATTTTACTGAATTTCTTAGGTATTGTCCAAGCCTAGAAGTAACCCTGTCCTCTTTCATGGGGGGCATCCCAGAGCTGTTGGCAGTACCAGCAAATCCTCCACCAGTGACACTCTAAGTCCTCAAAAAGGTAGGAGACATTCTGGCCCTGTACAAGCAATCATCTTCAATATGCATGGCCTGTTTATCTTTCTAGAAGTCTGTTCCAGGAGAAAGAATCCTAAGATGTATTCTGACTTACAGGGACTTTTAAATCTCTGGCTTTTGCCGCACAGCCAAAAAACAGCGCCCTTGGGATGGAAAAAACACTGTCCCTGGGGTGCTGTTCTCACAGGAGGCGCTGCTGCATTGCAGCAGCACTGTCCTCATCTCCCCCAAGTGGCACAAAGACGCCGCTTTCAAACCTCGCTGAAGTCCGAGGGGTTTTGGGATACGCCAGCTTCCACCCGTTGCTGAGCGAACGGCAGTGGGTAGAAGCCAACATATTCCCTGTGCCGCTCCCAAACGGCTTCTTACCCTGTCCGGGCTGCCATGTCGGCTCGCAGGGAGGGCCGGCAGACCATGTCTCCTGGCCTCCGTCGTCTCAATCGTGAAGCTCTGGCCATGGGGGACGTGTCCACTGGCCTCCTCAAAGCGTGAACAGCAGTCAGACAGGTAAGCCATTTGAAATGCACAACTTGTGTGAACTCTGCTCCGCCAGCTGCGCAGCCCGTGGAACCATTTGTGTGAATGGCCCAGGGCTTGCATTGGCATGAATCAAACCGATGCAGCCCTGCAAATCTGGCTGTGCGGAAACAGCCTCTCATTTGGCTCCTCATTACTGCTTGAGCCATACTCAAAGCTCCTCCTTACTATTAAATCCAACCATTGCTTTTCCTAATCTGCACTACTGTATCTTGCATGACCTAGCTTAGACTTGCTCTGTCTTCCTTTCCATTATCTTACCAACATTTCTCCTTGGCTGTCAGACACAACTTATGTGGATGATTATGGGGTCAGATGAACGAAAGTACCTCTGGCACTTCTGATTTTGTGTAAGACCGATGAGGTCAAATATGTTTTACACTGAAATCATATGCTGATACTTAATGGACAAGGAAACTGAGAGCCGTCTTTGCAACTCCAGTAACACACAACAGGGTCATAGCCAAAGGGTACATTGTACCATCCAGTGCACTGATTTTTTCCCCATCTAAAGCCGCTTCCGCACATGCAGAATAAAGCACTTTCAATCCACTTTCACAATTATTTGCAAGTGGATTTTGCTATTCTGCACAGCAAAATCCAGTTTCAAAGTGCGTTGAAAGTGGATTGAAAATGCATTATTCTGCATGTGCGGAAGGGGCCTAAGACTTCTAAAAACAGTACTTTTTAAAAGTTAGTGACATTTCAGCTCTCCTTTAAACAAAGAGTGACTTGTCAAATAGCTACCATCATTGTCATATCACCCTGAATAAATAACTACCATACCATACACTTGATTATTTACAGCTAAGAGCCATTACAATTTAGAACACCAACCATTTAAAATATACCAATACAAACCACATACAACAATTAAAACTCTATGTAAGAATGGTAAAACAGTTATAATATCCTAACTAGGTAATATCATCTCTGGATGTCCAGTTATTAAGCAAATTAATACATTAGTTCATTGTAGAAGTAAATTTTGAGCAGATTTTTTTTTGCAACCAAAGCAAACAGAGACACATTGTAAGTGATTATGGGGTCAGTGTCTGATAGAAGAAAAAACAGTTTGTCAGAAACGGAATGTAAGGCTGATTCCGCATGGGCCAAAAACAGCAGTGTGAAAACTGTGTGAAAATGGTTTAAAAGGGTTTAAAATGGTATAAAAGGGTTTATACTGTTTTCACACCATTTTCACACCACTGTTTTTGGCCCATGCGGAATCAGCCTAAGTTTTGACCCATAAGCCTAAGTGATTCTGCAAAAGAACCCACTTTAGCTGCTATGATTTGAAAGAGTTCAGAGTAAATCTAGACTCTTACTCAGAGAAGGTATTCATCTTTCTGACCTGGATGATCCAAACTAGCCTGATCTGATCTTGAAAGCTAAGCAGGGTTGGCTGTACTTAGATGGGAGACCACCAAGGAAGTCCAGGGTTGCTGTATCACATCAGGCAATGGCATAGCACCTCTATTCATCTCTTGTCTCGAAACCCCAGTGTGGTTGCCATAAGTCAGCTGTGACTTGGCAGCATTTACAAACACATTTATCAGTAGCAAGTAAAGGCTTTGGAATATAATCGTAATTTCCTTTTTATCACATCTGTTTTGACTTTTAACAATCCAGAGCAGAGCAACCATTTAATTATTTAACCACAAATATTATTGGCGCCTATTTGTGTTTGGGGAACATTGATCCAAGAAAAGGACTGAAGCCACAGATACAAATATAAACACATTTTTAAAGAAATAATTTATTTAATAGAATTTCAAAATTTCAAAATAGAATTTATGGCTTATTAAAGAATTTTCTTTAATGATTAGAGGGCCTGACGTGAAGTTCGAGCCCCCTGTGGGTCAGATATCCTGGCAGCTGGCTCATGGTCAACTCATCCATCCATCCATCCATCCATCCATCCATCCATCCATCCATCCATCCATCCATCCATCCATCCATCCATCCATCCATCCATTCCTTGGTCGGTAAATGGGTACCTAGCACATAGCTATGGGGTAAAGAATAGCCAGGGAAAGCAATGGCAAACTACCCCACAAAAATGGCTTGCCTATGAAATCACTGCTGGCAGTGGTACCCCAGGGTTGAACATGACTGAAGGGGAAACTTTACCTTTTAATGAATAACTATGCAAAGTCTCAGCCATCTTAGAGGAAAGCACAAACACACCTTTTTTTCTCTTTTTCCTTTTTTTTTTGTGTGCGTGTGAGTTTTGTTTCTCATTACCATGACTTGATGATCTCATCTTTTATATTGTATATGAAGTTACTACATTTCCTTTGTATTTTTGCATAGTTGATTTTTTGTTGTTCAGTTTATGTATATATTTCATTTTAAAGATAGGAAAAAAAAATAAGAGGAATGAAACAGACAACGAAGATTGTGTTCTCCTGGCTCCTACACTGTCATGGCATCAAAAATCTATTGACTTAGTGTGTCACTTTAAAAAAAGTTATAATTGCATGAGTTTAAACTGATTACTCAATTAAAATGATTCACATTTTGGTTAATTAGTTAGATCCTCCCATGCTAAGTAGCATGTCGGGGAACAAGTGCTCTCCAGCATTTCTGATCTTGGGCAAGTGTTTCAGCCTCTTCCCATGCAATATTCAGTCCCTTCTGGTCCTTCTAGAACAGGGGTAGGGAACCTGCGGCTCTCCAGATGTTCAGGAACTACAATTCCCATCAGCCCCTACCAGCATGACCAATTGGCCATGCTGACAGAGGCTGATGGGAGTGTAGTTCTGAGCTCTGGAAAGCACCTATTCCTAAATATTCTGGGTGTTTCAGGATCACATATTTTAGATGAATAAAAAGTTGGTCTAAAGATAAAAAGTGTGCTTTCTTAGTTTTTAGATTATCTCATTATCAATCATGAGCAACACCCTGTCAGAACCTTGCAAGAGGATAAATGTCTTTTTGGGGGATGGAGATATAAATTATTATTTTTTTTAAAGGAATATTGCTGCCTATTTAATTTAGGTCACGTTTTAATAGATCAACATATTTAAATCATATGATATAATTATTAACCAAATACGCTCTGCAGCCCTATGAAGACTTTTCTGAATCCTTTTTTGGAATGGTGTCCTCCTTAATATTGTTTTAGATTCCCTTCAGAACAAGATGTAATGTTTTGTATTAGATTATACTGTTTATTTTTCACTTTTCTTGCACCAGACAAGGTGTGAATTCTTTTCTTCCCAATCTTTTCATGTCCCCAAGTCTCAACTGAGAATGTGGTGTCTGGCTGAGAAACGATACATAATTAAACAGTCAACAAGTGGGTGTGTGAGTTGTATGAGTATGATGCCGGTGGTCCCCATGGATTTGCCTAGCAAATACAGCTGCATTGGTGGAATTGACTTTTATGTGCATGATAATAAATTGACTGCTCCTAGGGCGTTAGCATGAACATCTCAGGGAAAGTTCCTTTTGCTCCAACATAAAGCTCAACCTTTGAAGTAAAGGAAAGGCAGCAAATGCCAAAGCAATTTATTTATGCATAATGCATTTCTTCAGAAAGGGTGGGAGATCCTTTATTTTTGCAGGATTGGCTGCCTCTGAAGAATGTAACGCAGAGGAAAAAATTTTACCTATAACTTGAATGTGGAAAGCAAAGCACAGCAGGTATGTAGCACTTAAAAAATGGACAGGAAGGTTTATTAAAAGATATTTTCAAAGGCTTAATCCTTGCTATTTTGAACCCCAAATTCTTGTTTCGATTTTGCTTGTCCCTTCTGCACATTCAAGCTGTGATTCTTTATTTTCACTACGTTTTCTGTCTCTTCATCTGGAATTTTCCAATAAAATGCACACATTTTACACTTCTTTGCTTCAAAAAGAAGCAAAGAATCCAATGTGTATGGGATGGTGTACCCCTATGTGTATCAAGAAATGTCTTATTTAAAGATAAACTAAAGAGTGGAGTAGGATTGCCAGGTATACAATCATATTACCATGAATGCATGGTTTGAGGCAGATACAATAATAAGAACAAACCCTGAAACATCTTCTGAAATACCAACATTTGGACATACATTACAAAAGTTTCTCTGCCTTTTGAAAATGAACTCTGATTCCCTACTTAATTTATGCAAATAAATAAATGCAGAGCACATGTACAGAATGTCACTCCATTGTAGAGTTGTATTGGATATAATCAATGAGTGACACCCATTTTACTCCAATATTTTCACTCGAGAACTATAGCAAAGATAATAGAATGAGAATAGAATGAAAATCTTATGAACTGGAATAAGGCAGGATTTGAACAGTTGGTAACTAGGACATTGTTGAAGGGCCAAATAAGGGAAATTTCTCATGACCTAGATTATAAGGGTCCAAGTGAGCATGATCCTGGATGCATATTTTTACAACAGGAAACGAGTGGCCTGGGGCTCACTGAAGGGCTGCCATTGCTGTCCAGGGGACAGGAGAGGCCAAGCACAGCCCTCCGCCATCCGCTTCTTGCCCCTGGAGGAGGAGAAGATGGAGGGTCCAACCACCCAGTTAATCTATCTTGGTGAGTTACTGAACACAGTCCATGGCACATCATGCCTTTCAGCAGGCAAGCTTGCTGCCCTTCAACCACTGCTTCATGGACTCATGGGAAGACAAAAATGCACCCTTAGGGAGCTGCAGGGCATCCTGGGACACCTTAATTTTGTTTGCCAGGTCTTTTGTGTCTGTCTTAAAAGGGCCACATCTGAAGACTCAGATCCACACCATTGCATCCACCTAACCAAGGGCATAAAGCTGGACTTGGCAGTCTGGCTGGAATTCCTCGGCCATTACAATGGAGTCTCACTCTGGCAAGCACCACTGTGCCTGGGGAAGGCTTTTCAGGTACATTCTGGTGCCTCCAGCAGCCTGGGTTTTTCAATGGGCATTGGTATGCACAATATTAGCCCAGCTGCTGTGCAGAGGGGAGCATTCTATGGATCTTCATGTTCATGGAATTCTACCCCATTCACTTATGGGGAAACCTGTTAAAGGACAAATGAGTACTATTTTGATGTGACAACCAGGCTGTGGTCAGGATAATTAACAGGAAAACATCACTTTGTGCCAAAGACTCAAACCTCTGGCCACATCCGGGCTAAATACCTTGATGGAGAGGGAAGAGAAGATCTGTCCAAATGTCATTCAGCTAGCACAAAATTATTTCTCATTTTCTTTCACTGCCATCATCTGCATGGCAATCCTAAGCACCAAGTTGTTTGACTTCAGTGGACTTGCCAGGGTTAATTGTGCCTACGATTGTGCTGTTCAGGTCTTTCGTTGAAATTATCATTTGCAAAACGATGGAAAAGGCAGCGCAAATAGCACTTGCTGAGTTTCCAGTGGTCAAATTTTCAGAGCAGAGCAAACCAGACATTAAATTTGGAGAGCCTGTGGCTCAGTGATAAAGCATCTGCTTTGCCTTGCAGAAGGTCCAAAGTTCAATCCACGGACCACGGATCAGAGAATACATGATGTAAAAGAGCGCTGCTGAAGACCCAAGCTGTGAAGTCTGAGTTGAATTTGAAAGACAAATGTTCTGAATCACTGTGAGGAAGATTCATGTGGTCATCAATGCAGATTAAAAAATAGAATTCTAACTTGCTGATTTTTCAATCAGGTAGCATAAACAAATTGTTTTAAAAAACTGATTTTCTCTCCTCCCAGTCCATTATCTTTTTACTGTTGGAATATAATGGGGGAAATATGGTAGGAGGAAAGAAAGACTTTTACTTGATAGCCTATAATATTTGCATTGCAAAAGTTCAGTTTTGGTAGGAAGAGGGAAGCGAGGACTTTCAATGCACACATTTAAATGTAAGAATTCATCAAAGAAAATGCCTGCCTGCACGCGAACAGAATGCTTGATTTGTTTCAGTCGTATATTGAAATGAGCTGATATTCGTCAAAATGCCAGGAAGAGGCAAGTTTGAATTCAATTTACAGCTTAAACAGCCTCCACTGTTGTATGGCTTTAATTTAGGTTTGTTTGCAAACTGGCCTGGGAAGTGGTCTAACAATACAAATGCAATTTGGGGATCTCTATACATGACCTGTTGTTGCTTTTTTAAATCGCTCCTCTTGTTAAATAATATTTTATTTTTCTCCCTTCTGCTATCAATACTATGTTTTTAACCAGAGGAGTAATTTTAAAAAAGCAACAACAGGTCATGTAAGAGAATAACATTTGTAAGGTCCATAAATGAATGTGCCTTGGAAAATTAGTCTACAGAGAAGCTGACCTTGGCTTTGATCCATATGGCACTCAGACCTGTTGTAAGTATTGTTGAACCCATTGGGAACAATGATAGCAGTGCTTTTAAGTTTAGCCTTTATGTAAACAGAACAATTGGCAACTGACCTACCAAAGTTTGAGAGCAAGGTTCAATACACTGAATTTTTTAAATCTTAAAAGTCTTCTGTACAGTAAGTGGTTTCTTTATGTTTCCAAATTTCTTAAGTACTGACTTCCACCTTTCTACCTTCTCCCAGAATTTTCTAGTTAAAGTTCTGAAAGGGAATATATTTATTCTAACGCTGAAATTCTGAGTTCTTCAAAGTGGAGAAATAGATTTTTTAAATCTCAATTAGGGGGACTTAAAATTCTTGTTTTTTTGTTGCATAGACCCAAATCTGGCAAGAAGTGGTGGAGTGTTTTCATCTATAATTGCCATTATTCCCTTAATAATGTTATCAAATGAGCACCTGTTTTTTTCCTCAGTCAGTTTGCACATAAAGGGAATTAACAGTTGACTTGTGGTGCGCTGAATATTAACAGTTTCCCTGGAGGTTAAAATCTTCCTGGACCATTTCCTATGCCACTCATTCCTCTTCAAGCTTGAGAGAAGCAGTGTGATTTCTCAGGTCAACTGTACCACTTTAATAAAATGATAATTAAATGGTGAGGAAAATCCCAGTAAACAATTCTATGTCATCTGTTTACAAAGCAATATCAATTAAAAAGTGCAGAATCCATACAGCATCATAGAATTGGGAGCTGGCTCTGCTTTGTTTGTTTGTTTTGCGGGGGGAGGTTGCCAGTGTTCATCATTTATGTATTTCTATCCTTTCTTCAGTGTATAGAAAGTAGTATGAGACACTCATTTTAATGATTGAAAAGCTAGAATATATCCTCATTTGTTGGAATATATCTTCATTAGCTTTTATTCATTAACCTGTTTATTAGGTCAGTCTTGGATAAAGGACAGAGCAATGCCTTACCTGACAAGTAAGAATATCTGGCATTCCCAGGGCCTAAGCCCTGGAAAGAGAGGGTTCCTTCCACCCATTCCCTTTTCCACCTCACTATGCTAGTCTCAGTGTCCTTCCTCCCATTTCTCTGGATTTATATGGAGGAGCCATGGGAAATCCTCCCTGCCTTCTTCTAGTAAGGGCTTAAATAGTTCCTTAAATAGCAGACCTGCCCCTCAACCTCTCATTGTTGGGCTGTTGTCTTTTCTGGACCTGCCCTGTGCAAATCTGACAACCGGCCCAGCACAGTTTCTATATCATCACTAAATGGCACGGCTGACAGTCTCCCAAAGACAACTACCAGTCTAGGCCACTTGTAGTGATTCTGGGGCCCTGGGCAAAAATCCAGGAACAGATAGCCCTCACCCCTTGCACAATGGTTGATAGTAACCATTGCTACAGTGGTTAACCAGCTACAGATGGGACAGGTGCAAGTGGTGGCAGAACTCTGCTCTTTTTCTTTCCTCCCTTTCTTTAGAGGAGTGGAGCCATTGATGGTTGGGGCCCCTCCAAGTGTAGGGCACAGGGTAGCTGCCCCTGTTTGCAGTTTCCAGATTATGCCATGGAAGATAAGTAGAGCCAGTCACTTTCTCTCAGCCTTCCTCACAGAGTAATGGTTGTGAGCATAAACTGGAAGAGAGGGAAATGAACCTGTATGCAATTATAGATCTTCGTGTGGGAGAAAAGTGTGTGTGGGGGTGTTGGGTAATCTAAATAAATAAATAAGTGCTACCCTCATGCTGCTAGTGAATATTGGCAGCAGTTAGTAGCATGGCAGTCAGCTGTCAGAGTGGGTAGTTATGCTGTCAAAAAGCATGTGGGCCTCTGCTTGATACAATATGCTCCATCGAAAATAAAGTGATTGGCCACTGCGCCAATTATGAAAGTAACAAACCCAGAAAAAATGGGGGTTCTACCAACTTGAACATCTCCCCGGAGATGTAGGAAAATACGACTTTGTAAATTAACCCAAAGAAAAAAACTGTCACCCCCAACAGGCCTGATAAGGGCCAATGGTGTTCTGGGTGGCACAGAATGTGGAGAAAAGTTGAGACAATTAAAGGAGGAAAGAGGGAGCGAAAATTAGCCTGCTCAAACCCATGAAAACTCATAGAATCCTAAATGGGAAGAAACTGAGAAAGATTCATAAACAAATTTACCTCTTGTGATTCTTCACCTTGTATAAGTGGTGTAATGGTTAAGAGCGGATGGATTCTAATCTGGAGAACTGGGTTTGATTTCCCACTCCTCCACATGAGCAGCAGAGTCTTATCTGGTGAACCAGATTTGTTTCCCCACTTCGACATTCCAGTTGAGTGACCCTGGGCTAGTCACAGTTCTTTGGAACTCTATCAAGCCACACCTACCTCACAAGGCATCTGTTGTGCAGAGAGGAAGGGAAAGGAGTTTGTACAACTCCTTAATTCTCCTTACAGGAGAGAAGGGGGGGGGGTATAAATCCAAACTCTTCTTCTCTTCTATAATGCTGATTATTATTTTTTTGCCATCAAGTTACAACTTGCTTGTAGTGACCCCATGGGGTTTTCAAGGCAAAAGATATTCAGAGGTGGTTTGCCATTGCCTGTCTCTGCAGCTTTACTGATGATCAGATAACAATGAAAACTGTATGTGTTGTATTGGAACCAGTTGTGTGATAAAATAGCTTGAAAATAAGGAATCAGGGGTTCCATTTGTTCATGGGAAGAATAAAATAGAAAGGAAGATTTTTCAGATCAAAAAACAGGGGTGAGAAATTGATAATCCTCCCTGGTGCCAGAGTCCATTTGTAGAGGGATGTAGCTCTTGCTTATTTCACTGAGCTTGGTCCTAGCTGTACGGGCCTGAAATAGAAGGAGGAAAAATAGAGGGAGGAAAAAAACTAGAAAGGATGCAAAAACTAATAAAAAAGTGAACCAAACTGTATGTTTCGATGACAGGTTAAATTGACTCCAGCCTTTGCAGTCGCAGGGATGACACAAGCATAGGAGGAATAAATTGGATAACTTGGTACCGAACAGTCACATTATAAAGGAACATTTCAATAAATCTCCAGAAATCAGATGTATGGGCCTCTACAAAACTGTGCATTTTTTTAAAAAAAACAACTTTATTTTATATTATATTGGCTATGTAAACAAGAGTCCGTAGATTTCATCTTTTTTGTCGCTCTTGTTGTTATTGAATAATAAACCGGAATGGATGGTTAGAAGAAGATGAATTAGCAAGAGTGCTTTTCCCCTTAATTGGAAAGGTTTGTTTTTTTTCCCCTTTCTACGGTTCCAGGTGCTATTTCAAGAACTCGGCTTGTTATACATTCTGTTGCTGTGCAGAGAAGTGGATGATACATGAACACCAGGAGTGGCAAAATGGGAATGCAGAAAATGTGTTGAAGAGGGATCTGAAAAGAGACAGATGGCACCTTGCATGAATACCACACAACCCACTTAGAACAGGCAAATCTGTGCATGTAGATTGGGCCAATTAGATTTCCTCATGTCGGCACGAGTGTTGACACATGCAGATCCGTACATACTTAGAAGCCTGCCAACCCTCACACTTTGAATGGCAGGCACCAGATTTTAAAGCTAATCTACCTTTTTTCACACAGTGTGGGGATTTGGGGGTTTTATTTTAAAAAAACCCTCAATTATGACAGCTGGTGGAATTGATGTTTTCCGAATCAAATTTTAGCCATTATGTTAAAACCGTATGTAGGTTTTGTGGGTTACTTGACCCCTTTTCCCACCTCCATGGGGATTATCAGACTGTTCATAGAGTTTTCTTAAGTTCTCTGTCATAGGAATGCTTCCATACCTTATAGTACAATGCCCACTATATCGCATCCTATGATTGTGTGCATTGCAGAGTTGTGTCCTATGTGGAAATCAGCAAGGACAGGTAGAGACAGGGATGGACTTCTTCATTCCATAAGTCATTACACTGTGAAATACACTGCTGGTTGACATAACAATGATGCCATGAGCACAGGTGGCTTAAAAAGGGATTAAACAAATTCATGGAAGAGAGGTCCATCAGTGGCTACCAGGGAAGCTCCAAACTCAGAGGTACAAACTTCTGAATACTAGTGCTAGGAGGCAACCTCAAGGGAAAGTCTTGGCTTCTATGCCCTGTCTGTTGACCCTCAGGGATAACTAGTTGGCCACTGCATAAAATTGGAAACAAGATGGTGGACTAGATGGACCGCTGGGTTGTTTCAGGAAAGTCCCTCATGTTATTAAGAATGGAGAATTACAAGTTCCATTGTTGACAGCCCAGCTATTGACATCAAACCCTACCACTTGTCTGAAGATTAGTATGAAAACTATAAACCATGGAAGAGTGGAAGTGGCTGTTTCCACACACAGTGAGCCCCTTGAGATGTGCTCAGCACAGCAGCCTTTGAGATGGCTGTCATGCATTTCATCCCAAAGACCCTTATGAGTGTTCACATGCATATATAAATACAAACATACAAAACTGGAAAAAAACATGGTGGGAGTTATTACAGAGAGGCTGGTGGCTCAGTGGAAAAAAAACAACAACAAAGAGTTAGACTTCTCATGGTGTTTATTTTCTATGTAAAGATGAAGGGGGGGGATTGTGAGGGCAACATGGAGCATATGATTCCATACCAGCAGTCTAAAAGTATACAGTGCCAGAAAAGCTCTGCCAAGCATGCATAAATTGGCTCTAGGATATTTGTCATCTTATGCTTCTTTCTCATGTACTGGTACTTCTTATTTTGATAGGCCCCTTTCAGACACCGGAAGTTAAACGGCGGCTGTGACAGGGGACGGCAGCGCTGTCCCCAGGCGGCTGATGACCACCACAGGGGGGCACAACTGCATCGCAGCAGCGCCGTCGACTGCCGACCACCGATCCTTTAGCGCTGGCGTTTCCCCGAATGGCAGCCGAAGCCGCTTGTTGAGGAAACTTGCTGGCTGGAAGCCGCTGCGTCGCGAGCGTAACGCAGCGGCTTCGGTCTTCCCCCCATCCTCCTGTACTTACCTTGTCCTCGGCATCCTTACCGACGTCACGGCCTGGGGACGCACCCCCCCCTGCCCTGCGCTGGAGCAGTAGCGCGGTAGGAGCCAGGGGCATGTCCTCAGGTACCGGTGGTGGCGAGCAAAATTCTGCCGAGTCGACGGTAGCCCGGCTGCCATGGCGTTCGCCGACTGCCATCCTTTCTAGAACCCGGCCATGCGGCGGACGGTCCTAAGCGTGCGTACGGGTCGGGCATCTGGTACGCATACGACCCGGCCGCTTCCCGTGATTCGTCTTGGCGGAAACGGCCATATATTTCTGAGACACAAACCACCATGGATGTACTGGGAAGGGCCAGGACTCTAACCTTTCCTCACCAAGAGGGTATCTGAAGACTTTAAGGCAGATATGGTTAAAGTCCATAGTTGCAACCCTTCAGGTGGAGTTTGAAGATCACAATTGATTCCCAGAGTACAGAGAACTGCTCTCTTGAAGAAAATACCTGTTTTGGAGAATGGACTTCCATGGCATTATATCCCACTGAAGACTCTCCCCTCTCCAAATGCTACCCTTCCCAGGATCTATCCCCAGATTTCCAGGCATTTCCCAGGCCAGCGTTGACAGCCGTAAAACAGGACAGAGTCTGACTAATTTCAGTAATTATATATCCCCATGTTCTCTTAGTCAGTTCACCCTTCGAATACTAGCAGTTTCCTCTATGTATACGCCATCTCTTGCTCTCTCACACATCTTATTAAAATGTCAGATGACGTGTACTAATTCCAGGTCCAAGTTCAATTGACTTCTTTGCCAGGTGGATTATCATTCTGTCTGTTGATCAGTGAGAGATTTGAGATCATTAATGCTTCATTGCCTTTATTGATCCTTGTTAAGAACACTATCAAGGAAGCACTCCAATACTCAGAACAGTTTTTTTGATTACCTGATTTTGTGCAACCCACATTTTATAATATAGATTTTCCTTCCTTCTTGTACATGAGCAGTTCAATTCTTTCAATTTACTTCCCGCTGCCCCCCCCCCCCAAATTAAAGCTTGGCTACTACTGTAAGCCTCTTACCCAAATAGGTTTATTTTTTTCCAGGGCCATTAACATACAAAGGTTTCCCTTTGCTAGCATCACAAGAAGTCAGGCACTAAGCTGCAGTACCTCAAATACATTGCAGCAATTGCAAAGCATGAAGGAGCGAATAAATTAATCCGCTGTCTTTCAGTGAAACAAACATTTTCAGCATCAAGAGTGAAATGCCAGTGGTGTGTTGTATATGTGTCAGTGCTGTTGCTTCTAAATTATGGTGGCCCTATGAATTAATGACCTCCAAAACATCCCATTGCGAACAACCTTGCTCTGGTATTGCAAACTGAGGCCATTTACTTAGGCCAAACTGAGGCCATTTCATTTATTTAGTCAATACATCACATATTGGAGTTTCCTCTTTTCCTGCTGTCTTCAACTTTGCCTAGCGTTATTTTCTTTTCCAGTGACTTTTGTCCTCTCATAATGAGACCAAAGTATGATAGCCTCAGTTTAGCCATTTTAGCTTCTGGGGAGTTTGCACTTGATTTGATTTAGAACCCCCTTATTTGTCTTTTCTGTGGTCTATGATATCTGTAAAACTCTCCAAGGGAACCCAAAGCCCTTTGGTCCTTATTCTTTGTCTCTTGAACAGGGGCTTGCACCTCTAGCCACACCCAAGATTTATAAGTCCTTAATCAGGACAGGCGTGGGGGATACAAATCCTCAATGATATGGCACAGCTGAGAAAGGTGTTCCCCCAACACCTTCACATCCTGTTCCCACATGAAGCTGACATAACAGAATCTAACAGGATACCATCCCATAACTGGATATTTTTAATTTTATCTGCCAAATGTGAGTTAGGATGATTAGATGTGGAATAGCTTGATTCGAATCCTGTAGTACCTTAGAGACCAAGCAGATTTCCAGGGTATGAGCTTTTGAGAGTCAAAGCCCCCTTCATCAGATCTAGCAATTCTACCACAGGCCAGCATGGCTGCCTTCTGAAACCACCTTGTTGCAGAATATTTCTCCAAATGTCCTGCAATTCTGGATTACTTTACACTTAATCACAAGAACATGAACTTTGCTTGATGCCTTGTAGACAGTAGCATAATGAGGAGGGGGGCTGGAGCTACTGGGCACCATGGGTAGGGTTCATGTTGCCAAGCTGCCCCCCCTTGCAACTGCCCCCACCCAAACTCCACACAGAGTTCAGAAGCAGGGGCACATGCTGACCCAGCCAGTGTGGGCTTGGGGACAGAACCAGCAGTATAAAGCTGGAGCCAGTCAGCCCCACTACGCAGTTCTATTCCAGGCTCAGCATGGCTTGGGTCAAGATTTAAACAGCAGGCTTGAAGCAGTTTAAAACTTGACCTAGCCTAGTCAAGCCCAGCATTGAACAGGCCTACCCTGCTCCAAACTTCATGTAGAGTTCATTGTGGGGAAACAGCTCTAGTCAGCTCAGCATTCAACCTCACCCCTGGTCCCAAACTCCACATGGAGTTTAAGCAGGAGTTCAGTTGGGGGGGATGACAACATAGCCCACAAGTGAAACCAGGTGGGGTGTTTAGGCAGTTACACCCCTGCCTGTAGAAGTATTCCCCCCTCCGAATCCTGATTTGTGAACAGGATCCTCTGTACCCAGACGTAGTCACGTACATCCCAAAATTACATTTGTACTGTTGTCCCCATGCAACCCTGTCTCTTCCCAAGTAATGCCTTGGCCAAGCAAAGTCAGAGGCTTGGCTGAATCAGTATTTCAGAGTCTCTTGTTTAAGACATGTTATCTCCCCATGTATTTTCAAAAGGAAATAGCCTGGTTGTCATGAACACTAAGGGGCATATAAATTACAGCTCTACTCTGTGGTCCTCCAAACCTCCACGTGTCTTGGAAATGTGTAACGAACTTATGAATACAGGACAATAATCTACACTCTCAGAATCTCCCTATAGACTACTCTGGAAATCTAATCAAACCCTCAGGAATGGCTCTTCATTCATCTCCTGACCATTATAAGCATGTTGGAGTCATACCTGCCACAAGTCAACTCAAATATTTGCAACTGGGTACATTTCCCCTTCTCTTTATGAACTAGACACTGTGGGTTCAGCTCCATATCTCTGGTGTGAGATTTTCCTGGCATAGAGCAGATCTAGATACTTCTATGAATTGAATATTAAATTTAGTTTATTCCCAATCTTTAATTCCATAGAATGGTTTGATTGCCTCACCTAAGCTTTGTTAGACTTGTTCTTCTCTTAGATATACTTAATAATAAGTCACATTGATTTAAGTGGAAGTGTTTTTGAACGACATTAGCTTCCGTTTGAACATCTGGCTTTTTCCTAATGGAAAATATCCCTCCCTCTCCAACCCCCTACACAGATTCAAGAGTGATGTTCCATCGACTCTCCCAGCTTCTCATTTGCATTTAGTCATCAGATTAAATCTGAATTCTTTGCAATGCAGTTCTCTCTCTCTCTGTTCATCTCCATTTGAATATTTCTGCCCTAATTAATGTCACTTAATGTAAAATATTATTCTGGGTTCCGCACAGCAGTTGTAAATTATTTACTGGTTAAACATGTTGACTTTTCGTGAGTTGTTTGTACAGCAAGTACTGTGCCATCAAACTAGAGAGAGGAAACAAAATCAATCACTTATAATAATACCCAATAGGAGGTTTACCACCTACATTATATCAATGTTTATGTCTGACACGAATGGCAGAAGCCATTACTTTGGAATTTTATTTTCTGAGGGGAATTAGACATTCAGTCTTTCCTTCTGTTTCCCTTTATTCGTTGCTGAAGAACTAATCCTGTTTAACAGGTTTGGGGAGGCCCCCCCCCCTTTTTTTTACTCACTAATTGTTCAGTAAGACATTAAGTGAAAAAATTAAAACTGAAAAAGGAACCAGCATACTTGTTCAGAAATCTCAAAGGCTTGCTCTGAATGGCACTTTCCACAAAGGTATTACTTTATCTAGATCTTTTACTACTGACTAGGCTCATCTGCTTATAATTGTATATCCTCCTAAGCGCTTCAAGTCCAGTGCACCTATTCTGGAGTCAACTTACATATGCATAAGGACAACAGTTTGTAATATACTCTTAGCTGAGGCTTGTACTTGGTATTACAGAGCTAGACTGAGCTAAGAAATAACATAACACTTAATAAGGGCAAATCTTCATATTATTGGATTTTGTAGCATAGTAGTTAGAGCAGAGATTAAAATAAGCCAGTACCAAGTACCTATACGGAAGTAACTGCAATGGTATTTCCCATCTTTAAGGTATTTTCATCCCAGAATAAAATGTTGGACAGATCTATTTTCAAGTCCTCACATGACCATGAAGTTCAAGGGGTGATCTCAAGCCATCCTTGCAGCTTAATTAAGTTTGCCAAGCTGTCATTTTTATCCTGTCCTTTCTTTCAAGGAGCCTCAAGCAGGGCTGGAGCAAGGGGGAACTGGCCCAGGGCTGCGTGTGCCCTGAGCCCCTGCTATGCCTCACCCGCTCCTGCCACACCCTGGATTGCCCCCACTATGCCCCCGTATGGGGCATGCCCGGTGCATTGCGTACACCCTTGTCCCCTTGACACTACACCACTGACCTCAAGGAAGCATGCATGGTTCTTAGTTATTTTATCCTCACAACAGCCATCCTTTGGCATCACAACTCTTGAACATCACCAGGTGATCGGGAGCAAAAGCCGCAGAAGGCCATTGCTTTCACATCCTGCATGTGAGCTCCCAAAGGCACCTGGTGGGCCACTGCAAGTAGCAGAGAGCTGGAGTAGATGGACTCTGGTCTGATCCAGCTGGCTTGTTATGTTCTTATGTTCTTAACTCTCATCTTCCTTTTCTAATCCAGAGTGCAACTCATGAGGTGGGCAACACAGCAAAATTAAATTGGAAAATAACAATTATATTTGTGCAATAACACAAAATTAAATGTGGTCATGGAAAGTGCCACCAAATCACAGCCGACTTATAGCAACACCATAGAGTTTTCAAGACGAGAGACATTCAGAGATAGTTTGCTATTGCCTGCCTCTGGGTAGCAACCCTGGACTTCAGATCTGATGACACCGGCCTAATCTTGGCCATCCGAGTCATGCATAGCAAATTAAATGTAGCGAACTTTTAAAAAATCTCTTAACAAGAAAGCACCTTTTTAAAAAAATGAATAACTGATTATAATCAAGTTCTCTATTTTCAGGTTTCTGGTTGTCACCCTGCTATTGGGCAATCTGATTGACAGACCAAAATCCGTAGGAGTTCTTTTTCCTCTACCTTAACTGCTGATCTGACCTTAAACGCTAATTTGATTGTCAACCATTTCAGTTCATACTGAATGACAAGGAACAACAAATGTGCTTAAGATAGAAATCTTGAAGTGTGTCTGTTGGTTTGTTGGGAAGGGTTTTTTTTTAAAGAAACTTCTATCATAAATGTTTTGAAAATGCTAAATAAAGATAAGAAAAGGCAAACATATGGAACTTTTTTGCTCCCCTCAGATGGTTTCTCGTCAGCAATAATTACACTATCAGAAAAGTTGAACTCATTTTAGTTCTTTAACTGACTTCCAAGTGAATGCAAATCAACCATCAGCAGTACCTGTTGTCTGGAAATGTTTCTTCAAGAAATAGTCATACCTGGCACAAACAAGCTAACTTTTTTAAAAAAAATAAGCAATTCTACAGAACATTAATTAAAGACAATCTCTTAGGCATATCAAATATGTTCTTAATTTTCAAACATGCCAAAAGAAATGTTCCGGAACTGGCTTTGTGTACCTGAAGTAGGCACCAAAGTGTTATGGCAAGGAAATCTAAAACAGATCAGATGAATTGACGCCACCAGTTCCATGCTCTACTACCACAAAAACCTGCACTTCCTAAAAATAATTTGATTTGGTGTGACAAAGATCTGTTTCTGCTATCCACATCTATAAACACCAAAACAATGAAACAATAAACTTTCAGGGCTCCCTAACATGGTGCTCATGGGTACCCAAGTATTCCCTGAATGTGTTTCCAGGCACCTCCTTCCTTTTTTTAAGCATCTCTTCCCAAAAGCAATGAACCAATCCTGGCTTTCTTCCAACTCATTGGAGAAGGTGTTTCAGAACAGCTTCGGAGCCACCACCTTATGTCCACAGCAAACATCCATTTGTAAACTGTTGCCTCCTTCATAAGAGGATATTTGTCCTGAAACCTCCCAACATTCTGTGGAACCTCCCAACATTTTAGAATTAGACAAAGCCTCAGCAGCCATTTTATTATTATTCCTACCATTCCATAGCAACCATTTTGTTGTGGTGCCACACTACCTTTTAGGGGAGTGGACATGGCTGTGGTACAGAATCTGCATGGCACACAGAAGGTCCAGATTCAATCCCTGATGTCCTCTTGTTAAAAGCAAGCAATGAGAAAGACTTCTGCTCAAAACTTTGGAGAGTCACTTCCAGTCTGAGAAGACAATACTGGCCTTGATGTAGCAAGGGTCTGATTAAGTACAAGGCAACTTTCTCTCTGTCGCTCACTCACTCACTCTTGCCACACACCCCTGTTCTCAAAATTCTAAAAAATTTCATATAGTCTTCAAAGCTGGGGATTCCAAAGCAAGATGGAGGGGTTCTGCTACTAGGGTTTTTTCCCTGTTCTCCTTCTGAATGCCCCATCATGATAATCAAAAACTGGAAGGAGGGGATCCTCAGCTGAATCCAAGCATGATGGGTTGCCTGCTTGTGTAACCCCCATGCTCAGAATGGGTTGACCCAGTAAGGGGTGGAGACTCAAAGCAGTAAGAAGCTGCAGAGCTCATGTAGTTTGGAGGAGACAAGGCTACCAGACTTGGACCTTGATTTGTATAAGCCCTGAACACCTTGTTAAGGTAACTGCAATGTTGTTGGGAACTACTGGGAAGGTAGTTTATTTTTGCTATGTTGTAAATGTTGGAGTTTATTGTTTCAGGGCTTCTTTTTATGTTTGTAATGGATGAGAGTTCTCCTGGAAACCTTCATCATGTTGAATTCTGTTCACCAAGCCCTTGGAGTCTTCAGGAGCCAACCCACAAGCTGAGGTTACACTTGCACCCTGCTCTCCCTTGATGGTCTCATGCTGTCAGATAGAAGCTAAATGAACAGTTCTTCATGATAATTAGATCCAATGAAAGTGGAAAGGGGTCTCTGACTGCTGCCTCTCCTCCAAAGTTTGAGAGTGTCCTCTGGTAGAGCTCAGACTAGGGATGAAAGAAGAGAGGGTACCTGGCAATAACAACAAAGATCTGTTATGTCATTAACACATTCATGTATGAGCTGAATTATGCTGGCTAGGCTTAGTGGAATGGAGCTTGAGCATTTGCTCTGATTTTAATGTCTCTGTTTGGGGATCCTTTTAGAAATCTCCCCAGTTAATTTAAAGTTGAAATTTACGTAGTCTTTTTTTCAAACTGGAAATCAGTATATAGAAATAGAAACCGAAATGACTAATGCAACAGTTGGAAAAGTTATTATTCGATACAACAATAATTTGATATTGACATTGTTTCAAATGTAAAAAGGTCCAATTGGACCAGCAGTTTTAAATGCCATTAAAGGTTTCTGTTTCTGTAATCAATATTATTTTTGTCATGTTTTCACAATGTACATTTGTACATATCCCAGAACCTATAGAAGAGTCTTACAACAGGCCAAATCTTTTATAGGAGGCATTGGAAGGTTAATGTGGTGATGGGGATCACAAATTGAAATCCACAATCAGCTATGAAACCCATAGCCAACATCTGAAGTAAACTGTGACTATGCAAGTATAATTTGAGGACAAACACCCATTGGAGAGGGAAGGTTGTATGGATACATAGGATTTGTACCAATTTCCTATTCCACGTCATGGCCACTATGTTGTGTTGTTGCATCAGACTAAGATATGGGACACTTGAGTTCAAATCACTATTCTGCTATGAAGTGCACCTGGTGACCTTGGCTTGTCACATGCTTTTTCAGTTTTGACATCTTGCAGGGTTGTTATAAGGATAACGTTTGGAAGAACCATGAGTTCCTTGATGAAAAAAATCAGATAAAATTGTGTTAAATATATCCATGCTGCTAATGATTACATTCAGCCACTGAAGACTTTATCCAGATCCATGTGTACTTTTTCAATCCTGCTATTTTGTTTATCACAGAATTTGCTATTTTTGTTTCTGCTGATGCGCCTTCTCCAAATGTGTTTACAGGTGCCATTTCCCACGTATCACCAAGTTTGTGGAAGAGACAATCTTACCTGGTGACTTCTGGAACTGAACGAAATAACCAGCATGTGAATTGTGCTGTGTGCCATTTTTATGACCTTTAGCATATGGGCCAAGCCATTAAATGTTTACCATTAAATCCAAACTCCTATGCCAAAATATTGATCTATCACTCCAGCAGGAGACAGGAAAATACAGTTCCTGTAGCCTGAGATGGATCATCAATGTGTTGAGCCTTTTTCATCAACACATCTGCCTCAGTGAAATATGGAGGCAACAAAACTTGGGATGTCTCGATACAATCATAGACCAACACCAGAGCTAAAATATAAGCCTTTTGTTCACTTGAAGCTTTTTAGAATACCCTTGGATTCATGCTATAAGTTACCCTATTTTCTCTGTCACCACCAGAATAAATTTAAAATAGCTGCATGTCTCCACCGAGGCTTAAAGCGTCATTTGATCTAATTTTGTCTGACATTTTGTCCTCATCTTGGATGGCTTTTAGAGGACCTAAGTGGCTGTAGCATAATTAGCATCAAACCCAGAATTTTGTGTCTGATGAATAACAGTTCAGACTTGGGGGCTTCAAAAATTAATGAGCACTATCTCAACAAAGGCACAATTCATTCGTAACAACCTCAGATTGTTATTTTCATGTTCCTATATTCTGCAATTGCGCACTTATCTAAATGACATGATAAATGATTCAGAAATCAATTTCAGCAGCAATGTGTCCAGTTTACTATTTACTTACAAACAACATTTTATAACATTTTAGCTTCCTTGGCTAATTTATCACAAGAAAAAGTAATGTATTAACCTATGAAATGTCAAGAGATTTTGATCTATTGTGGATATTAAAAGGTAATGACATGTTGGAGGATATTATGCCTTTGAACCATGGAGAAAACAGGAGGGAGGAAAGTGATTTCAATTTACAAGGCAAGTAAACATTATAGATAATAAAAAATTTGGGCTTCATGGAAGATAGGAATTGCTTCTTAGCCATGCAGATACCTGCCATTTATGATGTTTTGGAAAATAAGGAACTTAATTTTTTTTCAAAGAAATGGACTGTCAGGGTTGGAGGCGAATGGACAGCCAAATAGGTGCATATGTATGAGTACACTCACAATTATGTCATTCTTTTCCTGTGCAAAAATTTTACTTAGACTGAGAAACTTGGCCAACATCTACATTATTAAAATGTTACCAAAGTCCCATCAGTCCTGTGTGTCACTTGAACCTTGCTGAGTTGGGAGTTACAGGCAGCACCATCCATGGGCCATTTGTAGCCCAGAGCAATACAGCAGCTTTCTCCTCTGACAAGCCACCATAATTGTGCAGAAAAGTAACTGAGCCTTTACTTTATTCCCAAACTGAGAACCTTGCAACTTTAGGCTAATTTATGAGATTCAAGAAATGTTCTAAACGTGGTCTGGTTTTGACATGCCCTTCCCCCAAAGCTTCTGGCAATTCCCTCCTATGGAAATGGATATATGCGGGCTGATGTTTTGCCTCAGCTTGTTAGAGCTTCTAATCAAATGGGTTTCATTGATCTGATCCTTGTAGACTTACAACGGTTGGAACTAACAAAGGCAGGACTTATGAGAGGAATGTCAGCAGGGATTATGTTGCTGTTCCTGCAAATTATTGCAACTTTCAAATACAACTTCTTGTGTCTGGCTTCCTTTACCTAGCTGAAGTCAAACTTGCAGACTGGAAGAGGTCCCAAAAAGACTTGCAGCCATACCCACCTCTTGGTCTGTTTCACGAACATCATACTAAAGTATTCAAACATTGTATATTAATGTGAAATCCGTATGATGGGGAACTTACATCCAGATTCATCTGGGAATGCATCCCTGTGACTGATCTTCAGAAAGGACCACTTTGGAGAGTACAAAGGCAACTTGCTCATCTGTGCATGGGGGGAAAGGGTCACTCTCTGTTGAATGGGAGGTCCCTTTTCCAAAGACATGGTCCATGTTCCCCATTTAATGTTCCAGGCTCCTAATGAGAACTCCGGAAGGGTTGTGTGCACAGTATGATGAAGGTATGCCTGAGGCAAATGTCAAGAAGAGCCAGCTGGGAAAAGGACAATGGCAACAGTTGGCAGAAAGTCTTGAGTGAAAGAATGAAGATTCAGTTTGCCTGAGGCAAATCAGGCATGCGAGAATAGGATAAGGGACTGGCTTTGTTATTGGACTGGGCCAGTGTTAAAATGGTGGTGGAAAGTGCTGTCAAGTCTCAGCCAGCTTAGGGTTACCCTGTAGGGTTTTTAAGGCAAGAGATGTAGTTTGCCTGTGTAGGAACCCAGAATTTCCTTGGAGGTCTTTCATCCAAGTAATAACTAGGTCAGGGCTGATTCAACTGAGGCTCCACTAAAAACAAACTAAGTGTGTGAGGGTATAGATAAATATTGAATAAACTTTGTTTAAAAGAAAACCCTTATAATTATTGCCAAATTCACAGTAATAATCAATGTCATCATGCACAAGCCCTTTCCTTACAAAATACTGAGGAGAATTTTAAAGTTTTGGCATACAACTTGAAAATTTTAATGCAGGGAAAAAAATCTCAGGAAAAAATACTGACAGATTTTTAACAAAACTAAAGAAGACCTTTCATTTTTCTTGTGAGAAATTTCAAGTGAGGAATGTTGGTTTCAAACTGCCATGGTGACATAAAGCACTGCCTATTTGTTCTGAATTAAAATGTCAATTTTTCCCATCTGTTTGTCATAGGAACAGAAAAGTGGGTTTTTTATTGCGTTGTGTTGATTTGATATGACAATTTAATTTTGGTTTTGATTGAGTGGCTACATTTTTTGTATTCATCACAATGTTTGAGGGTTTTTTTTACATAGCTTTGTAGAATCCTTTCCCCTATTTACTCGTGGGTGAACGTTACTGGATTTATTTCAGAAGGTCCATGGAGACGAAATGTTCAGAGTTCTCTGACTGCAGCATCCAGGTATGTATTTTCCCTAAATGACAGCCATTTGCAGTCTCTCTCCCCCATACATGGTTTTCTTAAACCTGATCCATGGAAATGATTTGCCACGCATATAGGAAACATACTGAGTATCCATGTGCTTCCTTTGTAATTGTAAGCTGCTTGAAACTCTTACAGTTGAGAAAAGCAGGGTATAAATCCAAACTTTTCCTCTTTTTCCTCTTCCTCATCTTCCTCTTCTTTGAAAGAAAGTGTTCTTGCAAGCTCTAATCACAGAACTCCAAGAGCCAAATCCAATTTGCTGAAGGAAAACACTGTATGAAAGAGAGTGGAGTGCTCTCAGAAGTACAACTGATCTCAGAATGCAGACATCAATTCCCTTGGAGGAAATAACAGCTTCAGAAGACTCAGTATTACAACTCTGCTGAGCTCCCTCACCTCTCCAAATTCTCTCCAAATTCTGACTTCCCCAGGAACCTTCCCCAAACCTCCAGGAATTTCTCAAGGTCAGGTGAACCACTCTAGCACACATTAAACTTAGCCACACATGCAAAAATATAATGTCCCCGCCCAGTTGAAAAGGATTGGTGCCATTCCATGTACTGATTGTGCTGCAAGCAAGATCAGGTACTGGCAGTGCAATGAGGGAGATATGAATACCCTGTTTTTCTCCCCAAAAAGGATTCAATATCAGTTACAACATCATACTCACCTCCCCTTCCTTCATTTTATCACAACAACCCTGTGAGGCTGGGAAAGTGAGTGGGCCTAGGTCACCCAGTGGCAGAGTAGGGATTCAAAACTTGGCACTCTCAGGCTCTTTCCGCACAGGCCATAAACGGCGCCCTGGGGACGGCAAAACCACCGTCCCCAGGGAGCCGTTCGCACAGACGGCGCTGCCAAAACGCTGCCAAAACGCAGCAGTGCTGACCTGGCTCTCCTCCCCCTCCCCCAGGGCGGCGTCAGGCCGCCTCCAAAAACCTCCCTCCTGGAGGGAGGTTTTTGGAACAACAGTGCATTCCCGCCGGCGCGGTGCGAACGGCACTGCCAGGAATGCGCTGTTTTCCCCGTCCTCTCCCACTCACCTCGTCTCCTCCGTCGCCCTGCTGGCCTCCGTAGACCCTCCCTCGCTGTCCTCCGACCCCATGCGGAGCCGCCTCTCTTGCGCCGGCCTCTTTGGGGGCCGCTCGCATGCTCTTGTGCAAACGGCCCCCGCTTCCCCACCGGTAGAATTCCTGCCGGTGGGGAAACGCCCTTTCCGCAGTGCGGAAAGGGCCTTCGGTTCTAGCTCAAAACTCAGACCACTACGTTGTGGTGTACCACTACATCATACAAGTAGGAGAGCATATTTTGTGAATGAAACATACACAGTGTGCCATAAATGTTAGTTCATTATACTAATTCCACTTTTGTTCTTGCAATGAAAAAGATACCAGGATGCTGGTATTGGTATATAAAATGTTTACATGTGTTACTTTGCCATTCCCTGAAAATTATTTTGCTCGTTGGTGTTCTCATAGAAGTGACGTTTTCCCAGACTAGGGAACAAAATTAACCTGAAGCCAAAAGCATTCTATAAAATATCCATTTATTTTGTTACCTCTTCATGATCCACCTAATCTTATTAATAGAGTTTGCACAGCTGTACATGCAGGTGAACAGAAGGAACCTGGCCAGATACAATTTTTCTCTTGCAAGTGCCCTTGAATTATTTGGAATGCTGACAGGTAATAAAATTTTGGAGAAAGATGGAATAATAAAAGCAGTTAATAAAATTGAACCTCCTTCAAAATAAGCTTGCTGGGAATTGAACCACACTTCAGCAGGTTCTTTAAAATAGGGAAGTGAAGCGCTCAAAGGATGCCCCTTTAAAATATGGCCAGCTTTAAAGAAACCAGCATTCGGGGAGGGGGGGGGAGATGAACCATCATAAACTACAAATGACTTATTTCTTCGAGTGACAAAATCTCCATAGATGTAGAGATGTTAGAAACCCTTTACCTGGAGATCTGGAGGGCATTTATAGGACAGGTATGTATGCATTTTGCAGCCTGTAGATCTCAACAGAAATCAGAAACGTTCATGTTAGGACAGCACCTAATATTTGCATACAAACATTGTAGCAAACAAAAGGATGCTTCAAGTGGACTGAAAATGTGCCAGCTTCTCATTCCTATGCCCCACTGTTCTTGCTTGCTTAGATGTAGGGATAAGTTGGTACATAAATACAGCTCAGCAGCAAACTGAGCAAAGTAGCCTCTAATGGGCAACTCAGTTCAGCTTGCTTGCGGCCCCAGACAAAGACAACACCATATGTGTGGGTATAACAGGCCACAACTTTATTGACTATGAATGCAGAGGTTTGACTTGGCCTAGTGATGGTGAACCTTTTCAAGACCGAGTGCCCAAACTGCAACTCAAAACCCAGTTATTTATCACAAAGTGCCAATACGGCAATTTAACCTGAATACTGAGGTTTTACAGGTTCTGGTGGGTTTTCCGGGCTGTGTGGCCGTGGTCTGGTGGATCTTACTCCTAACGTTTCACCTGCATCTGTGTATAACAGGGTATAACAGGGAAGTCTGTTATACACTGTGATACACTCTGTGACTTCCCTCTGTGATACACCTCTGAAGATGCCAGACACAGATGCAGGCCATGGACCCTGTGATCCATGGGCAGAGAAAGCTTGATGGGGCTGGGGATTAAAGGAGACTGGAGCACCACTCTCTCTGAGAGGTAGCCTCTCAGAGAGAAGTGGGCTCCAGCCCTTCCTCTCAGAGAGAGAGGGGACCTCCAGCCTCTGCATTTGTTGGGGGGGGGGGGTTATTCCATGAAAGGGTCCCTTTCTCGGCTTAAAAAAATGCCCAGGCTGGAGTGTTGGAGGCCACGGAGCAGGTCGCCAATGCCATTCCCCCTCTGCCTGAAGGAGAAGGCAGCCACCTTCTCCCTCGAGCAGAGGGGGTTGGCTGCTCAGCAGCTGGTTCGCCATGAGTCGTCCATGTAAAGAATCAGATGTTTTTAACACTGAAGAAGACTCTCAGTCGAAAATGCTTCTTCAGCGTGCCAGCGTTCTGATGCCATCTTTGGGTATCGGAGTTCACTTGTTATGTCTCCATGCACATCGTAGTGAAGATTCAAGATTTCAAGCCTAGTTCTTTCATCCAGGTTCCTTTATGATGTTTTCCTTTACACGCACTCTGGTGAGATAGTTGAAGGAGTGTTAGAGACAATTTACGCACATGTAGGAGTGTGAAAGATACGGACTATACCTTCTGCCTTATTTATTTGTCACAGCAAATTCATGAATGAAATGTTGTGAATGAAATAGTATTGTGCACTAAATTGTGTTTATGGAATGTTGTTTATGTAATATTGTGCACTGCATTGTGTCAATATAGTATATAGCACACTAATCCAGCTCCGGATCCTGCTTTGAGTTTGCAGATTTTTGCCTTGGCCAAGCTTTTGATTCATTGTAGTATCCACCGCAACTCCTTCTTTCCTCCGGTCTGTATTATTCTTACAACAACCCAACCTGTGAGTTGGGTAGGCTGAGAGAGAGACAGAGACAGAGGCTGATTCGGCACATGCAACAGAAACGGGTTGAATGAACCCATGTTGCCTGTGTTCCTGTTTGCACAGCAGGTGCAGAGGCCATCTGGGATTGCTGGGATCCAGGTGTCAGGATGCAGCATGATTCACATGGGAAATGTTGTGTTTCCCTGGAACTATGCATTCAAGAATCCCGCAACCCAAGAAGCCCCCACCTGAGAATTCCCCCATCCAAGAATCCCCACACACACCGGCACAAAATGGCGGCTGCCTAAAGAATCCACTCTAATGGCAGCCACCTGCAGAATCCACCATATGATGGATGGAAGAGGGGAGAATAGAATGCTTTCTGCTTACCGTAGTTTGCACGGGCAAGCAGGAAGTGTCTGAAACCTGGATTAAATGGGGAAAGTCACTAATATAGCAACTTTCATTTAACCTGGGTTCAGCCAAATATAATGGGTTAGAAGCATTGGGGGTGGGAAAGTTCTGTGGGAACTTCTCCCCCATAACATTTTTTTCACATCACTGAACCCATTATATTTGGCCTGTTCAGATCACCCAAACAGAGACAGAGACAGATATTGGTCCAAATTCATTCAGTGAGCTTCCACGGAAAAATGGGAATTCAAACCAGGATCCCCCAGATCCTGTTATGACACTCTAACT
This sequence comes from Sphaerodactylus townsendi, assembly GCF_021028975.2. Classification (NCBI taxonomy): domain Eukaryota; kingdom Metazoa; phylum Chordata; class Lepidosauria; order Squamata; family Sphaerodactylidae; genus Sphaerodactylus; species Sphaerodactylus townsendi. Next base: position 4,950,394 of record NC_059436.1, read on the forward strand.
ATTAAAACACTCTGGCTATTATCAACCAAATCAATAAACTGGAGAAAGAAACGGCATAAAACCTGATTGAAATAGCTCAGCAAGCAGTAGTCAATGAAGTTAATTAAAGCAATTTAGTGGTAGTTGTGATAAGCCACACTTAGGACAATTTGGCAGCAAAGTTGTTTGAATACAGAAAACAAAAACAGTTAACAACATAGTACATCTTTTGCAAAATGCTGGGATAATTTTTCAAAAGTTTTCTTCTGGCACATAATGCTTAAAAGTATGGAATGTGCTCCAGGGGATCAGGGCAAGAGGCGAAACAAGAGAGTTGAACCCAACTAGAAAGCTGAGCTAGGTTGTCTTCAATGCAGACACAGATTGCTTGGAATGATAAACAAGCACTGATCTTACATCTTTATAAGACCTTGTGGAAGAAAATTAACCTTGAAGATCAGCTGAACAGGCAGAGCTAGTATACTGAAGCTTTTGAGGCACCAGGGAAATTTAGGTATCTATCTCCAGTCCTCATAGTGGTTGTACACATGGAAAAGTGTAATCTGCATCTGGTATAAGACTGCCTTGGCTTTATACAAATAAGAGGGACCAGTAAATCAGTAGGGGTGAACACTCCATAAATAAGGGCCACCACAAAACAGGCTGTGATTTTACCCACTGTCCATTTTATTTCAGAAGGTAGAGGAAAGCACTGCAGGGTCTCAGATATTGATCTCAATTGATTAATCTTCCTCATAACTCTTTAAATGGCAAGTAACACACACACACGCACACACACACACACACCACACACACAGTCCAGAGGGGATAATGGTTGGACTATTCCAAGCAGGGGACAAGATAGTCAGGGCAAAGGAGAACATGGCTGCCTCTAACCCTTTCTTGATCTAGTCTGAGGCCAGCTAGGGCTCCCTGAAAAAGAGGCACCACAATGGCAGAAGGGAAGTCAGCTATATCTGCAGGGGAGGAGCTTTGTGGTTAGTTTATTAGACTAACATTTATTCCAGCATATGTTTTCATGGGTCAGAGCTCCCTTCTTCAGCAGATTATGGAGAGGAAATCATTTTGGAGATGTTTGTAACAAGATGAGGAATGGAAAGAAGAGAAGATGGAGTGGAAGATTAGCATGAATCCAGTCAGAGGTCTTTAAGGTGTGATTCCCTGTAGAAGGGACTGAAACATATTATATCGTTACATGTAATGGATTATAAGATAGGCTAGAAGGTCCAGTTCTCTTGGAGTGCAGATAAACAAAGTGTAACGAAGGAAGATAAGCACAACTAATAAGGAAGAAGCACAAGAAAAAAAATAACATCAGTAAAAAGTCACAGAAAGTCTCTAAAAGGTGAATCCTGGTAAGCTTTTATAAATTATAGTTAGTAACAAGACTCAACTTTCTGTGTAAGCTAGGATGAAAGAGGGTGTTTAATTTCTTGCAAAATTCTAATTCAACAATTTTGTGTTATATTACCCCTTTAAAGTTTAAAAAAAACATTAACTTTCAGATCTGTAACACTATATTCAAGAAGCTTATCATGTTTCTCCACTGGCTGCTGAATGACACCATTTTTTTTATGTCAGGTTTGTGTTCACTGATTCTCTCAAATAGGGACTGACCATTTGGGAAAAAATGGATCTTTCCCTGCTGACTAGTGAAGAAGCTCAATTTCCTGAAGATCCCTGACTAGTCTTGAGCAGCACATTACAGGCCAAATCCGTAATGCAATTTCAAAGCAACACTTGGTAAAAGTTCTTCTTCTATGCATACAATACATGCATTGGAATCTCTCAGGGTATGAACATGACAGACTGTCCCTTGGCTTCCCATTTATGTTTAATGGCTATCCAGGATTTGGGTTTCATTTTATTTTATTTTGAATTTGTCATGATTTTTACTTCTCCCCCACCCACTCTTGTTCATTACGATGGTGAGATGTCAGTTGTGTTGACTGATATTTTAATTAATGTTTTACTGATGATTTGCTACACTTTAAATCAATATCCTAAGCCAACTCAAAACCCTTTGGGGCTGACAGGCAGCATATAATTTTGTTTTCTAGAAAATAACTAAAATATTATTTATGGGGATGCTTCCCAACGGAGCAGCAAGGTTACTCTTGTCGCATGTATCAAAGCATAAGAGAGTTTGCAGTGTGAGGAAATTGTGAGGCTGAGTGTAAGGACATCATAGCCTGTTTATGGGCATCCCTCAAACAGATGAAGTGAATTATTTCCCCTCCTCTCACAGGAAGCCTGGAAAATTGTTCATGTGGAAGAGCTGTTGCTTACTAAATTATTCAAATTCTTTCTCACAGCCACTTGAAATATATCTCTCCGCTCCCCCTCACACATTTCTCATTTTCTCAGCCCTGTCAGAGGCCTCCTTTTTATCTCATAGTGGCTGAAATAATATTTCTAATCAGGTTACAGAGGCAGAAGTTGGACTTGGAAGCCATGGGTCTTTCAGATCACAAATTGGACCTGTTACTAATATGTCAGAGGTGCATATTAAAGAAATCATTTATTGCCTGAAATTTAAAAAGAAACAAACAATGGGCTCAAATGACAGAACTTCAAAAAATATTTAATCTTGTGTTTTTTGGGGGGGTTGGTTTTTTATTTGCTCACATTCTTGGGCACATAAGCACTCAAATTTCTGAGCAGAAGCAGGGCTCAAATTGATAAGGTAGATCTGGATTGAACGTAGCTTTGCCAACCTCCAGGTTGTACCTAGAGTTCTAACAAAGAAAAACAAAACACTCTTCAGTGGCAAATGTTGTGGTTATGCAGTTAATTATAATATGATATAAAGAGCAACAAAGTAATACAGATATGTAAACTCACAAAAAACCCAAACCCTTCTTATATACACCATATCATACATGGAGTATCACCTATTACAATTATCAACTAAGCACTATTAAGCCATGTTAGAAACACAGTCTTTAAAAAGTCACTTTTTATCATGCTACTTGCATGATATAAAGTCTGTTTCGATGCTCTCAGAAGGTAGTATTCATTTGTGGTCACAAGTATCCTCAAATTGCTTTCCTTGCAATGCTGCAATGCCATCTGTTGCCATCAGACCTGGTCTGCGATTATTTACCTAAGTTTCATTGCTTCTTCAGTGAATGGCAAAAAACCTTTGGTTGTTTAGGACTTAACCATCCAAGGGACTTAACCCTACGCAATTAGGTACCTGCCTCTGTTAAGTGTATTACATTGGCCATTGGAGAGTGTTTTGTTTTTCTTTGTTAGATTTTTTGGCTCACACCTTTCCATTTTTTCAGGTATATGTGTACCTAGAGTTCTCCCAGAATTAGAACTGATCTCCAGACAACAGTTTTCCTGCAGAAAAGAGCAGCTGTGGAGAGCAAACTGTATGACAATTTGTCACCAATACGGTATTAAAGACTGTATGCAAAGTACAGCCACTTAGCACTTACAGTTAGGGGTGCACATAGCAAAATTTCAAACTGTGTGGAACGGACCAATGCCTGTCCAGGCAGGATGTCAGCTGTACTGTCCCTTTGGCTCTGGATCAATCAAAGTCTGCTAAAGATGGCCCACTGAATCTCCTCAGTATACATGAAAAAACTTCTATGGCATGTTTCCAGACATCTCAGTGACCATACAAGGGATAAACAAATGCCTCTGATAATCCGCTGAACACGCTGTTTCTTGCCAGCAGCTATTTCCCCAAATTGATTTTTCCTACCTTATCCTTTGTGAAGAAAAAAATGTTCAAGGCATGGATTAGAGTTAATATTAACAAATGTGCAGGAACTAAAAGGGTGGTTTAAAATTACTTTTGCCTGGAGTATGCATCTTGTTGATATTTGAAAATGCCATTTGAGATCTGGAGAATACTTCATACATAAATAAAATGTGCACGAGCAGGTACTTTGCCACACCAGGAAATGTAATTCTCTACGAAGCCTTTCTCAATGGATTGACTGTTGTTCAACATGAGTCCTGATTCAGCTCTGGCTCTGCTGTCTTGAACTTTCACAACGCAACGCAGTGAGGAGCATCCCCCCCCCCCCGATTCTGTGGCTGATATTTCTTCATTCTCCATTTCATTGATGTTTACTTCAGCACTGAAGCCTAGACGTTCAACGAGGGTAAGGAATGATCCAAGGAAACACTGCTGAAAGACATAGCAGCTGAAGACATATTCTCAAGTAGTGTTTGTTCATTCAGTTTTAGAGGAATACATGAGGGTTCCCACTGGAGTGCCACAGCTGGAGCAGCAGAGTTTCAAAAACATGTGAAAATCAATTACAGATGTTTAAAAACAAATGCTCCAAATGGTGCTGGGATGATGCATCAAATCACATCTCGCTGTGTTCTCTCGTTCATCAGATGCATTCTTCAGGAAGCATTCTCCTTGTGCTGACCTCTCTTAAGATTGCCAGTATGTGAGCAATTACATTGCAGACCTTTTCTGTGATGGGAACAGTCCAGTGGAATAGCTTGTCTTAGGGTCTGCAAGAGGTTCCCTTCACTTTTCTATATTCAGATCTGAAATGTTTTAGTTCAGAAGGCATTTGGTGGTGCTCACCATGATCTGGATTGCCCAGGCTAGCTGAGTCTCTTCACATCTTAAGTGCTAAGCAAGATCTGCCCTGTTTAGTACTTTGGATGTGAGACCATCAAGGAATTCCCAAGCTGCTATGCAGAGGCAAGCAATAACAACGCTACAGGCCCTGGCTCCAGCCTGGTGGAACACTCTCCCACCATCTGTTCGGGCCCTGCGGCCCTGGCTCGAGCCTGGTGGAACACTCTCCCACCATCTGTTTGGGCCCTGCAGGATCTTGGAGAGTTCCGCAGGGCCTGTAAGACCGAATTGTTCCACCGGGCCTTTGGGGAAGCCGGCCGTTGATGGTGTGCGCCCTTCCTGTGTCCTCCCTTTATCATCTTGGGAGCCTATAACATCTATACCGCCTCCTCTCCGGGAGGGGTCTTTTTATCTATTGATAGTTTCATACTGGACATCATGTGACTTGCATGGAATGCTGTAATTTTTATGTAATTTATGTATTTATTGATTTTAAATGTAACTGTTATTGTTGAATTGTCTATGACGCTTGCTGTTCACCGCCCAGAGCCCTTAGGGGATGGGGCGGTCTACAAATATAATAATAAATAAATAAATAAATAAATAAATAAATAAATAAATAAATAAATAAATAAATAAATACAGGGTTGACATAAGTTGGTTACAACTTGATTGCACTTTCCACCACAGATAATAATCAGACTTTGGAATATCTGGCTGTAGTTTTACTTTCTGTGATGTTCCCCCCTTGTTGATGAACTGTTATATTCTTTGTATTGTTGAAGACCCGGAAAACCCACCAGAACCTGTTATATTCTTTCTTAGGCATTTACAAGGTGCTTTTGTTTTATTAGCTACCTATGAGACAAGGTCAGATATACATATTTTAAAGCAATCAATAGCTTCTTACAACTGATAGTATAATAACTTGTGTTAAACTGCAATCTTATGTATGTTTATGTAGGACTAACACCCAATGGACATAATGGACCTACCTTCTAAGTAGATGTGCACAGGCTTGCACTGTATGATACCTATAGCAGCTCCTCACATCCACCTACATGGCATTCCAAATTATAAAAATGTCCCAGCTAGGGGAGAAATCCCATTTTATTGCTGACTAAATATTGCTGTTTATTGCTATGAATTGACCTTTTCTGCAACAGATATAGTAGCTGGAAGAAAGACGATTGGATCTCCTATAGCAAGTAATAATTGTATATTTCTTGAGGAATAAAACTGTAATTTGGAAATCTTTTAGAACAGAGGGACTCAGAAGCACGAATGATTCTACTTTGATATCTGAAAAGTAGACTAATCTATGTGTAAGATGAGCACCTGGAGAATTAATGCCAATGTAAGGAAGTGGACAGTTCTCTTTTCATAATGTCAACTTCTTACCAAACCATTGCAACATATAACCCCACAGATGCAGGTTTGAGCTGCTCACTGACTGATTTGCTGCTGAACTGTATAGAGCAGAGGTCTTCAAACTATGGCCCTCCAGATGTTCAGGAACTACAATTCCCATCAGCCTCTGCCAGCATGGCCAAGTAGCAGGGCTGATGGGAATTGTAGTTCCTGAACATCTGGAGGGCCATAGTTTGAAGACTCCTGGTATAGAGTATCGTTTAAAGGCAGGTGATGAAATAACCTTTCTGAAGCTAAACATGTCTGAGTTCATGTAGTGCCCACCTAATTATTCAGTTTTGCATAGGTTGCAGAAAGCCAGGAGAGTGAGAGCCTTCCTGACCTCATCAGGCAGGCCATTCCCTAAAGTGGAAGCTACAACAGAGAAAGCACATATTCAGGCAGTTGTCAATTTTGTCCATTTGCAGGTTGGCACCTGCAGAAGCTGAGCAAAGCTGTCATGGGGAAGCACAGGAGGAGAGGTGGTCTTGCAGATATGGACCAGGGCCATGATATGTAATCGTCAATACTTTGAACTGAGCCTAGTAATTGATGAATGACTTCAGAATGGGAAGAATATGCATGGATCATGGGAGCCATCTCTGTATAAGGTCTACAGCCATCCTTCTGGATTTCCCCTGCATCCAATTTTCAAGCAGCTGAAATATAATCATACTATATATATTGTTCCTTTTTATATTTCTTTGTACATTTGCTTTAGTGGTTTCTGGTTTTCTTCTTTTCACTATCGATTTGTTTTTACAGGGATCCATGGACTGCATCATTTTTATACATAATGTATGCTATTTATAGTCAGTGTACTAGATCAAAACATATAATGTGTGTGTGATGCTGATTTACTGACTAAGATTGCCAGTCTCCGGGTGATGGTGACCAGAATTATAACTGGTGTCCAGATTACAGGGATCAGTTCTCCTGAAGAAAATGGCTGCCTTGGAAGGTGGAATCTAAGGTGTTATATCCCAGTGAGCCCCAAATAACCCCTACCCCCCCCCCCAGACTTCAACCCCCCCCCCCCCAATATCTTCAGGAATTTCCCAACCCAGAGCTGACAACCTTATTACTGACACATGTAGAATATGGGGAAATGCTTAAACATAAGTATTTACCCATATTTTCTTGTGAGACAGGAATGGCTTTTGCTCACCCTCCACTTCCATAAAGCCTCCCACACACGATTAGGAGGCTGGCAAAGACTTGTCACTGTATATGTGCCCTATTTTCAGTTCAGCACTTAATAGTTTGAGTTGCCCCACTTTGTAACCCCTTTTCTCAGCCTGTTTGCCCAGCAGTTCTTCTGAAAGCAAACAAGAATTTGGAGTCTTTTCTACTGGCTGCAAGACAGACCTTGTTTTGTCTGCTTCACACAGCTGTGTCCGAGGGTGGTTCATTTAAAAAGGCCTCGTTCTAGTTCCAGAGAAGGGTTAGATAGTGCAAGTTTTGGCTTAAGGTGAGTCTATTTGGCCTGAGTTATCTCATGATGAATGGTGGTTTCCCAAGCCAACCTCTGATGGCTTACCATGGAAAGGGTTTGGGGCTAGTTCTTCACCACATGGGGAGAATTACAGGGTCAGTTCCTCTCAGAGTGCCTTTGGGTATTCAGGCTGGAAAATCTGGATGTGACAGAAATGCCAGTTTAAGAGTGGAGCCAGATTGGGATTTGCCATGACACAGGCATACCTTTATGGCAACTCGATAGACAGGGAGCCTGCACTAAGGGGTGGGTGGCTGATCTGCACACAAGTCAGCTGTTAGCTAATAAGTGTAATATTTTTAAGAGCTCAAGGCAGCTTGCAACAAAGACAAGGCATATAAAATAAAATATGTTAAAAACAAAAATTTAAAACCACAGCTGAAGACTGTAAATAAACCTAACCAAATTCAGTTTTAAATAAAACCTTCTTCAACTGCCTCCTAAATACTGGAAGTGATGTGATCAGGCACACCTCCCTGGGGAGGTGTTGTATAATCATGGGGCTGCCAATGAAGATGTCCTCTCTTGTGTGCTCACCAGAACAGCTTCTCTAATTGATGGGACAGTCAGTAGGGCCTCTCCCTGTGATCTAAATTCCTGAACACGAACATATGGGAGAGGACACTCCTTAAGTCACCTCGATCCCAAGCCACGTGGAGCTTTAATAAACTCCGATTTTGGAGGATTGGTAGGCAAAGTGCAACAGTGGAGGGGAAGAAAATAGCACATAAATAATCATAGGTTTGCTTTTGCACAGGAGATAAAGGAAAATGGGGGTGGTTGAAACAGCAGGGTTCTGAAATCTGGACACCTCCCTACCTTCTGCTGTGGATGAAAACAGCTGACATCATGCCTCACAATAAGTCACTCCAAGAATTTCAGCAAAACGAAAAGAACATCTCTGTTCTCTTGTGCTGTTATCTTCATGCCAGACTTTTTTCCATATCATCTTTAAGTGTTTTATAAGCATAACTTGGTTCTCTTTGTATGAAATGAAAAGGGCCAGTTCAGAAGAGTCCCCAGCTGGCATCCTTTCTTGTCAGTGAAAAGCCACTGAGCTTTCTTCCAGTTTCAGACACATTCCCAGCAAAGCTTCAACCCCATCCCTACCCTACACACCTTGAAGCATTTGCCATAGGTACGAGTTGCTATAGCAATTCTGATTTCCATGACAATGCTGAACATACGGACGTTATAATCATGCCAGTGTTAAAATGGGATAAGGCAGGGGAATTTGCGGGAGGAAATGGGTGGGCTGTCTGGAGGATTTTTAAAAACCACAATACTTAGTTTAGCAGTGAATCACTTTAATTACTAACTATATTCTGTCCCACCAAAAGACCTCAGGAGATTTGTGAATTAATCTGCCATTTCCTGGACCATCTTTGTTTGAATGCTCTGCTTGGGTTCTAATGCCTTGGGGACAGAGCTAGATAACCTGCCCTCTGCCTGTCTGCTCACCACCTGCTGGACAGGGAGGGAAGAGGGGGTGCAGTTTTGGGAGTAAGGCACAATTGGAGGGGTGCACTTTCAGTACTTGCCCCAGGCACCAATTATTGAAGGCACACCACTGCCTACTGAAGTCAGCTGGGCTCAGGAAGGAGGAGGAGGAGTTGGTTTTTATACCCTGCTTCTCTCTACCTTTAAGGCAGTGGTGGCGAACCTTTGGCACTCCAGATGTTATGGACTACAATTCCCATCAGCCCCTGCCAGCACGGCCAATTGGCCATGCTGAAAGGGGCTGATGGGAATTGTAGTCCATAACATCTGGAGTGCCAAAGGTTCGCCACCACGGCTTTAAGGTGTTTCAAAGTGGTTTACAATTGTCTTCCCTTCTCTCCCACAACAGACGTTTTGTGAAGTAGGTGAGGCCGAGAGAGTCCTAAGGGAACTGTGACTAGTCCAAGGTCACCCAGCAGACTTCATGTGGAGGAGTGGGTGGTGGTTGTGACAATAAAATAGGAAGGGACGTCATCTATGCAATGAGTTCAGAAGTGATAGATATTCCCAGGTCTGACCAAATCCAGAGGCAGCCAGTTGGGATTTCCTTTGGATTCCTTTTTCCTGTGGTCATTTCACTCATGAGGTTTTGTCTGGGAATGTAGCTGGTCTCTTACAACCCAATTCAGAGGGCTATGGCAGCTAGGGACAGCCCCACTACCATGCTGTCCCATTGCCCTGCTGCCTCTAAAGGGCTTCCAGGCAGCATGGGGTGGCAGCAAACGTCAGGAAATCCCCAGCTGTTAGTAAGCTTCCCTATTTGCCCTTCCCACTGGTGTAAGAGCTACTTCTGCTAGTGGGGTGAACAAATGTGCCAGCACAGCCCTGTGTGAGTTCCAAGAGCTTATTTGCCTTTGGATTAGGCTGCCTGGTATATTGGCCTAGTGAAGACCGCCATAAATACAGCCTAGAAAACTGTTACCTGCAGTTTTGTTCTTACATGACCATGGTGTCAAAAATTCACAGCAACAGGGAAAACAAGGCCTGCGGTGTTTGACTGCAAAGGATACCTGAAAATATGGTTGCAGTGTATGCTTTTTAACACTGCCTTCAGCATAATTTTGGAATGAGCCCCTGAACTCTTTACCAAGGCTAATGAGCTCTTGCCTGAAGTTGGATTCAATCTCTGGAACCCTTGATTTACTGGGATGCTCAGTGTGACTGCAGGAAAGGAGCCAATTAACAGCAAGTATGACAGCTACGCCCATGACACGCACAGCTGTCCACTGAGAACAAGGCTGGGACCAAACCCATAATGATCATTAACTAAAAATAATCTAGCCAGTGAACTTCATTAAAATGTATTCCTTGAGTGGAGCTTCATTACTTTGGTAATAAACAGTCTTCGGTGAAAGGATTTAAGATACAATTTTATATTCCACCAACCAAACAAAGACAAGCACATAAATAATTGTTGGGGGATAACCTCTTGCAGATTATGAAACCAAGAGGTTTGTTCAAATTAAATGTCACTGGGACAAAATCAAGCTCCCTCCCTTTGCTGCATGGGTTTTGGTTATGATGTTTACTCTGATGTTTACCCTGCTTCCAGGACTGCCAATCTAAAGGCAGATAATATTTTTCCTTACTGTTATCACCACAATGTGAATATATTACTTCTATAAGAAAGAGATTCAAACAACTGGCAGAAAGCCGGTACAAAAAGCAACTCCAGGCTCTACTGCCCGATTTGTGACTCCTGCAGCTACCTGTATATGAAGTAATGTAGAAAAATACTGAGATGAGTTAACATTTTACAGAATAATATTGCTCTTACTAGTGTCAGAGGTTAATAGTGCCAGATTTGAAGATACAGTTATTGGTGAGAAAAGGCTAACAACATTAGAAGTTAGGGATGCTCAACCATCAGCCAGTTGGCTCACAGCCTGTTCACCAGCCACAAACAAGGAGCCAATCTTTTGTCAGTCAGTTTTGCACAGCCACATTTGTTTCTCTTTCCACCTCTCACACAGACTTCTTGTCACTGCTCAGTAGCCAATAAACAATGACCAAATCAGTCACACTTGAGCTTCGTTGTCTGAAGCAAGTCTAGACAAGACTATCTGGAGCCATTTCTAGACAGGAAGTTCACCACCCAGACCCAATTCTTGACCTGGATGACCCAGACTAGCCTGATGTCAGATCTTGGAAGCCAAGCAGGATCAGCTTTGGTTAGTATTTGGTTGGGAGACCACCAACAAACTTCAGGGTCACTATTCAGAGGCAAGCAAAGGCAGACCACCTCTAAATGTCACTTGCCTTGAAAACCCTATAGAGATGCCAAATTTCAGCTGTGAATTGACAGCACTTTCCACCGCCAGCCCAGTTCCCCATCCCTGAGGAACTGAGAAGGAGGAGAAAAATGGCCTCCACATAGTGTTGTTCTAGGAATTTCATCTAGTCAGTAAATATCACAGAGAAAAGGGAAGAAAGCCTAGAGTGTTAGCAGGGGTCCTGATGGCACCTTCATAACGAGCAGAGAGTAAGGGGAAAAGGAGTGACAGTATCAGTTCAACCTATTCCTTTTGGTAATGACCTGCGTGCAGATCTTCTCCTTTTCAATTGCCTTGGCTGCAGGGTGGGGAGAGAGAGAAAGGGTGAGCAGCTACCAGCAGGTGAGAGCACTGGGGAAGAGACGAATGCTGAGAAGGTGCTTCAAGCCACTCTCTACAGCAAGGAAGAGATCAGTACAACCCTAAGTAGAGTTACATTAGAGTCAATTAACTTAGAATGTTATATTAGAGTCAATTAACTTAGAATGGATGTTTTCATTTTTTTTCTCCCTGCCTCACTCAATCTACCCACCATAAAGTGGTAAGGGTTCCCAAATATACATCGTAAGATAGAAACCCATGGTAATGTGCTGACAACTTTTTCTTGTATTTCTGAAAAGGCTGATCGATTGGAAAACTTTCAAGACAAATTATGTCTGGGGAATAAAAGGACTGAAAATTATAAGTACCAAAATGAAATCTATTTTTTTTAATATTTTTATAGCAATCAGTCATTTGTGATAGCATTTCAAATGGTAGCAATTTTTGTTGTTCTTTAAGAATGCGGCTGCACACTACAATTCTGTGAGAAAAAACATTCTAATAATAAAACACCATCAGCCAAAGGGGTGCTGACAAAACAAACCTGATCACCCCTGGAATTCTGGGTGCTGCCAATGAATTTTGATGGAGTATTGCATCTTTACAGGACATGTCAGCCGTTGATTATACTTTGTCACTCAGCATCTGCCAGGTGCCACTTAGGTTCTTTTGTGAACAACGCATTTATTGCCAGTTTCTTGGCTGTGGCTCCATAAGCTTTTCAGCTGACATAATCAATCAAAATGTCACTAACACAAATGTCAGTAACACAAATGCAAATTACACAGGGCAGTTTTTTTTATTATGCCTCCCTCAACTATTTTCTCAAATTATATACAGAAATGTTCTCCGTTACAAAATTCCTTTTCAGAGATCAAACAACTGTATTACTCATAGTTTAGACTTGCATAAACATTACAGTTTTGTTGCTGGGTTGTGGTGGGTTTTATAGTTTTCAATATTTATCAGGTCTGAAGTGCCAGATGTTTTACATTTTTATGCAATATCACAAAACCAGCTGGTAGCCTGTGAGCAACTTTGTGACCGGGAACATCTCCCATCAATGTACCATCTTATTTCGGAATGCTCTTGACTTACCAGAGTGGTAAATTCTGCAGTTAAGGGGCAAAGGAATGAAAATATATCCTCCTGTGGTAAAGAGTTGAGTGAACTTAAAAGGTATTTCCATGGGTTGCTCTGTCTCCTAGCAGCTGCTGAAAAATCAACAAAATAAGTAACATTTTTCTGAATAAAAACTGGCTTAATTACAAAAGTCAAATTTATTTATTTATTTATTTATTGTTTCGATTTATAAACCGCCCCATCCCCTGGGGTCTCTGAAGCAAAGGGAGAATAAAATGAAGCAAAGGGAGAATAATACATACAACAACAGGACCACAGACTACAGTGCCTTCATGGGTGATTCTGAACTAGTTGGGCAGCCCCATCCAGGCATCAGGTGCCTGGCTGTTACACCACAGTTGCACCGAACTGCCACTCCCAAAGAGGCTTCCCAGTGGTGAGGGGAAGACAAAAAACCTCCCCACTTCCAAGAAGCCTTAATGGGCCACAATGCACTTACCCAAAGGCTGCAGCCCACTGGTGCAATGCTGGCAAAGGCCAGGAGGGAGCTGACTAACATCAGCTCCTCCCCTGACCCCACCCCACTCTGGCACCACTACACCAGTGGTGGTGGAGGGGCAGAGACACTACCACAGCATCCTGTGTGGCGTCCTACAGCTAGGGGAGGGCAGCGATGGCTGCACAGTGGCAGTTTTGCCCCTCCATCATGGTAAGTGCCTCAGAGAGGGCCCTGCCCCTCCCAATGGTGGATCCCCCCCCCTCACCTTTGGGCTGGAGCTGTAAGGCAGCTTCATGATTGTGTTGCAACTTCCAGCCACTTTGCTATCTGCACAGTCAACACATGAAAGCTTCTCTGTCTCTAGAGAAGAAGTCACATATTCCCTGGTTAGGTCACATGAAGTGACCTAATTGGCAAGCCAAAATCACTCAGAACAACTGTGTGCTCAGATGTACTGTTTCAGTGCACTACAATTGATACACTTTTGGCAAAAAAACATGCATATGTGAATTTATCTCAAAATTGGATTTGTTTGTCGAAGGCTTTCGCGGCTGGATTCAACTGGTTCTGGTGGGTTTTCTGGGCTGTGTGGCCGTGGTCTGGTGGATTTTGTTCCTAACGTTTTGCCTGCATCTGTGGCTGGCATCTTCAGAGGTGTATCACAGAGGGAAGCACAGTGTGTAACAGACTTCCCTTTGTGATACACCTCTGAAGATGCCAGCCACAGATGTAGATGAAATGTTAGGAACAAGATCCATGGCCACACAGCCCGGAAAACCCACCAGAACCAGTTGGAGTTGTTTGTTTGCTGCTTTTAATAATGTGCTTGTTAACATTTGAAGGTGGCAGTGGTACAGCTGTATGTAGTCAAGCACATATGTGCAATCATGTTTTTAATAATCATTCTAACACATTCAAGCTGTTCCAGGTACAAATGAATACCAAGTCAGACATTCAACAGTGATGGCTGCACCTTTTAAACAAGCTGCAAGGCAAACTGACATGATTTGCTTTATTGTCTTATCACATAGTGTTCATTTTGTCATTTTTCTTGACCACTACTCAAGGATCAGCATGCTAAATGGTCACCCCAGTTTTTAAAACTCATTTTATTTCTCCATTCTTTTAGTGAGTTATGGCATTTTTTGTAGTATGCTTGCCATTTTTATGAACTGATGCACTAGTTATTTTTAATTCATTTTATTGATCATTCCTGTTGTTACAATATTTCTATCTTGTAAGATGTCTTGAGAAAAGTTTGTTTTGAAAGGCAGGATAAAAGTGGTTTGCACATCTTCAAATGAAAAAAAAACTGTTACCTGCTCAAGGAAAGCATAATTGTGTTTACAAATCTTGTCTGATATAAACTGACACCACAGAAGGAGCATTATACACTGTGTTCATATATGAGAATCAAACAAGCACAGAAGCATTATATGAGCCTAGTTATTTATAGTAATAAATGAATGTTCTCTATTTCTTCTTATATTCATTTATATCCTTGTTGACAGTTCTCTGGTTTTTTTGCTGGTAGCTTTTGTCGATTTGTTTTATTACATATACAAGTTGCTCTTTTTTGTTGCACCATTTATATGGTATTTACATGTACAATATATACATCATTTGTACGTATCTTGTGCATACAACACATAATGCTGGATTCCTCTTCAGGGGATGGATCACATACAAGCATCAGTTTGTTAGTTCAACTCACCTGGGTCAATACTACCACTAACTGATGTTTCTACTAACTGATGCTTGTATGTGGTCCATGTCCTGAAGAGGAATCCAGCTGAACATCTGGCAATTGGAATCCTTCCAACTTATGCTACTTTTTGGGGGTTTTCCCTGAAGGGATATCATTTATACAGAGACTTGGAGTTCTAAGTGTATACTATGGGATCCCCTTGCTGTTTGTAATATGTTATCCACGTTGTGTATTTTTCCTTATTGTTGGTATTTTGGTTTTTTGATATAGACCAGGGGTAGGGAACCTGCGGCTCTCCAGATGTTCAGGAACTACAATTCCCATCAGCCTCTGTCAGCATGGCCAATTGGCCATGCTGGTAGGGGCTGGTGGGAATTGTAGTTCCTGAACATCTGGAGAGCCGCAGGTTCCCTACCCCTGATATAGACTTTTTAATTATTTCCATTAGGTATAGTTTTAATGCTGTTCTTTGAGCCAGAGAAAGGTTTTCTTTTTGCAGTATCTATACTGTTTCCGGCTCATTTTGGATACTGAACCTGGGTTTTTTCCCCACTCCTACACCTGAAGCCTGCTGCACGACCTCATGCTAGTCACAGTTCTCTCAGGATTCTCTCAGCCCTAACTACCTCACAAGGTGTCTGTTGTGGAGAGTGGAAAGGAAGGCAATTGTAAGCCGCTTTGAAACTCCTTACAGGAGAGAAAGGTGGGGTATAAAATCCAACTCGTCTTAATCCTTTATTTTTGAAGTCATACTGGGAAGCATACTTCTGCCTCTTGATATAGAAGCAGTTCATTAATGTGAGCTCAGACATTAGCTTCCTCATTTTTAAAATTACTTATCTGTTTTAAAAGTTCTTTCTAATGTGTGCTTTCATTAGCGGAAAGCTGCATGTTCTAACACAGAGCTCTGATTAACTTCCCTACACACAAAAAAAAAAAATGTGCAGAGATCATTTCTGATTTCTTTCCCTAATTATATTTAAGCAGTAAGGCATGCTAGAAATTCTACTTATTAACATTTAATGGTCCTCATGACAACAACTATTCCCTCTCTATTTAACTATGGAATCTCTCCTAATGTGTCCCAGTCAGCCAGAGAGTTACCAACGGGGCCCAAATGATCTCTGCGCTCTCTGTCTCCAAGATAGGAAGTTAACATTCCCCTTGCAGGAGAAACAAAGAGATATTAGAAGTTCATGAAGTGTATGTCATGATTTTTAGCATGGGCCTTTGGGATGGATCGTAACTCTACACATGAAACCATGGTGTTGCCATTTTAAAACTTTTCATAGGAAGCATGTACCCCATGAGATGTAGAGATGTGTTTTTGGGAATGAGGTTACTCCTATATTTCTGATCGTTTATTTGTTTAGAAAAGGTATAGTCTCCCTTTTTCACCGTTAAAATGGCACATAAGAAAGGTTAAAAGTTGAAAATGCGCATATAACTGTGAATGAGAGCCAAAATCATCACAGCAAAATTGTAGCAGCACAATGTAAACTAAGTGGCAATAAAATAGCAATAGATGTAAACACTCAAGAGGATAC
The DNA here is from genome assembly GCF_021028975.2 of Sphaerodactylus townsendi. NCBI lineage: Eukaryota > Metazoa > Chordata > Lepidosauria > Squamata > Sphaerodactylidae > Sphaerodactylus > Sphaerodactylus townsendi. Next base: position 4,966,791 of record NC_059436.1, read on the forward strand.
CGGGTGAATGGAAAGCACACTCACACCTTTAAAAAGACAAAGAAACATAAATAGAACCACAGGACTGTGTGGGAAAGGACTAAAGAACTTGTCAAAAATGTTTCTCCAAAGTGTGAAATCGAGAATGTCAGACAGAGAAAGAGAAGAGCCGTGTCACCCTAGTGGAGGCTTTATTAGCACCACCAGGGAACAAGAGAGATTCCACATCCATTGTGGAAGGTATTATTTGAATGGATTTCTTCTCCGGCCTTGATAATAATGCATGCTTAAGTCATTAATGGATTATGTGACAAAGAAGCAGAAGACACTGTGGTGTGGAAAGAACTGGAATGCAAATGTGGACATTTGGGGGATGAAACACATTCTGCAAAATGCAGAAAAGGGGAACTGGCAATCAATGGCTGCAGATAATAAAAGGGTGTGTGAGAACTAGGCTGATTTGCACTTCCTAAATGCTCTGTGGCTTAGCCAGGGAGCATACCTGCTGCGGGGCTTCTCACTCTACTTGTAGTTCCCCACTGCTGCCCAGCTCTATCCTTCACTCGAGTTAGGGCCAGTGAAGAAGAAGAAGAAGAGTTTGGATTTATATCCCCCCTTTCACTCCTGCAGGAGACTCAAAGGGGCTTACAATCTCCTTGCCCTTCCCCCCTCACAACAAACACCCTGTGAGGTAGGTGGGGCTGAGAGAGCTCCGAGAAGCTGTGACTAGCCCAAGGTCACCCAGCTGGCGTGTGTGGGAGTGTACAGGCTAATCTGAATTCTCCAGATAAGCCTCCACAGCTCAGGCGGCAGAGCTGGGAATCAAATCCGGTTCCTCCAGATTAGATACACAAACTCTTAAGCTCCCACGCCACTGCTGCTCCTGAGGGAGGACCAGAATGGTTCCCCATAAGCCCAGGGCTTTCCCATAAGCACCACGAGCTCTTCTGTAATCTCTTTCATGCATGCGCAAGCAGCCTCCATTTCTTGCGTTTGGATTGGCTGAATCTCGCCCCATTCCCCTGACTCACTTTCACTATAGTTTTACATGACTCTGAACACAAATCAGGTGCTGAGAATCGGTGCCCTTGCCCCACCCCCACATCTAAAATCCTTGTGTGTGTGACAGGATTACCGACTTCCACCCCCCATCTAAAATGTAAATCTAAAATCCTTGTGTGTGAGAGAGAATCGCCGCCCACCCATTCACAGCCCCTGCTTTTCTGCTCACTTTTCTGCCCAAGGTTTCTCCCTCCTTTATAAAACCCAAGGTTTCTCCCTCTGTTTTTTTTTCACTGCAAGGAGGGGAGGGCACCAATTCTCAGCTCCTGCCCATTGGTGGGGCAGGCCAGAGCGGCAAGGCGGGAAAATTGGCCCCGTTTCTGCTACAGAGAAGTTTTGCATGGTGGCAGAAACCTCCAGAGCAACAAAGGGGCATTTCAAAAGGACCTCAACCTTTGCAATTCAGGAAATTCACAGAGCAAAGCCATTGCCACGGGGCAGATCCAAGGCAGAAACATGGCAGAAACATGGCAGCCACACTGCAGCACCTGGGGCTGTGCAAAACTCCTGATTGCATCAGAGCATTACCCGTACCAACAGAGGGACAATTTCAGCATACAAAATCGGCCCTAGAGAGCATTGAGATAAACCAGAAGCAACTTTTCCCATCCTCTTTTGATTGACTCCATTTTTATCCTACCCTCCTTTTTTTTTCACCAGCCTCCCTCCAATTTTTTTTCACCAAAGGAGTTCAATTCATATCTTCTGCAGTTAAAATCTTCAGATCTAAAATAATCCCAAAGATGCTATATGGGGCTCCAATATTGGTAGGTGGCCCAATCAAAGACTTAGAAGGAATTCAGTCTAAGTTTTATTGCAAGCTTCTTGGACTACCCAACTATGTTGCGTATGTCAGCCTATGTCTAGAAATGGGACTAAATCTTGACTCGAGAGTTTGGATATCAACTCTGAAATTTTGGGTGTACCTTCATAATAGAGCAAGGTCAGGTAGTTTAACATGGCACATGCTAACTGATTCCTACTGCTCCAAATGGAATCATCTAATCATAAATTACATTAGCTTTCTCTGTGGAATTTTTATCCAACTCAGACAAGATCAGTACCTTTCATACCTTAAAACAAAGAGTACTTGATTTGGAAAAGCAAAAACTGCTATCAGAATCTAATAGGCCTTGCTCACCTTTGAGCTATGGGCTTCCTCCATCTAATTATGGATCCTTTCCGGCCTACTTTAAAAATATTTCTTCTCCACTACTGAGACAATTTATTATGAAAGCCCCTCTAGATGTACTCCCTTCTGCAGTTCTCCATGACAGATCTCTTCAGGTTCCGTTACAAGCAAGAACTTGTCAATGTTAGCCCAACCAAGTGAAAACATATACTCTTGTATTGTACTCGCTATACAGAATTCAGGAGCCTTTAAGTTGAACCCCACATAAATTAAATCTTGCCACTTCTGATTAAGACAAGATACACTTGCTTCTGAATGATTGCTGTATTTAAGAACTGTGGAGGTAGCAAAGTTTTTGGCGACAATTTTATCAACAACCTCTCACTCTTGATAATCACCCATTAACCCTTTTCTTTGTTTGCTCGATTGTTGTTTTCTTTATGCCTAATGAAGGTCTCAGTCCGTCAATCAGTCAATCTGATTCTCTCCATTCACTTTCTGATTATTTGATAATGGGAATTTTACAGGCTGAACTGATACGATGCTTGTTGCCATCAGGGAAGCAATTTAGATTGTAATATTTTAATTGTATTTTAGTGTTTCTATTTTTTGTTAGCCACCCCGAGCCTGGCCATGGCCTGGGGTGGGGAAAATATAAATGTAGTAAAAACATAAAAATAAAATAATCATGTAAGCCACCCCAAACTCCTACGAGGAAAGGTGGATTAGCAATGCATAGGTGGATCATCAGTCCATGAGTTTTAACTGTAATAAATGGTACCATCTGTTTTGGAGGCAGAAGGATAAGTAGCCTTTTGCAATCATCTGTAATTTTCACCCAACTCTTTCCTACTGCCCTGAACTCCTCTCCAATGTAATGAGGTAAGGTTAGAAATCAATCAAACCAAAAACAAACAGCCAAACTGGTAAACAGCTGCATTTCACAAACATATGGACTTGTTTGCTCAGCACGTGGCCAAAGCCTTTCTTCCTGATCAAAATATCACAGAAATCCCTCAGTGTGAAGGAAAAAATGTATTTGAACAGAACATTTTCACAGCATATGCACTAGGGATATTAGTTCCCTCACAGAAGGGAATATTTATCATTATTACTGATATTGACACCAATTAGTCCTCTGTTGCATTTTCTGAGATTCATTATGTGTGATAAAATAATATCCTTGACTAGCACATTGGAATGAAAATCTGTTTTAGTATTTATGTACAAAGTGTATTTTTGGAAAAAAAATACTGTCACTGCACACAGATGCTAGAGAAGTTTCTAGGAAACCAAATTATTGTTTATTACAGGGAATGTTTCTGGAAAGTAATGTGCCCAGTTTAAAGGGGGCAGGTATTATCCAGCTAAGCGCTTTTCCTATTAATTTCACTGGGGTCAGTTAAGCATGTTAAATAGGAGTTAGACAAATCCATGGAGGAGAAGACCACTTATGGCTAAATGGATGATGACAAAAAAGGATTTGCCCTGTCAGAGACAATATATCTCAGAATCATGCTTGTTTTGACCTCTCTGCCTGGCATTTTGGTTGCCATTTTGAGAAATGGGATACCGGAGTGAGGGACCACTGGTCTTATCCAGCAAAGATTTTTGCCAGTGATGTCTCATGGGGTAGGGCACAGTGCTTTGGGGGTGCTTCTGAAACCAACGCAGTTATCCTCCCAGCAGATAGATCAGGGAGAGAGTGATAGATTTCCCCAATGAGAGTAATGATATAATGGTTAAGAGTGGTGGACTCTAATCTAGAGAACCGGTTTGATTCCCCTATCTTCCACATGAGCAGCAGACTCTAATCTGGTGAACCAGGTTGGTTTCCTCACTCCTCCACATGAAATCTGCTTGATGACGTTGGGTTGGTCAAAGTTCTGTCACAACTCTCTCAGTCCCATCTATCTCACAAGGTGTCTGTTGTGGGGAGAGGAAGAGAAGGAGTTTGTAAGCCACTTTGAGACTCATTAAAGGCTAAGAAAAGTGGGGCATAAATCCAAACTATTACTACTAGTAGTAGTACTCTTCTTCTTCAATAAAACTGAAAGCCAAGGAGGATATTGCATTTCTACCCATAAACTCATTCCTACAGTCTGCAGCCAAACCACTCTCAGAACCTCAAGGCCATCTCTCATGGGTAGTAGCCATGTTCATTGGCTCTCATCCTAAAGAATCTATAGTCTGAAATAACAACTCCCCTGTTAGTGTGTAGATAAATTGGCATTACCAATTTATGTAGTCACCCTAAGCTCATGCCTCCTTGGGTTCTGTAATAGTATCTGCTATGTATTTTTCCCACTTTCAGAATTAAATAAGAAATCCTGTTTCACATATCAGGTACTCTCCCATGGAGCTATTTGGTTTTCTGTTTGCCTTAGTGCTATATTTTCCAGAGCAACTAAGCCCTTTTAATGCTCTTCATGAATAAAGCATCAGCACTCACTAGAATTATTTTTTTAAAAAAAAAATCACTGACACTTTAATTGTGAGTGGCTTTTAAGAGGTACTTAATTACAGCTTGGAAATCTACACACTAACAGGGGAGTTGTTATTTCAGACTATAGATTCTAAATACTTGTCTGGCTAAACAAAGAGATCAGATTAAAAACATTCTATTAAAGGGAACATAAGTTTGTTCTATATTTACACTGCCTTTGTGGAAAGCATTTCAACCCATTTCAAGCCATGTTCATTCATTCATATCAGAGATGGCTTTTCAAGGCTGAGAAATTTTCTCGGTGTTATCCCTGGTGATTAAACAAATTCAGAGTCTGCGTAGAAAATCAAGGAATCAGAGTCATGGAGAACTACGGTCTAAAAACTCTTTAAAAAAGGTTCTGGTAAGCAGTCATTTACTACATTGGGCCTTCAGCGCCTTCATTTAGTTCCAGGTGAGAAGCACTCCATTGACTGAGTGGAAAGGGTATAGTACTTGGGAAGGGTATAGTAAGGAGAACTTCCTCCTATATTAACCTCTCTAAAGCTCATTCCTCACATGCAGAATAATGCACTTTCAAACTGCTTTCAGTGCTCTTTGAAGCTGTGCGGAATAGCAAAATCCACTTGCAAACAGTTGTGAAAGTGGGCGCTGTGTGGTTTCCGGGCTGTATGGCCGTGTTCTAGCAGCATTCTCTCCTGACGTTTCGCCTGCATCTGTGGCTGACATCTTCAGAGGATCTGATGTTGGGAAAGCAAGTGGAGTATATATCTGTTGGAGTGTCCAGGGTGGGTGGAGAAACCTTGTCTGTGAGTAACAAAGAAGGCAACCAGGTCAATAGTTGAGGGCATCTGAATAGAAGTATGAGTAACAATGAAGACTATAGCATGGGCGTAACACTGGAGATAGCAAGGTCACTGGTGGGAGCATCTGAATAGAAGTATCTGGCCTTTGTTTCTTTTGTCTATGGTCATCCTGTGTTTGTGTGGAGCTGGTTAGACACTGTCTTGACTCTAGTATTTTTCTGGCTGAAATAGTCTGCAGTGGTTCCCTTGATGTATGGTAAGAACACTTTCCCTCTAGATGGCTCTTTATCTTTGTTCATGTGGCTTGTTCTTGGTCTTGCAGCCCTTCTGATTTCTGTATTAGAGTAACCATTAGCCTGTAGAGCCCTGTTTAGGTAATTCAATTCATCTTGTAGGAGGTGAGGTTCACAGATTCTGTTTTCGCGATGTACCAAAGTTTTTATGGTGCTCCTTTTTTGCCCTGGATGGTGATTGGAGTTTTTGTGTAGATATCTGTCTGTGTGCGTAGGTTTTCTGTATACTGTGTGTCCCAATTGCTGGTTTGGTTTGCGGATGACTAAAACATCTAAAAATGGCAGTTTTCCTTCATTTTCTTTTTCCATAGTAAATTGGATGTTTGGGTGGATCTTGTTGATATGGCCTTACCATACATCAAGGGAACCACTGATCGCATAGGAAAACTGATGAAGAAGCACAACCTACAAACAATCTACAGACCCACCAAGAAAATTCAACAGATGCTACGTTCAGCAAAGGATAAGAGGGATCCTTTAGCTACTGCAGGAGTCTATCCCATACCATGCAGCTGTGGACAAGTCTACATAGGAACCACCAAACGCAGCGCACAGACACGTATCAAAGAACACGAAAGGCACTGCAGACTATTTCAGCCAGAAAAATCAGCAACAGCAGAACACATGATAAACCAACCTGGACATAGAATATTATTTGAAAAAACAGAAATTCTGGACCACTCTGAAAGCCACTACGTCAGGCTACACAGAGAAGCAATTGAAATCCATAAGCACATGGACAATTTTAACAGGAAGGAAGAAACTATGAAAATGAACAGAACTTGGCTGCCAGTGTTGAAAAATACTAGAGTCAAGACAGTGTCTAACCAGCTCCACACAAACACAAGATGACCATAGACAAAAGAAACAAAGGCCAGATACTTCTATCCAGATGCTCCCACCAGTGACCTTGCTATCTCCAGTGTTACGCCCATGCTATAGTCTTCATTGTTACTCATACTTCTATTCAGATGCCCTCAACTATTGACCTGGTTGCCTTCTTTGTTACTCACAGACAAGGTTTCTCCACCCACCCTGGACACTCCAACAGATATATACTCCACTTGCTTTCCCAACATCAGATCCTCTGAAGATGCCAGCCACAGATGCAGGTGAAACGTCAGGAGAGAATGCTGCTAGAACACGGCCATACAGCCTGGAAACCTTCGACAGTTGTGAAAGTGGTTTGAAAACGCATTATTTTGCATGTGCGGAAGGGGCCTAAGCTTGATGTGCATTACCACAGGCTTTAAGGTGGGAGATTGTGAGAATCAAGGTCTTTTTGACTGTGGCACCTCATCTCTAGAAAATCCTTTTTCTCTCTCTTTATTTGGTGCAGACCGGCAGGTTACCAAGCATTTTTAATTGGCATTTTCATACCCTACTGATATTTTCAATAGTTGTTTTCATACTTTTACAAACTAAATGATGCTTCGGTGTGTGCTTGCACTGCTAAACAAATAATAATTTGATTTTTTTTTCAATTTTAATATTTGGGCTTTATTATTTATTTTAATGTTTGTTTGGAGACTGCTTTGAGCAATTTTAAATTCAAACACATAGCCTATAACCAGTGGTGAGATTCAGCAGGTTCACACCACTTCGGCAGAACCGGTTGTTAAAATGGTGCTTATAAACAACCAGTTGTTAAATTATTTCAATCCTACTACTGGAACAAGTTGTTAAATTATTTGAATCCCACCACTGGCTATAACCATTTCAAATCAGTACATTAGGAGGTAAATCTATTGTCTGTGTCTCCTGTATTGTTATTATAACCTTTATTAGGTATAGATAAAACAACGATCAGGCAAACAAAAGAAAAAAGTTAAAAGGTGATCATCAGGAGTGACTGGTTGTTGATAAAACTGTCGCCAAAAACTTTGCTGCATCCGCAGTTCTTTTAGTTCAGTGATCATTCAGAAGCACATATATCTTGTCTTGGTCAGAAGTGGCAAGACAAGAATTAACATGGGGCTCAATGGCCATGATCATATAGTCTGCGTTGTGTCTTCTATATTGTGGATCACTATATTGTGTCTCCTATATTATGGTGCCTTGGAGACAGCTGGGCTTTCTGATTTCCCTCTCCAGCTGCAGTACACTGAACCCCCTGACATTTCATTCCTGGTCATCAGCAGGCCATCAAGATCAGTATAGGGACTAAGTGGGGGTCTGCAGTAGACAGGGGAAAATAGTAAACTCACATCCTCCACTTTTTACAATAGAAGATGCCGGCTCTTCTGAGAAAGTCCATGGTTCCAGAATATGCCAGAATATTTAGGCATTAACTCCTGGGTTGCTAGGCCCCTACTTTGGCAAGAGTGCTTATACTCCAGCTAGCCTTGCCTGACTCGGCTCAAGTGGCAACAGGAGAAAAATAGAAAAAATGCAGTTGCCATCCTGTACATTTCTATGTCACTTCCTTGGAAAACGGAGAAATAACAAGGTAGCTCTGGGAATCATTGAAAACACTACAAATTTAAAATCATAACTTTGATGGTGATTATTAGAGCCGCTCTATGTAGAAGCACACAGGATGTCATGCCCCTACATCCCCATCTCCAAATCTTCTTCCAGTTGCCAGGCAAACCTAATTAATTCTGGCATGGGCATGCTGAGTCTAGAGACTAGACTTCCCAATAGACAGTGTTGGCTTTGATGGTGGCTTCTTGGCATAGATGCTCAAAGAGAACTGTCAAACAGACAGAAACTCCAAAGAGAAAACCAGCAAGGCTGGAGAGACTCCAAGGGTAAAGCACTAGTAAGGAGTCCTAGCACTGTAATGGGACATCATTGTTAACAGACTGAAATAAAGTTGCCAGGCATCTGCTGGAACCCCCGTGAGCTTTTGGGGGCCTGGCAGGGGTGATGTTACCACACACAACATGGCAACATCACTTCTGGTTACAAACTCGTGAAGTTATGTCAAGGCGCTACATCAACACTGAAGGGATTTCACTTGATCTCCAGAATTCTCAGAACTTTCTCAGCCACACGTACCTCACAAGGTACCTGTTGTGGGGAGAGAAAGAGACTGTTATTATAAACCACTTTGAGACTACTTGAGGTAGAGGAAAGCAGGGTATAAAAACCAACTCTTTTTCTTCCCTGAGATTTGGGCAATGCCATGGTGTGACTGGAGCAATGCCATGATGTCACTCCCAAGTACACAATCAAAAGTACACATCACAAAACTGCCACAACCATTTTTCCCCCTTAATTTTGCTTCACAACTCCATCAAGCAACAGTGGAACCCAGGAACTGGAACCACAGGTAGCTCTGGAATCATTAATTAGGTAAGTCCTGGAATAAAAGGGTCTGATATGTTATTATATCTCCTATCATTCCACGAATGAAAGTAGGGATGTGCTCAACTTAGCAAGAATGCCTGCCTCCCCAACCATTAAGCATTACTCATAGGTTCACTTTTTCTGCTGTGTGCTGACTTCACTGACACTGACAGCCTACTCTCTGCTGATTTAAAAGCAAGGCAGTGTTTGTTCTTTGGATTAAAGATATAGTAGGGGGGAAACATAATTGCCCTACAATATGTTATCAGCCCTTCAAAATATTGCTCAGCTGCTACCGTGTGAGAAACGGCAGGCTGTGCACCACATGGTGCCTTCGTGTTCATTTTGCATGAATGTAGCAGATTGATGCACACTACAAAGGCATTCCCACCTCTGTTTACAGATTCACTTGCTAGAGGCTGAAGGAAGGGAGCTGGGCCTGGAACAATTCTAGCAACATCCACTTACAAAACTTTTAATGAGATAGCTAGAAAAGGCAAGAATGGGGATTTAAAAAATGGGGGGTTTTAACCAAGGAAGAAAGTGAGACTGAGAAATAGGAATGGGTGAATAGGGACTGTTGCACAGTTCAAGCCACTGAACCAGTGTGATCCTGTTGTTGAACCCGACAACCTCCGAAGTTGACTAAAGCATACTCTGGTTTCTCCAAAGCATCATTGAAGTCCGAATCCTGCAAATATGCACCTCTTTTACACAAGACACTAAGCTACTTAGGGTTGCCAGCATTAAAACTCATCCTTCTGCCTGTCCCTTGAATATGTTTGACTTGCGGCAATGATCTCATTCCACTCCATGTCATGCAAAGCTCCAATTGGTAATTTCTACTTATTAAACCCCTGGGAAAAGAGACAGAACCATTTTTTTTCCTGGCTAGCTGGCAACTTAGGTTGAGGGGCAGGTCAAAATGGATACTGGCGAAAGCTCCAGAAAGCATGTGGTCAGTCAATATATAGTGGTCCCGTTAAATAATTTTGACTCTGGACCCACAGCAGCATTTCCCACCGCACTATACAGACAACATCACATTCAGCTCACATAATTGGGGGGGGGGGGGACACCACTTTTCAATTGCAGGGATGGATTCTGCACATATAAGATGAGATAGAGTAACTGGCCCAAGGTCACTTAGCAAGATCCGTGACAATGTGGAAATCTGTACTCAAGTGTCTCTGCTCTTGGTCTGATGCTCAAAGACAGTGCTACTCAGTAGTTCTTTGAAAACCACACTGGCTGTCCAATGACTGAACTGTGACTTACCCGTTCTATGCCTGTCATTTTCAGCTTGTTGCACATTTCCAGTGGATTTAAACATCTCATGATGCCTAAACTGCATCAGCAATTTGTTTTACAGATGGTAACAAATTATTCAGAAGACAGAAACCCCTAAACTAACTGCAAGGTCCTTTGTTTTAAACCAAACCTTCCCAAACTATTGAACTCCTATAGAACCTTTATCATTTATTTGCAACAATCCAGTAAACACTACCAACCATTCTATGCCTATTAAAGGTTAATAAAGATAAAGATAAAGACCAACCATTCTAAGTCATTAGCAGAACAAATGAATTACTGACCAACAGAGAACAGGTTATAAGGAAAATGCTACTTAATCCTAAATCTTAGTATCTATTTTTCTGTTGTTTGTCATTTGAACATATTTAGTACCCACAAATTAAAAGGATCTGCTCAAACCAGCAAAGTTAGAGTCAAAGCAGCAAACATGATAAATTTTTTATCCTTGCTCATCACAGTTATCTGGATTTATGCAGTAGTTTTTTTAGCTTTTGTGTTGTATTTGGTGATGCAGTGCATGAGAGAGAGAAAGAGAAGGTCCTTTATGAATTGAGAACCCACATGGCTGCTGTTTCCTTTTTTAAAATGCTGGAATTATCTAGTCTTGTGGGGCCTCTACATAACAAACTCAGTGCTCAATTGCATGCTACAAATTGGACACAGTAGTTTGCTTAAAAATAACATTACAGTGACTTTGAAAACATCGAGTTAACAAAAAAAATAAAAGTATGTTCCTCTGGAACACATCTTTATTCATAATTATACTCTCCCTTTGGACAATCCTTTTCCCGTTTGTTCCATTATTAGATGGCCCTTGGAGACAATTATGTTGCAGAATACCCTCAATGTGCATTTCAATTAGCCATCCATCAGATCTGGTAAATTAAATCGAAAGGGAAACAGATGTTTAAAACACCTATAAATGCACAGCAAGGGATCAGCATTTGATCCTGAGATAGGGAATGATAAAGTACAAAATATCTCTTGGCTGATGGCATATGCGTAATGGGCTCTTTGGTGAGCTTAGCTTTGTTAACTTGAAACACATTTGCATACCAATCACCTAACCTTCATGTTCTTACAAAGGGAAGTTTGTCCCTGCCCATGGAAACATAGTCTGAAGATGGAAATACCTTCCAAGTTCTTAAGACAAAACTTAATTGGGGAACAAGCCTGAATTTAGTAGAGAAATGTACATCCTGTTTCACCAAATATTTAAAAGTATTTCCAGTTATACCCTTCATTAGACTATACTAGGAACGCAACTAAATATTGCACCTTTGCTATTTTGCAAAGGAACGCAACTAAATGCTAGGAACGCAACTAAATATTGCACCTTTGCAAAAAAGTCAAGCCTGGAAGTTTGATCTGGCAAATGCTCTCCAATACCTTTTGCTCAAAGTGGGACAGAGAAATTGTAAATAAGATTCAGTCTATTGGTATTTCTTTGGATTCCCTCCAAAATTCTGATGAACATTGTGCCTTTTTAGTTCTTAAGCATAGATTACAAGACATCGAGAAACAGACCTTATTTTCCTTGACCTTTACAACCTGTTCGCCCCTACATATGGGTGTCTCCCAGCATATTTTTACCTACTCACTGCACCGCAGCTACAAAGGAAGTTTATACACGCATGGTTTAACATCCTTTCAACATCAAATTTAAATGGCCGCTTTATGGCCACACCACCTAATGAAAGACTATGTCCATGTTCCCAGAGACAGACCGAAACCACCAGTCATATTCTGCTACGCTGTGAACTATATGCTCTTTTGAGGAATTCCTGTCTTGACACACACCTTAAGAATGTCTCCTCATTAACTGACAATGGGAAAGTTCACTTTCTTTTACTAGACTGCCAGCCCCAGAGAACAGCGGATGTAGCAAAATTTCTATTACACGCTATGCAATTCCATTTTTCTATGAACCCAACCCTGTAAAATGTTCTTTCCTCCTTTTTCTTTTAACTATGCCAATAAAAGGTGGATGATGATGACTCAAAAAATTCCCAATTTTTATGTTGTTTCTCCTTTGTGTTAATCATTTGAGACTTCAGAAGCTTATCCCTTACTCGGGCTCTAACTACCAAACCATTTTAGTTGGGTCACAGTGCCCTTCCATGGGTATTTTATAAGTAGGGACCCCAAACTCCAGGTAGTGGCTGGAGATCTCCAGGTTCTACAACTGATCTCCAAGATATCAGATCACCAGGAGAAAATGGCTGCTTTGGAAGGGGGTCTCTATTGCATTATACCACACTGAAGTTCCTCCCCTCCTCAAACTCCATTCTCCTCAGGCTCTACTCCAGTGATGGCGAACCTTTTCGAGACCGAGTGCCCAAATTGCAACTTAACCCCCACTGATTTATCGCAAAGTGCCAACACGGCAATTCAACCTGAATACTGAGGTTTTAGTTTAGAAAAAATGATTGGCTCCGAGGCGTGCGTTACTCAGGAGTAAGCTTGGTGGTAGTTGCTTTGGAGCAACGATGCAACTCTTCCAATGGGTGAATCATGACCTAGGAGGGTTTACTCAGAAGCAAGTCTCATTGCCAGCAATCAAGCTTACTCCCAGGTAAAGGTTCACACTTTAGCTCTTTGCATGAAAATCAGTGGGTTTTAACAGCGCTTAACAGGGTTACCTACACTGCTTCCCCAAAACTAGGTCTTAGGTTTAATGCTAATAATCAAGCCCAGCAGCCCAGGCCAGCCTAGATGTGGGGGGGGGGGGGCACTCTGTTTGCGCGTGCCCACAGAGAGGGCTCTGAGTGCTACCTCTGGCACCCGTGCCATAGGTTCGCCACCACTGCTCTACTCCCTAAATCTCCAGGAATTTTCCAACACAAATTGGCAACTTTATAAGAGAGTCTGGACTTAAAGCAGAATCCTTGCTTGTCCAGTTATCAGGAATCAAGCCCTTGAGCAGCAGTGGTGTAGTGGTTAAGAGCAGGTACACTCTAATCTGGAGGAACCGGGTTTCATTCCCCGCTCAGACGCTTGAGCTGTGGAAGCTTATCTGGGGAATTCAGATTAGCCTGTGCATGCCAACATATGGCAGCTTGGACTAGTCACAGTTCTTCTGAGCTCTCTCAGCCCCACCTACCTCACAGGGTGTTTGTTGTGGGGGAAATGGAAAGGAAATTGTCAGCCCCTTTGAGTCTCCTTTCAGGAAAGAAAGGGGGATATAAATCCAACTATTATTATTATTATTATTATTATTATTATTATTATTATTATTATTATTATTATTATTATTATTATTATTATTATTATTATTATTATTCCATGAAAAGCAGCACCAGGTGTAATTAACCTAAATGTTGCCAAGTGTAAATAATGGCCTTTAGGGTTTTCAAGTAGCAGTTCATGGTTTCTAGGCAGTAGCTTCCCTCCTCAGTGCATCATCAAAAAGAGTTATAATTCCACAGTCTCAATCCAGACTCTGGTTAGACACATCATGAGTCACAGACTGCATACAGATTGATCATTTTTTTCAGAACCCAGATGGAGGTATTTTCAGAGGGTAGCCAGGTTGATCTATGGTAGAACTGCTAGATTCATGTCCAGGAGCACCCTAGAGACCACCATGATATAGAAGTACTTTTTTTTAATAGATGAAGGAAACTCTTCTTCATTTCTGTTCTCCAAGACACTGCCAATTAAAGGTAACCTGTTCTCCAAGACACTGCCAATTAAAGGTAACTTTCTAAGCTCATCAATGTATACAGGTATTATGGTATATTCATTCAGTTATGTTTAGAATACTCCACAATTATTTTAAGCCTTCATGTGAAAACTGGTAAAAACTTCTGCCATTCTGCTAAACTTCTGTCTTCTCTAATTTCTCAAGAGAAGATACATTTTACAGGCTCTGAGACAGATCACCTGCTGTTCGTGATCTCATTTGCAGCAAAATAATAGCTAAGTCTTTCAACATATTGATGCCCGTCTTAACTTTCTGAATCAAACACCTGCATTTTCCCTTAGGATGCCAAGTTTTCTCATCAGTAAGGCTGTATCAAAACACCTTTTATACATGAATAAAATTCATCCTACTCACTGAATTTGCAAGATAACAAAGCAGAGTGTTTATTGTTGGAATAACGCTGTACAGAAACTCAAAGGAAGTGAAAAGAAAAGCCTGGAATCTTGCCCCAGCCAGTAATAATTAAAAAAAAGTTCTCAACTGAACTCCCTAATGACTGGATTGTTAAATAGGTCTATTTAGGTCTTTATATAGACCTAGGAATGGTTCATATACTTACTGGTGTATTCTGACTATTGCAACTCCTCACAAAAGGCATGTCACACATACCCTGCACTCTGCTGAAGAAGGTCAATTATTCTATTGGAAAAGATGAGGGAAAAGAAGGAAGGTTGCTGCATGATATTGCCAACCATAGTCATATGGCCAACCAATGAGAGGCCCCTGGCCTGTGAGGTGAGGTGAGTGGGAGCATGGCCCTGCACAAGGGGAAGGAGTAGGACTCCAGAACCTCATCCAGGAAAAGGCAAAGGGAAGCAGAGGGCAGATACAGAGGATGGACAACATAAAGGAAGGGAGAAGGGGTGGTACAGAATGGTAGAAAAAGAGAAGAGTTTTATATATTGATTCAAAATAATCCAATTAATTTTTGGAAATGTTTACAGCCTGCCACATAAGGGCTCAAAGTGGCATACATCAATTCAGGCCAAAGTGGCATACATCAATTCAGGCCAATTCAGGCTTCAAGCACAGATACTTCATTTTCAAAACTTTCAGGTAAAGATCCCAGGATTACAGATATCACATCTTCATCCTCCAAAACTTTTCCAGCTGCCCTGACTTTCATAACCATAGCAACCATTCATTTTAAATGATCATTCAAATGGCCCCCTTTAATTTTTGCACTGTAGTACTTCTTTTTTAGAAATTTTATTTTCTTAATTGATTTGCTAAAGTATCTTTCCAAGCCTTTCCCAAAGATTTTTCAAGCCTTTCCCAAATGTAGTAATGCACCGCTGACCCAGCAGCACCGTGGTCGAGCGCTGGAACACCTACGCTCCTACGGCCTTCTGGTCGCACCGCACCCCCACTCCTCATCCCCCTATGAGTCACGGAGACCCGTGCGCAAACTGTCTGGCTCAGTCACCGGAGCTTAGGGACAATGGTCTTGCCCCCAGGTGAGGGGATTTCAGGCTTTAGACAGCCACAGCCCCTCTCTCCTCAAGACGTTGCAGGAGATCATGTATCACATGATGATCTCCCCGACCTTCCTCAGCTCCTCCCGGAACTCCCTCCGCTCCTCCCTTCTACACGCCCCCGGAGAATCACAATAAAGATTGCCAGAGAACAGCACGCTTGGGAGACTCGGGCTAGGAACATCGGACCTCCACATTCCCGCTCCAGTTGCAGCGATTCCCACCAGAATGTTATCTCCGCTGGGTTCCTGCGCCTTCGCTCTTGCCATGCTGACCACTTGGAGTCGTGACTCATGTTGGTGCCGTAAACCCGGGAAATCCCGCCGAACCTCCACCCTGCTCACCGCCGCCTGGGAAAATGCAGCGATACCGAAGTCCGCTGGATCGGCGCATCCAGGGACCACCGCTGGTATCGCCTTGTCCTTCTTCTGATCGGCGATCCAGACATGCTGCGTCCTAGGGACACTTCTCTTCGTCCATTGACGGAACATCAGTGAGTATGGAGCTTGCAAAAGCAGGGCTTACTTATGACAAGCACGCGTTGGCGATCTAACTGCGTGTTTTTTAGCTAAATGCGGCAGGAGTCCCCGTAGCAGAAGGGGAGCTGCGCGAATTGGTTGAGGAGATTTAAGCTCAATGTCCCGCTGGTACCCAGAGGGGGGGGGACATTGAACTTGGCGACTGGGAAAACATCAAGACTCTTCGCCCGGCACAGAGCTCGCCTGACGCCGATGTCACTGCTACTGACGCGGGCCATCAGCCTGCATCTATGTGGTTCTCTGTTGTAGGTCGCCATCTCCTTTCATCTTTCACCTTCTTCAATTTCAACCCGAATTTATCTATCCGCTAAATTGGATGCTCGTCCTCCTTCTGCCCCTTGCTCCTCCGCTCTTTCACTCTCCTCGCTGCTCTCAGTCAGCCTCCCCTTGTTCGGCCTTCTTATTTTTCCTCGCCACCGCGCATTCGCCAGCCAGCCACGTAATGGCTGGTTTTCAAAATCCGCAGAGCGTATTAGCCACGATCTGCAAAAGAAAGAAACTTGACGGAAGACGACGCTTTATATTCTGCGCGATTGTGCCCGCCCATTTCCACAGACAATTTCCAGGGGAGGATGGCATTGTTCGCTGGTTGTCGAAAATCGCCCTTAAGCTATACTATCCTTCACTGAGTCTGCACTTAAGCGACAGCGGATCAGTAGGAATCACTAGCTCCCTACGCGGAGAGGCATGCTGGGAGTGCAATCATGAGGAATCACTTAATGGTTCCGGGCTGACCATCAGACCACCTTCCGCATGCTCACTGGAGCCCTGCACAATACCTAGATCTGGGAGAGCGAAGTTCCGCCAGCAATGCTTTAGTAGGGTAGCTGCCTCCTCGGCGTATGCTCTACACCGGCCAAGCACAGCTTTACGCGTCGGCGCCTTCAATGCTTAACCCCAACACCGATTAATCCCACCTGAGTCCACCCTTACGGTGCGCCTCTGGAATTAGGCGCTTTGAAGCGTTTGTCGAGTCCCTACCTGGCCAGCTCCACACAGAGCTTCTCCAGCCATAATGCAGCAAAGCCCTGCGTTCCTATGCGAGGAAGTTTCAGAACAGGCTCCAGGAAGCGCCAAGAGGCAGGTAGATAGCTAAGAGGTCAAAGCGAAGCTCCCTCGTAAATGCCAGCCTTCAAGGAGAAACGGGCTCCATCGGAGTGCCGAGAGCTATCACGGGCCTGGGTACAAGACCTGAACCAGCTCTGGCGACATGCTTAAAGCTTCACAGGACATCGGATCTTCCGCCCACCAAGTTAGCCTCCTCGCCGCAGCACTCCACCACCGCCAGGGGACAGCCTTGTGATGAATTGCTTTAACTGCGGCAGACCCGGACACTTCCAAGGGAATGTAGGTAGCCCGGTAGGGGGGCCTATAACCCGCGATGGAGGGGTCCTCCCCGAGGAGGAAGGCCGCCCAAGACCCGCAGTGCCCACGGTGCCAGAGAGGTACTTCCATTGGAGTAGCCACTGCCCGTCGGGAAACTTCGGGCGCTCGGCGTCTCCCGTTTGTGACCAAGACGAGGAGAACATAGAACAGACCCAGACACCGGGCGTCCACGCCCAAACCACCCCCCCACCTCGTGTGTGGTGCATACTCGCTCACTGCACTCCAGCCTGCCTCCTTCCAAGCTCCCCACGGTGTCCCTTTGTCGCCCAATAAACAACCCAGTATGGCGACCGTATCCCCTACCGGGACTATTGGGCTGGTGCTGCCTAAGGCCTCCCGCCGGCTGAGAGCAGGGAGTGTTCATCATTTCCCGAGTAATTCACCCACG
Source organism: Sphaerodactylus townsendi (assembly GCF_021028975.2). Lineage (NCBI taxonomy): Eukaryota > Metazoa > Chordata > Lepidosauria > Squamata > Sphaerodactylidae > Sphaerodactylus > Sphaerodactylus townsendi. The sequence goes on from NC_059436.1 coordinate 4,984,611, forward strand.
CACCAGGGACCCATCTCACCTCTCAGATCTGGACCTAACATCCCCGCAGGAGTTGCTCATCGGAACCAGCTGCGCGACAGCTGATCCTTCCCAGCTCTACCGCGCTGCCGCTTCGACCCAATAAAGGCGACAAGCCCCGCAGCCAACATGTGGCGCCAGCCGCACCACCGCAGGCGGTGGAAACACTCCATCGGAAGCCTCCCGCCCGTACCTGAGCTTCGCCATGAGGGATGCATGTTTGCGCCGCCTGTGGACACCGGCCATGAGGTCACTGTCAGGGGCAGCCGAAAGTGGTTCGACCAGTGGGCCGCACCGAGGCTCAGCCGCGCATCTGGGGGGTGGGGAAACAACCGCTAGACGGGCTGCCCTGGGCCAGCTCACGGCCCACAGTCCGGGACTGGATGCGACAACTCACTGCACGCCCCATCATCTTGGACATCCATGTTAATCTCTGGAGAAGAGACCTCATGGAGCTGTGGGTCAAACGACTTAGTCTTAATTGGACAGTCCATCCCCACACAGATCACTAACTCGATTGTACCTCCCACTGCTGCCTTCAACTTCCGCAGGAACCTACCCCCTTCTCTATACCCTTCCTTTTCCTCTGGTCTTTCAACCAGTAGAGGCGGGAGGGACCCAATTGGCTGACTGGCTCTCCCTGGATTAAAAATCTGGGCCCACGTCCTGATACCGCGAAAGCACTGCCAGGACAGGCCCCAGTTTAAAAAAAAGGAGGCTGCCTAATCAAATTCACCCACAAAACCAGTTTGGAAGGCTTCCAGTGGTGATGGTATTATAGCAGCGCCATCATCGCACTTCTAAGACGGCTAATGGCGAAGCAGCTCTTTAAGGAGGTTTCAAGGGCGGCATTCTCAAGATAATTCTGGATCACAAAATTTTAGCACCATCCAGCCTCTGCGTAATACACCAAAGGTCACGGTAAGTACATTTCGCTTTACAAGGAAAACCCCCCCCTCTGCATTACGTGGAGTCCTCTGCCTTCCAACCCCGCCTGGAATGCCTTGTTCCCTCTGATCACCCATCCCCCCAAAAGAGTCTGAAAGCTCCCGGTGGTGCTACTGATTAAGCATGCATACCCACGAATTCCCCAGGGTCCCCCCACCCCCCGCCTCTCTGGTCATATAATTCTAAGAAAGAGGGATAGGGCGGCTCCCCAGCAGAATTGCACCTACACGCTAGGTCTGCAAAATAGCTCACACATTAAACTCTAACTCGAAGCTAAAAAGCTTCCGGGATTTTGATCTCCCGCCACCCGGCCTAGAACTGAGCCTGGCGGGACCCGCTCCTATAACCTGGGGAAGGGGGGTGTATTTTCAGTCCCCTATTCTACAGGTTCTGTGGATTCCCGACTTCGCCATGACGGGTTGCTTCCATGGAATGGCTATTTAGAGGGAAGTCCAACCGCATCCATCAGAGATGGAACACATCTCTCTGGGAAGGATTCCACCAGCGTTCTCAACGTGGGAATGTCGACGCCCGGCACTTCAGATCTAAGTCCAAAGACCCGGATGACCTGGAAACGGCCAAAGCAACCGGCCAGCTGCTTTCCAAGAGCTGCCGCGCCAGCAAGGCCACCCTCGGTGACACCCGAGAACTTCTCAGCCGCTCTTTATGTATCATCACACGCCAACTTCGGCTGACCTACCATCCTTTGCCTGCTCTTACGCCTCACCGATGGCAATGCGGCCACCCCTGACGAAGCTTTCACCCAGACCAACATCTGGGGAGCAGTTTGCTGCCGCTGCTAACGCCTCATCTTTCTGCCTGGGCCAGTACTCAGGGAGTCGGGGAGCCTGCTAAGTTCCCTGCCTGCTCTCCCGCTTGTGGCCTCGGAGACTCCCCTAGCGGGAGTTCGGCTTAAGCCCCTTTATGAATGCTTCATCCATCGGCAATTACGCGATGGCTTCGACTGGGGACCCGTCATTCAAACCTCCCGCCGGCGCTCTTCCTTGTCACCAGAGACTGTTAAGCTAATCACGAAGTTCACCTGCTCGCATTCTCCTCGGGCGCTGGCCGACGCAGGAACTCAATTCGTATCGGCCATTCACCGGTTCGCCAACTGGAACTGCGGTAATCGCACACAGAGGACATTCCCCGTTGTTCGGGAACATCTTGCTCCCCGGCGGTTGGTTCTGGACTTTAGCGAGGAGAGAACTTTCAGCTACATCCACCTGCTCAGCTCTCTGCCGGGACTCTTCTGTTGCCTTAGTCGCCTCTCACCATCGTCTTTCCGTTCTTGTGGCTCCACCCTTAAGAGTCTGGCCGCCGCCCTTCGCTTCCACTTCCTGCCCCTCGACTTCTCTTGCCGGAGCGATGTTGTTTACCTCTCCCAAGCCCGGGATCTCCCTGCGCAACCTCCACTAGTGGGAGTCCCGGACTTTCGCTTCTTACAATGTGCTATGACTTATTGGCCGGGTTGGCCTGTGCTCCCCTATGTAAGTCCAAGTCAACTTCTACCTCCATTGCTCTTTGGATGCTCTTGCCTCCGGCAGCAGTGGAACTTCGCTCAGCTTACCCCAGAATAATGCGTACGCTATTGATTTACTTGTTATTACATCACCAAAGGTGAGCAATGAGATACCGCATTATGTGTTGTTTTAATCTTTCTGATAACTCCTACTTGGATTCATAAGGAAAGTCGTGAATTGCAAAAGGTTGCGCTATCCGGCCCAGCGGTATGATGTATTGCCTTAATTGGTGAATTCAGCCCTCTGGAGCTGGCTGCGGATACGTTTGAGTGCTATCATACAGCTCTGCATTGGTTTGATTGTATGCCCTTTATCGTCTGGCCTTGGTTTAGCCCAATGTACTCCATTGACCTGTAACGGCTGTGTGAAGTTCCTAATTTTCCGCTGCCCGCAAACTAAGTTCCTCTAATGTTGCACAAGCAGCTCGGTCAGCTTCGACCAAACGAAGCTGAGGAGACAAGCGCCCCCCAAATCGCTCTCAGCACTGCGAAATCCCTTCTAAAATGTAAAAGTGAGGGAGATGTAGTAATGACCGCTGACACCAGCAGTACCGTCGAAGTCGCCAGCTGGAACACCCTACGCTTCCCACTGACCTTCTAGTTCTTCCACCGCACTTCACTCCTCATCCCCTACTTGGAGTCACGGGTGCGTGGAACTGTCTGGCTCAGTCACCGGGCTTAGGGACAATGGTCTTGCCCCCAGGTGAGGATTAGGCTTAGACGCCACGCTTCCTCTCTCAAGACGTAGCTAGGGTGGGGAGATCATGTAATCACGCATGATGATCTCTCACCTCCCGCCTCGAACCTCCTCCGCTCCTCCCTTCTACACTGGGATAGAATCATCACAATAAAGGTGTTAGGAACCAGCACTGCTGGGAGACTGCGCCAGGAACACGACCCTCCGCCCCGGCTGCTGGCGATCTACCAGATGCCATTCTCAGCGTCTTCGCTCCTGCGTTCTTGCGCTGACCACGTGGGTCGACTACACCCAAATATAACAGCTGATTTGCAGCTCATAATATGGGCACTCTCCTCGCCCTCTATTGCTGAAGCCAAAAGATAGCATTCTTTGGAATCACCCATTTTAAACAGTTCACTCATGGGGATTTGGGGGCATTTCTTGCTCAATCATATGAGAGAGATTCTGAATAGCAAGATTGCCAGATCAAAGAATTTTGCTCATCCAACTGAGGGAGAGCAAATAGAGATGGGCTGCTTGCCAGGACATATTGGTTTGGTTCTGCACTCATGTTTGCTGAAACAGTCATTGCTGGGTTAGAGGTGCCAACTGAGGCTTCTTCAACCAACCTTTTTCTTCTTTAGGAGCTTCCTTTATATAAGCAACTCACTTTGTATCAGAGAGAAAAAGTATATGCAGCAGAACTGTTCTGGGCCTATAACCTTTCACTGTATTGCAATGAATTATTAGAGTAAATAACAGTGCAATATAAACAATTAAACAAGCTAATGCAATCAAAGTCTCTAACAGCTGTAAGCCAACCTCAACCCTCCCAGACAGTCAACATACCCAATAATTGTAATGCTGAACTCTGTTCTCCATGGGTATGATAATCCACCACCATGTTCTTGCCACAAGTGTCAAGCAAGAGAGTTCCATGCATGATAGTTCTAGTACAACAGTTCTGAGCAAAATAATTCCAAGCATGATGGCCTTTTGCATTCTGTGGGAGCCCCTGCCACTGGTCCCATTGCCATCCAGGGGCTGCCAGTAATGGACAGATGTCCCCCCCCCCAGCGCTCTCACTGCTGGTGAGTCATTGTCGTCGCCGTCCCCATGGGCCCGAATGCTGTCACCTGGAAATTTGCCTCACACAGTCTCACCCAGCTGGTTGCTGCCTGGGTGCCTCAGTCAAACACTGTTGCTGTTGAGGAGCTGCTGCCACCAACCCCCCATACCAGGGCTGCTCAGGAGTTGAAGGGGCATCTCATGACCCGGGAAAACCCTGGAATCGCTGCCCAAATGAAGAAAGCAGAGATCTTGCCAGAAGCTCATGTGATTCTAGGCATGTGACTTTAGCAGTTAACTCTTGCTTGACTGAATGAAGCAGGCACTTGTAAAATCCTAACTCAGACACATTTGGTTTTCTACTATGGGAAGTGGAATGGGGGCTAGATGTGCCCTTGGTATGATCAGCAAAGGTCTTTCTTATATATGATTTGGGCATTAGTCATGTGACAATGCTGATTGCAGGCTGGTTCCCCTGATTTAGAATGACAATTCCCAGGTGTTTGTCCTTACCAACGCATTCTCACCCTAGATTCCTGGCTCAATTTCTTTTATAATCATGCTTTAGCTCCGATTAAACTCTGTTACCCCTTCAGCCTTCCAATAATGGGATATGACAAAAATGTACCACTTCCCCTTCACTACATCACTAATGCCAGGAGCACAAATGCAATCAGGACCATCCCTGTTCTCATGAGATCAGTAATTCGGCACCATTCAGTTGCTAAGTATAATCTGAATCACACTGGCTTTCAACCTCCTATCAAAATGTATTTTATAAAGAGACAGAACATGGAGATTAAGGGCCATTTGCTAATAGACATTCTCATTTCACTGAGCATTCTCTTCCTCTACATCTGTGGAGGGAGTGTTTGCACAAAGGGTTTTGCCTTTAGCATACAGGGGGTGTATTTTACATTTTTAGTAGGGTAGCAAGGCACCACTGCCAGACAACAAACCATTTTCCCTTGGCATGTTTACATCCCTGCCACCATTTCCCTGCTGGGTTTATAATGAGTGGAAAGCTACACCATGCTCAGCTGCCAAAATTGGAAACAGCACCACATCGGAGAGCCAGAATGAATGGCTGGAGGCATGAGATAACATTCATAGAAACATTGTTTGCCTGTTCCAAATGAGATTCATTTCTGGTAGCTCTGTACAATGCGATGCTTAACCTAAGACTTCAGAATTTAGAGTATTAAGGCGGAAAATGAAGGAAAGTATGGGAAAAAAATCTGGGCACCTCATGGCTACTCATGAGCTGAAAGGAAAGTAGCAGTGTTTATGCTCAACTGCATTGTTGCTGTTTTAGGATCCATTGTTCTTGGCTAAGTACTCACAGGAAGAGACTGGCCCTGTGCTTGGTTATCAGCAGCCCCCTGGCCAAATTTGGTCCATGGAAAGGCAGCAGTTGGCATAATCACTTGTACCAACTTAGCTAACTCACCTTTGAGACCTTGGCTTTAGAAGAGAAGATGCAGTACTCTGCTCTCTGGTTGATCATTTTCCTTTATTCTAATTTCCCCTCCCATGTCTCAGCACAGCCAGCACGCCCCTCTGGAGCAGATCTCAAACTGATTTTGAGAAGACATTCTCATAGCTCAAATTTGCTTGCAACAAAGATTTCAAATGTAAAATATTCTCCATTTTCCACTCTATATTACCTTGTGTGGATGTTGTTGGGTTAGGGGGTTTTGTGGCTAGGATTAGATACATGTGTACTTGTTTAGGAAAGTTCAATTCAGAAGAATTTATAAAGGAAAAAAAGGAGTAAAATTATTGGTAAAAAACATGTCTAGGTCCAGTTCTCCCGGCTTTCCTTGTGACATACACAGTTCCATTTTTATGGATGGATGATAAACAGACAGGCATTTAGAGACTTCCGATAGTAGAAATGAACTTGGTCAGTTTGTATGTTCATCCCTGCTATGCTGGATATAGCTTTATCAGGTGATCTAATTGCCAAGCAACAAGCAAATCATCTTGACCAGGCTAGGAAAGAAAATACTTGGAGAAACTGGAATAAAATCATGTTCATTTTCAGATAAGAAATATATATAGCAGGGAAATGTTGATTTAGCCAAAACTGAGAAGGAAAGGAGAGAAAACAAACTCCAACTTGAATCTGGAACGGCTTGGGGAGGATAATGTTTCCAATATACAATAAATGTTTTGGCCAATTCTAAGTCAACATTTTGAATGCACTGGATTGCTTTTGGAAGGATCAGTATAGTGGTTAAGAGCAGGTGAACTTTAATCTAGAAAATCAGGTTTGATTCCCCACTCCTACATTCCAACTGGGTGACCTTGAGCTAGTCACAAAACTTTGCCAGCCCTACCTACCTCACAAGGTGCCTGTTATGGGGAGAGGAAGGGAAAAGGAGTTCGTAAGCCCCTTTGACTCTTTGCAGGAAAGGTGAGTATAAATCCCAACTCTTCTTCTTCACCATCATTCTGCACTCTGGAAGGCTCTGATCAGATAGGGATCTGCTACAGTTATCGAAAAGTGCTATGGTAGTTTTCCCAGCATATGTCTTGTATGCTGACAATTCTAGGTTTAATTAAAGGATTTCAGGTATGTTGGGGAAAGTCTTTCTCTGACAGTCACATTCTGCCAGAGCAGAACATGTGAAGCTAGGTGGACCAATAGTCGGACAAAGTGAGGTAGTTGCATGTGGTGACATAGGGTGTTGTTTTCATTAGGAGGGGCGAGCCCTTTCAAAAAAGCAATTCCTCACATGAAAGCTAAAATGACATAACACTGTTCCTTACGGGGAGGGCTCTGTTACATCTCACAGCTGAATATTTCAGTCACTTCACAGTCTGAAAACATACCATGAAATTGCCTGGGTGGACATTAAAGATCGTGTACCTATTTTCTAGAGTGTGTGTTTCTCTTTGAGAAACATGGTCACACAGCAGAGGCTGCCTGCCAAACTACTTTGTACTGAATCATGATTGTTCAGTCTTGATTCATTCCCTGAGGCATCCAGTTTCTGACTGAATGTGAAGTATCATAATCAGATGGGCTACAATCCAGAGTGTCACCTTCGTTCCTGAATAAGTGATCAAACCTGGAAATAAAAATTGGGGAGGCTGCAAGGACCTTGAAGAAAATCAGTTTTGCAATCAGCAGGAAAGGAGAGCAAACCTAAGAGGAATTTCTTGTTTGTCCAAAACAAGAAAGGGAGAGGGAGATTCTGAGGATGTCAGCGCATGGATCAGAAAATTGATATTATGAGAGCCAGCATGCTGCAGTGGTTAAGAGTGGTGGAGAACCAGGTTTGATTCCACACTCCTATACATGAAGCCTGCTGAGTGACCCCGTGCTAGTCATAGTTCTCTCCAAACTCTCTCAGCCCCACCTATCTCACAAGGTGCCTGTTGTGGGGAGAGGAAAGGAAGTTGATTGTAAGCCACTTTGAGACTCCTTAAAGGTATAGAAAAGTAGGGTATAAAAACCAACTCTTCTTCCTATTCACTATGAACAAAGAAGGGATGAAAAAGACATTGTTTTGTCAAAGAAAGAGATGATGCAAAAGCCATTCGGGAAATATAGGCAAAAAAATCTCCATTGCACTGCAGCCATTATTGCATAATGTGAACCATTCTAGACAGAGCACCACTTAAATAAGTACATGTGAAGGATGCTGTAAAATCTATTTGCTCAGAAAGGAAACATGAAATAGGGGCGTAAGGACTTCATGAATTCAAACAGTGCAAAGATAATCTTTTTGATTCATTGGCTTTTGTCTAATTTGTTGCTGATCCCAGCTGCTAAACTGATTTCCCCTCTGCTTCCAGAGTTGCAGTTGGTGGCCATGATGAATAAGGTCTTCTGTGCAGTAGAATTCCAGTTGATGGAATTCTTTTGTCACAGCTTCATTCAGCAGGTGCCAACTTTGGAAATCATTCAGCATCATTACCCTGGAAATTGATACATTTTATTTACTTATTTAAGCAATTTATGCTCCTGCATTTCTATCCAATGGGGATCAAATGTGCTTGCAAAAACAACAAATTACTATTTTAATAAATAACAGTTCAACAAAGTAAACTGCAATTTAAGTAAACAAAGAACATCCTGAACAGCATCAGAATCTCATGGGGTGACTAAAACAATGGCCACATAGGTTGGAAGCCTCAAGCTAAGAGCCATGGGCCAAGAGTCCTTTATCTCCTGCTTCATTTCATATCCAGGGACAGGGACTCATGTCCTTGGGCAAAGCCAGGCTATAAGTTCCTGCAGACAGGAAGGAGACAGCTGCCCAGCTAGATGTTATGCAGCTGTCAAGATGTTCCTCAAAACTTTTTTACTCAGTATAAAGAGCCTTGGGGCATGGCTAAGCTTTAAGTACCCACCAATGTTTTTTTTTCAGGTGTTTTGGGTATTTCTACTCTTGGATTGGTGGGAATATGTATTTCAAAGAGGACTCCATGCTGATAGACCATTTGTTCTTAAATTTCTGTTCTGATAATTTGAATATCACAGTTATAGCAATTCAGATCCATAGAAAGGCAATGACATTCATCTACTAATGCACTCAATTAACCCCTCATGTCCCAGAAGAATCCATAACACCTTCTTCACCCTATGTGTGTCTGTTTATGCAATTAAAGTCTTCACTACAATCTCATGTACCCATGACCCAATCTTACTGTGCAATCCAAAGGGGGAGAGTTTGAAGACCAATTGGAAGCAAAGGATGGGTTTGGAGCTAGCTTTGGTTGGCTCCCAAAGCAGTTTCGGATCAGAAACAACCCCCTTCAGTGATGCAAACATGCCGTCAAAAAGAATGGTAGTAGTAGAAGAAGAAGAGTTTGGATTTATATCTTACCTTTCTCTTCTGTAAGGAAACTCAAGGTGACTTACAAGCTCCTTTCCCTTCCTCTCCCCACAACAGACACCTTGTGAGGTAGGTGGGGTTAAGAGAGTTCCAAAGAACTGTGACTAGCCCAAGATCACCCAGTAGGAATGTAGGAGTGCAGAAACACATCTGGTTCACCAGATAAGCCTCTGCCACTCAGGTGGAGGAGTGGGGAATCAAACCCAGTTCTCCAGAATAGAATCCACCTGCTCTTAACCATTTCACCACGCTGGTGTATGTCACATCCTTCTATGTGCTTTCCCAAAAGAGAAATGACTTTCTCTTCCCCCTAGTGTCTGTGCCATTAACTGGCTCTTGGAAGGCAGCACTACGGTTTCATCCCCGGCCACTGCTCTACCATCCCTCACCCCAACCCCACTTCGAAATTGCAGTTAGAATTTAGTTCCCATTTGACTTTTTTTTCCAGCTCTCATAAATAATGATAATTTCCCCTCCTCTGACAAATAATGGAAATGTACAAAGCACCTGAGCCTTTGGGACATTTCTGTTGGCAGCCCCCTAACGATGCATCACACTCATCCATCATTATAACAGCAGCTTGGCGGTGAAATATGATTAGCCAAATGACAGGAGTCTCATAAGAAAGTAGGGTTGGGATCAAGGATGACGCACATCCCTGGCCTGATGTACAGGCTTCAGTTTGGCAATTTCAATACGGGTGAATAACAGGGGGGAGCATGAAAGCAATGGCGGTTCTGTTGCATCCAATAATTATAATGCCATTACCATGTTAAATGTCATCAGGTCTTTATCGGGAGGAGAAATTGCTTGCCATTGCACCTTGTACTGGCAGTTAAAAGTCTTCCAAATCAAGTATCTCTTTGTATGATCCAGTCATCGAATTATCATACCAGGCTAATGAGATGCCACTAGACTCTTTTTTTTAGAAGAAGAAGAAGAGTTTGGATTTATACCCCCCCCCCCACTTTCTCTCCTGCAGGAGACTCAAAGGGGCTTACAATCTCCTTGCCCTTCCCCCCTCACAACAAACACCCTGTGAGGTGGGTGGGGCTGAGAGAGCTCCAAGAAGCTATGACTACTAGCCCAAGGTCACCCAGCTGGCATGTGTGGGAGTGTACAGGCTAATCTGAATTCCCCAGATAAGCCTCCACAGATCAGGTGGCAGAGCTGGGAATCAAACCCGGTTCCTCCAGATTAGATACAGGAGCTCTTAACCTCCTACACCACTGCTGCTCTTTTAGTTGCCAGTTCTTGAAAATTGGACATTGGCACTAGGCCAAAACATCTCTTTTCACCCCAGCATTTAGTAACTTAAAAAAAAAATCTTGTTAGTTGTTTTATGGGCAGCTGCTGGTCTGAGTTCTGTTCCATGGATTTCTTTTAGGTGCTCAGTGGTTTTATGCTGTTTTTATGAGCTTGGCTTGTTTAATGGCTTAGTTTTTCATACCACCAATATATGACGTTTATGATTTCATGGTACTGGTTTGACTTGTAAGCTGCTTTAGGCAAGGCCCTGGAAAGGTAGAATATAAATAAATGTCCCTCTCCTTTCTATAACCTCCAACTGTCCCTTCCTGCTGCCCCTGATAGTCTTCATTTTGCTACATTTTCTGAGCAACAAGGTCTTCTTTTATGAAATTAGTAGAAACAAAACACAAGGCACTCACTTTGGCTCATTCCGCACATGCAGAATAATGCACTTTCAAACTGCTTTCAGTGCTCTTTAAAGCTGTGCGGAATGGCAAAATCCACTTGCAAACAGTTGTGAAAGTGGTTTGAAAACACATTATTTTGCGTGTGCGGAAGGGGCCCTTGATTGTAAGGGAGCAGTCTTTATATCCAAGTCTACATATATTCCTGTGGTTTTGAGACTTTGGTTTCAAAGAAAAAAACTTCCAAACAATGGGCATAGGCATACCAACTCAGCAAGAGTGCTCCATGCACACTACTAGTATCAATGAGCATCACAAGGGATATGAAGCTACTTAACGGACACATCTGATGAAGATCTGGAGTCACAGGGCTACCTAGGGTCAAACACATTCAATGTGAACTGTAATTGTTGAAGTGAGAAAGAAGCAAAATGCTGCACTGAAACCCAACACTTACCTTCTAAGAAATTTGCAACTTTCTGTAATTGTGTCCATGAAGTGCAGGTAATCGCTGACCTGCCCATTTCTTTTGGAGGTGAATACAGGATTGCTGATGCATGTCCATTGCTCTCTGGTACTTAGTTATAAAGACAAAGCTGATGACATCAAAATCTGAAGAGCTGATATGTCATACTGGTTAAGAGAATGATTGATGAACAGAAGAATGTCCAATTCGAAAGCGCAGTGCAGTCATGAATCACTACATAGCCTTAGGGAAAACACTGTCTCTCAGCTTCATCACTACTCTCCTCATGTGTAATACAGGAATGTTAATAATGCTAGCCTGCCTTATGGGGTTGCTGAAAGGCCCTTGAAAATATGTATTTGAAAGGACTTGGAACACTTAGGATAAGCAATATATTTCCAGAGATTATTTGAACAGCAACTCCCCTTCAAGCATTGTTACATTTTGTGTGTGAGAAGGCCGACTGAAGCTCTTCACAGAGATGGAGGGCTGACTTCTAATCCTTTACTTGGCCACCAGCCAAAGTACTAATAATAATGCTAAACACATCCCTTTCTTTTGCCTTCAGGGTTTGTATGACACCATTTTAATGCAAAGCAACACCATCAACACTATTTCCTTCCAAGCAACCAAACTGTGAACTCTGAGCTTCTTCCAGTCCCTCGTCACCTGGTCAATTTTGTTTTCTCTAATAAAAAAACCCCTCATTTGGACATTTGTGAAATAAAAAAGAATCCAATTTACTGGGCAGTCCTAAGCAGCATTTCACCCATCTAATGCCATCCATTTCCGTGGGCTTAGAAAGGCATAACTCTGTTTAGGATTGCAGCATTGGAGGTCACAGATTGGGGTTTAACTCATCCATTTGGCAATGTCTTCATTTGTTCGTAATGTAGTGGTTAGATAGCAGAACAAAACTCAGTACATACATTTGAGTCAACATTCTACATTTCAAATACAAACTCAGCTTGGCCACAGGTGCCTTTGAAAATGGTCCGAAAACTTCAACTTATTCAAAATGTTGCATCTAGGTTACTGTCAGGAGTGGGGTACAGGGATCAAATCACCCCACTACTGGAAGATCTGCATTGTCTGCCCAATCTTTCCTAAGCACAGTTGAAGGTGCTGGTTCTTACCTTAAAAACGCTAAATGGCTTGGGGCCTTGGTACATAAGGACCTCCAACTAAGATCCTCCTTATAAACCCTTCTTTCTGTGTCCCCACTTTCGAAGGTGAAGAGGGTAGCAACCAGCATAGGGCATTTTTTTGTGTAGGCTTGATGCCTACACTCCTTTCTGCTAGGCATCTGACCCAAACATTTCTGTTATCTCTGGCTTTTAACAAAAGGGCTTTAAAAATTCATAGTCTGCTTTAACCTGAGAAAAGTTCACAACCCATTTTAAACTGTTCCGTGTTTTGTGCTCTGCTATGTTTTGAATGTTGGATTTTAATAGTTTTTAGGATGGTTTATGTGTTTATTACGTTTCATTTACGTAAGCCTTCATAGACAGGTTCCCTGGAGAGGTGGCATAGAAATTTTCCCAATAAATAAAGGACTCAAGAAAAGCTAGGCCTCCAAGACAAGCTGAAGTAACATATTTTGTTCTTTGATTGCATCAGTGTACATTTTGCCCTCCATTTTCCTGATAGTTCTTGTCAGTAAATCGTTGTTAGCAAACGTGGAGCTCTCCAGTGGCACAAATCAGAGCCATTTGAACACAGTGAAACAAAACTAGGGGGTGTCAAGTTGCCTGCCCACCCCCACCTCCATTGCCTCTGGATCTTCCCCACTGGCTCTCCCTCGCCCTGCCCAATCTTGAAGTGGGAGAAAACAAGGAGGATGACATTGCAAATTTCAGTTACTGCCTCCACAATGCTTTAGGAAGTTCCCAATTATTTGTGATGCAGCACTCTATGAGGTGGGTCACACAACACTTTCTCTGCCTGTGCCCTACCCACAAATGCTCTTGAGATTGCCAGGTTTAGGTCTGGCAACCCTAACACAAAGTATGTAATGGCTGTGCCTGGAAGAGTTCAGTGTAGGGGCTGCTAACTTCCAGTTGGCTCCAAGAGATCTCCCACTATTACAGCTGATCTTCAGGCAATCAAGATGGAGAAATGGATGTTTTGGGGGCGGACTCTACAGCATTAAACCCTGCTGAGGTCCCTTTCCTCCCCAAGACTCTCCTTCCCTAGACTCAACCCCCAAATCTCCAAGTATTTCCCAACCCTGCGCTGTCAACCCTAGTTCAATTTGAACCCATTCTCTGTACAGAAATTTGGTACACATTCACATGGCCGGCATGGTTGTTACATTTTTCCTCCAAGAAGCATTTCTAGTTCTTTCCTCCTCCAGCTAATACAAAAGTCCAGTGAAAGAAGTTCCGCTGAGACGATGTAAATACCTTAAGGCCACCCAGTGGACTTCTTGGCCAACCGGGGACTTGAACCTGGATCTCTTTGGACCCAGTCTGACACCCTAACACAGCTTGCTGCTGGGAAAGCACTTCTCACTAAATCATTCCACTTGTTCCTCAAACATTTACTCCAGTCAATTGAGTTCCCATGTTAATGCACTTTAAAAGTGAATCGTAACACATGTCTTGAGCGCTTGCAATCCAGTCACAGTAAGTTTCCAGCAGCTTCAAAGCTCCGCGAGTTGTGGAAGTTTGTATTATTTAGCACAGGGCCATTTATCTACAGTGCTGCTGTATGTGCAGGAGACATAGTGAGAAAGTTACACTGCATAATTTATGGCTTGCCTGGGGGTGAACAAAATACTCTGTGTGCTGGCATTTACCAACACCTGTGTGAAACATGTTTGATAAGGACAGCATCATTCCATGGGCTTTACGGCTCTTTCTGGGACATCTGACAACTGCAGGAAGCTAAGCGGGAGCAGAGCAAGATCCCACAGGCTGCTTCAGCAAATGACTAGCATGAATGTGTAAAGAGTAATGTGAGACAGGAAGACCATGAAGGACATGAGTTATCATACTATACACATCCAGTATTGGGTGTTATTATTGATATGCTTTTATTGACTTGTATTGACTAGGATATAAGGGGTCAGTGATCTCCATTCCAACTCATACCTGATGAAGGGATCTTTGACTCTCAAAAGTTTACACCTCCAAATCGTGTTGGTCTTTAAGGTGCTACTGTACTCAAATCTAGCTAACTAGAAGAACACAGCAAAGCTATGCTAGCAAGCTATATGAATGGCAAGCTCCTTTCATGTTCCCTGCAAAGCTTGGTGCGTTGCCAGCAGAACGGATAAAGCTTTATTAACCCAAAAGCTCGGGTCTGTCTTACAATCATGCACAGACGCAAAGAAGAAAATTAATGAATTATTTTTGATAATTGCAAAATTACACACAATGGCTCTTAACCGCATTTGGAAAATGTCAAGAGGCTTCAGGTTTAAAAATGGGATTTCAGAGTCAAGAGCATTTGAGTTAATCAGAATAATATTCCATTAATCCTGTTCCATGCTTGGCACCAAAATGCTTATCATCAGAATAGCTTGCATCCAAATATATATAAAGAAGATCATATACTCTGCTGGACATATTTATGCACTGCTGATTACTAGGGCTTCCACTTTTCGTCTTCTTTCATCCCCTTCCTTTGTTATCTATCATGCTTTTATCCATCTCATTTCTAACAAGCTCAGGGTAGCATAAATAGCTCTCTCTTACCTATTTGATCCTCACTTGTGAAGACAGTTAGGCTGAGAGAGGCTAGGTTAGATCCAGGGTAAATTTTCTATACATACAATGGAAATTTCCTACCTAATATCTCCAACTACAGCCCACCAGTCTCTGTAAAATGCTGTTCTGAGGGATAGGGGACCCAAAGCAATGCCACGAGGGGAGTTTGTGGTTGGAAGCAGGAGCAGGTAGAAACTGTCATTTTAATCTGGATCCAAGCTATATGTTGGCCAAAGGGAACTCCGTGAGCTTTATGGCAGCACAGGGCTCAGAATCTAAGGCCCTTTCCGCACGGGCCATAAACGGCGGCTTGGGAACGGCAAAAACGCCGTCCCCAGGCTGCTGTTCGCACAGGGGGCACAGCTGCGTCGCAGCCGCGCCGCCCTCGCGCCGGCTGCCCGTCCCGACGCCGGCATTTTCCCAGTGCGCTTTGGCGCACTTGTTGAGGAAACGCCGGCTGGAAGCCGCTGCCATGCGAACGGCAGCAGCTTCCGGGCGCTTCCCCCCCCCGCTCCCTCCCTGTGGTTTCACACCGGGCCTCCGGTTTCGTCGCCGAGGTGCTCAGGACACGCCGCCCCCCGCCCCGCGCCTTCGCTGGACCAGGCGCAGGCCAGGGCGTCCCCAGGCCTCGGGCGACACACCGAGGCCTCGGGACATGCCTGGTCGGGCCGGGCGCTGCACCGCAGCAGCGCCGCTGCCCGGCTCTTTCTAGCCGTCGGGTTCCCATGCCGCGGTCGGCGCCGTACTGACCCGCCGGCCAGATTCGCGGCGGAAACGGCTACCGTCTCCCCCCCAGCCTGATTTTGTTGCCAGCAGGCAGGGCTATGGCCAGGTCTGACCCCGCAGGGCAAAGTGGGCGGCAAGCACAAACGTGGTCAGGTCACAGTTCAATAGGTCAAGGCAGGTGGCAGGCAAGGGGTAGTCAGGTCACAATTCAATGGGTCAAGGAGAACCAGGAGCAGGCTAGGGAATCAACAAAGAACCAGGCAACACAGCGTGACAGGTAACACACTTGTTGCACCCAGGCAGAAGTGGCGCTCACAGCAAGGCTTATATAGAGCCTGTTCAGGGGCTGGGATTCTGCAAGGAGTTAGTTCTCATCATGTGCAGAGACTTCTAATCTCCCATACCTTACTGCCAAACGAACACTCCTCCTGGGCTTCTGCAGTAGCAGCCTCTGCTTCTGCCTCCTATGCACAGCTGGCTCATCGCTGGGTTCCCCAGGAGGATCTGCAGGCTCCTCCACCTGTATGTCATCAGGCAGGGAAGGACTGGGCACTGGGTCTGCTGCCTGGTCTTCCCCAGGAGCAGCCAATTCTGGCTGCACTGTGTCCTCAGGTTCTGCCTCAAAGTCCTCTGTGTAAGTTCTCATGACACCGATATTCAAATAATAGTAACTCTCTTTTGAGAGTGTTGGTCAATGACTAAGTCCAACACTGTCCTGTGGGCTCATTTTGCAAGGAAGAATTCTTAGGACTGTAGTTCTAGAATGTTGTTTGTCCACCTTTTCCTGATCACATCAGAGAAGCTATCAGTGGGCACAGTGGGTTTTGAGCACATATGCACAAAGAAACAAAAAGAACATTCAGGTCCCTTGAATTAGGAGGTTAACCACAAGATAGCCAGTAATCCCATCTACTTTGATTCAGCCACTTTCCAATGGCCCATTGATGAATTCAAATGTTTTTTGACAATACTTCCTTTCTGGGCCAGCATCAACTGTTGGAGTAGTCTGGAAACTTTCAAAAACATCATCCAGTAGAGTACATATCAGTAACTCCTGGCCTATCACACCATGGAAAAAGAACCTGAGAGGAGTAGAGGACCTAAGAGACTCATTTTCTGTTGCCTCTTCCACTTCTCTTCCCAGTGGAACTGGACCAGATGGGACTGTTGCTCTCATAGATTCCCAGTTGTGTGGGGGGGAGGGGGGCACCAAAGAGAAATTATGGGAGAAGAGCTATGATCAGGACCCTCAGCCACAAATGTTTGTAGTTGCCCCTGTTTTCTGCTCTACAAACAGGAGAAAGGGTGGGCTGAAACAGCCTGTTTTTAATTGTTTTAAACCTGTTCAGTATTAGGAGAGGCATATTCTGTGAAATAAAAGTTTTTCATGCCAGTAGGCATACAGCAGGCAAATTTCATATCATGTTGTGATATGGCTGAAGAACCTGCTTGGTAGAGACATTCCACCTTCCAGGAATGCTTAATTAACATATAAGATGTCAAAAAAAACTGATATGAAATATGGTATCCCTGTGGCACCCAGTAAATTAACTATGCCGGCCACTGAAGGCATATGCGACAAAGTTGTATTTGGAAGAAAAAAATAAAACTGAAGTTTAAAGTAACATCTTGCTAGAAAATTCACAAAGGAAAATTTACATCTTGGGAGAGAAAGGAAATCCATGTAACCTCCATGTGTATATATGATATAAAAGCATTCTCCAAGTTCACAGTGGCTGTTTCTGCATGATCCAAATATCCTGGGTTGAGCAAGGGAAATATCCCAGTTTGACCCAGAGGTTTGCATGGTTCCCGGTCCTAAAGTGGGTTTGCCCTGCGATATTTCCCTCATTCTGGTATTTTTAAAAATCACCAATTTGGCAATTCTTTTCAGAAATCCCAGGGTGAGCCTGCTACCATGCAAACACCATGGAAGCAGAACCAGTTTATTTTTACTGCCCAGTCACCTGATCTCTCCTCCCAGTCTTCACTGGATTCCTTCACAAAACAGGCAGCCATATGAAGGGAGAAACTGGGATAAAACAGACCCAGATTGTAAGATGCCGATTGTAACCCGGCATGATTGTGGTATGCGGAAACAGCCAGTTTTGTGTTTTGGAGGAAACACTGATTTCACAATTACCTTTTGCTGTGAAAAACAAGCTCTGTGGAAATTTAGTCTAATCCTAGTACTACAGCTGTTGAACCTATGGTGATGGGCTGGGTCTAGTGCAGCGGTGCCAAGGAGACTGGGGAACCGACAGCTCAAAGCTTTGATAGGAATGGCACCAAAGACCAGTGTTAAGAATGCCTTCTCTTACCATGTTGTCCATGTCTACAGTAAACCCATGATGAGAATTAGCTCCACTTTGAGGCATCTGTGACTAAAATCCAAAAGCCAGCTGCACTGAAAGATGTCACTAATCTCATCCAGCTTTATGCTGAACAGGAATGGCGTAGCTGCCAATTCCTCCATGACTTACTTCAAAATAATAGAAGAAATAGCAGCAATTCTGTAGTGCATGGCATCACTGGATGAAGGAGCTGCTCCAATTTTCTTCCTCTGCTCCTAGTCAGAAACTAGTTCAACCATTTCCAGGGCACTTGGTTTCACCAAGGTCTCCCCAATAGTGTGTGTGTGTGAGGTGGGTTGCTCAGCAATGCAACATGTCACATGCTTCAAAACAAGGCTTTTGTGCTGGGGCAAATCCAAGTTTTGATAAAATTTAGGTTTTTTTTCAAATCAAGCCTTTTTGCTCACAAAAAAAAAAGATCCACGTTGTCCAATGTATTTTTAAGATGGACAGATGTAAGGGATTCCTTCAGCCTTGTTGGCGTCATGGGTCCAGTGGCAAGAACTTTGCCGCACAAGGAGCAATGAGGTTTTTGTGTCCAATCTCATTCAGAGATGAAAGAAAACCAAAGGATACATAAGCTTTGTTGTACTTTTCTGACATATTTTCCAACTTGAGATAGGCCTGCAAACAAAAGCCATGCAATGTAGTTTATATGAAATCAGTAACCAATGCCCAAAGCTTAGGACAGCTGTGTGTATGAAATGTATCCAAGGCTTGGTTTTCATTAATTCTGCACATCTGCCGGAGCAGCTATGGGCCACACATCAACTTTGACTTTTTTATAGTGAATAGCTGTATCTCATGCTATTCTACACTTCTTTGTAGTGAAACAAAACCTGACCTTAATAACATAATTTGACATAAAAATAAGAATGTTTTTTTTTTCAAAGTAACAGGAAGGGAACTGAAGAAAAAAAATATTTTCTTCTGGTTCACAGACCCCCTGGAAGACCATGGGTTAAGAACCCCTTCCCTAAAGGAATGAATAATTCACAAAGCTGGGATGACCTTCATATGGATAATCAATGTCATAAAACAATCTTTGGAATCTGGATCATATAAATCTACCCTTCAGACTTTATTTAATAAGATAAGCTCTGAATAATGTGATGAAACCAGTATGAACCATCAATTGAGATCCTGCATTAAGACTACATATTCGCTAACTAGATAGGCATTGATCCTCCAAAGAGGATGAAAACGGATATGATTTGCGAATCAGTGTGCTGCTGGTAAAGCTTAATCTCAGCAAAGCCTTTTCAAGATTAACAATGATTTAAGAATTTCAAAGATTGTTCCTTAGTGAAAACCGATGCAGACAGATGCGCCAGACTTATCCCTTTTATTAATCTATTTTTAGTGGGAAATAAGTCAGTCATGAAAACAGCAAGCATTTAAAATGAACAGAAGAACACTTTTTGATCACACTGACGGCTCATCAGGTTCAGCATCCCGATTCCAAAGGTGATACACCAAATGCTCCTGAGGAACACACTCAGAGCATGAAGGCAACAGTCCCTATTGGTTATCTTCCAATATTTGGCACCTAGATCTGCTGCCTCTGAGCATGGATGCAATGCTGGTTTACACTGAGTCACACTTTTGGTTCAACTTCACTGCAACCTTCTTAATTTATTTACAAATCTGTATCTCACCTTTCTGCCCTTACAAGGGCTGCTAAGGCAGCCAACAATTTAAAACAGACATGATAAAATTAGAGCGTGAGTGTCCCCACACTGACTTAAAGTGCAGAGTGATAATGGCAGTTGTTCCTTGCCTCCATGACAAACCATGCCATAAGATAATAGATACTAATGCATTTCCTGTATGTGCATAGGTACATAGGTGCCACCTAGTCAGAGGCGTACTGACAGAAAATGGTGCCCGGGGCAAGACCTCATTTTTCCACCCCCAGTGCCCCCCTTCCTTGCCCCTCTTATGGCACTGGGTGGGGAGTGGCACTTGAGCCCCTACCAGCCTCCTGAAAACTTTCCCTGCTCCTAGGCCTCTGTGCCTGCCTCTTCCTGCCTCTAGTGCAGGCTGGTCACCCAATGCTGTGATAGCTATGAGGATGGCTCATCCAAAAAAATTTAAAAGGAAGGAAAACTACATTTTGCCAGAATCAGCAGGACCAGCTGGGTACAACTTATTTAGTTTTTGAGCTGAAAAGGCAACCAGGATCGGAGCCTGCAGGGCAAATGTCCTGGGGCAAATAGGGTTGGTCAATACTAAAAAAATTCAGTAAAATTCGGATTTGGGTATTTTGGGGCATAAAATGACAGGTTTTGCCTGAATCCAAATCATAGCCGATTCGGATATGCCCGAAACGGGTAAATCCGAAAATTCGGGTCCGCTTTTATTATTTTTTTTGAATTTTTGGTGTTTTTACATCGTTGTATTCTGGCAGGGTGTATTTTTAAAGCTAGCAGCACTAAACTTTCAGGATATCATCTGAGATCTGTCCTGATGATTCTCCTTGCTTGAGTAGTGTTCGGGGGGACAAAGTTATTGACCCCTCAAAAAAGGGTGCCCCATCCCCATTGTTTCCAATGGAAGCTAACAGGAAATGGGGTTACACTTTGAAGGTCCATAACTCTTTGGACCCCTGAACCAAACTTCACCGAACTTGGGGAGTATCATAGGGACAGTACCTGTATGATACCCCTTGAAATTTTTTGGTGACAGTAGCTCTAAAACTGCACCCTCATAGTCACCCAAAGAAATTTGCCCAGAGATTCTGTGCTCTGTAGTGGCTATTGGCTCCATTGCAGCCATGGGAAATTTCTGTGGAGGGCTGTGGAGTGCACATTTCTCATGGTAAACCCACAAAACTTTTAGGGTGTCTTCAGGAGAGTCTCTTCATGACACCATCCAGGTTTGCGACCGTTGCTTCAAGGGGTTCAATGTTATGGGTAGGTCCATCTCCCACCGCCCCCCCCATAAGCAAGTTCCTCAAACCTGATGGTGTTTCATCCAAAGACTCTCCTGAAGATACCTCTTGAACATTTTGTGACTGTACCTTGATAAATGTGCACCCCATTGCGCCTCCACCAGAAATTCTTATTGACAGCAATGCAGAAGTCACTGCAGAAAAAAAGAATCTGGCAAATTCTTCTTTAGGGGTAGATCTGCAGCGCATTTTAGACATATCAGCATTCGAATATCAGGGTATCACTGTGGAGACTGTCCCGATGACACCCCCCCAAGCTTGGTGCAGTTTATTTAGGGGCCCAAAGTTATGGACCCCTCAAATGGTAGCCACCATCTCCTTTAGCTCTCATTGGAAACAATGGGGATAGAGGTCTCTTTGAAGGTCCATAACTTGAGCCTTCTTGAACCAAACTGCACCAAACTTGGGGGTGTCATCAGGAGACTGTCCTGAATTTGGTGCCACTAGCTTTAAAAAATTCGGTTTCATGTTTCACCGCCCTGCACATGAAGCCTGCTGGAGTGAGTGAGCTGTGAAACACGCAAAACCAGCATTTTGTTAGTGACACCGTCTTCAGGGTATCACTGTGAGACTGTCCTGATGATACCTCCAAAGCCTATGCAGTTTGGTTCAGGGAAGTTAAAGTTATGGACTCTCAAAGGTGTGTAGCCCCCATCCCTATCAGCTCCCATTGGAAACAATGGGGATAGTTGCACCCTTTTGAGGGGTCCATACCTGAATCCAAACTGCACCAAACTTGGTGGGCAACATCGACAGTTATTCGATGATACCTCTGATAATTTGGTGCCGATACATCTCAAAATGCTGCCCCCTTGCAGGCACCCCCAGAAATTTGCCCAAGATTCTTTGTTCTGCAGTGACTTAGCTGTATTGTTGTCAATGGGGAATTTCTGTAGAGGGCTGTGAGGTACATTTCTTGGAAGGTATGGTCACAAACTTTCAGGGTATCTTCAGGAGAGTTCTGGATGACAATTCATCCAGGTTTGGGGAATTTTGCTCTAGGGGGTTTAATTCGATGGGCCCCAAAATGGGTAGGGTCTATCCCCCACTGCCCCCTGAAGTAAAGCTCCCCAAACCTGGATGGTGTCATCCAGAGACTCTCCTGAAGATACCTGAAAGTTTTGTGGGTTTTACCATGAAAAATGTGCACTCCACAGCCCCTCATCAGAAATTCCCTATTGACAGCCATGCAGCTAAGTCGCGGCAGAACAAAGAATCTTGTGCAAATTTCTTGGTGCCTGCAGGGGTGCATTTGTATCATTTCGGTAATATTTTGGACAGGAGACTGTCCTGATGATACTCCTCTGTTTCAGGTAGTTTGGTTTAGGGGCCAAAGTTATGGACCCTCAAAGGGTACCCCTATCTCCTTAGTTCCCATTGAAAGAATGGGAGATGGGACACCCCTTTGGGGTCCATAACTTTGCCCCTAGAAACCAAACTACCAGACTCCCATCTTATGGGTATCATCAGGACAGTCTCCTGATGATACCCTGATATTTTGGTGCTGATATGTCTAAAAATGCGCCCCCCTGCAGGCCAAAAACGTGAAAAACACTCAAAAAAAAATAAACGTACTGTTGGTGATCCAATCCCATGGACTGGATCTGTTAGATTCGACAGCTTCAGATTCGACCCTGCTCATCCTAATCCGTCCGAATCAGTGCAGATTCAGTAAAAATTCGGATTTGGACTGTCCGAATCTCCAACCCTAGGGGCAAACTTCAGCAAATGGTGGCAGGGAGAATCCCTTCAGCTACATACAAATGTTGGGCACAAGCTGAGGGTGAAACTTACCAAAGAGCAAAACAGTCGGGCGGAAAAACTAAGATGCCTCCTGAGCTCTGCATTCCACAGAGCCAGGTAGGAGATGTCTTGCAGGTGGCTTAGGGAGAAAAGGTGCACTTTGAAGAGTTCTCCAAAAAGATGCCTTGAACTAAAATAAGGTGTCCTGAGGATGTCCCACTGGGAGAATCTGGCCCAGGTGCTTGGAGAAGTACTTGCAGTGCACAATGAGGCTGGCCAGAGTCCCAGGGGCTCCCCCCACCTTTCTCTCTGCCACCGGCCTCCTGCTCTGGCCTGGCAGAACTTTCCCTCCATAGCTACGCAGGCACAAATCTTGGTCACTTGGAAAACCCATCTACTTCCCACTGAGAAGCATTGGGCTGACCTGCCTTCTGCAAACCAACTTAGTTCTGTGCAATCAGTTCATGGAGGGCAATCCAATGCTTTTCAGTGGGAGGTAGATTTTTTAAAATTATCTATTTATCTAAAAAGGTAATGTATTAAGAGTTTTATTTTTATGTAATTATATTTAAGGTTTCAGCTAGCAGTACAGTTTGAGGATGGAACCCTGTGGTTTCATTGATTAATCAATCAATATTCTCTACCTAAAGAACTTCAAGTAGACTTGAAATTTGTGCCTTCAAAAAGAAACAAATGCTTAAAGGTCCAATGAATATTTATCAGTTGGTCACCATAGCGTGTTTAATTTGGGGATAACACTGACTGTATAAATGTGGCCGTGTCTCTACACGAGATAGAGGTGGTGGTGTGCGTGGCATTAAGAGTTTTATTAAGGTGTTCAGACAGAGCTGAAGGCAAAGTACTTTATGAAGGTGGTTGCTTTAAAATTCTGTTCATCCAGTGTCCCTGTAGTCTGGCTGGCTGCCCAGCCTCTTCGGTACAAAACCCACTTCGCTCTGCCGATTCCATTCATCATGACAGAATGACAGGCAGTGATGTTTATCTAGATTAATCTCCCATCCTATCCCAAATGTGAGATACTGTTTTACACAACTGAATATGTTACTCTGGTGTGAACTATGCAACTCTTCCATTTCCCCTAATTTAGTTTTCTGTTTCTTCTGTTTGCAATAACTGTTTCAGTTTCAGTTTTTCCAGCTCGTTTTTTTAAAAATGTAACATGCTCACAAGTCAAAAGGAGATGCGTTGTTTGTGGCTATTAGGGATAAGTCGCTCTTCCTTGTTTTATTTCCATTTATAGTTTTGTCAGTTCTCTTTAATTTTCTTTGTAGGTAGTTGTGTACATATGTTTATATTGTTGCCGTGTGGCTGAGATTTGCACATGCAAGTTACCGTATATGGTAGATACCATTAATGGATTTCTCTTTCATTTTTCTTTGGTTTCACTTTGAAAACAAATCAATGCGCCTTTTCAAAACTTCAGCTCTTGCAGTTGTTTCATGCTATATGCCACAGGGTGATGCTATGGCAAGGGTGGTAGGAAGGTTTGGAAAGTTACTGCCGGTCTCTTGAGGTCGCTTCAGACGCCCATTAACGACGCCCAGGTAAAACGCCGCCTTCAGGTCATTAAGCTCGCACAGGCGCCGGGCTGTTGCAACGCGAAGCGGCGGCGACGCTGACTCGCTCCTCCCAGGGCGGCCAGGTCGTTTCCAAATAACAACCCTTTAAAGGGTTGTTGTTGGGGAGGAAGCGTTTCACATCAGGTGTCGTTAATAGTTTATGGGCCATTGCCCCGCCCACACCGTCCTCCCACCTCCAGGGGTCGGAGGGCAGCGTATGGGCTGGGCTGGCGACGCATTCAGCAGGTGACGCACGCAGGACACCGTGAGTGGGGCGGGAAGAAAGAGGCGGCTCCGCACGGAGCCGCCTGCCGCCTGCCGGCCTCCGCTTCGCCTGCTCGCACGCTTGCGTGCGAACGGGCTTGCACCCCCACGCCGCCAGAACTCTTGGCGGCGTGGGGGCGACTGGAGGCCGTGCGGAAACGGCCTGAGCTTCTGCAATGTTGCAGAACTTTCCTTCCTGCCCCTTCTTTCTCTTTAATCAAAATCAAATTCCTCAGTCCTGAAAAGAGCTATAGAAGTGGATTGTTAAATTTCAGAGAGAAACTAGGGGAGGAGGATTAAAAAAATTCTTAACTATGCCACAACAATGTCTTGTATTTCATGTCGTGCACACCAAACAAGTGCTGAGAAAGGCAAGACCTTATTACTAGTGTTCTAGGTCTCTTGCTAGGAAATCCAGAAGGGGGGCTGAAAGGACTCTGGAGGTAGTGTGACTGTAGTGCTGCTGTTAATGCCACTTATGCCAATGTAAGGGGGATTAATGCCAGTGCAAAGGCACTTGCACCAGTGCCGGGGAGCCATGCAGCAGTGCTCCTCCAGCTCAGGAGCCTGTGCCAGCACTGAAGGTAACTGGTTTTCATCAGCTTCCTGAGTCCTTTCAGCCCAGGACCACTTCTTTGTGCCAGCTAGGATTTACACCAGCAAAAAGGTAGACACAGCTCATGGAACCACATAGGGGGTTTTCAGGGTTGTCAAGGAAACTTCACATTTTGTTTGCTGGCATGGCTTTGGAGGTGGCATGGCTGCATTGTGGCTGCATTATCCCCTATGCCCTCAGGACTGCACTGCCCAAGACCCTTTAGAGAGCACATCAGGCTGTCCACTCTGCCCTTCCCAGGGGTACTTTTGCCAGTCAGTTATGATGGGATAGGCTGGATCACCTTGACATCCATGGCTGCTTGAGGAGGCTTGCCAAATATTTGTACCATTCTGCAAAACCAGTAGTGCTTCTGCTGATTTTCAGTTGCCCATGCTGCATGTGGAAGCAGCCATAAACCAGTCAACTGCATGACCAGAACGATCACATTGTTTTTAGCACAGCACTACAAACAGTCAAAGCACACAGTGACATGCCTCTGAAGATGCTAGCCACACAGTCTGAAAAACCTGTAACAGCCAATCAAAACACCCCTTCTAAAGGTATTTGGAGAAAAAAATCCCCAATGTAGAGATATATGTGAGAGGTCCATGTGCACTTATGACTATATTTGAATTCAGTGTTGGAAGTGGGCAGAAAGTATCACACCATCTGCTGTGCTAGAGCTGATCATGAGAACCATCCTGCAGTTTCTAGCACTCAAACAGAACAATAATTCTTCACTGCTCCTTTATGGAAAACATTAACAGTTGTTAAGGGAAGAGGAGGTCTATAACAATAAGAGAAAAAATGTTAATTTGTAGTTGAACCAACATCTCAGTTCAGAGCAGCATGTTATGACATGATTCAACCTCTTTAAAGATCCACCATGATGCTGCTCATTATTTCACCTTATTACACTGAAAGCACTATCTGTATCATGGTGCTAAAGAGAATTTCAATATTAACACAGCGTCCTTTCGGCAGTTAAAGATGACAGACAAAATTCTCCAACTGATTCCTATACGACTGACTTGCATTTGTATGAGCCCAGAGATCAGTGTAAGGGGTGGCAAGTTCTGGCTTGCATTAAGGGTAACACTCTTCATGCCCTTTCTGCAAAAAATGGCCAATCATATATGTCCCCATTGGTATAATTGGGCCCATCCCTCTGACCCCTGTGGCTCAATAAAACATAACTACAGAAAAGAATACAAGTTTTGCAATTTTGTGCAAGAAGTTCTAAATGCAGTCCCTGTTAATGAATCTCAAGTGGCAAGATTTCCTTCACCACTGGTAAATCCAGATCTCACTCCTGGGACTTGGCAATCAAATCTACTTGTCTCTGCTTCCTCCTGGAGCCCTGTGGGGAGAAGCTTCAAGAGTCCAAAAAAGTGAAGGAGTTGCCCCATGTTGCCTCACATTGGGGTTCTTTCCCAGAGTCCCCAAGAAATGCTGATGTCTCCATGGGTTGCCTTTGCCAGTAAGTCCACAACGGATGTCTGTTGACCGATTTCTGCCACCAAGATCTCAGAGGCTGTGGGTCTCTCCTTGGGACTAAAGGAAGTTCTAGGAGCCAAACCAATGTTTTTGATGCCTGTCAGTTCTTGCTGGCTTTGTACCACTTCCTTCTCCTGGCATCTTGTCATTAGAGAGGCTGTATGTCAGGTCACCATCAATCACCCCATCATCAGTTCTGACCAAGCCGTACAGATTAGGTATACTGGAGTGGTAGGAGCACAGCACCTTTGATCAGCATGCTACAATATGGCTATGGACAGAAGTACCAAGAAATATTTTTCTCTACCTGAGACCCTAGAAAACTACTATCTGTCAGAGAAACAATGTTATTCTAAATGGATCAATGGGCTCACTTGATATGGAGCAGCTTCATATATAAGGGTGGGCAGGAGATTCCCCTGCTTCCTTCTAGCTCAGCATTAGGGAGGAGCTTCCCAGAACCACAGGAAAAATCAAGCCCTGAGATCTGGAACTGGAGATGTCAAGGACTGAACCTGGGACCTTCTGAATTCAAACTGCAAAGCACATACTTAACTACTGAGTCACAGGTTCTCCACATGGTGGTCCATATATGGGGCTTTCCCCACTTACCATTTGCTGCACGCTACTCCGGGAAAGTAGCACGGGGTCCAGCAGCGCTCCCCACTTGCAAGGGTGGCAACCACGCAGCCGCCCCGACGCTGCCGCTCTTCCGCCCCTTCAGCGCGCGTCATTTTTGGCGCTGAAGAAACGGCACCTTCTGACTGCCCCGTGGGAAACACAACCCCGCGGCAGAAATCACTCATGCCAGGAGCGCGCTGGGAGTAGTGCGCCGCAAATGGTAAGTGGGGAAAGCCCCTATGCTTTCTTACCTGTTTTTCCCTTTATATCATTGCTTGGATTTTTATACTGGATAGTTCAAATTGCTTTTTCCAGACCTGCTGGGGTTACAAGACCAACACAATTCTGGGGCCATGGTCACATTAAGGGACCATGAAGATTGGGGAAGTTGCATAATTTCCATTCATATGATACTTGGATTGGCTCCAAGTTTTGTGACAAACAGGCAGAAGGTATGGGTAATTCTGAAATATCTCAATGGTACATGTATCTGTGTCTATGAAATCTGGGTCTATAAAACTAAAACAGAAGATCTGTTGGGATAATAAGACAAAAGGCCAGTATTGCTTAGCAATTTCTAGAAACCATCCTAATACACAGTGTGTAACAAACTTCCCTCTGTGATATACCTCTGAAGATGCCAGCCACATGTGAAACTTTAGGAACAAGATCCACCAGACCATGGCCACACAGCCCGGAAAACCCACCAGAACCAGTTGAATCACGCTGTGAAAGCCTTCAACAATACATCCTAATACAGCCAGTATATCTGAGATATCTGTTTGTGCAACATGGAAGTCCTCCTCCTGGATCGGCATTCTTTGCAACCAAAAAGCTCAAACACCCCTGCGGTAATCTTTCTCTCTGTCTCTGCTCCCTTGTGCCTCTACATTTGTGTAACTGTTCAATATAATTATCGTTGTTCATAAAAAATAAATTTTATCCAGTAATATGTTGGCCTCCTGTGCTGTTCAGTTTCAAAATAACTTATGGGTACTATATTTCCCTGTTGCAACATTAGTTCATAGCAGTAATAAAGTTGTCATGCAGAGCATGTGATGGACCACTTTACATTGTAGTAACTGCCTTTCTGCATTATAACTGTTTGTAAGTTTATGTCATCTTCATAAATGTGATCAATGGCAATAATAAAGTTCTAAGACAACTGTGGCAGCTTATTTTTCCCCCTCAACCCCAGTGCTGGAGGGGGTGATAGCTCCAGTTATCTCCTCTGCTGGCTGACTGCTCAATCTTACAGCTGAATTTTGTACAGCCTCCACTGGAAAGAGCTTTTCTGACATGAGCAGAGCAATAAGCTCAGCGCAAAGATTGTCCTGCTCTCACTGCCAGTTGTTGTTTCTACTTATCAATATTAACCTGTCAAGTGTAAATAAAATATAGACAGTTTTTAAAAAGTAAAGCCAACATACAGACTGAGCAAAACAACATGCTATAAAATCAAGTGTATTATGTGAATTCTAAAATACCCTGATTTGGAAACTGGATTTCTGTTATCTGAAGACTATAAATGTTTGGATACTTCCATACATTCTTAAACAAGATGCTTGGTTCAATATATATCATAGGCAATTTCCATAGATGGTAGGGATTTCCATTTGTGGAATTCTTTGCTTCTGCCATCCTAATGCAGCCAAAAACATAAACTGTGGATCCTTGGAGTGGGAAGGGCAGAGGTCCCCTAGGAACAAAATGGGAGGAGCTAGAGATCTATGGAGAAAGGGGAATTGGTGAAAACCACCTCTCCATTCCAGCTGTGAGAATCTTCCATTGGATACAAACCATAATCTACCCCATTCTGTAGACACTAAACACCTATGAGAGCTTTTTCCTTTCCCCCTCATTTGCTACATACAAGTAATTATGGCATTTCTAGCCTACCTTTTTTTGCAAACAGACCCAAGGCAGCTTGCTAGTTTAAAAAATATAAGTTCACTTCAAAACAAGCAAGGTCTAGTATTATCACAAACAATTTGAGGATCACAAAATCTATGCTTTTAAGACCCTAATAGCTTGGGGCAAGAGGACTTGAAGGATTGTTTGTTAACTTGCCCAGCAGTTAAAATTCTCAACTCGAGCCTCAAGAGGTAATACTGGTGGCAACTGCAGACATGGCCTTTTAGGTTGTGGCACCTCAGCTTTGGAACACCTCCCCACTGAGGCTTGCGAGCACCTACCTTTCTTTTAGTACCAAGCCTTTTAGGCACCAGGCAAAAATATTTTTTCTTTACCCAGGGTCATGATGAAGAGGGGTTTTTTCAAGTCGTTTTATGGTCTGCTTCTAGCCTGGGGGTGGTTTTATTAATACCCTTTTACAGAGAGAGAATCCCTTATGTGAGAAATACTATTACTGTAAATTTCATCCCAGTTGTTTGGTTGCAGAGGGAATTACAGATGTGGATACTGGACCCAATATAAGTGTAAATATACTTTTTAGATTTCTTAGGTTTTTATACCAGCTCCCTCCAAGGAGCATAAGGAAGTGCACAGGAATCTCTCTATTTTAATCTCTGAACAAAACTGTGAGGTAGGTTTGTCTGAGAAGATCACACTATAAATGAGCTTCATAGTGTACAGGAATCTAATGCTAGCTAGGAAGGAAGGAAGGAAGGAAGGAAGGAAGGAAGGAAGGAAGGAAGGAAGGAAGGAAGGAAGGAAGGAAGGAAGGGAGGGAGGGAGGGAGGGAGGGAGGGAGGGAGGGAGGGAGGGAGGGAGGGAGGGAGGAAGGAAGGAAGGAAGGAAGGAAGGAAGGAAGGAAGGAAGGAAGGAAGGGAGGGAGGAAGGGAGGGAGGGAGGGAGGAAGGAAGGAAGGAAGGAAGGAAGGAAGGAAGGAAGGAAGGAAGGAAGGAAGGAAGGAAGGAAGGAAGGAAGGAAGGAAGGAAGGAAGGAAGGAAGGAAGGAAGGAAGGAAGGAAGGAAGGAAGGGAGGGAGGGAGGGAGGGAGGGAGGGAGGTGTTCATAATATACTTCATTACAGACTGTTTTATATGGATTAGAAATGGCCCCTAAATTCTGTAGTACGTTATATTACAAATAATGCTTATGTTGTTAATGGCAGTCATAATCATTGCAAAGCTTCCCACTTTTAAATTGCATTATCTGCAATTTTCCATTTGAATATTATGGCAGTGCTAATAGACTCAAATCTCAAAGCAAAACTCATGTTAGCGTGAGGTGTGCTGCACAATGACTTACCTTTCACGTTAAAGAGATGCAATACAAAACATCCCGACAAAGCATTTTAATCTTGCCAAAGAATCCTGTCTCCATCAATTTATCTCAAGGTCAAAGTACAAGTCATTGGCAACAGAGGAATAAAAATTTCTCTCTCCTAATTTATAGTAGCATTTGACATTAGACTGCAGAATTACATTTGTCCTGAAAATTGGCTTTCAGTCCCCATCATTTGTTGCAAAAACAAACAAGTTGAATTTGAAGGAGGTTTTTCTTCTCCCTGAAGCTACTTGTCTTAATATTATATAACTCCTCTCAAATAAAAATGCTTGATTTTGAGTTGTCACAGAACTTTGCTACACTAGAGGTCCAGATGCACTTTTCAGAGTACCGAGTACTTTTTCATATAGATGAGATGTTGTCATCTTTCTGTCCCCTGAGTCCCCCGCTGCTGCCAGAAGAATTCTGAACTCTCAGAGTTCACAGACAACTCAGAGTGGTATCCCATTGTTTTTTCTGTAACTTCCCAGATATGCTCCTTAGTGGGGGTGTAGAAAGAGTAAATGAGCATGATTTTAACTTCTCGTCCCTTCTGTTTGAAGCTGAAAGTCTCCATATCAGTTTTACTTTATCTGTGTGTCAATCAGAGGCATATTGGGGGAAAATGGTGACTGGGGGCAACACCTGCCCAGGGCACCCCCCCACCGCCAAGTGCCCTGTGCCTCCCCACTGTGCCCCACTTACCTTAGCTGGCCGACGCTCAGCTACACACATACGATCAAATGGCATGTGGCATTAGTGGTATGCCACTGGTGTAAATGAAATTGTTTCAACTCCATTGTTTCATACTTTTTTTTTGTTCCCAGCTAACCAAAAGCTAACCATTTTTTACTGTAAAACCCACATGCTTTATTTGTGAATACTTTACTAAAAGCACAAAGTCTACTTATATTCACTGACTAATTGATTGGTTTGCTTGCTCTTCAGTTAGACAATTGACTGCCAAGTGACATGTAGTTATAACAGGATGCCAAGCAGGCTATATGAGAATATGCATGCTTGCAAAACTGCCAATTGTAGTGTGCTGATATGCGGAAAGTAACTTGCCGTATAGAGTGACTCGAATTGCTCACCATCAGCCAACCTGCTCAGCAGAAGACAGGCTTCCTGCTCACAACCAGCAAATGAAGCATGAGTTTAATCATCCGGTGTGGGAGCATCCCTAGAATAATAATGGCCTTCATAACAGGCTGTTTTGCATTAGGAGACACTGGTTTTTCTTTGAAAATGTCCACAGTCAACTAATTATTGAAATGGCATGAGCAGTTTCTTTATCTTCCCAACAACTTTATCTTATTATGTCTTTATCTTCCCAACAACAAAACTTAAAGATGGAACTAAGCAAAGGTAAACATGTAAACGGATTGACAGCAACCTCAGCAAACTACAGTTTAGGTAACAGCTAAATTTCTCAAAGTTATCTTCTGGGGGGGGGGGAGATGAAGTCCAGTACAAGTGATCCGGGCGGGGAGGTATGTGCATCTGAAATGTTAACATGTACAAAAGGAGGGGAGGTTATTTTATAGGGGAAAGTTCAGCTGTTAGAAATATGTGGATGCTATGAGCTTTCCAATGTCATTTAGAAAAACAAGCCATTCTGCCCCAGAATAATTACATTCCAGCACATTTAACCTCTATCTGCTTTGCAGTCTGCAAATGTCTTTTAAGCCTTCGGAGGAAATAAATTGAGTTTCTTTAAGCTGTCAACACTGTTGAAGAAAGGAGACCAAGTTTGCTGAGCAATGGGCCTGATCGCAAAATGCCAGCCATAATATGCTTCACAAATAATTAAATGTTTGCAATTTTTTGCAGTTCGAATACTAATGTAACTGTTTACTTACAGAACAGAGAACACATGCATGGGAAAATGGATGCATTTGGTTATTCATGTAAATTTTTCTCTCACGCCTCTCATTTTGAACCATCTATTTGAGTTTTTTTTTTTACAATATTCTTTTCAATAATGGCTGGCAATGTCAGTTCACTTCATGAAAGTAATCCCAGCTAGGATCAAAATAAGGACTCAAGTCCAGTTCCAAAAAAGATAAAGGTAGTCTCCTGTGCAAGCAACGGGTCATTACTGACCCATGAGAAACATTGTGCTGTTTCCTAGGCAAACTATTTTATGGGGTGGTTTGCCATTGCCTTTCCCAGTTATCTACTTTACCCCCAGTCAGCTGACCTCAGAAGGGTGGAAGAGCCAGCTACTTGAAACCAACCTCCATTGGGTTCAAACTCAACTCATGAGCAGAGCTGTGACTGCAGTAGTTTTGCCAGCTTGATGCAATATTATGTGTTGGATACAACCAAAAAATCCACGCTGGGAATTTTTCTGTTTTACAAACACCATGTGGGACAGGGAGGGACAGTGATTGTAGGTGTGCTTTTTGTTCTGCAATCTTTTTGTTTTGGAAATGCTCTGCCTTGACAAGTCCAGAAATAGCAGAAAACATCTGAAATAGCTAATATGCAAAACAAATAATGAAACTTTACTCTGTGCATGAGCAAACAGGAGCCTGGAGGATGGAAACAAATTAAAAGTCTATGGCTTTGTTAACAAATGATAATGGAATCTCATGAGAAATTTGCAGAGCTGGCAATACTAAGTAAGGTAGACAACATCAGGAATTGCTTAGTACTCGTCTTCTCTTCCCCAAAGCCCCTCTGTGGTTTAGTCTGGTGAATATGACTAAGGAAGAAGTCAGAATACAGAGCGGAAGAGCCAACAGGCAAATAAATGATGCCTGGTTGTTCACATACCAGCATCTGACTAGCGAAGACAAATTCTCTTTGCTCTATCACATCCACCTCTGGAGAAATCATTCATTTGCTCAACACAGTTTACACACAAAGGGGAGCCCTCTTTCAATTGAAAAACGTATCATGAAAATTTAATTATAATGGCTACTGTTGCCCTGTGAGAAACTATAACGCTAGTCACAAAAGGCACTCAGGTACAATGGATTTGTTTTCCCATGCAAGAGTGGGCAGAGATGAAGAGAAAAAAATTAATACAAATTGATTTTTAAAAACCTTGGGAACCAGTGTGGTGTCATGGTTACAGTGTTGAGCCTTGACGTTCAGTCCCCAAACCTGTTATCAGTCTCAGGGCTTACTTATGAGAAATGTGGAGTAACAATATCTGAGGCAAGGAGATCTGTGGCTTGGCTCACAAGCGATGGCAGCTGTTGATAATCACGTGCTTGCCACAAAGTTCTCAACATCCCTAGTCTCAGCTCAGAAAATCTTCAAACCTTTTTTTCATTTTAACTATTTGGTTTTTAGCAGCCTGAAGAGACAAAGAAGAAGAAATGAGATGTATGCCCTGCTTTTCTCAATCATAAGGAGCCTCAAAGGAGCTTATACACTTCTTTCCCTTCCACTCCCCACAACTGAAACCTTGTGAAATAGGTGAGACTGACAGAGTTTGAGAGAACAGTAACCAGCCCAAGGTCACCCAGCAGGCTTCATGAGTGGAGAGGGGAACCAGATCTGGTTCTCCAGATTAGAGTCCACCTCTCTTAACCACTACACCACACTGGCTAATAGCCCAAGCTTGTTAGAACTTGGAGGCTGATCCAGGTTGGCCATGGTTAGTCCTTGGATAGAAGGCCACCAAGGAAGACAAGGGCTGCTATAAAGGTAATAGCAACCCGCCTCTTCTCACTTCTTGTCTTGAAAATCCCATGAGGTCAGTGGCAGCTTGATGGCACTTCATTGTTATTACTTATCTGTCTTTTAACAATTTGAGGGAAGATGACAGTAGAAGCAGGCATGTGGGGGTGAGAAAGCAGTCTATTCATGCAAGAAAGCAGTCAGACAAATTGACACAACCAAATTTAGGCACATGAACAGTTTGGCAAACAGTTGGCTCCCTGGTCACATCCAGCAAGCAGGATGTGAGCAGTGATCAATGCAATCCTATGTACAATGAATTTATTATATTTATATCTCACCTTCTCTCCACTGGCAACTCGGGGAAGCATGTAGTTCCCTTCCTCCCAGGCACCAGTTAGACACAAAACTGCTTTCTAGCAAAGATACTACGTTATATAAGCCTAGTAGAAAGGTGAGGAAGTTCTTGTTGCCAGTTGAGTGGGGCTGCAAACTGAGCATATGTTTCTCCTTGGTTGCAAGTATCAAGTCAAGGCATGACCAGAGTTGCAAGCTAAAAAAAACCAGCTCAACACGTGAATCCCACAGAGAACCAAAGTATTAAAACCAAAGCTAGCCCAAGTGGTTGGAACATCATCTTGAATTTTTCATTTGTCTACAGTCATACCGTAGAATTTATTTTTAAGGTGCTTTGAGAATCCAGATGCTGGAGAAAAGTAGGAAGTGAGTAAATGAATGAATGAACAGGGCCTTCAAGGCTTATGTTGGGACAGGACAGAGATATTTGTGCCCGAAGTGGGGAGCAGTCCACAGATGAGGTAAGCGGGAAGAGAAGGACTCACAGAAACACATGGAAAGAGCTGATCACAACTTTTTTTGATCACACGTTCCTCAAATCTTGGTGCAGCATAGACTGGGGACAGTGGTGGCCATCGTTAGCACCTTCCTTGGTCCGCCCGTTGGGGTAACTGAGGACAGAGGGTTGTATTAGGGCTGAAAGCAGCAGAAACTGCTATTCCTGCCCATCCCCATCTCCTAGGAGCATGGTTTATGCATCAGCCCTGAGGCTGGCTGTCATGCAACTGAATGCAAAACTGGATGGGCTTTCAGTTCTTAGTTACACAAAATGGAGCTATATCAATGATGGACCATAGGAGAACTATTGAAAGGGGGAGATGTAGAGCAAGTGAACATAAAACACATTATTTTTGTTCAAAAATGATTTATTGATGACAAAACACAAGTACAAAACAAAAAGCAGTAAGAAAAAACAGTATCACAAGTCTAATTTATCTACCCTGCTTGGGTCGTATTGACAACAAGGCCTCACAACATTAATAACCAGTGTACTATGTCTTCTGGCTTAATTTGCTTCTATACAATAATAAATGGTCACCGTTTTTAGTAACGTTTTCATTGATTTTATCCTTTTCAGCTACATTTGTTTAAAATTTATAAGGTTCTGTATTATAATGTATACATATTTATACATTTTGTTATTCCATAGACAGTCTTTCTTATTTTTCCCCCCAGCTTTTTTTCACAGACATTCTGGTGTTAATCAGAAAATTCTCTATAAACTAACACAGTTTTGTAAATCAATTATAGCACAATCCTGCTTTCAGGCTATGTCAACTGGATGAGAATAGGGCTTTAACAAAATTATTGGAGAGCTTCCCCTCCAATGAGATAGGCATGTTTTCCACCCTAGCTTGCTAGAACTACCTCCCCCACAATCTGATAGATAGGAGGGTACTTTCTTAAACTTCATTTTTCTTAAACTTCTTCTAGTATGAAAGGAATGGTCTTATAAATGTGATCCCAGAGAAGCAGGTGAAGAAGGAACCCATGACCCTAACATTATTCAGGTAGAATGAACACGCAGGTGGTGCAGTTTCCAGAGATCAGCCATACAGCCCCAGTAAAATCTAATTAAATCTTACTAACAGTGACATGCTGTACTTCCCCAGCTCTTAATGCATGCCCCATAAAAGGACACAGATTAAGGGAATCATGTCAAATCCAAATAAAGAAAATTTTGTGAGGCAGCAGAGTTGCCAGCAGTTATGAACAAATCCCCAGAAAAGGTCAACCCGAGGAAAAACAGGGAAGAAGGAAAGCTGTAGCATTAAAGCCTTTGTGAAGAGTTATTTGTCTGACTGAACTGCAACGAGGCTCTTCCAATCCCTTGTCTTAATGAAAATGTTACAAATCGACTTCATTTTCAAGCAGGGCACATTTCATTGTGCTTTGTAGAGAAGGCAGTTGCATTAATGACTGGAGCCACAAGGTGATACAACCACAAAAGGGACTGGGGTTTCAAGGCCTATATTCAGAAATAGAATCTTCTCCCCACAGATGTATCACTATGATCCTTCTCATTTCTTCCCATTAAAAGCGCAAAACCACTGGCCCTTCTCAAAGAGTTGTGATCTCTTTCCCCACAAGCCTTCCACTGGCCTAGTCTGAATGCTCTGCACACAGCTTTATTGTCTCTGTATTTTCTTTTTCCACATTTGTCTAATGTATTGAAGGTCTTTTACTCTCAGACCCTCAGCCTGTTCTTGGTGTCAGGGCTCACCACTGGAAACATGAAGGAATTATTCTTCTATGGACACATAAAGCTGCCTTATACCAGTACTGTTCATATATTAAAGTGAATGTACAATTTGGGTACAGGGTACAATCGATTTTTATACATATGTCGGTCAATTCTTATTTTACTAACTTCTTTGCTACCCTTCCCCTTACAGGCTCAGGGAGACTCACAACACGTCAAAATTACAGTACAAAAGATGGGGCCAAAAATCCACATACACTTCAACATAAAAATCCATTAAATAATCCATTAAAAACCCAGTTGGCAATTTGATTATTACCTGCTTTTATCCCATACCTACCCTGATAAAAACCTCACAGAGGGAAGAGGGAGACCACTTAGACTGTACTGCTGAAGCTGCCTCAACCATATGCCTGGTGGAACAGCTCCACATTTTACAGGCTCTGGGCAACTGCATCGTCCCACAGGACCTGGGTCTCATCAGACAGAGCATTCCACTAGGTGGAGGCCAGGGCCGAGAAAGCCCTGGTCCTGGTAGAGGCCAGCCAGATATCCTTCAGACCAGGAACAACAACCAGTAAGTTATTATTTGATGAATGCAGCACCCACTGGGGAACATACTAGGAGAGACAGTCCCACAAATATGACACAAATATAATCAACATTTAAAGTTACTAGGTTCATATTGCTCATATGCATGTGAGTTGAAACACTCAATAGGAGTTTGTTTTTCACTTGAAGTTCAGATTAGATGCCAAGTCAGCCAACTTTGCATCTGTGAAATAACTGCTACCAGTTTTATGCATAAGAAGCTTTGTATACCTACAGAATCTTGGGCAAGCTGCAATTCTTATAAGGCCATGAAAGAATGCAAGTTTGCAAATGATTCCTGATACAAACAAGTTCTCTTGCCTTTTTTGTTAAAAATACTGCCTAAGATAACTGAAGGCATACAGCCTCTTGGGCCCCTTCCGCACATGCAAAATAATGCATTTTCAAACCACTTTCACAACTGTTTGCAAGTGGATTTTGCCATTCCGCACAGATTCAAAGAGCACTGAAAGCAGTTGGAAAGTGCATTATTCTGCATGTGCGGAATGAGCCTATGTCAAACTGATTTTAAGAGTAAGAATTTGATGGACAAAGGGCAAAAAATGAAATTCGCATGAGACAGTGTGACAACATGAATGTATAAAATTGTTCTATATTTGAACAGTTGGACTGCCTTTGCCATTAATGAACACCAAGTCAGATAGCCATAAAGGATACAGGGAGACACCTCATCTTTGTAAGACACTTTAAGCATGCAGCAAATAGCAGATAGGGTAGTGGTAGCAGAAGGGAAAGCCATAGGAAGCCATAGGAGAATATGCATGTGCCATCAGATTCCTTGTACAATTGAACATAAACAAACTGTTCAAATACGAGCAAGCAGCTCGCTGAACATTCAGTGTTGCTTATTGTACTTTGCAGATGGTCTGCAAAATTTACTAGTAAGTGATTGAATTCAGTAAAACATGTCGGAAAAGATCTTTGTCAGAGTTGCTGTAAACCCTGAGCTAGATGAGGTCATGGTATGCCTTTTTATAAGGAAATTTTGAAATTTCATATGTGTTCTAATGGCTTGCATAGGATCAGATGGCTGGTTTAACTAGGTAGCTAAATAATAGCTCCACTGATATATTGCATTCTTATGCTGTATTCTATTAGCCAAAACCAAGGAACACACTTTTCATTCAACGAATGCCTTTTAGTGTGCTCTTGGCTGCTATCTGCCTTGATAGAACCCTCATTGAAGCTGTCAAAGACCACATCTTCCTGATGGATTGCACCTTCCTCCCTACTGTTCCGATCTCACATTATCAAGGTCACCAAATATAGTGGATCCTTGGGGCTTTCCAATTGTTCTGGCCACTACTTGGCCATCTATCACCAGGCAGGATCTCCCCTTGAGTGTAACAGATGGTGAGAATGGAAGAGTACCTTGGTCGCCAGTATATCAGCCTGAAACAACTTTGTTCCGGCTCTCAAACAACCATTCATCTTGACTAAATTACGATGAATCTGACACAGGTCTCCCTGCAATAGCATTTGAAGGTCTTCTTTCCCCCTAAAGTTGCATTTAGATCTCACAGAGTGGTCTGTCAACTTTCACCTATTGATTTGTCCTCTTTTCCTTAGTTTCAAAGGATTCGCAAACTCACATTTTAAGCGAATTTCCCAGGAGCAATCAGTACACTGGAAATTAGGGGGTGGGTGGTTTTGTAGATTTGGGAAGGCTGTCTGATTCCAGGTCAAAAAGAGCATATCAATTTAGCTAGCCAGCTGGCATCCAAGGCAGCTCACTATATTAAACCAAGATACAGCAATTAACTGTGAAAGCAGCATCAACAATATAACAACAAAACTTCTAAATCAATCTATAACTGTGTGTGTGTGTGAAGTGCTGTCAATTCACAGCTGACTTATGGCAACCCAGTACGATTATCAAAGGAAGAGGCTAACAGAGATAGTTTGCCATTGCCTTCTTCTGCATGGTGAACCTGGTATTCCTTGGTAATCTCCCATCCACATGCTGATTAGGGATGATACTGCTTAGCTTCTGAGTTATATCCTAGCAGGACACTCAAGGCACTGTCATTACAACATCTGGAAGTGAGTTCTAATGCTCCTGGGCCTGTCCTGCTCTGTAGAATGAATGAATGAATGAATGAATGAATGAATGAATGAATGAATGAATGAATGAATGAATGAATGAATGAATGAATGAATGAATGAATGAATGAATGAATGAATGAATGAAACCTGTAATGGCATAACAAATATATACAACACAAATTAGATTAAGATCTGGTTAGATATACAGTAAATAGGAATTAAAAACATTAAATTTAAATTATGTCTAGTAAAAATTTGGGAATGTTCAGTAATAACAGCGCACAAAAATCTGGCTGTTGGTTCGAGTATGGCACTTATTAACCATTATAGGTTATAAAAATGTTAATGTCAAAGGCTCTCTGGCCCTCATAATGAGCTTTGGATACACTCAGATGATAGGGGGGAAAGCTAGCTGTTTTCTGAGTATCTCTAAAATGCCTCCATCGTAAGAGAAAGATTCTGCCCTGACCAAAGGGCATGCTTGGGAAGGACCTAGGTAGCTCATCCTTGGCATTTAATCTTTGGAAGTGATTGAAGCACAGCTGAGGCTGACATCTTTGGACTGAGGTTCCATACCTTCCTGAGCCAGAGTTCAGGACAGCTCAGAAGGAATGGGGTTTCATCCGTGTCACTGTCTTGAGTTCAGAGCACTTCAGAAGCTAAATATCATGGCAGAGATGATACTGAGGAGCAGGATCTTTGCAAACATAAATGTTGGCTGACTCTTGCAGCCAAATGTTCTGGTCCTCCTGCATTACTTACCCTCTCTATGACCTGTTATGTACACCATGGCTCACAACTGAGGCCTTGGGTTCAGACAGTCTTGCAGTCCCAATCTGTGCCTAATAACAATGAGGAAAGCAAGAAAAAATATGTCACTTCTGCATTTTTACCACTCCATTTTTACCACATGTTCTCCAATAGTGGAGCTACAAGGGGGTGGGGGGCAAACGTTGCACCAAGCAAGCACCTGGGGGCAGAAAATTTTCCCCTCACCCTTCCCAATGGCGCCTTGCCCCCCCGTGTGCCCCCCCACTTACTTTGGTTGAGTCTGAAAATGTTCAGGCTAAAAAGAGGCCTGAAAAGGGCCCTGGTGGGAACTACACTACCCAGGAGACTTTGTGAGCCCCAAGGTCTCCTGGGTAGTGTAGTTCCCACCAAGGCTTTTTCCAGCCTGAACTGAACAGGTCTGAACTTTTTCAGCCTGAACTAAGGTAAGGGGAGCAGGGGGCTGTGGGGGTGGGGCCTATGGAGGAGCGGAAAGCATAGAGCTTGCCTCAGGCACAGATGGCCCTAGCTATGCCTCTGATGTTCTCCAAAGCATTTCTTGATTGTTTTCAAACTTGTTTTCAAACTTCAAACTTTTCATGGCTTGTATGGGAGAACTCCAATGTGGATGCCACTAAATTCCACAGCATCCTCTACTAGCCCTAAAAAAAAACCCCACTTCTCTAATGTAACATTTTCATTTTCTGTTAGCTTCTGCAAGGGTAAGAAGTAGCTCATGTGTGCACCAATGACATAAGTTAATTGCATAGTTAGTGAGAGAAAATGTAGGAGCCCCTGGGAGCAAGGTTTCCGAAAGGTTGCTGGGTCGCTCATTATCTCTTTCCCTTCTCTTGTTTCTGTTTTGCTCTATTTCATCATGAGCAGGACACTGCCGAATACAAATGAGACAGTGCTTGGCAGCACCTAAGCCATTCCTGTCGGTATAATTAAACAGGGATACAGCCAAAAACTCAAAGTTTTAAAGCTAACGTGTGGGCCAGGGGACCCAAATTCAAATATCAACATCAGCCTTTGAATGATAGATCGAGATATGGAGGCAAAAATTCTCCCTTCCCTCATCTCATTATTTCTAATAGTTGCAGTTTAATACTTGTGAAGTGTAAACACAACAGAAGAGAACGGCTTAAGCAAAGCGATGTTATGGGTGAGATGATGCTGCCTTCCTGATATGCTGTAGTCCTGGAACATTTAACCCTCTAACCTGATAATAGAAGAGAACAGTGGCAAAAGATCGTAGCCAAGAAAAGATGCTGCTGATCAGTGATTCAACTGATGCAAGGTTCGTCATCGTGGCCTCTGTACAGTCCCACGTGGGACTGTGCTTGAGCAGGGCCAACTGCAGAGCATTTTAGATAGCATATTAAGAGTTTAGTCAAAAAGTGACACCCCCCCCCCGCCTCAGCTCTGGCCTAGCTACTTTCCCACCCAGGTCATGTGACTAGGGAGAAGAGGCACACCTATTCCCTGCAGATCTTCCTTCACTGCCACAAAGAGAAGAGATGATTTCGACTTCTGAATACAAAGAACAAGATCTCAAGAAAATTCCCAGTGCCAAGAAGGACTGGAGCATGGGGTAGAGGAACAGTACATTTTACTGGGTCTGTGGTTCCAGAGGGACTGACCCAGGCAGCAAGCTCATTACCATAACTGTTTGTGCCAGTTTAGAAATCAAATAGAAATGTTCCTTTCATGACTCATGAGCTCATATGTATGGAACAGGGTTGAGAGGACAGAGCAACTGTGTAACAATTACCATGTCCACAGAAATAAAGTTGGGGGCCCTAATGCCAAGCAAGAATGACCAAATATGAAGTATTATTCTTATTACCAAATGAATTGCCAAACTTTTGCCAATGTTTAAAAAAATAATAATCCAGAGTTGTATGCCCATTTTTCAGGAAAGGCTGCCAATGTTCAGAAAAGTGCTGTCACCTCCAGCCCTAATCAGTCCAAAAGTTCAGAAACTAAGCAGATAGAGATCTGGTCAA
Source organism: Sphaerodactylus townsendi (assembly GCF_021028975.2). Lineage (NCBI taxonomy): Eukaryota > Metazoa > Chordata > Lepidosauria > Squamata > Sphaerodactylidae > Sphaerodactylus > Sphaerodactylus townsendi. The sequence goes on from NC_059436.1 coordinate 5,026,727, forward strand.
TGCCCAAGAGACTCGTGTACATTGTGTTGAATTTCATGCTGCCTGAAATGTGAGGTAATAATGTAAAAAAATAATCGAGAATGGTTTGTGGCAGTTCTCTCCATTGATGGTTTGTGGCAGTTCTCTCCAACAACTTTGAATCCATGAGGCAATCCATCCTCATCTTGGAACAGCTGTCTATTCTTTACAGTCTCTTTGAAGGAAAAAATATTCAGGAGGGCCAGGGAGAAATAAATTGTATACATTAAGGTGATTATATTATCTAGACTGAATTCCATGGCAAATTCCAAGTGGAGCTTTTGTGTTTTGCTTTCTAATCAATGCAGATAATGTTTGTGTATTATTAAAGTGCCAAAATAGGTCTCCTTACACATCAATAGGACTTGTTTGAGCAGGGGGAAAGGGGCATTCTGGTCTTCTACTGTCAGGGTGGAGGAATATGTGTTATTTCAAAGCACAATATTATTAAGTTTCTTTTAAAGATGCCCATTTGAGGAAAAATAATACCCTGCTGAGGTCTATACGTTTTTTGGCTGGCTGATAAAGGCCACCTTATCCCTCTTGCGACCTCCATCCCCTCAAGAAGGAACCCCGCACACAATGATACAAAAAGATAGTGAAGGAGCATCATCATTTTGCCTCACAGTATTCAAGTATTGATTTCTTGTGTTCTCTGGCACACAAGGCAGCAAGGCTCAGTTGACCGAGTGGAGAGGGATTCCATTTCCAATTACTTTAAATGACAATATCATCAAAATGTTATCTACATCAGCAGTTTGGTAGGAAAAATTGTGTGACCTGATCTTTCCCTTTCTATGCATCAAAGCCGAGAAGAAGAGTTGGGAATTTAAAAAAGAAAGAAAGCTCTCCGAGAGTTTACAGTGTGTGTGTGTGTGTGTTGGGGGGAGGGAGTAGCTGAAGTTACTCCACTGTTATATCAGCTGAACAGCGAGAACAGAACTTCCTTCTGTTATTCCCAGTGGCTCCCTGGGAAAACAGGAAAAGACTCTGGCCTATTACTCTTAAAGATAGCAAATTGATGCCTGGCCTGCATTCCTTTAGTATGTGTCACACAATGGAATGGTCCTCTAAAATTCCCTGCACATAGAAAACAGCCATCTCAGGAAGAAACCTAAGATACAACCTCTCTCTCTCTGGAATGCTTTTTTTTCCTATGTGCAGATAATTTTTTGTATGGAGAAGCATTCCCTGAAGCCGCTGTTGACAGGGCCCTGGCTGCTGTTAGACCTACTACCTGTCCTCTGGATCCGTGCCCTTCCTGGCTGATTAAATCGTGCCGGGAGGAGCTACGACCCCATCTGTTGAAGATCATCAATGATTCCCTTGAGCAAGGAGTCTTTCCAGATGGGTTGAAGGAGGCGGTGGTCCGCCCGCTCTTGAAAAGACCATCCTTAGATCCTGGAGATCTGGCCAATTACCGCCCCGTCTCGAATCTTTCGTTTCTGGGGAAGGTAATTGAGAGAGTGGTGTTGGAGCAGCTTCAGGGCTTTCTGGATGACACATCGGCCTTCGATCCCTTCAGTCCGGCTTCCGTGCTGGGCATGGGACCGAGAGAACAGTTCTCCCTCGCTGTCACAGATCGCTCCATTATGCAGCTAGACCCGGCGGATCGGGGCTGCTGGTGTTTGTTAGATCTCACCATGGCGTTTGATATGAGTCGATCACGACCTTTTGACCCACCGCCTGGCCGCTTCCGGGGTTCGGGGCACTGTCCTTCAGTGGATTGCCTCGTTCCTCCGGGGGCGTAGTCAGCAAGTGTGGTGTGGGGACAAAGCTTCCCGGAGGTGCCCGCTTCATTGTGGTGTGCCTCAGGGGGCATTGCTGTCCCCACTGTTATTTAACATCTATATGCGACCACTTGCTCCAGCTGAGTGCGGAGCTTTGGGCTGATCTGCCATCAGTATGCTGATGACACTCAGCTCATGCTGTTGATGGAGGGGGGCGATGCCGCCGCCCCTAGAGCTCTACAGCAATATTTGGAGGCGGTCGCTGGTTGGCTACAACAGAGCAGGTTAAAACTTAACCCATCGAAGATGGAGATCCTTTGGCTTGGTCGTGGGGGTGAGATTGGGGATTTCCAGCCGCCCGTGTGGGAGGGGGCCATATTGGCACCGACCCCCTCCGTTCGCAGCCTGGGGGTCCACCTGGATTCATCTCTTTCAATGGAGACCCAGGTGGCCCATATAACCCGGGTTGCGTTTTTCCATCTTCGACGGGCCCGTCGGCTGGCCCCCTTTCTCTCCAACACTGACCTAGCCACTGTGATCCATGCAACGGTCACCTCCAGACTGGACTATTGTAACTCTCGCATCTCACAGCGGGCCTTCCCTTCGCCTGATCCGGAAACTGAAATTGGTCAACATCGGCGGCCGGTTGCTCACAGGGGTGCCTTTCGTGAACACATCTCCCTGTGTTGCGCCGCCTGCCATTGGTTACCTATCCCGAATTCGAATGCGTGTTCAAAGGTGTGGGTGTTGACCTTTAAGGCCTTCTGGCGGCCCGGGACCCTCGTACCTTCAGGACCGCATTACCCCATATGTCCTGGCTCGTCCTCTGCAATCAGCAGAGGCGAATCTACTGGAGATCCCTGGCCCCTCGATGACGCAGCTGGCCTCCACACGGGCCAGGGCCTTTACAGCTCTGGCACCGGCCTGGTGGAACACATTACCATCAGCTATTCGGGCCCTGCGGGACCTTGGAGAATTCCGCAGGGCCTGTAAAACCGAATTATTCCACCGGGCCTTTGGAGAGGCCAGCCGCCGATAATGCCCCGCTAGTAGGGTCCCCTAACATCATTGGGACCCCTCCTCATTTTTGGAAGAGGGGGTATATGGGTCTCGGCGGGCCCATTGTTAGAAGTACCTGTTTTAAGATTTTTATGTTTTTTGTATGACTTTATGTTGTTCACCGCCCTGAGCCCTCCGGGGATAGGGCGGTATAGCAAGTTTAATAAATAATAATAATAATAATAATAATAATAATAATAATAATAATAATAATAATAATAATAATAATAATAATAATAATAATAATAATAATAATAATAATAATAATAATAATAATAATAATAATAATAGGTGTGTGAAGACCAGCCAGCAGTCTGAAGTGGTACACAGCCTGGGCACAGACTGACTACTTTGGAACTAGTTGCTGGTTACCTATGAATACTTTCATTCTTTCCTTCTGAATATTTTTATCCTGCCCTTCCTCCATGGAGCTCACAGTTCTCCCTATCCTGTATTAAACTCACAACCTTGTGAAGAAGGTGAGTCTGAGAGGGAGTGATGGAACCAAGTTTTGTGGCAGAGAATAAACTCAAAACTGCATCACTGAAATTGTAGTTCAGACCTCTAACTATAAAATATGATAATGCCAGGATTCTTTTTGTGTGATGTATATTTGATGTACCGGTGTGTATGTTTCTGACTGCACTGATAAAACACCATGTTAAAAGAATCAGGATACAAGTGAAGTTATGAAACATCAATAGTGATTTTTTTTTGTATTGTTAAATCAGTGGGAACATGCATATCAGTAATGCACATGGAGAAAGCACTGGGGGATTCCCATTGCATCAGGTGCACTTCAAAAACAAAACCAGGTTATTTAAAACTCCAAAATCGGGGGGACATTTCTGAAGCACTGTTTGGTATCCCATTGTTTCAGGTAGATCCTATATGTGCGCAGCCCCATTATGCTATCTCTATTTCTGTCTCCCAGTTATTTGTCACAGCAATAAATGATTGAGATCTAGAAAATTATCTAGAATTATCATATTGCATCCATGGGAACATTTGCTTCTTTGTGTTTTTGAGATGGGTTTTACATAGCTATTCCACCAAAATGCACACAGAACAGTCAGAAGTCTTTCCATGTACAAATTTCAGACAGGATGAATTGGAACTTTTTTTCTTTTAAAAAATGATTCTCAGTTTTAAGCAAAAAAATAAAGTTTGTCATGAGGATGGATTGAATTGATAAATGTGTTTTATCAGCAGAATGGATTAGGCTGTTTGCATTTTGTCCCCCACAATCTCAATTCATCCTGCCAATGAGACAAATTTCATCACAGCACAAGTCCACCAACCTGACAGAGCGTGTTCTGTCAACAGTCAAAATCCATCCTGTCAACAAAATAGGTTTGGTGGGAAAATAACTCAATCTCTTCTGTCAACACCTAGAGCAAAACTGCATTGTTAGTATTTTTTTAATATAAATTCCAGCAGTTAAATATTTTCAGTCTACAAATGGGTCAGAAAACAGGATTGTGTCAGCTGATCCATCATGTTAATCGAGAAACATCATGAAGACGAGTTCACTGTTTTGAAGTGGCTGGGGCAGAATTCAGGATCCTAGAAGCTAGAACCTAGTACTTAGGAACAGTTTGGAAACATACGGACAAAATCTTGCAAAAGCTCAAATACCACCTGGAAGTGGGGGTAACATGTAGTCCTGTGAACTATTGAAAGGATGCCAACTGAAGGCTGCAACCAGAAGACAAACTAATTTTAGCTCAATACAATTAAAACAACTTAAAACAGCTGATAGTCTGGGGTGCCACCTTCTTGCTCACTGCCCCACTTAGAGATGTTCTGTCAGTCCTATTTACTGAAAGCTTTTCTCTGCCCTACAGCAGCTTGTTAACTTGCTGTTCCTGACACACCTTTATTAACAGCTTGGAATGCGTCAATTAACAAGTGAAGCATTGCATTGCATGGAGACAATTGTGATAATCCCTTCCCCTGAAATGCTATAGAACTGCTATTTACAGGCTTAGCAATAGGCACCAGTATGGTGTAGTGGTTATCACCCTCTAAAAATTGGGAGGGGGAAATCCTTATCAGGGTTTTGGAGATTTTTTTATTTATTTAAAAAACCCAAGGTATTTGGCAGTATTGAATAGTCTGGGAGCCAATAAAGCCAAGAATGATTTAGCTTTATTGGCTTTTAAAGGGGGGGAGAGAAAGAGAGAGAGAGAGAGAGAGAGAGAGAGCTGAATGCTATGCTCATTGCAGCTAAGCATAACATTCAGTTCTCACCACCACCATCACCATGGTGAGAATGATGCTGTAAACCACTTTGGGTCCTGGTTAGAGAGAAAAGTGGTTATAACTATCTCAATAAATGGTGAAAAACTGCCAACCTTCACTGGATTCTGTAAAAGTCTATGCTGTTTATGCTTAATTTACTAACACAGTGGAAGAAAAGCTAACACATTATAATATTTTTAAAGGAACATTTTTTAAAAAAAATATCTCCCAAAGGTAAAAAAAAATGCGGACACTGATTTATCAAGGACAAGTATCAAAAAATAAGGTCAGTCCCTGAAAATAGAAAAAGTTGGAAGGCACTGAAAAAATAACTAGAAGCCCAAAAATAAAGGAAATGAACATTCTGCAGCTTAATAAAACTTGAACTGAACCATTCAGCAATTTGAATATCTGAGACACAAGGTCAAAGATGTTGCTAGATATGTAACCTCATTTTAATTAAATGTTCCTTAGTGTCTCCTCTTCAAAAATGGTGTTCTGCTATGTAACATTTACTAAAGAAAAACACTGGCAAATTCATGAGGTGAGAAATGGAAGCAAATGCTGATCATCTTCCATTTAGTAATATCACATCTCTTCTAACCTTCACCCCCAAATGTCAGTGTTATTTGGAAACCTATATCAAGCTTCCTTTTCAAATCCTTGGTTTCTATGATACTACAGAAACAATTGGTCTCCCACTCCCAATTTCCCTTGTTTCTAAATTATCTGAACTCTTTCTCTAGTTGCTGGGAAACAATCTAGCTTGTGGGTCAAGGGCATGATTGTATCCATAAGATCAAATATCCAATCATCTATTAAAGATTGTAAGAGCCAAATTAGTTGATGTCATGTCCCTGAGTTTGTCATAGAGACACAGTACCATTTTGGGTGCTTGGTTTTTGTACTTCAAAATGTTGCTCGGCCCCAATATGTGTAGCTGTGGAAAATTGAATGGGGTTAGACAGGAGCCTTTCATCATAAGAAGAGCCATACTGGATCAGACCAGAGGTCCATCTAGGCCAGTATCCTGTCACACACAACAGTCAACCAGTTCCCCTAGAGTCAACAACAGGGCCTACAGGCTGAGACTATCCCGTTGTTTCCTGGTGCTGGTGCTCAGAGGCTTACTACCTCTGAACATGGATGTTCCCTTTAGTTGCCATGCCTACTAGCCCCTGAGAAACCCATCCTCTGTGAATCTGTCTGATCTCTTTTTTCAATTGTCTATGCCTGTGGCCATCACTTCACCCTCTAGCAGCAAATTCCATATCTGAATCACTCAATAAATAATGAGCAGCATTAAAATTTTATTTTATTGATGTTATTTTCCTGGTTGAACAGCCTATAGGCTTAACTTAATAAAGAGGTATTGCTTAATAAAGAGGTATTTCCTTTTGTCCATCCTGTATCTACTGCCCATTAGTTTCAATGGATGTCCTTGAGTTCTAGTATTTTGGGAGCAGGAAGGCACACCATAGATCTATACAAGGGTGGTATATCGCCCTTTTTATTTTATATTCCTTTCCTAACAATCCCCAACATTGAGTTTGCCTTTTTTCACTGCTGTGGCATACTCAGTTGGCACTTTCATTGAGCTATCAACTACAAACCCGAGATCTTTTCCAGTCTCAGTCTCAGCAAGTTCAGATGCCATTAACCTCGTCTTGAAGTTGGGATTTTTACACTTATCACCATTGAACTTCGTTTGCCCTATCGTTGCTCTCTCTCGTCCAATCTGTAGAGATCCTCCTGGAGTTCTTCACAGTCATCCTTAGTTTTCACAATCCTGAACAATTTTGTGTCATTTGTAAACTTGGTCATTATACTGGTAATTCCAGGTCATTTATAAACAGAATAGAACCAACTCCTGTACTTATTCTTGTGGAATCCTACTGCTGCCTTTCTTCCATTGTGATACAGGACTCCAATACTGATCTAAGAATAATAACATTATACAAGTGAGCCAACATCATCTTCCCATAGCCCTTCTCTGTATTCCTTTGATGAGAGCTTGCTGAATATGCAGAGTAAGGCTTTTTGAGTAGTGGCCCTCAGATCATGGAAATTACTGCCCAAGGAAATCTGGTGTTTTTGAAATTAGTCTGATCCATGGGACACTGATATCTTTTTTATTGTGTTTATAGTGTTTATAGGATTTTTGACTGCTGCTTTATTAGTGGGGTTTTGTAGTGCTTTTGTTTTTATGAACTGCTTTGTGATATGATCGATATGTTCTTTTATTGCTGGTGTGATATATTATCAGAAAAGTCGGTATGTATTTTCTAAAATAAAGTATTTCTAGTTTGCCCCTTATATCAAATGCTACTACCACTAACATTACTACCACTATGGCTCCTGCTACCATGATTCCTATCTCCATCATTACACTATTATCACCACTTCTTATGTGTCCCCCAAAAACACCTGCTTCTCTGTTCCCATGTCCCCAAAAACACCTCTGAAAATAATTACATTTGACAGTGCCAAGGTCCTTCAATAAAAGTTCAGCAAAAGAATTATTGTACTCTCTGCCATGCCCTTCACCAAGGGATTGGATTTGCACTGTAATAACAAACAAAAAAAACCTGGGTGTCTTTGTAGCTTCCCTGAGTGAAAAAGATTAGAATCTGTTTTCATTTGTCTGACCTACTAGCTTCATTGCACCACTAAAGCCATCGTCCGTAAAAGAGCAAACAAGTCCAGCAGCACAGTGTGAAATGACTAATCTCAGGCTCTGTGACAGCATGTGGAGCTGCCTGGCCCCCAGCCAGCCCTTAAGGAACAAAAACAGAAAGGTGGCCCAATCATCAGTTGTAAGCCTAAGACAGAAATATGGATTTCCATGTATGCTGTACGTTTGCAGAACGTTCAAAAAGGCGAGGGGGGAGAGCCAGATGCTGCATCCTTCGACTGAGTCTATTTAAAGATGAGAAGAACAGGAGTTTGGATTTATACCCCACTTTTCTCAGCCATAAGGAGTCCCAAAGCAGCTTACAGTTACCTTCCCTTCTTCTCCCTACAACAGACACCTTGTGAGGTAGGTGGGCTGAGAGAATTTTAAGGGAATTGTGAGTGGCCCAAGGTCACCCAGCAGGCTTCATATGTAGGAGTGGGGAATCAAACATAGTGCTCCAGTATAGAGTGCACCTGCTCTTAACCACTACATTCTCTTTCCAGATATCCAATTTTTCACTCATTCCTTTTCCTAGAGCAGCACACATTGTGCCTTGTCTTGCAAAGTAGGCCAGGCAGACTGACTCCAATTTCACTCAGCAAGCTCCATAGCTGAGGAGGAATTGAATCAAACACTCCCCAGGGGACACTGAACAATCTGACACCACATAGGGTGTTCTAATAATGACTGCTCCAAGTAAGAGCCTAGGAAAATCAATCACTATTGTCAGGGAATCAGTGGTCATTTCAGATGATATCCAGGCACTACCTGGAGGTTGGCAACTCTGCCTTCTCACTTGCTCTCTGCTTAGTGGAGTTCTTACCAGATGAACTTTTTTTGCTATGAATTCTCCACCCCACTCCTACCATCCTTAACAATGCAGTGAAAATCCTTAAATGCTATGTAATTAAAATTAGGTAATAGAGAAGGTATAATTACCACGTGTAATTCGGCAAGCGACATGAAAGGTGAGCTGTTATTAGTTTACACACAGCTTGACACGTTTAATGAATTTTGCCTGCATTTACTAGGTTTACAGCATACTGTGCTAATGACAGCTGATGCAAGGTGTTAACCAGAGATGGGATATGTATATATCTCCCTCATTACAGATTGGCCTTTAAAATAAAACTCTCTACAAAGAAAACTAGCCCTTGGCAGCTGCAAAATATTATGCAGTAACCTGCCATTGCTCAGTATCAGGAATAACTGTTGGGTGCATGCAGAAAATCCTGTGTGCAATCATGACATGAGCATGCTTAGTTCACAGGAACATATAAGTGATGTCAAAGACCTCCACCTGACATCTTGGAGTGCCAATCAGAATGGGCAATCTGGCTAGACCAGAGCTTCATCTAGGTGAAAGTCAGTTTCAGTGTTCATGTAACTCCTTGGAAAACCCAATCCCAGCCTGTTTTTAAGTTCACCTCTGTCCCTCAAACTGGGAGCGGAATGGGAAGCGAACATGGCTCTGGAGCAAACCTAGCTCAGTGGTCCAAACTATTACTGCAGCTCAGCACTGTCAGTAGTGGGTATCAGCTCACTCACAGCTTCCTCCCGATAAATGGTGACAGTGTGGGAAAAGACAACTGTTCAACTGCCAACAATTAATATTGCTGTTGGTCTGAGCCAAGTGGCCCTTAAGGATTCCGCAGAGTTGCTAGAACTTGGTTATGCTTGCTTCTGGCAACCAGTGGCCACCTAAGGCAGTGGCACACCAGAAAATTTCCCTGTAAGTTAAATGGCCAGTCCACTCCTGCCTCAGATTCTCATCAAACTCCATGGGACAACTGGACCAGTGCCTGCTTTAACCACAGATCTTGGTTCTTTCCCTTTGCGTCTCTGGATTGAGTTTTGGTACTTTAACAACTGCACACACATTATACAGTTGTTCACATGGCATATTGATGATAGTCATTGAGGTGTATGTCACTGGGCAGGAGAAGTGAAGTTTGGAAAACTCACAGCAGGGTTGCATTGCAGCACAACAGATTGACACTGAAGCATTGAAGGGAACTACTAATTACACTCAGAAAAGATGTAACTAATGGAGCCATCAGGGTAATGATTGCTAGAAATCAGTATTTCCATACTTAGTATACAGTGTCTCGTGATTGCTTGCAGTGAAAAGGACAATTTTTCCCCCCACAAACCAGTTAGGATACTTTCTCCTATAGCTAACAGAAAATGCATTAGCAGCACCATAAACTGAATATATCTCCATCTCAACATGTATTGAATCCCTAAAGCCATTTGGATCTCTCACTCTCCTAATACAAATTGAACAAGAAGGTATACATAAACTTCTCCATAGCAGTCCTTTTTTTAAAAAAAAGATATAATTATCAGCTGCTCATTTTCTACACCACTTAAATTACAGGCCAATGATATATTAATATGGAGATAAATATCATCTTTTACCAAAAAAACCCACAGCAAAATGTATTGTTTTACTTAAATCTCATTTTGGACTTTCACGCCTTTGTATTTCTAGTGCAGGCTTGCTAGATTTGCATTTTTATTAAATCCTTATCAATTCTAATGCTTCCATTTGTCACAGTGCAATTATATGACGACAGAGATTAGAATGGTTCCCCACACATTTCATAGTCAAATAACCTTTTCTGTTGACATTCGATATGGGTCCTGTTCTCCATTTTTCCAAGAATGAAACTGCAGATGGAGGGGGAGAGGAATGGTAAAGTTATATACACACATACACAATCAATTGAAAGTGTATATAATTACCTAATCAATTTGAATATTTTGTTCTGAAAATGTCAACATTTATCAAGACAGATTGGTTATGTAATGGGTGATAGAAGATAAATGGAAACCATGTATATATTTTACAGGGAACGTGCATACCATCTGTGTACAATGTACATACAATACTTCTTTGTATACATGTTAAACAGCTCTTATGCTATTGCCATGGCTCACAATGATTTCAGACTACAGGTCCACCACATTGACAAGCTGAGAGTCCTCTCTTGCTCCTCCTTGGTCCTCCAATCCTTCACTTTATTATAACTCTGAAGTCACTTCCTTAGACCTTCCCTATACTTCCATACTTTCCTATCATGTGCACACTTTCCCCCCACCCCTAGCTTGCTTTTGTCCTCTGTATCCCCACTGAATCTCTTGAGTGTCCAGCCAACCCCTTCAATGTTCTGGTCTGCTGTCATTAGGGCCCTCCATCTTTCCCAGCAAGTACTCCCCAACACCAAATGGCTTACATTCACCTGCACCTTGCTTCCTTCTCTTGTAGTGGAGGGACCTTCTAGTCGTAACACTTCTGTCGCGAGGCTGGAGATGCTGTTTTCTTTCCTCTGGTACCCTTGGCATCAACTCCTTGCCTTTGCTTCTGCCTGTCTCAGGGCCTTGGGTCAAAGCAGCTTCAGGATTGTTGATGACTGTCTTCTCAGCAGTCCCAATCTGATTCCCCAGGATCACTGTGAGGACCTCTCTGGTTCTGGCATCTGCCTTGCTGCAATGCTCTCCTCTGGATCCATGCCATCTGCAGCAACAGCCACCTTCTCAGTCTCAAACCTGGCCTCCCTCACCTTTGAAGCCCTAGCAGCTGACCCTGGGCAGCTCCTTGATTCCCCCCCCCCCCAGTCAACCTTACTGTCAGCTTTTAACTTTGCCACCCATCATGTCAGCTTCCACTCTTCTATCAGCAGTGGTGTGTCCCTCCTGGCTTTGTCATGCCTTCCAATTGAGCTGGGAGAGAATCTCAGCTGCCATCTGAGCCCTGCAGGCCACCCAGTCAGCTACAGTTATAGTCAGCATAGATCTTTTCAGAGATTATTATTATGCACATGGAGAGAGAGCCAACAACATGTACCACCTATGATCCTCTCAATATGCACAGTAATCATGTAGGGGAATAGATCTTACAAGCATTTGTTTTGCGTAGTACAGAAGTGAGAAAGTCATTCAGCTATCCTGTATCTTCAAGCTCTCTCTCTCTCTGGCCAGTTTCGCATGGAGCCAAAAGCGGCTGACCTGGGGAAGGGAATGGTAAGCCCTTGCCCCCAGAGCCACAGATTTGCACAGGAAACAGCACTTTCGCTGAAACACAGCAGCACCGACCTGGCTGCCCTTCCCCTCCCTCTCAGGGCGGCGTCCAGGCCGCCCTAAAAAATTTCTAACCCTTTAAAGGGAGGTTGTTTTTTGAGGGCTGGCGTCTTCCGGCAGCGTGGTCGCGAACAGCACCGCCAGGAATGCGCTTTGTTTCCCTTCCCTTTCCCCACTCCACCTTGTCCCACGTCGTCGGCCTGCTTTGGCCTCGAAGCCCCTCCCTCACTGTCCTCCGACCCCTGGAGGTTGGAGGGCAGCGTCGTGGGAAAGGGAACTTTGAAAACCAACAGGCTGTTTTGGCTATCGTGAAAGAGGTAACAATTTGAAGAGACAGACTCCATTGTAGCCTCTCCCTGAGGCGCCGCTTGCATGCTAGCGTCGCGAGCGGCCTCATGCGCCCACAGGGTGCAGCGGCAGAATTCTTGCAGGCGTGCCGAAGTGACGCCCTAGAAGAGCTTGATCGCGGGGAAACAGCCTCTCTCTCTCTCTCTCTCTCTCTCTCTCTCTGCTACCATGAAACACATTTTGAGGGTTCACTCCACCTGAGGGTTTGAGCTCTGTTCCTGTTGCTGGGTTGTCATTTAAAGACATAGCCCCATGTTTGTGTCTTCCTCTACTTTCGTACCCACTACCTAGGAGACCAGCATGCTAACCTAAGTGCTCCAAGGAAGTAGCCCCTTGTTTGTGCTTCCATGCCAATGCAATCCATACCTGTGCTATCAGACACTGTTGGGCTGACTTTTGAATGCCACAGCTAATTGTATGTTGATCAAAATGTGGTTTATCATGATGCAGCCCAAGACTTATTCCACTGGGTTGGATGGAGGCTAAACTGGCAGTTTCCACTGATACTCCTTTCCTGCAGCAGAAACAGCAGATGTGATTTTCCAGGAGCAGCATTTTCTGGAGATGAGAGGATTTCAGTGGGAGGCAGGGAGCTGAAGTGCCATTCTATTGACAGAAAATTTGAGTCTGGATTCCACCTTGTTGTTTGCCATATCCCAGAAACTTGCCTGAGCAAAAAATAATAAGATCTATTGTGAGTTAACTTTTAGCAAGTGAAGAAGGAAAAAAGAAAATACAAGGGTTGCATTAAGGTGCCAAGAGAACATAAGTTTCTATTTTTAACTCTGAGTTAATTAGGTTTTTAAAAAACTGTATCCTTTATTAATGGCAATATTACCAGAGGACTAACTAACTGAAATAACTAAATTAAATTATATTATTTAGGGGATGATGGGAGCATGGATCAGCATGTACATCCTCGTTCCACTGAAGGGAAGTGAGCGAGCAGAGTCTCTTCCAATATAAAGCCTCATCAGCATGAGAATTACTTCTACATTAAATTACTCCGACATCTTATTAAAAGCTGGGGGTGGGGGGAGTCACCAGCTTGCTAAGGAAAAAAATGAGGGTCCCTAGAGTAGAAGAGTCAAGATATGAGATTAGAAAAGTCAATTTAGGAGCAGGTGCTGGAGAAAGCAATACAATTATAAGGCTAGGACATAGACAGAAATTGGGGGTAGAATGTTTCCACTGAAAACTAGAAGATCCAACTAGTAAGAGAAGCAAGCCATCTCTTGCTTTATCCTTAAACAGAAAATCTACTAATACTGTCATGCCCCCACAGAGGCTTTTGTTATTTTCCCATTAAGATTCAGTTTCCCCATAGTTAGAATGGTTTTAGTTCATTGTTAAGTCTTCGGGGGGGGGGCGGTATTTTAGTTAGCCCCTGTCCCTTTAAGACATTTCCCAACAGGCAGTTTCCTTTCTTTACCCAGCAATCCCCTGTTTTAGTTCCTACAGCCAGTCCAGGAGTAAAGGTGCTACAAGGGTATATGGAGACTGGAATATTTGTGACATACTTATTAGTATATGGTGGTCCATAGAGCACAAGTTAAGTTTAACAATAGTTAGAACTAGACAAAAGACTGAAAGAACCGAAAGGAAGCAAGACACAGTGGACTTTCTTGAAAGCAGCCAAGAGAAGACACAGTCTATAGCTTCAAGCCTGCTCAAGACAAGCAAGTGCGCTGATTAGACAGACCCAAGAGAGGAGTTAGGGTCTTGATTCTCTCAAGTAATAAACCTATTGTAAGAACTGTTGAACCTGGCTTGTGTCTCCCCCACTCTGTCCTACCAAGTACAGGGCACCAAAAATAGATTCACTTGGGGGGCAGAACAAATACCAAAAGATAATAAGATTGGTATTTTATGTAAGTAAGAAATAAAGGAGAGAGAGAGAGAGAGAGAGAGAGAGAGAGGGGGGGGGATACTTATGGTCAAGTTACACATTTAGAGAGCAATCGTAAGCAAGCCTTCTGATATGTAAGTCCCATATTATTACTCCCCAAAATTTGTCCTTATGTACACAGTCCCATATTTACCTGTTCCCTGGATGTCCCTATTGTTGTTAGCTGGTTGGATTATTTTGCTCTCTCTTCTTTCCCCCATGTGCTGTTCTGTTCTAATCTCTTCTCTTTTCCTGTCAACCATAGTCAGTTTCTCCTTTTTAACTGCAGCTTGAAAGTTTCAAGCCTTTCTTGGATTCAACTGTTCTCATCCCCCACCTTCTCATCCCCCACCCTCAAGTCCATAAGATTGCAGTTTAATTAATCAAATGACTTTGACCAAGTCAAGTTGATTAACCCAAAGATTACAGTGCAGAGTAGGCAAAAATAGAAACACACCCTCTGCCAATCTTCAGTAATCCCCTGAAAAATCATACTTGGTCCCAGAGGTAGATATCATAGCCCGTTTTGATTTGAAATTTGAGGTAGGAAGGGCACAATGCTGACCCAAAAGGCTGAGAGAGTGACCCACCAATATTTTCGATATATGAAGAGCTTTGGTCAAATACATTTTTTTTTGCTACTACACTATTATTTTCAATTGACTCATCAATGCTGATGGCTACAGCTTGGTTTTCCATGCCCCCAGTTTATGGTGTCTTCAAGCCAGCGTGGTATACTGTTTAAGAGCAGGTGGATTCTAATCTGGAGAACCGGATTTGATTCCCTACTCCTCCACCAGAGTGGCAGAGGCTTATCTGGTGAACTAGATGTGTTTCCGCACTTTTACATTCCTGCTGGGTGACTTTGGGATAGTCACAGTTCTTTGGAACTCTCTCAGTCCCACCTACCTCACAAGGTGTCTGTTGTGGGGAAAGGAAGGGAAAGGGAAGGGAAAGGAGCTTGTAAGCCACCTTGAGTCTCCTTACAGGAGAGATATAAATCCAGACTCTTCTTTCTTGTGAAAGAGCAGAGAAAAATCCCCCCTTTATCTGCAGAGGGAAGCATTAGTCTTATATATGTAACGTTTAAATAAAGGATGGGCTCATATCCCTTGTTTTGTTTCTTTTTAAAAATTCACTGATCTTTAAAAATTGTTTTGGTTTGTGCTTTTCATTATTAGGCTCGTGGTTTATAGTCACATGCATCATATATTCAAGTAAAGCTCAATACTGATTTACAGTGGCACAGTGTTAGAAAATGTGTACGTTTATTAGAGGGAAACGGATGTGAACAGAGGCTCTTCAATCTCACTGTAAATCTCCGCTGATGGAAGGGTTCCCATCAGGGAAGCCTTTCACAAATGTTCCATCTGGAGAATGGAAGGTTCCCAAGGGCATCATGGGAAGTAGAAACTAAAAGTTCATTCCAGGAAGGAAGAAACTGGCCAAAACTGCCCTGCTGGCAAACATGGAAATGACCTGCAGGAACCACCCCATCAAATGATGTGATCTTTAAGTATCTGGCACACAAAGGAGAAGCAAGCAAACAAGACTGAAAAAAAATTACGTCATAAACTGGCAATGTAAATTCCCACCAGATAATACTTCTTGTACTTTTCTTCTCATCACAAGTCTGGGATCCCAGGGCCCTCTTTTGATCCCTGTGCATGAGTTACATCCCACATCTCAACATATTTGCAAGAAAGTGGAGAGTAATTAGCATATGAAAATTCAAGGCTGCATCATGAATGAACGATTTTGAAAAAGCCCAGAGCAATATTCCCTTCTTACTCAGAGTGAAGATATCTCTCTTCTCACTCAGGCTCATTCCGCACATGTAGAATAACGCACTTTCAAACTGCTTTCAGTGCTCTTTGAAGCTGTGCGGAATAGCAAAATCCACTTGCAAACAGTTGTGAAAGTGGTTTGAAAACACATTATTTTGCGTGTGCGGAAGGGGCCTCAGACTCACTCCACACAACCATCTTTAGGTCACAACGATGATAAAGGACATTCAGGGTTTTAGAATATGTAAATTTACCCAAGCTGTGACCTGCTATATTCAGTGGGGAGGAGAGAGGGTTGTATTAGAAAAGATGGATTAAACCAGTATGTAATGAATTGGGATGGAGTCATACACTACAGTCTTCCTAATATGGAGTTATGGAGTTCAGTGGTTTAAAAGCAGCTTTAGAAAAGGGGTAAATCAGTTTAGAATATCCTAGTTCAATATTATTTCCAAAAGAAAGACCACATCAGAATAGAAAATCAGAGCTCCCAGAAAAGGCTCACGTTATCTTACAAGTACATAAGTCACGGGGGGGGGGGGGGGGGGGGGGGGGTGTTTCCATGGAATTTTGGTTGAACAGAATCCAAATCAGCTCCCATCTGAAAAACAGGCCATTTGAAAAAATAACCCTTTCAGTGCAATAAGAACATAAGAACAAGCCAGCTGGATCAGACCAAAGTCCATCTAGTCCAGCTCTCTGCTACTCGCAGTGGCCCATCAGGTGCCTTTGGGAGCGCACATGTAGGATGTGAACGCAATGGCCTTCTGCTGCTGTTGCTCCCGATCACCTGGTCTGTTAAGGCATTTGCAATCTCAGATCAAAGAGGATCAAGATTGGTAGCCATAAATCAACTTCTCCTCCATAAATCTGTCCAAGCCCCTTTTAAAGCTATCCAGGTTAGTGGCCATCACCACCTCCTGTGGCAGCATATTCCAAACACCAATCACACGTTCAAGTGAAGAAGTGTTTCCTTTTATTAGTCCTAATTCTTCCCCCCAGCATTTTCAATGAATGCCCCCTGGTTCTAGTATTGTGAGAAAGAGAGAAAAATTTCTCTCTGTCAACATTTTCTACCCCATGCATAATTTTGTAGACTTCAATCATATCCCCCCTCAGCCGCCTCCTCTCCAAACTAAAGAGTCCCAAACGCTGCAGCCTCTCCTCATAGGGAAGGTGCTCCAATCCCTCAATCATCCTCGTTGCCCTTCTCTGCACTTTTTCTATCTCCTCAATATCCTTTTTGAGATGCGGCGACCAGAACTGGACACAGTACTCCAAGTGCGGTCGCACCACTGCTTTATATAAGGGCATGACAATCTTTGCAGTTTTATTATTAATTCCTTTTCTCTCTCATCACTTGCAAATGATATCACAATCATATTTACTTGTGGCCAGTATTTTCGTATAATAGCTATAGTCCAGTTGGAACTTGCAGAGAGATAATTCTGGAAGCCTTCATCTGAATGTAGAGAAATGAAACCTACAAGTTAGACTGAAATCAAAATGCAAAAATCAAAAATACAAAGGAGTTGGGCAGAAGTTGAAAACATAATTATCAGATTCTGGTGTCAGGCTGGAGCCTGCCATTCTCTCCTTCTTCAGTATTCCTTTATTAGGGCTTGCCATGGGGAAGAACCTCAAAAAACCATCCGATAGGTTACAGCACTCTTTTCCACTACTGCCAATAACTTCTCCCTGGTTGACTAAGATGAGATTTGGCCTTTCCCCCCTAGTTCTCCCAGGATACACCTTTTAAAAGGCTGCCCAGGGGTAAACATTACAGCTGCACCCATTCCCTCTAATCTGGGCAATAGGCTTATGATAGGGTTGCCAACCTACAGGTGGTACCTCCAGGGATTATAACTGATCTCTTGGTGACAGTGATCAGTTCACCTGAAGAAAATGGCCACCCTATGACATTACACCCCACTAGAAATCCCTCTCATCCTCAAACCCTGGCCCTTTCCGCACTGTGGAAAGGGGCCCCCTGCACCGGCAGGAATCCTGCCTTTTGGGGGTGGGGGCCGTTCGCACAGGAGCATGCGAGCAGCCCCCACAGAGGCCCGCACGGGAGAGGTGGCTCCACACAGAGCCGCCTCTTCCCCGCCCCCCCCCCACTCACCTCGTCGTCCTGCATTGCTCTGCTGGACTGCTAAGACCCGCCCACGCTGCCCTCCGACCTCCAGGGGTCGGAGGACAGCGAGGGAGGGTCTCAGCAGTCCAGCAGAGCGACACAGGACGACGAGATGAGGAGGGGACGACGGGGAAAACAGCGTGTTCCCAGCGGTGCCATTCACACCGCGCCGGCGGGAACGCACTGTTTTTCAAAAACCTCCCTCCAGGAGGGAGGTTTTTGGGGGTGGCCTGACGCCACCCTGGGGGAGGTGAAGCCAGGTCAGCGCTGCTGCATTTCAGCAGCACCGCCTGTGCGAACGGCGCCTTAGGGACAGCATTTTTGCCGTCCCTAAGGCGTCATATTTGGGACGTGCGGAAACGGCCCCTGTCTTCCTCAGGGTCCACCCCCCAAATCCCCAAGTATTTCCCAACCCAGAGTTGTCAACCCTTGCCCATGGGAATGGCAGGTTCTATATATCTTTTCCACATAAAGAACTCAGGAGATGTGTGAATTAATTTGCCTCATCTTCCTGGAACTTCTTTATGTTGAATGCTCAGTTGGGTGTTAGTGCCTGCCTCACCCTCCTTCCAATTCTCTGGAAGCATCTTAAAACCTTATTTAAGCACCACTTCCATCAAACTATTATTATCTGTAATTATTAATTCCATCAAAACTAATTCTCTGTAATGGGAAACATAGCACTTGGATAAAATACCATTTATATTACTCTGGACACCTGTTAATCAAAACTTTCCTTTTAGTCAGGTTGCACCCGTCATTTTCTTTCAGAAAGGAAACTTTACAAAAAGGGAAGTCCCTTTTTTATTCTTTAAGCTTCTCCTTCTATCACTATTCTCCAAAAGCCCCCTTGCAAAGGTTATGGGACCATATGGAATAGATTCTCAAGTTAGGGCAGAGGAAAAGGAATCAACATACTCATGCAGACACCCCATCCATTTGCACACTGGAGAAGAGGAGGTTGCCCCAATCTGAAATTTTTGATTAGATAATGAATCATGATGCAGTAATTAATGGGAAGGTGATTGAGAAAAGGTTATCCAACAATATAGCCCTTGATTCACCCAGGCTTTTAAGGTTTTACCTTTGCTAAGCAAAAACAATTAATACAACAAATATAAACCAGCACTTGGCTGAATGCCTTGTCCACAGGATTTGGAAAGGGCTAATAGAGTTGGGATAATTTCCAGTTTCTCATACCAACTGTTTCAACATTAAAATCTCTCTTTCAAATATGCTTCTCCTTTGTGCAGATCAAATCCCTGATTCTCTTTCAAGCTGTTTTTTTGTTTCCTTCATTAATTTTTTAGTTAAAATGGATTTATTTTGACATTATATTATGTCAATAAATCACCGTTATAAATTTTAGCATTTTCTATGTATAAATGTCAATGTCACCCTTTTCTAGAGGGGGAAATGGGAGCAGGAGATTTTCCATCCCCAGCTTGTATTGCCCCAAGCAGTGACAGGAATAAAAATTATAAAAACTGGAAGCATCACATGCTGCACTGCATCACTTTTAGTAAAAGCCCAGAAGTTACATGGGATAGCTCTAGGAATTATTGGAAACTCTCCCTAGCTAAATCTGCCTACCATCACTTCAAAGTTTTACCTGAAGTCATGTCATCACACCTGTGACACCCTCCCCCATTATGAGAGCCAGCGTGGTATAGTGGTTAAGAGCAGGTGGATTCTAATCTGGAGAACCGGGTTTGATTCCCCACTCCTCCACCTGAGTGGCAGAGGGTTACCTGGTGAACCAGACGTGTTTCTGTACTCCTACATTTCTGCTGGCTGACCTTGAGCTAGTCACAGTTCTTTGGAGCTCTTCTTCTTCTTCTTGTGTTCCCACAGCCACCCCTGCCACTGGTTGCCACAGGTTGCTAGGTTTGGCTTGGCAACCCTACCCATTGAACATGTAAATACCATGTAAATGTTGCACAAAAGACGTATGAAATGCTTATACTAGACAATACAAAAAATCAACACAAAAAAACAACAGTGGGAATCCAAGAACCAAAGAACCATAGCCATTACAAATATAATATTTTTAAAGAACTGAAACAGAAAACATTTACTGATCCCAAACAAAAAGATGGAGAGCCATACAGAAAAACCCAACTGTCTGATCACAAAGACAAATATAGCATCTGACATTCTTATTCTAAGGCCCTAGAATTCTACTATCATCTTCCCATAATTGTTGGCAAAAGCAAGATCAGTAAGTACCAGAGAAGGATGGAAAAAGAAAAGTGGGACAATACGTAGCTGGATCAAATAGCATTCATTCAGATCATGTATCAAAAACCTAATTTTGCACCAACAAGAAATAGACATATGCATATTAAATGTATTAAAGTGAAAAAAAATCCTCCAGGAAAGAGAGAGAGAAACCCAATGAAAGAAAACAGGCTAGACTCTCGTGTTTGTTTTGTATATTTTAAAAATTTCTTTTAATCAAGCATCATTTCTACAAACCACATCATTAGCTTGCATTGATCAGAGTTGGAAGAAAGACAGTGGGGCAAAGAACTGTCATTTCCTTCCTCCCTTTCTTTCATCACAGAAATTCTCTATTAGTTCCACGCTGGGCAGATGGAGAATCCCAACTGTCTGGATTTGAGCATCCATCCCTTTCAAATAGACTTTCAGTGACTTTAGGTAGCATAGAAACACCAGGAGGTCAACTGATTTGTCTCTAACAGAAAATGCAAGGTTTCCCTTGTCTCTTTCCATTGTTATTTGTGATCATCAGTCAGGGATTAATTCGCACGCTCTTGCATGTTAATGGAAAATACTCATAGTAGTCTGCAACACAATCAATAGAGTCTGTGAAATTGCCTTCCAAGAAGGATGTTCTTTTCATTCAGGCTTGAAAATGTACCACAAGCCAAGAAGATGATGTGCTAATATGAACAGCAGGGGAGGCAGCCTTCTCTGGGACAGCTTATTAGCAACGATTTCTAGTTACCAGCAATACCAAGGGGGAAAGGGGGCTTAATCATATGTGTATCCATTAAAGCCCTAAACAGCTTGTGTCCAGAATGTCTAAAGTACAACCTTCATCTGTATCATCCTGCCTGATTTCTGAAGTCTGTGAAAGATAGCCTCCTAGAGGAATCAGGCTTTGCCAGAATAGGATTAGCCAAACCCACAGGAGGGCTTTTCCTTTCACTGACTTACTGCGGAATATTGTACCTTTGGAGCTAAAACTGACACTCACTATCATGGCCTTCCAGACTAAGGAACACACACACACACACACCCCGCCACCGCCTTTTTTATTTCCTTGGAGGACCTTCAATTTGGATTAAAGCAGAAGATTCTGTTGCCAGTTGTTTATGAGCTACTGGTTTGCTGTGTCTGGTTGTGTTTTTATGAACTGCGATTTTACAAGTGTTATATGTCATAATGACAGAATGACATATGGTTAAGACAGGGGTCTTCAAACTATGGCCCTCCAGATGTTCATGGACTACAATTCCCATCAGTCCCTGCCAGCATAGCCAAGTGGCAGGGCTGATGGGAATTGTAGTTCTTAAACATCTGGAGGGCCATAGTTTGAAGATCCCTGGGTTAAGGTGTCAGACTAGGATCTGGGAACCCAGGTTCAAATCCTCATTCTGTCATGGAAACTTGCTGGGTAACCTTGGGCCGGTCGCATTCTCAGCTTCAACTCTAATCTTTGGTTAACAGAAATCTGGATGCTTAGACCAGAAGGCCCAACAATCCAAGAGCCAGGTGTGCTGCTTGTGCAACGTACGCAGAGCACAAATGGAAATGAAATGTAATCTGAGTAGATGTGGACCTTGCTCAAGGGCAAAGCAATTGGCAAAGCAAAATAAATGATGTGCATTAACCTGTAAAAAAAAGTTTAGTTCTCCTGCGTTCTGAAGTCAGCTAACCACTTCTAGTCTCCATAGTGTCCAAATCTGAAAACATCCAACCTGCAGATTAATTTCACTGAAGCCTTCTTTTGAATCATTCTTGTAGTACTGTAACTGTTAAGTCTATGAATGAGAGTAAAACGAAACATGACAGTTTCCTCGTGGTCACCAAAACAGCTGCCGTTTTTAAATGTACTCTTGTTTCCCTTCTTGTGCCGTTTCACATGCTGAGACATCTGGGGGGGGGGGACAGGTGTTTCAGCACTTAAAAAGCAGGGGGACAAGAACACTCTCATGCATTTTAGAATGTCTTCTTAATGTCTTTAAAATGCTGGTGACATTCTCATGACAGCCACAAGGATGCCATCACGTTTAGCTTGCATCTGAGTGCCCAGGAATCCAGAAAGACTGAAATCCCTCCTACACACACACACACGCACACACACACATACACATACCCCAACACAGACAATTTTCTGAGCCTTGTAAATGTGGCCATTTATTCTCTTAAGTAAAGACAGCACAATTTGGTGTGTTTGTTCAAATGGGGGAGAAAAACAGCTTTGTCATATAATGGCACACATAGAAGATTGACAAGTAAATGAGACCAATATTATTAATGGGTTCTGATTATACCAAGCGCAAAAATGTAACAGTTTACATGCATGTTAAGAAAAAAGTAATGGTGTTGCTATGTAGGATGAAGCAGAATAGAATTCATCGCCTCAAACTGCAGGCAGTCCCTCTGAAGGCTCCATTTTCTCAGAAAGGATAACTTAAATTGTCTGTTTCTGTCCCCTTCAAGCTCATCAGATTTCTGTGTTTAGTGGTGCAATCAAACTCTCCTGATTTCAATTGGATTTTAATGCATTTTACTTTCCATTTGCCTATTGAAATAATATTGCTCATCAATATGCAGGTTTTCAAAACTTCACTCTGAATTTTGATCTTTTGCCTGTTTCACCTTGGAATGGCTAAGACGGGAAGTTTCATAGTTCTCATCCCTGGTTTACTCCGCACAGCACAATTAAGACTTCCTGAGGATGTCTTAAAAAGTACTGTTTTGGTTTTTCCTACTGCACAGCACAAATAAAAAGTCCTTAGGCTGTTTTTAAAAGAACCCCTCTTGGCTGTGTTGTCTGCACAGCAGACATATTTGATTTCTCCCTTCACCGCCACCTCCCTTTCCCTGTTAAAGCACTTACTTTCATTTTCACAGTAGCTTGGCCCCATCATTTTCTGCAGCTTGAGATTCCCCACTGCCTCCATTTGCTGCATTTGTTTCTATCTGATTGCTATTTCCCTGTAAAATGTTCATTAATAAAGTTTGTTTGGCCCTGGTGATCCCATGCACATGTTGTTGTTGTTTTCTTTCTTTCTTTCTTTTTGTTTTGTTTAGAGGGAGCTGTATTTGTAGCTACGACACGGATAAAAGAATCACAGTTACTCGGAGGACTGATCTACCTCTCATTAAAAGGCTCTGGGCAGACCTGGACTCCGTGGACCATCTGTTTAAAAAGGAAAAAAACAGCAAATGGTAACAATGGGGAATCTCAAGCTGCGGAAAATTAAGGGTGCAAGCTGCTATGAATATGAAAGTCAGTGCTGTAATGGGGGACGGGGTGGAAGGTGGGGAAAATATGACATCTTGTGGGCAGCATTCCGCAAAGCCAAGCAGCAGATGTCTTAAAGACAACTCCGGGGGGGGGTCCACATTTTAACAACTTCTCAATAAGACACCCTGAGCACAACTAAAATGTCCTAAGGACATCTGGGGGGGGGGGGGAAGTTGTGTAGAGTTCTTCCCCAAATATCAATTGTAATTGTGACAAATCTCCAGCCATCACCTGGAGGTTGGCAACACTTTCCAGACACTTCCCTTTCCCCCCCCAAAAAAAAACTGCTAACCATGTGCCACCCCAGTGCTGGCCTGGCAATCTTGTCTTGTTAGCTACTATGTGAAACAGTATGTTGGACTAGATCAGGGGTAGGGAACCTTTAACACTCAAAGAGCCATTTGGACCTGTTTTCCATGGGAAAAGGAAACACTTGGAGCCACAAATAATTTTTGACATTTAAAATAAAGATAACACTATATATGTTGGGTTTTTTTAAACCTTTTACTCTGCTCATTCTGAGAAGTGCATGGATGCGTCCGCCCTGCTGCCTGCAGGGCGGGCAAGGATGAAACTCAGTGAAACATTTCAGCCTCACCCGGTCGCCGGAAAAGGCCCACCCATCCAATGGGGACGAGAGGCGAGGAGGGAGCCTGTGGCGCGGCCCAGCCGTAACAGCGGGCAGTTTGGTGCACCCGCCCTGCTGACTGCAGGGCTGGGGCACCAGGAATCAGGGACTGGCATTTCGGCTTCCGCATTGGAGCCCCGCCAGTGCAAGGAGCAGAAGAGCCGCTTATCGCGAGCTCTCTCTCGAGCCGCAGGTTCCCTACCCCTGGACTAGATGGACACCAGATTGATCTAGCAGTGTTATATGCATACATAATTTCAAAGAAAGACCACTGCCCCATCATCAAAAACAAAAAATAATAATTCAGATGCTATCTCCTGAATAGTTCTAGGGCAATCTGGTCTCCTTGTGATCCTGGAATTTGGGACTGTATTACATGCCATTAGTTTTCGGTTGCTCTGGTTTCTTTACTTCTCTCCCCCCCCCCAATAAAATACACTGAGAAGATTAGATGTGAGTGAATTAGAAAGAGATAAATCCTTACCCAAAAGAAAAAAAAATAGATGTGGTGCATTGCAAAACGCCATAATTTTCATACTTCAGAAAAATGGCCTGGTGTGGGACCAGTGCACTGAATTTCTGATATTTATTAAGCTGCCTTTGCAGACTCTGGTTCCTTTCACAAATGCCATTACAGAGAGCAGAGATGCACCCATGCCAATGCCATGGTTCAATGATTTGTTCAGGGAACCCTCAACAACAACTCACATCTCTTGTCTGATGGCTGTGACATCTAAAAAGCCGAACATGATATGGACTATAAATTCCATAATGCCAGTGCAGGTGTGGAGCACAAAGATAGTGAGATTTCCTCTTTACAAAAGCAAGAGTGTTGGTTAGACATGGGCCTTTGTGAAAAGGCATTGGTGCAACAACAATAAAACACATCAGAGTCTGCTTGTTGAATATACCAGAAGGTCTATACATTTACAGATGGAATTAGTTTGACCTATTATAGATTGCAGACAGTATTTCTTTTCTCCTCTTGCATCAGTAAAGTGTGTGTGTGTGTGTGCGTGCGTGTGTGTGTGTGTGTGTGTGTACTTACACACATATAGTGCTATTGGGGCAGGAGATGAGAAAGTGTAGCATAATGCATTATTATCTTTGGAAGAGGGAAGTTAACAACAATTTCATTTGCAGTGCTGATAATGTCCTTGTCTGAAAAGTCAATTAAGAAGCGAGCCTTAAGTATGTGGAAAGGAAAGAAGCATGAATACTAGTCACTGAGATTGTGAAACCCTGAGTTTTAATTAGCTATGTAATGAGCAAGACATTTTCAGTTAGAGAACAATATCCTCTTTTTCAAATCTGCATCGGACAGATCTTCAGCTTCTAATTAGGGTTGTCAGGTACCCCCCTGGTTAACCAGCAGGGGATGGGGAGTGGGAAGAACTTGCTAGCAGCAAACTGAGGTCTAAGCCTCTGTTGCAAGTGATATTGTGATGTCACTTCCGGTGAATGCTGAAAGTGACATCTGTGTGTCAACAGTGATAGAGGCCTAGGCTCCAGTTTGCTACTAGCAAGTCTCTCTCACCAGCCAACTGAATGATGCCAGGAAGAGGGCGAGACCCAAAGGGGGGAACCCCCTGTCCGCATTGAGGGTTTGGCAACCCAACTGCTGGTACCCCTTCCTTAATTTGTCTTCCATAATCTTGGAATAATGGAGCCTTACATCCCCAACAAGCAGTTTCGGATTTACCTATGGGCTTAGCAGGCTGAATCCTAGGGTCTCAAAATCTAGGGGACCTCTGTCCAAGGTGTATAATATTTTTGACACTGTCATAGGTCTTTCTTACATGTTTATGCATTTTTTCAATCACTACAGTATTTAACAATAACTTCTTATGTCCCTTAGAAGAGGAGTTGTGAATTGCAAAATTTCAAACACCCGTCATCCTCAGCTTTACTCAATTTTGTTTAAAACAGTCCTCTAGTCATGAAGGTGGGGAGATTGGGAGGGGTCTCAAAAGTGAAATAGCCTAGGGCCTCTTTTCAACTAAATCTAGATCTGCCCAACAGGGATATACATTGCATTCTGTAATAATTTCAGACTCAGATTTTGGGTAGGGCATTGTTTTCATTATCCTGGTTTTTCAGAAGTATGGCTATCGGTTCAGAAGTTATTTTTCAGGTCATGAAAATCTGGGACCATTACTTTTGTCACATCCTCCTCCCCCTCCCCAAGACTGCAGGATGGGGAGGAAGGGAAAGAAAGAAAACTAACCCCAATGTTTTGGGGCAGTGGGAGTTGTTTTATTGTTATTAATATATTGTTTGTATTTTAACTCCCCACTCTAAAAAGGAGGGACTCCCACCACTTTGGGCAACACTGAGCATCACCCTACTCAGGCTCCACCCCCAAATCTCCAGGTATTTTCCAACCCCTAGCTGGCAACCCTATCAGCAAAAGAAGCTCACACTACAAACTCCCAAAGGGGTGCATGAGCCTTCTGGTGAAGAAACAGAGGTTCTGAGAGGTCTTTTATCAGACAGCTACAATGGCATCACAAAAATGCTTTCCTAGAAGTAAGCCCTAAAGAATAGTTTTCAGTAGGATTCCAAATAGAACTGTTCAGGGTGACTTTCTTAGTCCTCCAGTAAATGCTGTGTTCTTCCACTTCAAGCCCATGATGTTGATAAACCGTACTTTTTTTCTGTATGACTAGTGAACTATGAAGAGTACAATACCTTTCCACAATCAAAATTGGTATTTAGAGATCCCCTAAAATAAATGTAAAGGAGCATGTTCTATTTCAGAATAACACATTTCCTCGCATATTTACATTTAAAATAATAATACATTTGAACATTTAAAAAGTAGACCATCTAATGCAATAAACATTGAGTCACCCCCCACCATGTTCACACTGGAGAGCATTCTTTTCCTTCCTCATCCTGTCTTCCCTCCCCCAATACTCATTTCCAGTGTTTATGGAACTCCATTTAGACAAGTCATAAAGATGTAGTTTATCAAATGGATTGTGAAGTCCATTGAGCCCCTTCAGATTATCCAGTTCTGATAGATTCCTGTCTGCTGGCGATTGTAAACATCATAGTTTATAGGCAGTGATAGAGAAGGTCTGTCTACTTGATTTAAAAAAAGGAAAAAGAAGGGTGAGGGACAGAGGTATATTTTAGACTTCTTAATTCAAGAACTGCCTTTCTCTGAAGATCACCAAAGTCCAAGTCTCAGCACTTTCTAGAAGCAGTAAGAAATAAACATACATACATGCGTGTGTGTGTGTGTGTATGTGTCCATATAATCTAAACAGACCTTCAGAAACTACAGTAATGTTGGATGAATACTAGAATATTTTAATTTTATATTTTTATCGACTTTTTCGTTTATGATATTTTCTAGTGACTGGCACTTGTCATGAGCCAAAAAGTTACAAACTGTCAAAAATGGGGGGAAAAAGGAATATTTTTGACAGCTGCTTTGAACTACCCTGTCATGGAATATTATTAACTACTACTTCAGTGGACAGTAAGTTCAGTTCCCTCAAAGTGGAGACGCAAAAAGCTATTAACACACCAGTTCATGCTTTTACGCCTGCTTGTAAAACTGTCGCCACTGCTCCATTACATACCAATTAATAGCCTAAACAGGTTTATTAAATTAACAAGGCTGTGATGAGGCATTAACATTCTGATTAATTAAAATGGGGAGAAGGTTTTAACACTTGGATATTTTATATCTTCCCTGTTTCTTCCCCCACTAACAGGGTGTTTGTCTAACTAACACATACAAGGATGTGTTTCAAATAACAGCTAAAACTGGAGCATGAGAGGTGATGAACTTGAGAGTTTTCAATGGGCACTGCTGCATTGGAAGTGGTATTTTATCATAGCCCAGGTGCTTGAAGCAATTTCTGGGCTGTAAAAACTAAAAGCGTTATGGGATCTTGTCCCTTACTGAGGCTTAGATGCAATATTATCTCCAATAAGACCTACATCATTCCTCTCAGATGAAACGGTCTTGCTCCAGGTCAGACCACTGGTGCATCTACTTCAGTATTATGTAGTGCAGGCTCTCACAGCTTTGAAAACTTTGGGAATTTTGAGAAAGGTTAATGGGTGCCACCACCAAATGACGGCTGTGTGAGGGAAGGGCCAATTACAAAATTAATTTATTCAGGCAGGCTATGACAAAATGGCTGCCACTCAGGGCTCAATCAACTCTTTGCTTCGCTGTTGGGTTTCAGTTTCTAAAGTGTCTCTATGGCCCTTTCCAACATGCAAAATAATGCACTTCCAATCTACTTTCAATGCACTTTGCAGCTGGATTTTACTGTGCAAAATAGTAAAATTCACTTGCAAACAAATGTGAAAGTGGATTGAAAGTGCATTATTCTGCATGTGCGGAAGGGGCCCATGAAGCCAGATAGATGACGCCAAGCCCACAGATATACAAAATTCTGTGTTTATGGCCTGGCTTAGGTGTGGGGCTGGGCTGGGCTGTGCCTACTCAGAAGAAGCTGAACACATTTCTGGTTAATCAGATGTAGGGAATGTCCTGGATGCTTCTTCTAATTCCATTGAAGACCCAATGGATCTCTCTACAAGGAATAAGGACCAAATGAGCACCAGTAAACACACCAGCAAGCACTACAGAATCCATGAATGGAATCATTGGTAACCTCTAATTAGCTGCATTTTTTTCAGGGTTTCAAGATTGCCACCCGAAGAGCTCCAACGTATTATGAGACTGTACAAAAAATGACATATTGTATGTCTCAGGAAATTAATGGTACTTTTAAACATACATATATTGCCCTTACAATGCATTTAATTAAAGCTGCTTTTTACAGTTAAAACAGCATCATGAAACAACACCTTTAAATATGAAATTAGGAACAATTTGTTGAAATAAGGAAGAGACAGTAATCAGACCCTCAGTCTGAGAAAGCTTTTTTCCAATGCCTGCCGTCTAATAAGCTGTAACAGGAAATGCAACAGTTTGGACCTAGGCCCTGGAAGTATTATGCCACTGAATCACAGAACTCTCCCTCCCCAGTTGCCCTTTGCATGGCTTAGAGGAGAACCAGCAAGCAAGCAACGGTGTTGTATTCCAATGAATCTGCAGAGTAAATAATAGGGCAGGGGTGCAAGTGAGTTATTTTGTAGAACTTTACTAAATAACAAAATAATTTACATTGAATATAGGAACAGCAAAATTTGTCTATGCAAGTGCTCAGTCTGGGTGTCTGTGTAACCTCAGCTTGTGGGTTCTGTGGGGCAGTACTTGGAAGGAGTTGCAAAGAACCAAATTTAAACAAAACAGTTGTTTACTTTTCTTTACAATTAACACTTTTAAAACATCAACATTTAACGTTACAATTCAAGGTCCTGTTCAGGTTGCATTTCAAGTCCTTCTATTTACAGTCTACTGATATTGCCAAGTCCAAATCTTCTTTGCAAGTTGGCTGGCTCCTGAAGACTCCAAGGGCTTGATGAACAGGTTGCAACATGATGAAGGTCTCCAGGAGAACTCTCACCCATTACAACCACAAAAGAAAACCCTGAAACAATAAACTCCAACATTTACAACATAGCAAAAACAACAACTACCTTCCCAGTAGTTCCCAACAATATTGCAATTACCTTAACAAGGTGTTAAGGGCTTATAGAAATCAAGGTCCGAGCCTGGTACCCTTGTCTTCTGCAAAGAGCTCTTTCAGCCTCTCTGCTGCTCCGAGTCTCCACCCCCTTACTGGGTCAACCCATTCTGGGCCAACCCATTCTGGGCATGGGGGTTACATCTGCAGTCTATCTGTGCCTGTGTATCTGCCTCTCCTCAGAAGAAGAAGAGGAGGAGGAGGAGGAGAAGGAGAAGGAGAAGGAGAAGAGGAGGAGGAGTTTTGGATTTATAGCCCACCTTTCTCTCCTGTACCAAGACTCAAGGTGACTTACAAGCTCCTTTCCCTTCCTCTCCCCACAACAAACACTTTGTGAGGTAGGTGGGGCTGAGAGAGTTCTGAAGAACTGTTGCTAGCCCAAGGTCACCCAGCAGGAATGTAGGAGTGCGGAAACACATCTGGTTCACCAGATAAGCCTCCGCCACTCAGGTGGAAGAGTGGGGAATCAAACCCGGTTCTCCAGATTAGGATCCACCTGCTCTTAACCACTACACCATGCTGGAAGAAGAAAGGAGAGATTTTTTTTGGAAGCTCATGTGATTCTAGATATGTGTCTTCAGCAATGAACTCTTGCTTGACCGACTATTAAAATCCTAACAAATCAGCCAATTAACTGCACTTATTGGTTCTTGGTTGCAGCAAGGGACAGCTCACAAGGTGAGGCGTAAGAGGAAAGCTCTGGGGACTGAACTGGACCTGATGTTTGTCAGTGTTCTCCACAGTGGCTGGCAGCCATATGCCAGCTGCTGGTCCCTGTAAAAAATGTCTCTAGAATTGCTTCAAAGCTTTTATTCAGGTTGTGAACGCAGTGAGTTTTTTGAGAGGGGAGGAGAAGTGCCTTCCACCACTCTTATGCACCATTTTCCCCACCTGAAATGATGCCCAGGGTAGTTATTTGCACATCAGGAGGCTCCTCATCAGTGCACACAAAGCAGCTCAGTGAGACAAATGATGCTCCTGAGGCACCATTTCAGGTCAGAAAAAATGGTACAAGGGAAAGCAGTTGTCCATCCTGCCTCACACCATGTTCTGGTCAGAATGGGGGTCCTGCAGTTCTTTTACAGGGAGAGTGGCAACTGGCCCATGGCTGCCAGTCTCCATGGAGAATATGGGACAAATGTTCAACCTCGATACTGCAAGATGTAATAGTCCAAGCATTTGGTGGCTCACAGCAGTCTGGATTTGACCCTTGAAGCAATTTAATCAGGCCCTGGCAACCCTCCCAAATGATAACCAAATGTTTATCAAACCTTCCCAAATGTTTGCCTGCAGGAAGAAAAAGCAATTTCACGTTAAGACAAAGAGCTACTTCATATTTTAAAGGCACGTCTCACTGGACTTTGTGTGTAATGCCTGAAGACATATGCTCCCTGAGTATAAAATCCATTATGGCTAGTTGGTACAAGTTTTATTACAGAGCTTGATTATTTGCAAGATCAGCTGGTGAAATGGACTGCACCAGCACCTTCAGGTAAGGAATGGGGTAACAGGAGAGTGTTCACACAGGGAGCCTAGGGTGGCATTTGAAGTCTGATAAACAAGAAGACCACAAAGGGTCTAAAATTCAAATCTGGTCTAAAGGGGGGAAAACTATTCTTCCAGTTTTCAATATCTTGCTACACTGATCCAAATTCTGAAACCAGCCAAGTCAAAGGATGCTCACCTGATACAGATTAAAGCTGAACCAATATTTTTAATTACAAATTGGAGAGTCAGGATGACATCTTATTTCCTTTTGTATTCCCTTCCCTATATTAGAATCATACAGGCCATCTAGCCCAACCTCCTGCTCAATGCAGAATCAGCCTAAAACATCCCTGACAAGTGTTTGTCCAGCCGCTGCTTAAAGACTGCCATTGACGGAGCTCACCCCATCCCTATATTGCTGACTCCACTGTTGTACAACTCTTACTGTAAAAAAACTTTTTTTCCTAATATCCTGTCAGAACCTTTCCACTCATAATTTAAACCCATTATTGTGAATCCTATCCTATACTTCCGACAGGATATTATTTCCTCTTTCTCTCCACACCACCAGCAGACTATCCCTTTTTCCTTCTTCTTTCTCTCCACCCCACCAACCCTACCTTAATTTGTCCTCTCCACTCCTCAGTTGTCTTTCTTCGTTCCTGCTGGCAGCATCTCTTTCTTCTCTCCCACCCACCCAGCTACCATTTTCTGTTCTCCTCACTTGAGTTTCCCCATCCCCTTTTCCTATTTCCCGCCAATTCATCTGTTACTTTTTCCAATCTCTCCCTCCCACAGTTTTAACTTACTGAAGGCTGAGTCCTATTGGAAGGCTCAGTCCTATTGGAAGGCTCAGTTCTATTACTGTGGTCACATACCAGTCCCCCATTTGGACATCAACATCTAAGGATGTGGTACTATGAGATCTTAGTGTATACTCATCTCTGCTACAGATTTTATTTGTTGTGTGGGGCCGGCAGTTTAACCTTCACAGTATATACATAGCTATGTGTTTGTTTAGATATCAGGTTTTTCTGCAAACCCACAGTTGACCTCATGTTCATAGCAAAATCCTCTCTGACTGTTCCTGATCCCATTGTGTTGATTTTCCCCATCCCCTTTTCCTATTTCCCGCCAATTCATCTGTTACTTTTTCCAATCTCTCCCTCCCACAGTTTTAACTTACTGAAGGCTGAGTCCTATTGGAAGGTTCAGTCCTATTGGAAGGCTCAGTTCTATTACTGTGGTCACATACCAGTCCTCCATTTGGACATCAACATCTAAGGATGTGGTACTGTGAGATCTTAGTGTATACTCATCTCTGCTACAGATTTTATTTGTTGTGTGGGGCCGGCAGTTTAACCTTCACAGTATATACATAGCTATGTGTTTGTTTAGATATCAGGTTTTTCTGCAAACCCACAGTTGACCTCATGTTCATAGCAAAATCCTCTCTGACTGTTCCTGATCCCATTGTGTTGATTTTCCCCATCCCCTTTTCCTATTTCCCGCTGATGCATCTGTTACTTTTTCCAATCTCTCCCTCCCACAGTTTTAACTTACTGAAGGCTGAGTCCTATTGGAAGGTTCAGTCCTATTGGAAGGCTCAGTTCTATTACTGTGGTCACATACCAGTCCTCCATTTGGACATCAACATCTAAGGATGTGGTACTGTGAGATCTTAGTGTATACTCATCTCTGCTACAGATTTTATTTGTTGTGTGGGGCCGGCAGTTTAACCTTCGCAGTATATACATAGCTATGTGTTTGTTTAGATATCAGGTTTTTCTGCAAACCCACAGTTGACCTCATGTTCATAGCAAAATCCTCTCTGACTGTTCCTGATCCCATTGTGTTGATTTTTTGATCCATACTCTAGGGCCTATTTCAATGTTAAATGAATCTTTGCAAGATGGATTTTTGAGGGTCTAAAGACCACTTTCCCTTTTTCCTACGGGAAACCTCCCCTTGCCCCTGCCCCCCACCGCTGCAGTAAATATACAGAAGGAAGCAAAGCTTTGAGAGCTGCATATGTAGGAGGAAAAAAAAAGAGGGCAAGCATTAATAATCCCAGATTAACTTTCTTTGTAAACCTGCTCAAGAAACCTAAATTCTACCAGCTTGGAAGTGGCCTAATCAAAAACTTCTGCACTTCGGAAGCCTGTATATCTAGATGATCTTAGTGACATACATGACATATTTACGAGAGAGTCCAGAACACTATTTTCCTCAAGGAGTTTTTCCTTGCACCACATTGACACAGCAGACATATTTACAATGGGTCTTTTATGTTTTATTGTTGGAGCCTTTCAGAAAGAGCATTCAAAGACCTGGATTCAGCGCTGAAGAAAGACAGCACTTTCAGGCTGGCATATTAGGCTCTCAAATTTAATACCTTCTTTCTTATCCTCATTATTTGGGCCTGTGAAGCGGGTCCATCAATTCTGGATTCTCTTATGAATACTACATGACCATTCATACTCTGATCCTACGATGTCTTCACCTTGATCTGTGATATGGATTTGGCTCAGCTATCTGAGCTGAAATGGGTAAAATCTCTCTTGCTATGATTCAGATTTTGATTGTCTTTCAAAGGGGATGAGGAAAACCACTTAAGAAATCCTCCAACAACGCAGAGATCATAAAATATATTGTGGAAAGGAAGTTCATGGGTAGGACTTGCACAAAAAGTAGGTGGTAGAGCATGCAAAACCTGTATTTATGTGGCACAGACAGAATCATGACCCAAGCAACCAGATCAAAATCCAGTTTTTATAATGGGATGAGGAGGATCAAGGTAGCAGTGGGGCTGATATTAAGATTCAAGGCCAGGAAAAGGGAAGGCAAGAGTGTCAGTATGGTGTGCACTGTGAAGAATTGGACTAGGATTGAGGACAATAACATGCAAATCCCCACTCTGACAAGAAACTTACTAGTGACCTAGGGACAAACACTATTTCTCTCATGGGGTTACTGTGGAAATAAAATGATAGTTGAGCACCTTGAGCTATCTTAAGGAAGAGTTCAATAACAAATAACATCAATAATGAAAAGGATCAAAGCATTCTAAAAGATACCAGTGAATACTCAACACTCACCATTTTGGATAAATCTTCAGTACTGAACTATTCAATTTTTAAACCACTTTCCTCCAACAATCAGGGCTCAGAGTGATGCACAACAATATGCACAATTAAAAATATGCAATTTGACATTAAAAAAATTAAAACTACAATTCCTACTGTATGGCACCCCTCCCTTTTTAACCCTGAGGGTATGATTAATAAAAAATCAATAAGTGCATAAAACATAAAAGGGCGTCGAACAATATAAAAACATAAAAATGGACTGCCATGGATGTCCTAACCATGGGCTGTCTACTAACCATACAGTATAATACTGCAATTGGCTTTTTCACATGTGCATTCTTACAGGACCTGCATAAGTTTTACTCCTCAGCCCCCCCCCCCCAAACTGAATGACTTCTCTGCCCAAAATCAATTGTTTAAATAGACCATTAAATCAATTACAAATCATATAAATCAGTTGTTAAATAAACGCTAATACCATCCTCCCCTTCGTTGTTCAGCTAAGCAGTTCCCAGCAACAGTAACAGCTAACAGTCAGTTTGAATTGGCAGCATCTTCGTGCCAGCGCATGTTCAGCTGGTGCTTGTGGCTGTTCAGTATGAGCTGAGCAGACTGGGTAACTGACTCACATCTAATCGACACTTTTTTTCACAGCCAGTTCATGTTTGCTGCAAAAATTCCCAGCATGCCTATTTGAACTGTGCAAAACAGTCATGGCAGTTAGTGATATCTATCCAGTAGTGGGATCCAAAAATTTTAGTAACAGGTTCCCATGGTGGTGGGATTCAAACTGTGGCATAGCGCCAATGGGGATGGGTGGGGCATACCAGGGGCAGGGTATTCCTGGGCAGGGCTGTGGCAAGGACGCAGCCGCTGTGCCGGTCCTTGGGCGGGAAACGAATGCATGCAGGCGCAGGCTGCCATGCACGCCGGTGCACCTCCTGCTAGACTGCTTCAAGTTCTGCACACTACTGCTGAGAGGGGGGGCGTAACTAAGGCAAAAATCATGTGGCAAAATCACCAATTAGTAACCCCCTCTTGGCACACACAAATAATTAGTAACCTACTCTCGGGAACCTGTGAGAACCTGCTGGATCCCACCTCTGTATCTATCTTTTCCCCTCCATTAAGGATTAATATCAGTACAGGGGGCAGTTTTAGCCAGCAAAATAACAAGGGAAAATAGTTAAATCCCCTCCCCTCATGAATCCAATTTTTAAAATACTAGGAGAACCAAATCACATCTCTCTCAGTCCTGTTTCTCTGGTTATCCTGGCCCTTCCTTCAAGGAGCTCAGGGCTACACATCTCTGTTCCTTTCCCCCCTCACAACAACCCTCTGAAGTAGGTTAGACTGAAAGAAAATGCACAGCCCAATAGCACCCAATGAACTTTATGGCAGACTGGAGATTTGAACCTAGACAGTGGTGGGATTCAAATAATTTAACAACTGGTTGTTTACAAGCACCCTTTTAACAACCGGTTCTGCCAAAGTGGTGCGAACCTGCTGAATCCCACCACTAAACCTAGATCTCCAGGATCATAATCCAGCAAGCAAACCACTATACCACACCAACCTTTTGGCTAAGTGTGTCTGTACTGACTCATATACCAAACACACCGCAGAGAAGTAGCAGCCTCCCAGCCCCGTATGCCTGAGATAGAGATTGAAGCACGACTCTAATCTTTCAAAAGATTACACCCAAAGTGCACTAACAATCATCTGGGAGATATCCTGGGATTGCCTGCTTCCGTTGTAGGCTCTGATTTCACAAACACCTTTAGCGTAACAGGCTATACAAGCAGATGACTAATCCAATTTCTCTCAATAGTTAAGACACACCAGTGTTGGTGGGGGGCGAGGGAGCGTGCCTCTGAAAATCGCTTGAGTGATATTCCAATTGGAATGAAAGGCTCTGGCTTCCAGCCCTGCTGTTTGACCTCCTGAGTTCAGTGGAAGTTTTCTTTTTTGGGGATGGATTACAAGCGGGTGGCCTCTTTATGTTCCAAATACAATTTCACAGTTTATTGCTTCCAGTAATGGATTCTTCTGGCTTAAACATGTAGATGGCTAAGCTATGAGGCAGTATGGGCCAGCAGACACAACAGAGGATAGGAGACTGATACAACATCTGCCGCAAACACACACCACGAAGCTTTTTGGCATTTGACCATGGAGCTGCATGCTGCAGGATATAGTCACAAGACAACTTTTAGCAGGGAATTTTCACAAATGCCTTTTTAGACAGAATACGTCACTTCTGAATGTTACTACAATATACAGAAAGCGGAAAAGGAACTATCTGATTAATTGAAAGGAAAACTATTTTTCCCAGGTACTGTTGGAAAAAAGAAGGGGGCATTTTAAAATTGGATACAATCCAGTTATACACAGCAACAACCACAAAAATTGGCCAGTTGAGCATGGAGTGAATCCTGTGATGCTCCCTGCCCCACAGTGGGGACTCCTGGCATTCCCTTGTTTACATGTCAGGAAGTGCCCCACCACCTGCTGTACAATTTGTGCAGCTTGCCTGCCCTCACCTCCAGGTTGTTCACCATCCAATTATATTGATATTCCTTATATCAATATAAGATGCTCACCTTATATTAGAGGTGGCCAACCTATGGTGCGCCAGATGTGTGTGTGTGTGTGTGTGTGTGTGTGTGTGTGTGTGTGTGTATAGATAGAGACAGACAGACAGACAGACACACACACACACACACACACACATCCCTTATAACTGATACACTGCTCACCTTATATCAATATATCCCTGCAAGGACTAGCGTGTGTATGTGGGGGGGAGGGGGGGAGATCAGAAGACTGGAAGGAGTGAAATCCCAAAGCAAAGAGAAACACTGGAAGTTCCCCACACTCAGCAACTATGGGGCTTCCTGGATCTTTGGCACTGTTCGTGGAAGCACATCTGTACAAAAATCTCTGCCCTGGAGGAAACTTACCCTCACTGTGGAGCAGAGCACCAGGGAATAATCAGTCATTGTGTGCATGGTTTTTCTTTACGGTGAGCATCTTACAGAGGTGAATTCTGCACAGCTTATTGATAATGAGTTGCAGCCATTATAAATGAATCTGTTTTCCTTTTTTCTGTTTGCATGTGTGCTGTTTCTGTGTTCATGAAGCAATTTGAGCTCCTGGAAACAATTTGGGTGGTTTTTGCAACTTTGCATGGAAATGCTTCTCTCTTTTTTGTTTTTGTTCAATGCATGCACAGCCATGCCAATTTCCCCATAATCCCATTGCGTAGATTTGCAGAAAGTTGTCAGAAACATTGAGGTTTGTCAGAAACAGTGGAGTTGTGACGTTCTTCTTCCAAACAGATGATCACCAGCACTGTCGAAGTTGATTGTCCATCAGATGGGAGAAGACGTGCTTGGGTCAGATGTTTTCTTCCCTCTCTCCCTTCCTTTTCTCCCTTCTTAACAGCACTAGTGTGGTTTGCTAGGTTGAGTCTCATCTCTGCCATGAACTCACAAGACAGCCACAAGCAAGCTCCTCTCTCTGCTTTAATCTTCCGTCGTCAATACAGAGATATTAATCTACTTTATGGGATTGCTTGTGCAAAGATTACACTGAGTCAGTGTATTTGATACACTTTGTACATGCTAAAGCACTCTGGAAATGCTGTATATAATTAGCATCTGTTCTGAAGGGGATGGGGAAGAAAAGAGAGGATGGTTTGTATTGGTGAGCATTGGAACTATGGAATAGTAATATCTGTAAATCAGAAGAGTATGCCTGACCTCCACTGACAGCCTTTTGCACTCCTAGTGGGGCATCTGTCCAAAGAGAAGTCCACTAGAGAACTTACCCATTCTGAAAGATCTTCCTTGGAGAACCTGCTACATACAGCAGTAGGTGGCTGTACATGATATGACAAAGGCTTGGGCGTCTATTTCACTTTTTTTTAACCCTTCCTCCTTCCATGGAATGAAGAGGGGAATACATAAGGCTCCCACTCACAACTGCCCTGTGACATTGCTTAGGCTGAGAGAGAAAGACTGGCACAAGGTCACTCAGGCCCCTTTCGCACATGAAGAATAATGCACTTTCAACCCACTTTCAATGTACTTTGAAGCTGGATTTTACTGTGCAGAATGGCAAAATTCACATGCAAACAATTGTGAAAGTGGATTGAATGTGCATTATTCTGCATGTGCGGAAGGGGTTAACTTAATGGCAGGGTAAGGATTAGAATCTGGGTCTTTCCAGTCCTGGTCCACCACTGGCTTTCATGGCACTCCCTAAGTTTCCTCTCTTCCATCACTAGTGATCTTTAATGCCATTCTAGCAGATGACTGGTCTTTGATATACCTTCTAGCAAAAACTCTTTTTCAGAGATAAAACATTTTTGAAACCAAGGGCGGGGGGGGGGTGGACAACAGTGTGGAATTCCCTGGAGGAAATATTTTATTTCCTGCCTGAAAACATTTTAAAACGTTTGTGCGGAAAGTGCCTAGGACTGGGTATAAAAAGCCTCCCAGCCATGAGAGGGAGAAAGCAGCTAGGAGGAAGGTGAGGCTACAGATGGGAGGCTGAAGCTCTGTCAGTACAGAATAGACTATAGACAGAAAAGCCTGAGAAACAGAAAGCCACCAGCTAACTGTTACCCAAGCCCAGGACCCTAAAAATCTAGCAAGATGCAATGAGCAAACATCCCTGGAGAAAGCTCTGCCCATGTGAAAGCTCTGCCTACAGCCAATCCATAAAGGGTCAGAGCTCTGGCATTCTCCCCTCCATACCCCTTTACTGTGAGTTTTTTCACTAACAATTGAACTACAGCTTAGTTGGGGTGGGGGCAAGGGAGGATTGCTAGACCACTGGAGGCAAGATTATGATTGATGATAATCCTCCTCTACCCCTTCTTCCCTGATGGGTAGATGGGCAGGGGAGAAGTAGCATCAACAATGAATAGTGCAGGGACTGGATATGTGAAGGGCTTCCCCACGTGCCAATATTCCTCTTATTGCTGCTTGCACAGCAGAGGCAGCGTCTCCCACACACGCCCCCCGTGTAGAATCTGCCAGAAATCTATATATATAAAAAGCTAACCATTCGTTTGTTGGTCATGCCCTAACGCCGAAATGGCTGGATGGATCGCCTCCAAATTTTCACAGGATGTCCCTCCCTGTTGTGGGCAGGTAATTGGACCTTCAAATCGCCAAAAGTCCATACCTGAGCCAGGTAAAACGCCTTTTTCCTGGCGCACCAGGCCATGAAGCTGGCTCTGTTTAACTGTCACCCTTAGAATGTTCGTGCAGCCTGTCTGTGACCTGAGGGCTTGGTATGAGGGCTTAGAATGTTCACTCAGATGGGCAGAGATGAGCAGTGAAAACAGTAAATAGGTAATACTGTTAGGTAATACGAGTGGAAGTGAAACACATACACACTTTGCCGTGTGAGACGTCAGGTGGGGTTCCCCCCCACACACACATGCAGGTAACTTTCACTCTCTGTGCCTCACCCACTACTACCACACAACACACATACTCTCATCCACATCCAGCTCATCCTCACACACCTCACTCTGCCCTCCCTCACATCCAACCACCACTTGCCCACTTCCTCACCCATATTTGCCACAGCTCTCTTTTACTAAAAGCAAGCTTGAGTTTGCCTTTTCTTCTAAGAAAAATCCACGGGGTGGGAGCTTGAACCAATGCTACTGCCTCTGCTTCTCTTTGCACATGGCCCTTTAAAAACCTGGCAGGGAGTTTTGGCCTCCTGATCTGAGCGCCCTCACCACTCCTGTGTCTCTACTGCCCTGACTGGGATAGCCTCCTTGCCCCAGTTCTTGCCTTACTCCAAGCCAGGACTGTGCGTGTCAACCAGCGTTCTCCATGGACACAGTGGGATTCGCGACTCTGGACAGTTCCGTTGTGGGAATGGAAAGGGTTACCTTATACTAAAAAAACCAAGACAGCACCATATAATAATGTTGAATTGAAAAGGGAAAGAGGGATTCCATTTGACCACCCCAAAAGAAAGAAGAGGAGGAGGAGGGAGGAGGGAGGAGGCAGAGGAGTTTGGATTTATATCTTGCCCTTTCTCTCCTGTAGGAGACTCAAAGGGGCTCACAACCTCCTTGCCCTTCACCCCTCACAACAAACACCCTGTGAGGTGGGTGGGGCTGAGAGAGCTCCAAAAATCTGTGACTATCCCAAGGTCACACAGCTGGTGTGTGTGGGAGTGCACAGGCTAATCTGAATTCCCCAGATAAGCCTCCACACCTCAAGCTGCAGAGCTGGGAATCAAACCCGGTTCCTCCAGATCAGAGTGCACCTGCTCTTAGCCACTATGCCACTGCTGCTGCCAAAAGGCTATGCTGGGGATCATTGGACCTGCATGGACATCTGTGTGGATTGCGGACTGTGATGAGAAGGACAATTGCCACAGCAACGCGTAGCTGGGCCCCGCTAGTAATAAATAATTACAAGCCCTGGGAGCAGAATTCTGCTTTAAAAAAAATACCCCCAAAAAATCCCCACTTTCCACCACTTTTCTGTATAGAAAACACTTCCAAACAGAACCATAATAATCATGATGATCACTGTTATTGCTGACTGTTTAGGACCTCTCAGCTCAATTAAAAATTAAACGGGTCAGTTGAAATGGAGATCTTCTCCTAGTGAAGGTATTTCTTGGCATGCTCATAAGGGTCGGAGATTTTGCAGGTGTTTGTATTAACAAAGTACAATTTATACAGAACAAAATTCATTCATTTTGAATGCACGTTGGATCTTTTGCGATATCATGCTATTGTTCCCAGCCACCCACCCCTGTAAAGAGTGATTTGGCTGTATCAGTAATGGGAAACAGGAACACCCTTTATTTGAAAAAAATATTAATCATGAAAGCCCCTGTTTAAATATATTAATTATTTCAACAAACTATGAGTTCAGATACCCATGATGATATGTGCTTTTGGTTTGAAAATACAAACATCGTTCCCTCGCTGGGTTCTGTACAGATAAGGGAAAAGATGCCTTCTAGCCAACACTCCAACAAGAGTAATTGAGGTTGGGGAATCTCCCTGTCATCGTGCAT
Organism: Sphaerodactylus townsendi; assembly: GCF_021028975.2. Taxonomy (NCBI): domain Eukaryota; kingdom Metazoa; phylum Chordata; class Lepidosauria; order Squamata; family Sphaerodactylidae; genus Sphaerodactylus; species Sphaerodactylus townsendi. The sequence goes on from NC_059436.1 coordinate 5,068,095, forward strand.
CAGCACAACACCAGGGAGACTGCTGCATTTTCCTCCTCCAGACTTTCATGGGATGGCAGAGGACAGGGGACCAAGAATTAGAGAACCGTCCCCTAAGTAGGACCCCAGACATTGTACAGGTGCCAAAGCAGAATATTTAGGCTAACATAAAGTCTTTTCGCACTGCAGCGTTCCTATTATTTGGGAGCTGACCTACATCTCTTTTTTTTTCCTTTGAGCTCTCTCACATCCGGGTTTTTCATTTGTTGTCTTTCTAAGCTTTCTTTATCACTCCTTTATGGCTGTTCTGAACCCACCTTTGGAAGTTCAGAGAAGCCATGGAAAAATGGAAAATAATGGCATAAGAAAACTTGGCGAACACATGATGCAGGTTGGCACCCAAGCCACCGGAAAACCACAGTGGGAAATTACCCCTGATTCATTTGAAATTATGGATAACCTACTCATGAGGACCCTCAGGCATACATAATTCAAACAAGCCGATAAGTGCAAGTGCCCATCGACAGCAACTATCTGGCGGGCCGAATGATGATTGCTGCCATTGCACAAGTTCCAAACTACTTGAACTGCTGTTCATTTTTTAAATTACAAGCAAATCATTCAGACAACGATATGAAGTGCTGAACTTGACAAACGTGGGCACTGCAAACAGCTTAAGTATGAATCGTAAATGCCTATTTTGCATCATCCCTGCAGGGAAACTACTTCCACTGAATCCTAGAATGCCAGCAAAAGAAGATCAGCCTGATTCCACCTGGATATAAATGTTCAGGTCATTCTGGCAATTGTCAGGCACTTTTCTCTCCACCCCTGTTCTTTTTTGTGTCTCATCTTTTCAGTTTGCAAGCCTGAGACCAAAGAATAGTATCTAAATTTCCCATATATCTGCTTCAGGTGGGCAACTTCCCAGTGACCTGGTCCTCCCCATTCTGTGTCTAGGCCAACAGGAGAAATGATAAGGTGTGGAAATGACATTGTGCTATGTGTCAATACCACATCTGATGAAAACCCAGCCACAATATCAGTGCATCAGGCTACACTCTGGAATCTCCCCAAAACTCTGTAGTATTAGCATACAGTACCACAGAATGTTGGTAATATCATAGAATCTGGAGGAAATTCCAGAGTGCTGCCTGACATGATGACATCACATCCAGGTTTTCATCCAGAAGTGTTATCAGCATGTAGCATGACATCATTTCTTCCCCTTGCTCTACCTCCAAACCTGCCAGGGGTGCCCAGTAATGACCTGGCAACACTACCAGGTTCTCTTGGCAGAAAGTGAAATCTCACTGAAAAGTGAGATATTGTGTCAAAGAGCTGAGCAAATTGAGGTGGAAACATGGTAGTGACTATGACTGGTCCATACGTACAGCAGAATGAGGAGGGAATGAAGAGATTGGACCTTGGAGCAGAATGGAGTGTAGCAGTTCCAACTAGACATTGACATTTTTCAGTTTTTCTTCCATGTATAAAAACTCTATTCGAGTACAAAGCTAACAAAGAAGAAAGAAGACAAAAATTCTGGTAGTCTACCTGCAAAAAGGGATTTTTTTTTTGTTAACCAGGGAGGCATCCCAAAAAATACTTGGACCAGAGCATTCAAAACTATATCACCTATCCATAGACTGAAGTGCTTTAGCCTACTCAACCATCTCAGAATTCTACTACCTGCCTCATGTATCTAGACCACAGTGAGACCAACATGGACCAACTCTGGGAAGAGGAGGTGACTGTTTTTGAGAATGACCTGTCATGTCAACTAGTGCTGAGATCTGAGATCCTGTAATTCCTTTGAAATGTCACCATGTCAACCAATTCATTCTGTGGTGTCAGCACCAGGTCCCAATCCCTGTACTTCCAGTAAGTTTCAGTTTCATTTTCCCCCAACAACCCCCGTTCCCGCCACCACTAAGGACCGCCCACTGTACAACCTGCATATACTGGAACTGAGGGCAAGAACCCTCAGTTTCAGCACCCTGTAGGTAGGGCGATACAATTCAATAAAGTTCGTTCCTTTTATTACAGTCAACTTTGTTTGAGTGTGTTCAGCCTTACATGTAGTTGCTTCATTATTTCAGCTGTTTGTCTGCCTACTAACATGAAATGAGAGGCCTGTTCTTAACATGAAATGAGAGGCCTCTTCTGTATTCTTCATACATGTAATGCCAAACATGTACCTCTGTAGGTATCTCCTAAATGCTCATTTTAGATTGTTTGGTTCTTCTTTCCATGTAGCTTGTCTTGTTATTCTCTCTTCTCCTCTCAGTCATGATTTACATACTCTTTTAGTATTTCTCTGTATATTCACGTGGCCCAGACCAGCTCAATCACATCAAATCTCAAAAGCTAAGGAGGGTCAGCTCTGGTTAGTATTGGAAGGAGAGGTGACCAAGAGCAAGGTCTCCGTGCAGAGGCAGGCAATAGCAAACCACCTCTGAATGCCTCTTGCCTTGAAAAGCCTACGGGGTCTCCATAAGTGGGTCGTGAATTGATGTTCCTTCCACCACTATATTCACACGATCTCCCTTTTTTCTCCCACTGATTGAAGAAGCAGCTTAATAACAGAGAATGGAAGGAAGAAGCAAGATAGCTTATCAAGGCAGCATAAGGTTCAACTTCCCATACTACAACAGAACCCTTGCTAGATAAGGAATAAACGATTTTTAAAACCCACTAAGAGTACCCTGAAGGGCAGACAGAGATCTCTACAGGTTTTGATCTCAATTGCCATTACCGAAAATCACACATAGGAAAGCATTCACACAAACAATTTCACCACCTGCAAATAAGCATAACTGCAGAAGAGGTGGAAGGTGTACTCTAAGACAGCTCTAGGTGGCTTTAAGGCATCTCTTACCCCTGGTTGTGCTCAGCCTTGGAAACCATCAGGCGCTTGACATAGGTCCCATCTGGTTTTTGTATGCTTACATTTACAGAGCAGTAAACATGACAGCATCTCTCTCCAGCAGCAAAACAGTTCATTATTCCAAAGTGACTCTGGTATTGTGTACCTAATCCTCTGTTTAAAAGGCAATAGAAATAGTTACAGGGTGATAAAAAGGGAATGTAATTTAAAGATAATATCGGGGGGGGGATCTTTATGTGGATTGTTGGCTGTGCTTTGGATCTCCCCCCCCCCACACACACACACACTCTGTTTGATATGCTAAAACAGTATTGAAAAACATAATTGGAATCCCATTGGCACTTGAAACAATTACAAGAGCCTTCAAAAGAGGGTGTATTTTTTCCTCACCACGTCTTTCCTGCTCCTATTGTTTAGATTACATTTATGAATAATTCAAGGCAAACACCATGGCTCCTGCAGCGGGGGAACACACCTGATTTCACAACAGTAGAAAGGGAAAACAAAACAAAGCAAAACTTCTGACAAATAAAAAAAATGCATTGAAATGGCAGAGGATGTGGGCTTGGACTGAATGGAAGACAATGAGATCGTCTGTTTTCAGGCATCAAAACCCAATTTTGTTGCAGAGAGAGGAAGGAAGGAGGGGGGGATGTCAGATTTGCATTGTATCTGTCGGTTTTTCCACAGTTGGCTGCTTTCAGATGTGCTCACTTTCAATTTGGTTTGAGTACATCTGGGGTTTACGCCGGGATGGGTTGTGTTGAGAAATGTAAGGAGGCATTTAATAGCGACAGTGTTAGGCAGTTTAGCTTGTGCAGTCAAATGAAAGCATATTTCTATCACAGGGTAATGCAGTAATAGATGTAAGCAAGAGGCCACGGATACATACATGTTTGTGTCCTCCATCGATGCCTCTTAACAAGCTGATACTTCTTTATTTATTGCCTTTTGCCAGGAGGAACAGAGTCCCATGAACAGCGATTCCCCCCAAAGAATTTGTTGTAGGAAAGATATATTTTTAAAATGCATCCATTAGCCAACAAAGGCACTGACTATACAAAGTACGGTAATTGAGAGAGGGTCCTTGTGAAGTTGTGGGAGACTCTGAATTTAATTGGTGATGATCCAAAGTGACACGTATTATGCAATGAGAATGGGCAAGTCTGTATGGAACAGATATAAACTTTAAAAGCACAAATGGGCAAAGAAGGGGGATGCAAAGCGGAATACACATAAGGATAGCCTGTCTGTATAACAGAGGAAATAGAAAGGAAATACAAAATGTATACATATTATAAAAGACAGACTTCTTTGGCCCTAATGCCTGAAAAGAATAACACATAAGGGTCCTTTCCACACAAAACCCCTAAAATATTTGTAATCCCCCTCTCCTTTTGGTTTGCACTCACCCCCTTGAAATGATTCCTGACCATCATTACATAATTTTCCTTTTTTTTTCTTTAGCTCTTTGTTGAATCGATGTTTCAATGCTTCACAGCCTCATGCTGCATTCTCTATGTTTACTGGATGCTTCAAAGATTGCCCCACCCCCAAATAAAAGAACAAACAGCTAAATGCTGCAAATAGGCAGGGAAAACTGAGTGAGCTCATAAAATGGTACCAAGGAGGAAGTTCAGAGAAGTGTGGGAAGTATAGTCAATAGATCACACAGCAACTGAAGATGTTTTCAAAATGTTTCAGCCAGAGAACCACCTTTAAAGGGGATTCATTTAAAACAGTTTGAGACTACAGATAAAATGTTTGGGGTAAAAACAACAGTGTAAAGGTTTCAATGGTGTCAATTCTCAGCACAGCCGCTTGGCCTTGAGTAGATTCCAGGGCTCGGGCGATGGGCCAGAATCGGCTGCGATTTCTCTGGCAGAGGCCTTATCTCACGGAGAGAGATGAGCATGCCGTTCCCATGAGAATGGGACGGGGAAAGCCAGGGGGGGATGGGACGGAGAAAGGTATAACCTGTGGGTCTGGCGGGAAGACTTCATTCCTGCCACGCCGTGTACGTGAGCTTTCTAAGATGTCTGAATAAACGGTCTTTCAACAAACAAAGCCTTTTATTTCTGCTCTATGGAATTCCTTACATTGTGGCAGGAATCCTAATCCTCATTTACTTCTACAAATCAGTGGACCTCTGGTGTTCCGGCATGCAGAGGTTGAATATTCCTGAAACTGAGGAAGGCTCGGTAGCCCCCATAGAGGGTTCCGAGCCTTCCCTTCCTGACTTGGAGAAACCAGCGGGGGAGCGGAGTCTCGCTGGTAACTCTCTCCCGATCCTCGCCTCGACACGAGTCCTCCCTTACTTCGTTGGGATGAGGGGCCGGAAGCGATCATGCGGAGTGGCATGAGGCGTTTGGGGCGCTGTCTATGGATCGATGCGCCTGTGGAAGGATCTCTACCCGTTTTCGTGTGGATTACAAACCTCAGATGCACCCTGTCTCGGAGGAGATGGGCCTGACCACTTTTCATGCTGCAGCCCAGGAATCAATAGAACGATTCCTGGACTCGTATTCGATGATGCTCCCAAGAATCCCACAGTGGCATAGCACGGAGCCCGTCCTAAAACTGCAGTTAACACCGGGTCCTTGTCGAGATCGGGTTCGATGATTGGGAGGGGGCTCCGTGCCGACACCCAATCTGGCCCATCAGATCCCGGACGTAGGGTAGCTGATGCGCAAGAGCGCCCAGCGAAGTCGTCGGTGGACTGGAGGTGCTACTTTCTGATGAGGAGAATCGAGGAAAGTCTGCCTCCCCATCCGGTTGTTTCCCCTCCGTCCAAAGAAAATTGGGACGAGGAAGTGGCCCGACTGCGAGATGCCCAAGAAGCGTGGGCCCGTGAGCGCCAGCTATGGGAGGAGGAACGAGAACAGCTGCAAAAGGGCGTGAAAACCTGCAAAGATCGTGAACAACAAGCGCAAAGGCGTCCAACTTGAATTAGAGCCGAGCCAAAGGCGGCGTTGCAACGGCAATATATGCAAGATTTATCGATCCACAATAGGTCCTAGAGCACTCTAGGATAGACCTGGAACGATCAACGCGAAGGTATTAAGGCCATTCGGACGCAAGGTGAATTGACTGCAGCTATTCAGCGGGGCGAACTTGACAAACTGGGCGGGAGAAGGCGGCTTTGCACGCAGCATCAAGATGCCTTGACTCGCAAAGAGAGGAGTTAGCTGCCTTAGAACAGGAGCTGAAGAAGCAGCGGGACAGGATGACCCGAGTTGGCGCCTACACTGTTACCCGGCGCCCGACACCATTGCCCGTCCCTATCCGGGCGACAGCTTCTGGGACCTGCTACTCGCGCTCCTGCCGCCCCAAAGGTCCTGCTACTCAGCGGGAACCAGCGGCGCCAGGCCCCACGCCTCCCCGATGCCTGCTCTTCCTGCTCGATCCCCCCACCCTCTGCATCCGCAGCCCCAGCGGGTTCCAAGGGCCGTGGAGAGAGGATACTACAGGCCCCCGATCCCTGCCCGTTTCGATGGGACCGCTTCTAAACTCCCCTACTTCATTTTGCAACTTGATGCACATATGGAGGAATATGATGACTTATATCGATCTGAGCGTGAAAAAAATCACGGGACATCGGGTCTGTCCTGGACGGGGTGGCTGCTGACTGGTTTTGTGACCCTTTTTGAGCTACAGGCGGATGATACTTTCGCACAGTGGCTGCATTTCTTCAAGCCCTAAGAGCCCGCTTTCAAGATCCAGATGCTGAAAATGAAGCCATCCGTACCATAAAATCTATTCAACAGGGCAACCGTTCTTTTGCGAATTTGCTCGTGAGTTCCGGGCAGCGGCTGCTCGACTTCCTCGGAGTGGCCTGGAAACGCATGAAATGTGAATACTTCTCTGATGCCATCGACGTAAAACTTCGAGAGATGGTGTTTCTCATCCGTATTCCGCGCACTATCGCTGAGTGGATCGACTTGGGATCGCAAGTAGCGGCTCGTTTGGACTCACGCCGCTTGGGGAGGCGACCGCGCCCGAAACCCGCCACTACGACCACCTCTACAACTCGCCAAGCCAAGCCCAGCCGTCTCTACGAAACCACCTCTGAGCGCCGTCGACATTTAGGGTTGTGCCTTTATTGCGGGGACCAGGCCATCTGGCTGCCAACTGCCGGAAAAAACAGAAGCCCACCGCACCGACCCCACGCACCACCTCTGCCAAGCCACCACGGAGATCCGGCCCTCCTCCAACGGGCTCGTCTAAAGCGGTTACCGAGGGTGACACCGAGGAGGAAGTGGCAGTTTGCCTCTCATCGGCGCCCATGGATGTAGACCCTACTCCAGATGCGGTGAGTGAAGGCAGCGCCCCCATTACTGTTCAAGCGATTCTGGCCAACCCTGCTAGGCATACACGTATATTAGCCTCGGCCCTCGTAGATTCTGGTTGCTCCCATTGTTTAATGCGGCCCCAAGTGGCTGAAGAGCTCGGTTTAGACCGAGTTCCTCTAGCAAAGCCCATACCGTTCACACAAATGGACGGCAGCCCACTCGGAGCCGAGGGCCCGGCTCGATTCAAAAGCGCCAACCTGTCCCCCTCCGTTGCGCTGACCATTGGGAGAAGATTAGTTTCATACTTGCTCCGGTGGCCAAACATTCCATTGTCCTGGGCATGCCATGGTTATTGCTACATGAGACCAAATATTATTTGGAAGGAACGGATTCTAGAATTCACTGATCCCCTGTGGAGAGCATATGAATTGGAGGGAGAACCCCCCACCCAATGAGATAAATCCCTTGGTTTCTTCAGCGGTGCACCTCCCAATGGCTCTCAATTCCACAGACATTCCTCCAGCTTACCAGGACTTAGCCAGAGTGTTTCAAGAACAGGAATGTGACCAATTGCCCCCCCATAGAGACACTGACTGCAAAATCATACTACAGCCCGGGGCTCAACTACCCAAGGGTAGAATTTATCGCATGAGCCCCAACGAGGAGAAAGAACTCCGTGCCTTCTTAGATAAAAACCTTGCTCGTGGATTCATACGACGGGCTACCAAACATACATACGCGCGCTCCTGTCCTGTTTGTAAAAGAAGGGCGTGTCTTTAAGACTTTGTACTGATTACCGAGGATTAAATGCTGTTTCCATGTCCAATAAATACCCCTTGCCCTTAATCAAGGACCTTTTAGATGCATTGGGCAAGGGACGGATTTTTACTAAGTTGGATTTGAGAGAAGCATACTACAGAGTCAAGAATTGCAGAAGGCTCACGAGGCATTTGACAGCATTTAACACTAAATTTGGACAGTATGAATATTTAATTATGCCATTCGGGTTAGCTGGGGCACCGGCTTTCATGGCCCTCATCAATGAAGTTTTGCATGATTTATTATATAAAGGAGTAGTGGTGTACTTAGATGATGTTTTAATTTACTCACAAACCGTGGAGGAGCATGAGGCTTTGGTTCGGGAAGTATTACAACGCTTGCTCGACAACTCCCTCTTCGCAAAGCTGTCTAAGTGCTGCTTTCATCAACCCTCCATAGACTATTTGGGCTACAGGATCTCATCCGAAGGTTTACAAATGGATCCTGCAAAGGTTGAAGCAGTCCAGCAATGGCCAGCCCCCACCAACGGAAAGAGCTACAATCTTTCCTAGGGTTTGCATAATTTTTTTTTATGCATTGACTTTATACCCGTTTTGCTGAATTGACCCTTCCACTCCACAGACCTATTACGCACTAAAGGTAAAGACTCACAAGCTGCCAAGCCCGGGGCTCCCCTCCCTTGGTCTCAAGAATGTCAAACAGCCTTCCAGCTTTTGAAATCGGCTTTCACGACCGAGCCTGTCTTAAAACACCCCGACCCAGACCTTCCCTTCAGTGGTTCCGTGGATGCTTCGGACAAAGCGGCTTGGCGCAGCCCTATTGCAGAAAAATAAAAATGGTAGGCTTGTTCCGTGTGCTTATTTATCCAAAAAATTCTCCGGCGCAGAACTCAACTGGACCGTAGGGGATAAGGAGACTGCTGCCATTAAGGCAGCGCTTTCCACTTGGCGTCACTGGCTGGAGGGGGCTAAACACCCCTTCCAGGTCTGGTCGGATCACAAGAACTTAGCTGCTCTCTCTACCCCCCTCAAAATGTCTGCAAAACAACTCGTTGGGCGATTTCTTTTCCCGTTTTTCCTTCACTGTCCATTTTCCCGGAAAAACCAACAAACTGGCTGATCGCTGTCGCACCTTCCTGGGGTGGAGCTGCCTTACGAGACATCCAGCGCACTGTCCTCTCCCCTCCCAGCTGGGGTTGGCCGTCACTTTCGATCCCAGACATCGCTCCTCCTCAGCGCCCGTTCCCAGCCTTGTCTCCCCTTCCTGCGGGAACTTCGAGGAAGCGGTCTTCATAAGCTGCCGGCGTAGGAAGGTGACGCCCAGCTGCGCGTAGTGAATGTTGTTTGGAAGCGGGGAGATTGTTGAGTGCGTGCTATGCCCCTTCGCAAGCAGGTTCTCGAAGCCTGCCATGATGCCCGCTCAGCTGGACATTTTGGCTTTCTCAAGACACTGCACTTAGCCCGCCGTCAATTCTGGTGGCGCGCCATGCGCAAAGACATTGAGGCTTATATCAAGGGGTGCTCTGTTTGATGCGGAGGCCAAATCCATCCGGGGAAAGCCCATGGACTGTTAAAACCTCTCCCGGTTGCCTCCAGCCCTGGGAAGTCATCTCAATGGATTTTATTACGGAGTTTACCGGAGAGCCAGGGAAACACAGTCTTGTGGCTGGTGGTGGACCTCTTTTCCAAACAAGCCCATTTCATCCCCTGTACCTCCATTCCTTCCGCTCCCAAATTGGCGCGGTTGTTCATTCAACATATATACCATCTACACTCCTCCCCCCTCAAGGTGGTGTCCGACCGCGGGCCCCAATTCATTTCAAAATTTTGGAAAGCTTTCCTGAGTCTGTTGGGGGCTACCCGGCAGTTGCCGCCCTACCGCGTTCAAAGTGGCCGGTGAGTCGGAAAGAGACGAACAAGAACTCTTGAACAGTATTTACGTTGTTACACCAACTATCACCAAGACAACTGGTGCGATTTAATTCCGTTCGCGGAATATGCCTATAACAATGCCGTTCATAGCAATGCAGCAAAAAAACCCCTTTGAAATTGTGTCTGGCCGCTCCTTCCCACCGTTGCCCCAACTACCCGCAGAGGCGCTGCATCCTCCAGAATTCCAGCAGTGGATTTCATCTCTGGCTGAGGGGTGGAAAACGGTTCAGACTGCTTTGCAGCAAGCTAAAGATTCCCAAAAGTTCCAGGCGGATAAACATCGGTCTGACTTCCCTTTGCGTGTTGGGGCTTGGGTCTACTTGTCTACTAAAAATCTCAGAGACGTGCATAAATTTTCAAAACTGGGCAAAAAATTCGGTAGGACCTTTTAGAATTACGAAGGTGATTAATGATGTTACTGCCCGGTTAGATCTGCCTAATTCTTTAAGTAATATCCATCCTGTCTTTCATTCCAGTTTGCTCAAGGAGGCTCCCGCTTCCGATGCCTGGCACGACCCTCGAGGAGATACCCCGCCGACTATAATTGATGGCCACAAGCATTATGAAATTGACGCCATCCTGGACTCTCGTTTTAACCGCAAACGCTTGCAATATTTGGTTTCCTGGGTGGGGTATTCCGCTGGTTATAATCAATGGGTGTATTCAGAAAATATTAACGCCCCCTCCCTTATTTCTGCTTTCCATCGTTCCTTCCCACACAAACCAGGGGGGGAGAAGTGTTTCTTAGGGGAAGCAGAGTGTAAAGGTTTCAATGGTGTCGATTCTCAGCACAGCCGCTTGGCCTTGAGTAGATTCCAGGGCTCGGGCGATGGGCCAGAATCGGCTGCGATTTCTCTGGCAGAGGCCTTATCTCACGGAGAGAGATGAGCATGCCGTTCCCATGAGAATGGGACGGGGAAAGCCGGGGGGGGGATGGGACGGAGAAAGGTATAACCTGTGGGTCTGGCGGGAAGACTTCATTCCTGCCACGCCGTGTACGTGAGCTTTCTAAGATGTCTGAATAAACGGTCTTTCAACAAACAAAGCCTTTTATTTCTGCTCTATGGAATTCCTTACAAACACAGAACTCCATGAAGGAAACATTTTATTTCCTGACTCAAAACAGTTTAAATAAATTGTTCAGAACCCCCCCCCCCACACACACACACACACACACAAAGCTGCCTTATATTCAATCAGACCATAGCCTATCAAGGTCAGTACTGTTACTCAGACAAGCTATTACTCTAGCATCTCAGGTGGAGGTCTTTCACATCACCTGTGATGGGATCTTGTCAGTTTTCCATACTCTTGCAAGCACAATTCTTGCCACTGCTGCTAGATGAAAAAACAGATGAGGATATTTTTTCGGCAGCTCATTCCCAGACAAAGTTGGACTTACCAAATATATAATACTCTGGAAAGTAAATTGCTGACCAACAATTTGTATTACCTGCATATTTATTTCCTGCCAATAATTTTCCACCATACTACAATCCCACCACATGTGTTTGAATGTGCCAATTTCTCGCAAACATTTCCAGCATCTTTCAGAGTTGTTTTTATTTATTTTATACAGTTTTATACAGTTTCTTTGTTGTTATATAAGTCCTACACATCATTTTTAAATTGTGTTCCCACAGATCGGTGTTTGAGGTGTGATAATATATACTCTTCAAGTATGAATTCCACTGTTCCATCATTATAATATTTCCATGCTCTTGTGCCCACTCAACCATAGGCCCTTTCCACACAGGCCTAATATGGCGCCCTGGGGACAGCAAAAACGATGTCCCCAGGGAGCCGTTCACACAGGGGGCGCAGATGTTTCGCAGCCGCACCGCCTGAGCGGCGTGAAGCCACCGTTTTCCTACCTCGCTTCCCAAGCGAGGTTTACGGAAAATGGCGGTTTCAAGCCGCTTCCTTGCAAACGGCAGTGGCTCGAAGGCACCTTCCCTCCCCCCACGTCCGGTCAACCTACCTGCTCTGCGGCCCTCCGGCACATCGCCGAGGCCTGGGGACACGCCCCCCTGGGTGATATCATCAGGATTCAATATAGCAGTATGACAATTTGTCAGTTGACAAAATTTGAGCTATTTTGTTTTGCAATTGGTCTGGCCATTTCAATCTTCTATGCCCAGGGAATAGACCTTCAGCCATTTCTGGGACTGGCAGGAGTACTGCACTTGTATTACATTTGAGAATGAGCCTGAGAGGGCACTGATCCCTTAGACATGTGTCCCCTACTTCAAAATACACCACTTTTGCTACTAGAGATGGTGAAACTGCAATGTAATCAATTACACTGGCACAACCTGTAGATATGTAAGTGAATGTACCTCCAGATTTGTCATATACATTTCCATTGCAAAACATAAAGATTGTATTTGGACAGTACCTCGAGCAATTTTAGGAGATGAGGGCTACACATTTGAGGGTCCATAACTTTGGACCCCATGAATCAAACTTTACCAAACCTGGGTGGTATAAGCAGGAGAATCTCCTAAAGATCCCCTGAAATTTTGTTGCTGCTAGCTTAACAATTGCACCCCTGACAGCAGGCACCCTCCAAATTTCCCCAGATTTTCCTTTTAAATCCACCCCCTTCGGCATGGATTTAAAGGGAGAATCTGAGGTCCCCAGTTTAAACATTGAAAGTGATGCAGTTTCAGGGTTGGGGAGAATCCACCCCCAAACAGCATCACTTTCAATGTTGTTTTAACTGGGGACTGCAGATTCTCCCTTTAAGGTGGATTTAAAAGGAAAATCTGGGCTTCATTAGTTTAAACACCATTGAAAATGATACTGTTTTGGGGTGGATTCCAGCCTCACAGCAGCCGCCCATGAGGGGGGCGAAGTGCAAAACTCAGATTTTGCACCATGCTCCATTTCCCCTAGCTACGCCTCTGCCCAGAGGAGAGGGCAGAAGGGACTGCCGGCTGCCAGCTGGGAGCCCAGCCAGTGGGGGGGGCATGGGGTGTGTGGCAGGGGAGTCTGCCATCCTTCGCCTCGGAGAGCTGCTTTTATAAGCACTGTAGCCGGGGGCAGGGCTTCGGGAGGCAGGGCCATGCCTCCACCAGCCCCTGGGGGCGTGGCCCCACCCCCGAACGCCCCCCATTAAAAATCTATACCTACATCACTGAGAAGAGCCATGTCCTTTCTTTTTCTTTGGAGAAATTTTATGATTGAATTTTTAAATGGGCTTTTGGGTCATTGGAAGAACATTCCTAACACTCTGGCTTTGAAAGGCAACTGCTTGGACTTCAAAAAAATTGTCGCTAACTATTCTGTTTCCTCACATAGAATTTTCCCCATAAAAATTTCCCCAATGTCAATAGATGGATTCTGCATGGGCCAAAAACAGTGGTATGAAAACGGTATAAAAGGATTTACACCATTTTCACACTGTTTTCACACCATTGTTTTTGGCCCATTCGGAATCCACCAAACTCAGTGATATACATTTTAAAAAGTATGCACATTGTATGCCTAAACTGCATAAAAAATGTACAACTTGCATGCATAAAACTACAAAAACTACAAAAAAGCAGAGAACTTAATGGATGAACAAAAATGCAAAGAACTATAAAAAACTTATAAAATGGGATACATTTGGTCAGCCCTCGTGCGGTGTAACTTTCCGGAACTGAAGGCACTGAAGAAGCAGAGCAAAAAGCCTGCCAGGAAAAGCATCCCTTAACATTCAGTACTGGCTACAATCTGAGATTAAAACACAGGGCTGGGTGGACCATTGCTCAGGCCTAATAATGCCCATCTTATGTCACTAAAAGGGCCATTTCCGAATTTCCTCTTTAGTACTAATGATTTTATATCTGTGTATCTGTCTTCATTGGGATTCAGCTAATTTAGAGAGAAACAATGGGAAGCCCTTCACACACAGTAATCCACTGAAACAAATCCTCAGTCTTTGCTAAAGGAATTTGCTGAACGCTGGCAATGTGCTACTTAATTGGAGACTAAATGAGGTCAAAGTCATCCCCAGAGGCACTTCCCATTCCCTGTTTCAGAAACTAAATTCTGGACTTCTTTTTTTTTTCCAAAGGTGTTTACAGCTATCACCCAGAGCACAAACCAGACTGAAATGGTGGGCAGGACCAGGAAATAAACCTGTCCTTGGTCAGAGAAATTTGAGCTCAGGTAAAGGAGGGAAGGGTTAAGTGAGGGCTGATTCACACATTACAAAGTCCTTGTAGCCATGAGGGCTTTGGATCACTGGACATTTCAAATTTCCAGTAGAGTTGCCAAGTCTGCTTTGAGAAATTGGTGGAGATTTGGGGACAATATCTGGGACAGGCTGAATTTTGGATGGAAGGGAACTCAGTAAGGATGAACCATCACAAAGCCCATCTTTCAAACCTACTTTTTCTTCCAGGGAAACTGATCTCAGGAGTTTGGAGGCCAGTTATAATTCCAGAAGAACTCTAGGCCTCACCTTGAGGGTGGTAATCTCATTTGGAAGACAACTGTAGCACTTGTGGAGAAGGGTCTTCAGTTCCTTCCTCCCATGCCACTTTCCCAACTTGAATTGTCCCTATTTGCTCTGTTGTGAAGCCCTTACACATGGAAAGCAAATAGCAATCCCTCATAGGTGTTTCAGGTCAGGAAAACAGTGGGGTGAGGCTAAGACCCCTTCCCTGTTTGGGCAGTGTTCTCTCAATCCAAATGAGGCTCATGCACACTTGGGAAACACAGAACTCCAAGTGCATATGTGATCCAATGTCTCTGTGACAGCCTCTATGACTTTGTAATATATAATATTTAGTTAATCTAGGATTCTTGCCGCCCAGGCCAAGACTGGATTAACAGTTATACTAATTATACAATGGTACTAATTACAAGTACAGGCTTAGACTCCGGATTTCTTAGGCAGCAGAATGAAGCAGTAGAGTTCTGAGGTGGTAGCACTTCAGAGTGCAGGTGAGGGAGAATTCTCATTCCGAATGTACTCCCCTGGAAAAACTTCCTGCAAGTAGATAATTATCACATCTGGGAGAAAAAGTTCTAGTTTAGCAACCTGTGGCAGCTGTCCAATTACAAAGGGACTATTAAGTCAGGGAACTGTAAAACATTAACAATGCAGTCCTAAACAGCTAGTTTCAGAAAGTAGCTGTGTGGTCTGCAATTGTACCTGAGAATCCAACAAGCCTGCTTTTTGAGCATCAGTGCGGCCTTTATTAGATACTGTGGTTAACTGATGAAGAGACAACTCTGAAAACCTTTTACTTAAAATATCTTAAGGTGCTACTTGAGTCAACTCTAGCTGTACTAAATAGAGTTACACCTTTGTAAGCAAATTGTCTTCAATTGACTTACAAAAGGTGTAATCTTTGGGAAAAGCCATTTCACACAGTATCACAGAACTGTCCGAGAAAATTAAGTCAAGAAACTAACCTCCATTTGATGGAGCCCAGGTCCCTGGCTTCATCAGGAGACCTTCCACCACCACCACCACCACCACCACCACCACCACCACCACCACCACCACCACCTCATCTTTGCCCACTACAGCTCAGCTGGGTTGCAGAGATGGGAATTCTGGGGGTGATGTGGGATGATCAGTGTTGTACTGGCACTCAAAAGTACCCTCATAGCATCTGGCTGCATTCTAGCATTCACCCCAAACTCTATGGTTAAACGTAGCAAATGATAGAACATTGGTCCAACAGTAACAGGTCATGCTGGAAATGACATCATGGTGTTGCTATCTGCATAGATGTGGTGTGGAACTAATGTTCTTTTCATATTTGCAAATCAAAAATGGGAAAAGTTTATCTTTTTGAAAAATGTCTACCACCAAGTGCTAAGGAATCTGATAGGATTTCTTCCCTGTGTGTACTTGGCTGTGATTTCATGTGGCTGAAAGAAAACGGCTAGTAATTGTTCATGTTTGATTGCAAAGGAAGACAAGTAAGCCAGTAGAATTTTCCTCCCAGAGATGTACTTTTGTTATGTTCCGAAGAAGAAGTTGATTTTTGCAAACTGATTTTTCTCTACCTTTAAGGAGTTTCACAGCAGCTTGTTTTCCCTTCCCTTCCCACAACGGACACCCTGTGAGATAGGTAGAGCTGAGAGATTTTGGAGAGAACTGTGACTAACCTACGGGTATCCAGCAGGCTTTATGTAGAGCATAGGTGTCAAACTCGTGGCCCTCCATATGCTATGGACTACAGTTCCCATCATCCCCTGCCAGCATGATGCTGGCAGGGGATGATGGGAACTGTAGTCCATAACTTCTGGAGGGCCATGAGTTTGACACCTATGATGTAGAGGAATGGAAAAACAAACCTAATTCACCAGGTTAGAGCCTGCAGGCCATGTGGAGGCGTGGAGAATCAAACCCGGTTCTCCAGATTGGAGTTAATCAGTACACCATGCTGGTTCTCCTTTTGTCCATTCTAAATCAGTTGCCAACTGCAAAAAACTCTCAGATCTAGAAATGGGGTCTCACCTCCCTGGTGTTCAGCAGGAAAAAGTGGGATGTCTATGTTGCCATGTACTGAAGCACCCACAAGGGCAGGTAACAGCGTGCCTATTTCAAATGTTACTTTTACATTAGAATTTAATTGCAGCCCATTTGTTACAGTGTCACCTTCCTAAGACTTTGATGCTACCAATTTCAATCATTCCATTCAAAGCAAAGCTAGCCTATGACTGTATTTCAGCACAGCCTATTGGTATTCACATGAGGTAACTTGAGGATTAACATTTCAACTGCTATATTGCAACATCCTGGAGAAAAGACACAATTTATTTTGGTGGTTGTGGGTTTTCCGGACTGTGTGGCCGTGGTCTGGTAGATCTTGTTCCTAATGTTTTGCCTTCATCTGTGGCTGGCATCTTCAGAGGTGTATCACAAAATGTTATACACTGTGTCTCTCTGTGAAACACCTCTGAAGATGCCAGCCACAGATGCAGGTGAAATGTTAGGAACAAGATCTACCAGGCCACGGCCACACAGCCCGGAAAACCCACAACAACAAGTTGAATCTGGCCGTGAAAGCCTTTAACAATACAATTTATTTTATTTATTTATTTTTATATTTATACCCCGCCCTGCCCCCAAAGGGCTCAGGCCGGCTTACAATGGCATAAAGCCTAAAATCGTACTTAAAAGATATAATTAATTAAGCTATAAACTTACTAACTACCACCAGTATCTCTTCCTTCCAGTCCAGAGTACTTGAAGGGAGGAGGGTGTCATTATTTACTGACATTACTGGTATATTACTTTTCCTAAAATGATAAAGGCTAATGTTTATGGGCCATGATTTTAATTTACAGCCTAGGTCTTTTGTTCAGCTAATGTCGCATCAGGTTGATGACCCTTCATTCTCGTTATCAGTACATGTTTTGTGGAAAACTATGTGCTGGAGGAATTGGTGTGTGGAGATTGTTTTACAGAGTTACTCCACCCCCTAATGGCCAAAGGAGAAATACATATCTCAGAATCAGAATGTTCCATCATTCAGTTCTATCTGCTGAAATAAAATTCAGTCCTTGTGATGTATGTCGAACGCCTCGTCTCCTGTCACGCAGGAAGTGTGAGAACAGAAAAGCACAACTTTTAATTTCAGAGTCTGATTTGCACATTCCGTGGTGAAGAAATGGAAGGGGAGAATTCTTAATCCTGTAAGGTTCCTGTAACTGGTACTGGCAGACAAAATGTTTTAGGATTTGTGCCCCCTGCTCCCAAATGTTCTACTTTCTAAAATCTTGCACCAATGAGGTTACACGTCTGACAGCTGAAACAAGATTTATTAGTCTTGTTGGACAAAGTTGGTATATAATATTGATGTGGTTCAGTCATAATGCAAAGCCATAGCTTCTAGCAGTCGCATAGTGCCAAAGGGGCAGGGGGGTGCATGACGCACCAGGTGCGTGCCAGTGCAGGGGCATTGTGGGGGCATTTTGGGATGTGGTGGGGGAGTCCCGGGGCAGGCGGGGGCATGGCAGGGGTGCAGGGTGCACACGTGCCCCAGGCGCAGTTCCGCCTCGCTCTGGCCCTGGCTTCTAGCTATAGCTAGTTTATGAACCCAGGACCAGCCTTTAGGCAATCACTCAAATCCCGATTTAACTTGATAAGTGCTGATTTCATGATCTTCACTCTGGGCAGTTATTTCTATAGATGGGAACTACTGAAGGGCAGCACCAAGGAACTATTACTGATTTGTTTCCTTCATTTTATACCATGTCTTTCCCCCCAATAGGGACCAAAATCAGTTGACATCATTCTCCTCTCCTTCATTTTATCTTCACAACAACCCTGTGAGGTAGGTTGGGTTGAAACTGTGATTGGTCCAAGGTCACACAGCAAATTTCCATGACAGAGTCAAGGTTCAAACTTGAATCTCCCCATTATGAAGATGACGTAAATGGTCTTTGTTGGCAATGTCAAGAAGTTGAGTCATTTTTTCATATGTGGCAGACATGTAAGGAAGTATTGGTTAGATCAGGGGTGGCCAACCGAGGAGGCTCCAGATGTTCATGGACTACAGTTCTCATCAGCCCCTGCCAGCATGGTCAATTGGCTGTGTTGGCAGGGGCTGATGGGAATTGTAATCCATGAACATCTGGAGTGCCATAGCTTGGCCACTTCTGGGTTAGATGTTTGTGCTAAAATGCAACAATATTGAAGATTAATTTTCTACTGGTTGCAAAAACAATGTTATTAAGTATATTTTCTGAGAATTTTCCAAAGAAAAGGAAAGAGTTATGCTTCAATTTAATAACAGCAGCCAGAGTAATCATTGGCAACCAGCTAAAAAGCTGAAAGATGTCCAAATACAGACATTTGGGAGGAAAAAGTGAGAGACCAGGCTACAATGGCTAAACTAACGAACCTTGTAAATAGACAATCAAAGCATGAGTTTGATGAGAAGTGGGAATTGTATTTCTTGTACATTGTGGAATCGTTTAATTAAATAATAATACTAAAGGGGATTACAATTATAAACATAGGAATTAATTGAATAGGTCAATAGGTAAAGTTACAAGTTAACTGTTTATCTGATATAGATCAGCGGGTGTTATCTGAATACCAGAATGTTAGGTGAAATCAGTAATATGACAAGATCCCTCTTAAATCTGTGTTGTGTTTTCACTGAATATTAAGGTCCATTGTATTGCTGTTAGTTTATATACATATGTGTGTGTGTGAGAGAGAGAGAGAGAGAGAGTGTGTGTTTATGTGTTGTATTATTTGCTTTTTAATAATTTCTTACTTTTGTATGTGTGGTTATAAACAAATTTAAAAATATATTTTTAAAAAACACACCTGAGACTCCCCAATCCTAATCTAATACTCTAACTACTATACTGTGATGGCCAAGATTAACCCCAGATGTTTCTGTCTATGCACTTATTGTATTTTCTTTTTATTTTATCACACTTCTATGCTGCCTTCCCCTCACATGATATGAAACCATAATTAAGTCTGAAAAAAAAATCAAACCAACTTGAAACCATGATTTTGGGCCCTGATTGGATAAGCTGTAACCATAGTTTGCTGAGTGTCCTACATTCAGATTATCAAATTAACCACCATTAGTTTAATGAAATCTTGGTTTCAAGATATGCCTGAACCAAGACACTATGTTGATTATCCCCTGTAACTTAACCTAACTTCAAAGCTTCTGAGGGCAACTATAGGCCCTCAGACCAAGATTTCTCAAGCAGCTCCTTCAACTTCACCCAGTTCCATCCCAAATATCATAGCCCTGAAGAAGACCCATGTGGATATTATTGACTTACCACATGGTGGGGATCTAATGGACACAATCACACTGCCCTGCCATTCACCTCCATATAACAGCCAAGTAGTCTGCATAGTGTGAATATGGAAAGCAACACTGCTGATCATGGGGAGGGAGCATATGCACGGATACTATCTCCCTACTTTCATACCATGCAGGCCACTCACCAATCATGCAGAGGTGCAAAACCAGGCTAGCTTGCTTGTGCCTGTTCTCCCCACACACAAATACTATGTCTGGACAGGTCATCTGTGCAGGGCTCATCTGGGAGCCAGCCACATGACTTGGCCGGAGGGTGAACAAACCCCCTAGAATATTTTATCCTTGGTTCCCCCAGTCAGCGGCCCTGCATAACATATAAAATATGAGGATCCTTGTAACAGGCCAAAGGTTAATGCCATCCAGAATCCTCTTTCTCACAGCTGTGGGCCAAATGCCTCTAGGAAATGGGACATAAAAGCAACATTCACTGCCCCTGCCTAGCTGACATTCAGAAGTATGCTATCTTTGAACATGGTTCCATTTAGACCCTATGACAAGTAGTCATTGATGGATAAAGCTATTTGAAATTGTCTAGCTTCCTTTTAAAGCCAACCAAATTATCTCTGCTACCATATATCAGAGGGCTTAAAAGATTATATAAATAGGGAATACCATACCTTAATATGAAACTTTCTCAAAGCAGATGAGAACACAGCAGCTTAAAAATGTAGCTCAATAAATAACCCAGGTCAGATATAATGCCTTAATGAAGAGGGAGGCATTGTGTACAAGAACATTTGGCTGAATGCAAAAATATCGTTCCACTCATAGAAGGAATGAATGGGAAAAAATTCCCACTGACAGGAGGGGTATCCTGTTCATTAATTTTTTTCCATGAATGGGTAGACTGCTCCATGAGTGAAAGAGCATCTTTGGACCCAAGTCATGCTTTATCTGACTGTGACAGTAGAATAATGAGACAGCTTTTTTATATTTTACACACATTTCTGTGTTTTCTGAAATAACAGAGGCAATGTTAGATTTTTTATCAATTCCTAACATTTTTATAATGTGCTTTTTTGTTGCTGGTATGGTTGCACTATCACAAATGCTTTTTCTTTAAAAAAAATTAAAGTGTTCTGCTTTTTGTTGTCATTTGCATGCACAGCACAGCCAGCCTAAGACATATGTGCTACTCATCTGACCTGCATTATCTACAGCAAAACATCTGGGAATTCAGGTATGCATGCTAAAATTGTTGTGAAGATAAAAATGAAAAGAGGGGTAACAACACTGTAAACTCACATTGTGTCCTCACTGGGAAGAAAAGAAGGGTCTTCAAACTGCTTGTAACTTTGATAATTGAGTACTATGCAAGTCAACAGTTGCAGTCTGTGAAGCCCATGGAAACATATAATAATAACTCAGTAGAAATTAGTGAATTGGCCAGAATTGTATTTATTTGTATAATTTATATCTACCTTTCTACCCAATCAAGGCCACCAAGGTGACTAACAATTAAAAACAGAGCATTATAAAGACAGACAATAAAACCAAACAAATTCAAAACTAAAATAGGTAAAGTTGCAGAAACAGCAAAACATAAGGCAGGAAGGAGGGGGTTGCTGAGAGAAAGACAAAGTCTTCATCTGCTGTCAAACGACCCACATATGCACACACACACACATTGCAAGAGGGCCAAATTTATCCCCCCTCAAGGACATACATACCTATAGTACTACAGGAATGAAGAGTACTAGGTGAGCTGTGACATCCATTCCACACAATATACACATAGGCCCACTAAGCACAGGCCAAAAACACGGGTGCGGGGCCAGTAAAAACACCAGTTGGGAGGAGAACTTCGCACAGCCCCCACTTCTGAAATGAAGCAGCACTGTGCTTTCTCCCCCCAACTGGTGGGAAACTGGTGTTTCCGTGACACACTAAACTAGCAAGTCTTCAAAAACAGCGTTTTGCACCCAGTGCTGAGCAAATGACACCAGGTCAGAGGTGCCACTTTTAGGTGCCTCCATTTTGTTCGTAAACTTATCTTCCCTTCCCCTGTGGAGCTCATGATCCTATGATTCTGTGATTCTTTGATTCTATGACACTTGCTGGTTGAGCTTGTGGCAGCCACACACTCTCAGCTTCACCTACCTCACCTTGTGGCAAGGATAAAATTGGGGAAGGAAGAACCGCAAACATCACTCTGAACTCCTTGGACAGAAGGTGGAATAAAAATGTAAGTGATAGAAGTTCATTCAAGAAGCTTGGGAATGAAACCGAACTGCCAACTGCACCCTTGACAAATAGCCCACAGATATTATCTCCACAGGAAGATCCCATCAGTCACTTCCCAGATTATCAGATTATCTGACACTTGCTCCTGCAGGTTTCACCCACCCTATCGTCCCCTGAAGTGCCTCACCAACATACACCTTAAGGGCCAACAAAATTTCCAGAATATGAGCTTTGGCTCTTGAAAGCATATACCCTGTTGGTCTTTAAGTGATAATGGACTCAAATCTTGCTCTCCTACCTCAGACCAACACAAATACCACCCTGAAACAAATATGTACATGTCCCATCTGAAGGGTGAACAAAGATGGTGATTTTTCTTTCAGTAAAGAAAGTGGGTAAGGATATTGTGAGCTCTATAAAGAGCTCCAAGAGACAGAGGTTAATTCATTTGACTGGAGTCACACAGTTAAGATCATAAGCAACTTCAGCTTCTGCATGCCTGAGGGTTAGCCACAAAACCACAGATGACATTTTCCCCCTAGCAGAAAACTCAACCAATTGCAAGGTGAATCCTCCATCTCCCATCCCCTCACTCGGGACTCCAGGTGGTAGATTGTTTAATCTGTATAATCAATTATCAGCTAGCTATGCCTCAAATACTATCTTTTATTCTCAGTGGTTTCCTGGGCAAAGATGCTTCTTGAGCCCAGAGGACAGTGATAACTTTTTTGCAGACCACACGGTCAATTTAGATTTATCATTTACAATCTCTCTCTTTGTCTCATTTAATCTCTTCACTCAGATTACTGCAGGAGAAAGTTCACACAGTGAACTCTTTCTCAAATCTCCCCTCAATCTCCTCCCACCCTTTCATCTCCAGAAAATACATCATTCTCCAGGGACATGAACTAAGGATTCTGCTTTATCTGCTAGTCAGCTAGTGGAAGAAAGTTGTGAGGTAATGGGGTAAGATAAAACATAATAAGTATTGAGCTTCTTGGTTTATTGTCAGGCAATTCCTGAACGGATATAATGTTGAGGTACATAATCCATTGGGATCAACATGTGTGCTCAATTCATTTAGTGCAGAGTAAAGAGCTCTCAAAAGCAATGTGATGACTGAGACTAACTAATAATAGTGATACTAACAATATCTATAATTACTTGGTTTGGAATATTAGTTTATCTAAATTTTCATGTAAGTTATAAACAGACAAGATGAAGGTAGTGGATCTCCAAATGTCTTTCAAAGACAAATTCCATTTGCCTTTTGTAGGGCCCCTTCCGCACAGGCAGAATAATGCACTTTGAATCCACTTTGCAGCTGGATTTTACTGCATGGAATAGCAAAATCCACTTGAAAACAATTGTGCAAGTGGGTTGAAAATGCATTATTCTGCATGTGCAGAAGAAGCCTCAGTTTCCAGGGCTGCGTGGTTGGGGTCTGGAGCTTTTAGCTCCAATACTTAGCTCCAACCACATCTGTGGTTAGCAACTTCAGAGTCATGTCTCAGTAAGATGGGTTTCTCTCATGGCTCAGTGTGCCCCAGGACTCATTTGCTCTCACAAAGGTCGAATCCCCACTACCGTCTTAGCCAGGTTTCAGAACACAAACTAACCAGGTTTGAGGGACGACCTCCCCTGTCGAATCCCCACTACCGTCTTAGCCAGGTTTCAGAACACAAACGACCTCAAACCTGGTTGGTTTGTGTTCTGAAACCTGGCTAAGATGGTAGTGGGGATTTGACCAAAGTGAAACCAAATTCACTGTACAGAATACCATTGCATACACATGTGGATCATAAGGGCTTCCAACTCCTGGTCTAGAAACTCCTGGAGATTTGGGGGCAGAGTTCACAGAGGGGTGGGAGCCAGTTTGAATTTATACCCTGCTTTCCTCAACTGTAAGGAGTCTCAAAGCAGCTTACAATCGCCTTCCATTCCCCTCCCCACAACAGACATTTTGTGAGGTAGATGGGGCTGTGAGAGTTCTAAGAGAACTCATGTGGAGGAGTAGGGAAAAGTCTGTGAGGCATCACTTCCCAACATTTTTTTTATTATTCTCCATGATAGACATTTTATTATTGGTCCTTTCACCCAAGGCAGCCATTTTGTGATGGGGTCTGGTACCTTTTCTCAAAATCCCACATGTGCTGACAGAATCGATGAGCATGCGGAACTCTGCCTTATGGTTTATAACTGCAATCAGTGCCTATTGCTGAAATGAATTATATTTTCTTCTCCTGTTCTGACAAAAAAAGATGCTAGACTACTTGAGCAAATGAAAATATTCCCATTACTGACTACAAATGATTAAATGGCACTGATGATGCATACAAATAAACCACAAAGTAGCTACAAGATGAGTCATTGCTTAGTTCAGCTTGTTCATAAAAGGGCCCTTGTCAAAAATCTACAAAAAGGGGAGCACAATAGCTGGAACACTCCTAGGTTTTGGGAAGCCCTGAACAAGTTGCTGTCTAATGACCTCCCCTCCCCCAAGCAACACACCTCCCTCATACGTGAACACACGTCTTCCATACCCCTTTAAACTGTAATGTAATCAGCAAAGCTAGAAGAAGTACAAGATAATCATGCTATTCTCTTTTTTGACTGGGGTAGGGTAGGCAACATTTTGATTTATACCCTGGTTTGGCCCAAGTGTCTATCCTGCCCCACAATGTGTACAGGTGAAAAGAAGCACATGGAGTTATTATATAATGACTTGGGTCATCAAGATCTACACTGTCTTCTCAAACTGGCAACAGCTCTCCAAAGTCTCAGGTGGAGGTCTTTCATATTACCTTTGTGATGTCCTTTGAACTGGAGATGCCAGGGATTGAACCTGGGACCTTTGCATGCAAAGCAGAGGCTCTACCATCCATGCTGGAGCACCAGTAAACAAAATGTGCAAGGGGGGGCAGGTTAAGAGTTGTACTTGATCAGACACACGTGGAGTAAACCAAGTCTCAATGGGGCTGCCAGCATCTTAAGGATTTGCCTTGCCACAACTGTTGGTTGTGCAGATCTGGGAGGCAAAGATGGATATAATCCATCAGCCGGTACCACAAGCTCCAGTGCTGCAGCACTTCCAAAGTTTCCATTGCTTAGGCAAAGATCTATGCCTGCAAAATAGCAAAGCAAAATAGTCTGGCATGCTGCTACGCCAGTACATGTGCCAGTGGGCTGCTTACCCCACCTATAGTCCCTTTCTGAGCATCATATTAGAGGTGGCCCCAGGGGCAACGTCTCGATGGACCAGGCCTTGCCAATTAACAGTAGGCCCTCTGTTAAGCCTTGTAAGATGCCCTATCATTCAGACTTTGACATCAACGAAATATGAGATATATATGAAATTCAAAGCCAGTCTACAATACAGCGAATTTCAGTGGGCCAAATAAAAGTGCTACAGTAATGCTCCCTTTTTATTTATTTATTTTCCTAAACAGACCAACACAGCTCCCTGATTTTTTTTCTGTCTAATGACTATGAATGGATGGTCTAACTCTTTGAGACCACAAGACTTATTGCTTTGCAAATCTGATTAATGGATGTTTGCATTTAAGAACAAAACAAAACAGAGTTTTGTGAAGTCCTGACTCATTGCCTCGTGCTGAAACTCTTTAATCTGTACTAGCAAACTAGTCGATAAATTTGAAGCTCAACTCATATTCCTCTGCAGTTTTATTTGTATGCACCATTAGCAACACTTAATCATTTGTCCTTAGCAAGATGCTGTGTGTTGGGTTTTTCCCCCTACCACTTGATGCAGTAAATGGGGGGGAAATATGAGTATATGTATAGTTGTGTGTCTAGTTTATTTATTTGGGCATCTCCCCCCGCAAAGAGGATGCACGTTGGCTCTCAATAAAGTTAGCAATCAAGTAATAATAAACCAACACTTTTTAAAAACAAGAAACCACCAATAAGCCTGCAATATAAAACACCAGCTGCCCATTTAGAAAAGACCCTCGTAGTATGTTCCTATGTGCTTCCCAAATGCTGGTGAGGTGGCCCAGCTTCTGAACTTCCAAAGGCTGGGGCCATTACTGCGAGAGACCAAGTCTGGGCAGAGGCCAATCTAAATGCTCCAAGGAATGCATCACAAGGAGCTGCTGATTAGAGAACTATAAATGGCGTACATGACCACAAAGGAAAGAGGCAGCTCCTAAGGTAGATATGTTCCAGACTATGCTTTAGAGCTAGGAACAGACAACTGGAACTGAATCTGGAAACAAATATGGGAGGGGGGAGGGAGAGAAGAAGAGGGAGAGGGGAGAGTGTAATGCTTACAGTTTCATACTAGGATCTGGGAGACTTGAGTTCGAGTCCCTGCTTTGCCAGGGGAGCTTGCTGGATGACCTTGGGCCACTTTCTCTCACCCTAACCTATCTCCCAGAGTCATTGTTGCGAGGCTAAAATGGACCAGGGGTGATTAATTTAAACTTCTTTGGGTCCCTGCTAGAAAGCAAAGCAGGGTGTAAATATCTAGATCAGGGGTAGGGAACCTGCGGCTCTCCAGATGGTCAGGAACTACAATTCCCATCAGCCTCTGTCAGCATGGCCAATTGGCCATGCTGGTAGGGGCTGATGGGAATTGTAGTTCCTGAACTTCTGGAGAGCTGCAGGTTCCCTACCCCTGATCTAGAGCAATACATTGAAAATTACAGCCAACTGGTTTATTTCCAACCTGGAAATAACTTGTCGCCTGACTGTGCAGAAGGGGAAAGAAAAATATGAGGAGGAGTCAGATTCATTCTCCTAACTGTCATCTATGGTGAGAAAAGGGAAGACTGACAGCTACAGCTGTCTTCATCCTTGCATGACAAGGACCCAGCCACCCCATCACATGCATATAGAAGTAATAAAGCTAGAATCTGCAGAATGTCAGCATAGACAGTCCTGTGTGGGAGCCCTCAGTACAGAAGAAGATGAAAGGAGACCCTAAAAACCCTCCAAGATATTTTTATACCACAGACCAATTAAAGAACATAATCTGCAGCTTTTCTTCAACACGTTACAAAGTCCTAAACGGCACTCATTTTTGAGAGAATAACTTGGACCCTGTGAACAGGTTCCATGTGTGCTAGAGATAGTCACTGCCACAGAGTGTTTACTCTTGAGATAGCACTTCCATTGGCACAAGATTTTCATGAGACTTGTATAAACAAAAGGCTAGTGCAAGAGGAAACACACTCCCTGCACATGGAGCTTGTTCAGAGGACCCAAGCCATGGTCTCCTGTCAACACCAGCTTGTATCGCGGATGGAACACCTCAACTGGCTACTGAATCACTGATTCCCCTCCCAGGTGGCTCCAGGGATATGACCAAGCCTCTTTTGCAATAAGGGCAGATTGGAGATTTTATTCACTAGAGATCCTGGTGACTCCTTCGGGACACTTCACTGTAACAAACCTCTTTTTTTGCATTCAGCTCTAGAGTTTTATTCGTGACCATGGAAGCTGCTGTAAAGCATCCCAGTACAGCTGCGCAAAGGGTCTCTGTGTTTGCACTTAGAAAACTTTGGAACAACATTCTTTGTAACTGTTTTGATAGAACCTATAATTTCAAGTTATTCCCTTATGTTAGTTTAGTGTGTGAAGTTGAAGATCTTCACCAGCTTGATGCAGTGGTTAAGAGTGGTGGACTCTAATCTGGAGAACCGGGTTTGATTCCTCCCTACTCCTCCACATGAGCAGCAGACTCTTATCTGGTGATCTGGATTTGTTTCCCCACTCCTACACATGAAGCCTGCCGGGTGACCTTGGACTTGGCACAATTCTCTCAGAAATCTCTCAGCCCCACCTACCTCACAAGGTGTCTGTTGTGGGGGGGGGGGGAGGGAAAGTGTATAAACCTCTTTGAAACTCCTTACAAAAGAGAAAAGTGGGGTATCAATCCAAACTCTTCTCTTATTTGAACTACTCATTCTTGGTGTCTTATTTTGGCACTCCGAAACATTACTTGATGTCAGAAGTAGAGGAATACTAGCTTGGAATGCAATTTATTTGGAAAATTAGGAGCTGTTCGAGCCCCACCTCAGCAAGTGACACAGCCTCTGTAAGCAGCCCAAATTTAGCACGGATATGTTGCAAGCAGCAGTCGGTCTGCAAATTTCTGGGGACATTGCAGCCAGTTGGAAAAAATCACCTTTATTCCTTCATAATGTGAAATTATGCTTTTGGGGGAGTAATCTATTCCAAGGAAATGAGCAAAGGTTATTGTTTGAGAAGTCCTGGCCTGCTTAACATCTTCAAATAAATACAAACTTCCTTCAGTTAATTTCTTACCCTTTCTGTGCTTATTTATTTGATACATTCATTTCCTGCCACTGGCATAATGCCTGCAAGCATAATACACATGACATGAAAGCAAAAGACAGCAAAAAGGCAAAGGAAATCAAGCAAATTCAGGCTCTAAATTCTAGATCACTTCTAGCTCCTTGACAATCAGATGGAATGCTGACTGCTGGAGACAGTTTTTTCCCGCTAAATTGGGACACAGGTTTACTTGAAGTGTGATAAAAGCATTGCTGATCTTGAAAAGCCTTTACAGAGCCAGTAAGAACCCTGAGCTGGCAGAACTAAGATCAGATATGAACTGAGAACTACCTAAAGTTTACAGCACCATCAAATGGGTGTGGGTGTGGGGAAATAACTACCGGTAGCCTTTTTTCAAACCAGCCACAATAAACCGCTAACAAGCCCCCATTACCTTTATTCTAAACTACAGATCCCAGATGCTTTACCTTCTTGCTTTTAGGAGAAATGGTCCCACAAGGATTGCTGACTCTATATAGGGAAATTTCCTGGAGATTTAAGGGTGGAACCTGGGAAAGGTAGAATTTGGGTCGGGACCTTATCAGGTGAAAATGTCATAGAGTTCACCCTTCAAAGCAACCATTTTCTCCAGTGGAACTGATCTCTGAGCCAGGAGATCAACTGTAATTCCAGAAGATCTCCAGGCTCCAGCCCCTTTATATCCCACACAAAGCACTTATAATGTGTTAAAGCACTGAAACGGTGCAAAGGCCTCTTTCCAGAAAGGTGCCCTAGTCAGCCAAACAGGAAGACAAGAAAAAAAAGTTGCTCTCCGTTTGCAAAATCTATGCAGAGATAAAATTGTCCCCTTTGCCCTTCAGCAGCCTGTCATACTCATGCCACCAGATCTTTCTTTAAAAATTATGATGGCTATAACCTGCCCTTGGAATACTTGGCTCTTTTGCAAACATCCATCCTCTTCACATTTGCAAAATTTTCCTATTGAATATCTGCCATTCAAATGGATTATTATTCAGCAAGGAACACTTTTTAGCCCAGCTGAGTGTGACATCCACATTTGGGAATTTGCAATATTACAGAAGTACCACAACCAATTAAACTGGCAGAGATCCATACTTCGACCTTGGTTTTGACGTAAGCATTTCCGCACTATAATGTATTTCCAAACGCCCTGTGTGTTGCCCATTGATTCTGTCAGGTTAACTGCACTGGGTTAAAGGCTACAAAAAGTAAAGTATCTATCTGCATAATTTTAAAAAATCCAAACTGTGGTACAATTGGACCAGAGACCCGATTCCCTAAATGACAATCAAATACACAGAAGATCACTCTTGCAGGGCAGCCCTAAGTGGAATTACACCCTTTGAAGTCGATAGACATAGAAGGGATTAATTCCATTTATGATTGCACTGTGAAGGTTCCATCCACAAATAATCGGACATTGTGTTATCACTGCAAAATGGGAACCATTTGTATTTGGATTGGATTGTACACAGAGGTCAAGCTGATTATGTATCATTGTTATTGTGTGGTGACAGCACCGTATCCAACAATGTGTGGCTGCAGCTATACTTTTAGTAATAATACATATTGGGAGCTTGGGAGCTGTGACACCTAGATCTACCGTCCCCTCTCTGGGAGGGGTTTTATTGATAGTTTATTGATAGTTTTAACACTGGACGCCAAGTGGTACGCTATAATTTTATGTTTTAATTATGCTATATATTTATATTAATTATTTGTTGTTACTACTGTTTATGTAACATTATTTTGTTGTTCACCGCCCAGAGCCCTCAGGGGATGGGGCAGTATATAAATGAATGAATGAATGAATGAATGAATGAATGAATGAATGAATGAATGAATGAATGAATGAATGAAATATCATCTGTATTTTCATTGCTCAGTTCACTTCATATACATTGTCATAGTTATCTCTGCAGTAGACCTATAAGGTAGACTGTTATGATTAACACTTTGCTGCAAAGGACAGGTGCTTACACATGGAGGTTTTTCATCCACCTTGACTTCCTTGCTGCAGCAAGGCAGAAGGGTTCAATGTGTTTATGTGGACACTGAGTTATCAGTGCAAATGTCTCCAATATTTGTGATAGTGGTGACAGCTAAATGAAACCAGGGAGATGCAACCAAGGGTTAAAGGAGAGAGAGCATTTTTGGACAGATGGCTTTTGAACCAGCTACCTTCTACAGCTCATTCTTTTAGCCACTGAGATATGCCAGGCTGTTAAGTGCAGCCATATGCCTGTTCTAGACAAGCAACAGAATGTGGAAGCAGAACAGAATTTACAGACAACATTTTTCAAAGTTGTCCAACATTAACAGTATCCCAAAACTGGAAAACTATTATCATAATTGAAGGGCCTATCATCCTTCTCCTTAACAAACTATTCACTGAATGTTGCATGAGTATTCATGGTTATGGCTAATGGCTATACCAACACAGTGGAAGCAGAAATGTATTTATTTCATTTATACCCTGCCTTTCTCCCTAATGGGAGCCCAAAGCAGCTTACAGTATTCTTCTGTACCCTATTTCTGTTGGAATAAGCGACTTCTGCATGCCTGGACACTGGGGGGTGCTGTGTATCTCACTCTGTGATGTTGCCTCTCTTGTTTCCCCTCCTTGTCTGGGCCAGGAGACCGCCCACTAACTTCCTTTCTTCCCCATGCTAGCCTCACTTCTGCTCTAGCCTTTGACCCGAGCGCATGGTCAATGGCAGCCTGCTCAGTGGGGCCTTTCCCACTGCAGCATCCTCTCACCTCCACACACGTGATGGCGCGTTAGTTGTGCCCACTTGTCATAGGGAAAGTAATCTCTTTAGACTAGGGTTCTTTCTATCTACCTTTTCTTGGAACAAAGTTGTGAACTGAAGATGATTGAATAAATGTAAGTTTTACCTTTTACATTTATGTCTCTGGAGAAGTTTCTATAAACTGCAGTCACACACACTACTGGGCATATCCATGACTCTAAACGAAATCTAACAATTTCATCCTCATAACAACAATCTTGTGAGGTAGGTTTGGCTGAGAGAGTGTGACTGGTCCAAGGTCACCCAGCACGCTTCCATGACAGAGTGGAGGTTCACACCTGGATCTCCCAGATCCTAGCCCAGCACTGTAACCACTGCACCATACTGACTCATCTTTTAGTAATAGATTCTTCAAATATAGCGGTAGATTCTTCAAATATAAGAATCAGTTTCATTTTGCATTTTTTTTCAAGTTGATTTGGCTGCTCCCCAAGAATCTGAAAAAAAAAAAAGATAAAATGATGTGTCCAAAACACCCCTCCAACATCACTTTTAAGCACTGGACAGTTTTGTGGCACAGAAATATATTAATTAAAATATATCAATTAAAAGGATACTGGAACTTCCTGTGGCGCATTAAAAGAATGAAGGGTTTCTTTCCTTATCCCTTTTTTCCCCCTAAGTCAGATTCTCAAGCAGTCTTCTGGATGAGGCAGGAGGTATCCAAGGGCTTTGCAAAATGAATCAATTTTCTGAATGGAAACTATGGAGTGACTTTAAAATGATGACAAAAAAATATTAAAGCAGCTGGCACTTGTAGTAGTTGTGGAAGACTCAGCAATCATTCTGTTCTCTACACTAATAAATGATCTTCAGAAGGGGTGTCATTTTCCTTTTTTAATTAAAGTTTAAGAAGCCTGCCCTGCAACTTCACGTGCATTGAGAAGAACAGGACTCTGGACATATAAGCAAACATTTACAGGGTATGAGCCATACAAAGGCAACCCCCCCCCCCCCCGAATCTCAATCATGCATACAAAGCTGCACATACCTTTGTACATGCATAGGACTCCTTAAAGATGTTTATACATGCACTTTATACATGTTTACCTGAGGACAGAGCCAGCAGGCATGATCCCCTCTCCTCTGTATGAATAGAGCCTGTGCACCATGAAAAGGACTAAGATCTGCTTAAGAGTATACTAGCACATCCTAAAACTTGCTGAAAGACAAAATATTCGCCCCAATTGTGTGTACAACGTACATCATTTGCAAGTGTACTATAGCACGGATGTGTTAGCACTCATTGCAAAAGAAGTACTTTATGGAAAAATGGAAAATCTTGCAAAAGTACAGAATCACAAGTCCAGTTCGCAGAAAAGAGTCGTGAAGTCAGCACAGGGATTTGGGATTGAAAAAGCCAGACTAAGAACTGGGCAGCTCCATTCAGATGCGACCAATGCTCTCATGATTTGGGATAAGTAAAAAATGAGCTGGCAAAGGGCTTAGATTATCACACTAAGTCCTTTTGATCTGGGGGTTAGGTTGGGGTTGTGAACGCATTACATTGCAAAAGGTTGCCAGAGCTATCAGGCAACCACAGAAGACCCAAACTATCCACCACCATCACCACCCAGGAATAAGGGATATCTATAATCAGTCACTAAAATCAAAGAGTGAAATTATTTAATCCAAAAACATTTCTTACATAATACTAACATTTTGTTTTGAAATGCGTTATGACCAATTGTGTCATGAGGTTTCAGATATCTAGATCTCACAAACAAGCACCAGAAAGCATGAGACATTCAATCCATGTGGCCTTCAAGTAAATCTTCATCCTTTTGTGTAAAATCAACATTTGGGGCCATATGTGGCTCAGTCTCCACATCTTGAAGTGTTTTCTCTTCAATATAAAAGAGAGTCCTTTTATAGCTTGCTGTCTCCTGACGCACGGTAAATATCAACCTGCCCTTCTGACTAGTATCCTTCCACATATTTTAAACTCTTTAATGGTTTTTCTCACTGAACCATAAAAATTATTTATAAATTCATTTTTCAAAGCATTTACACAAGGAGAAAGTCGTAACACGATGTGAAACACAAATTATGATTACTGGAGCATAAAAGGTTCATTGGGTCTATGTATATGTAATGAAGGCCGAGGCAACGGCAGCTGAAGTTTGGACTCTTATTATAAAGCAGTCATTAAGCAGAAGGCAGCAGGATAACGAATTATGCGAACAAGGGTAATTTTTTGAATAAACAGCTTGACAGGGCAAAGTCATAACTTCCGCAACCTAATTCGTACTAAGTATATTTTGTGCAATTGTCGAGAATGGGGCATCGCTTGACTTCTTCCAGTTTTTTTTTTCATTTCCATTGGCTACGTTCTTCCTGTGTGCATTTATAATAGTCACCTTCATTACAGTCCTATGATCAACTCTAACAAAGGACAAGATGTGTTTGGGTGTTTTAGCCTTCTTATCAAGGCCTACACAGAGAAGGGGCACAGTATAGTCCTATCTCAGAAGCAAAACAGATTTGGTACTTACTTGGGAGAGCACCAAGTAAGACTCTGCAGTGAAAAGCAATGCCAAACCATCTCTGCTTCTCACTAGCCTGCAGACCACTTGCTGGGCATCACCAAAAGTTAGTTGCAACTAAACAGCACTGATATAAATATCAAGGGCTCCAGAAAGAAATTCTCAGGGTAAAATCAAGGGGATAGGATATTTTCTTCATGTCTTGACTTGATGAAAGTTACTGCTATTAGATCCATCCCTATGACCATCACACTCCACCTCTAAACTATGAGTCTCCCATGACCAAACTATTCTACCCAACAATTCCACTACTTGGCTCCTGAGGCCCCAAATCTCAAAAAAAACCTTCTCTGTCATGCCCAGTGTGATATAGACTACTTGAAAGTAATTCCAGTTAAAATCAGTGACACTTCCTGCCATGCAAATGTGGTTGGGATAAGGCTGCTAAGCACCCAATTGTTTGGTTGATGTGGGTTTACAACAACCATGAAAACCTTCAACAATACACACAATTGTTTGTTTCACTGAGATGTACAGTGAACCTAACATTCTGTGAGTTGTATCTGCTGGACAAATATATAAGCATAATTATTTGGGATGCTGCTATCTGAATGGAAAACATACACAAAATAGGAAAATACAGATACGGAACCTTCAAGGACTTGCTAGGGTCACTTCATTTTCCCATGTATCTCCTAATCCACATTATTTCTTCTTTCTCTCATTCCAGCAGCCCCATCTTCAATTCCCATTTCCTTCTCTCCTTCCTATTCAAACCACCTGTCCTTTGTCTCCCCCCCCCCTACAATCTTCAGCTTTATTTTACTTCTTTACTTCATTTATACCCCACCATCCTCCCTAATGGGGACCCAAAGCACCTTACACCATTGTCCTCTCTTTCATTTTATCCTCACACAGCAACCCTGTGAGGTAGATTGGACTAAAGGAAAGCGATTGACCCAAGGTTACCAAGCAAGCTTTCATGGCAAAGCAGGGATTTGAATTTGGGTCTCCCAGATCCTAGTCTGACATTCTAACCATACTGGCTCTCCTTCCTTCCCTCCCAATTGCAGCCCCTCCCTGGGAAGAGTCTGGTCCAGTTTCAAAAGCTGTACAATTGCCTTGCCTCTGGAAAGGGGTTCACTGAGAGCGAAAAGGGGCGGTGTTCAAGACTAGGAAGACAAGAGGTCAGAAAAGGCTTCAACCAGCAAGTACTGTGTAAGGATGTTAAGCCCCAGAAATTTATTAATGTTCCATAGACAGACAAACCTTTTTCAGATGTACAATTTGTCTCATTTATCTGTGGAGAGCAAAAGTTGGAACCCCAGATAAGGAGGTGTCCACCCTGACTCTAAGGCTAATTCTGCATGGGCCAAAAACAGCGGTGTGAAAACGGTGTGAAAACAGTATAAACCCTTTTACACCATTTTAAACCCTTTTACACCATTTTCACACCGTTTTCACACTGCTGTTTTTGGTCCATGCGGAATCAGCCTAAGAGACTTCATTGGAAGAGAAAACTGTGGACATACATGGTAAAGACTTTTTTCCTTTAGACTTGGGGAAAGTGCCTATTTGTTTGCATAAAAAATCAGCAGCAGATTATATACCTGCACACAATCTTTCCAACTCAGCTGAAGTCACCCTGAGGAAAAAATATGACTAGATTCCTAGCACAGGGTGAAACATGTGCCTTTCAATGAACAAACGCATTTTGAAACACCCAAAATGCAGCTGCCTTCACTCCCAAATTGAACCACTGATGGGGTAAATCAACCAGCACTGGTATATAATATGAAAAGCAACAAACGGACCCAGGATTGGTCCTTGGGGAACTTGCAGTTGCGATTCACTGTTGGAGATGAAAAGCCATCGATGTAAACAAATTGTTTATGGTCTGTTAAAGGGAAGCAGAACCGATGAAGTGAAGCAGAAGTAATTCCAGTCTAGCTCTCAATCTTGCAGAGAAAATACTTGCAGATCTGATTCTGCAGTACACTTTTCTGAGTCATTTCAAGAAAGCCGTTGAGGTCAGATGGTCGTGCTGTTCTGGCCACCAATGTGCTTTTGAATTCTGCTGAGATGTGAAATGCCAAAAAAGAGGCGTACTCTTTCCCGCCCATGCCAGGAATGCGTACATTTGTAGAAGTCCTTCCCAAGAACTGTGATATCAGCTTTGTAACCATAGCCGAAGGCAGAGAAGGCCGTGTCAGGATGGTCCAAAATCTTTCTTATATTATGATTGTGTAACCTCAGCTTGTGGCTTCTGTGGGGCAGAACTTGAAATGAATCTAGGAAAACAATTTAAAACAAATTTTATCTCCTTTTTTTCACTTTTCACCTAACGTGTCATATGTCAACATAGTAATATGAAAGAACCATAATCTTATTTAACTTTAACAGTTAACTTTCCATTTATATGACTTGCTGACCCAAAGATTTTCCTCTTGTAGGTGGCCCAGGAAGGCTCCAGATGAGCTCTTGGTACACTGGCTTTGAAAGATGAAGGTCCCAAGAGAACTCCCTGCCAGCCTTGAAACAATAAATTCCAAAATTTACAGTTTAGAACAGAAGTTTCCCTTCCTTACTAGTTCCCATACAAACATCATAGTTACCTTAAACACGGTGTTACCTTAAACACGATCTCAAGCTCCCAGCTCCCTTGCATACTTCTTCTGCTTTCCATACATTCTGCACCCTTCCTGGCTCCACCCCTTTCTGGCTCATTTCATTCCTATGTAGGGATTACAACCAGATAAATATTATTGGGCTTATGCATCTGGCTAAATAGCAAGTAGTGTTTCCACAGATAGACTTGGATGCAGAGGTGGGATCCAACCAGTTCCCACCACTTCTCTAGAAGTGGTCACTAATTTTTTCTGAGTGCCGAGAAGGGGTTACTAAAGCAACCTCCCTGCCCAATAGGGACTGGAGGTGCGTGTGTGCAGCGCCGCCACTGTTTGAATCCCACCACCATCGGAACCTGTTATTAAAATTTTTGAATCCCATCACTGCTTGGATGTCACTCTTCAAGATGCAACCATCACACGAATGCCCATATTTGTGGCTCAGGATGTATCCAAAAACTAGTTGGGAAACCAATACTTAGAGGCTCTGGTACTGCAATGCTCTTTTGTGTTCTCCATTTCCAATGCAAAGGTTGCCAATAATTATGCTTCCTGTGCCCGCTGTAATGTCTAGAAGACACTCACAGTGCATTCCAAACTAATTGTGCAGAGACTCTCCATGCCTCCACCAGCAAGCCAAATGACTATGGTGTGCTATGCAGGGCTTTGGACAATCTACTGTTTTAATGGCTTTTTAACATGGCAACTGCACTGCCATGCTGTGTGCGTATGCACACCCATGCATAGGCAGCCTCCACAGAGGAGCTGTAATAATGATTACATTTCCTTCCCACTCCTCTACCAAGGGGCTCAGAATCAAATCCATATTCATTGACATTTATATATGCAACTGTCAAGCTAAACCACTAGAAAACATGAGTATGGATGTGGCCCATGATCTCCCCTTGCTCTTGAAACTATACTCCAATAGAAAACAAAATCCAATTCCCAGCTGGAGGTGGGAGGACAAACACCAATTGACTCTAGGCCCTGCATTCAGAAATCCTAGGGAAATGGGCTTTGTTTTCAGCTGTTTTATTTTAGCTGCAAAAAGCTAAGTGGGGGATCTGGATTGGGCCATGCTGGTAAGAAGAGATATAAAGTTTCCTTTACACCTGTTGCCCAATCGGAAATACGTCCCCAGGCTATTTTAATCCCCAGTAATAGGGATGCCTGTCTCTCTTCTAGGTTTCCCCACCTCCAGGATTACAGCCACTCTACAGTCTACAGCTGTGGTGGTGAACCTTTGGCACTCCAGATGTTATGAACTACAATTCCCATCAGCCCCTGCCAGCATGGCCAATTGGCCATGCTGGCAGGGGCTGATGGGAATTGTAGTCCATAACATCTGGAGTGCCAAAGGTTCGCCACCACTGGTCTACAGAGATCAGTTCCCCTGGAGAAAGTGGCCACTTCAGAGGGTCAGGAGCATATCTCGGGTGGGGCAAGTAAGGGTCACATGCTTTGAGAGGGGGTGCCAGCCCAGGGATCAGAAGGTTGCAGCAGCAGGGCAGTCCACACCTGCTTGCCCTTTTAGACATGTATTTGGCTTCTTTTACAGCTAATGCCAGGCAGAGAAACTGCCTCTGTGTCACTCCAAGGCAACAGGGAGGTGGGCATTGCCACTGGGCTAGGACACAGGGGGGGTGAACTCTCCTTCTGTTGTGTGTGTACATATGCAGCATGCTTTTCTACCCAGTGGATTGTTCTAAAAAGGAGGGAGGGAACAGAAGAGGCTTGATGGCTCCTCCTGGCCCTGGCTGCCCACAGTCTGATTATATTTCGGCAGGCGGCCAGAGCCAGAAGGGCCTGAGTGCCGTGTTTTGGTGCCTTC
This sequence comes from Sphaerodactylus townsendi, assembly GCF_021028975.2. Taxonomy (NCBI): domain Eukaryota; kingdom Metazoa; phylum Chordata; class Lepidosauria; order Squamata; family Sphaerodactylidae; genus Sphaerodactylus; species Sphaerodactylus townsendi. Next base: position 5,106,029 of record NC_059436.1, read on the forward strand.
TGCAGGTTTTCCCAGCTACTGGAAGCCTTCTAGCACCAAGGGCCACAGTTCAGGCATGTGGGGCTCTTCTATTCCCTTCAAGGCTGCTTTTCCTCCTTTCCTCTCCAAGCACTAGTAAGTCTCCCCCCATAGATTCAAAGCGGTTAAAATCCTTTTGTCCATGGGCATTTTCATTTGCACGTGGTCCTAACAAAGTGCTGCTCTTATTGCAACTGTGGACTAAAAACTAGAAACTATCACTGTAAAGTCAGCTGTTCTAAAGATGTAAGCAACAGATGGATCTAACCATCACGCCACACTGGTTTGCTTTTCAGCAGTTCACAGTGCTGAACAGTATGGCTTAACACCATGAAAAAGCCATCTGTTATTTTTACCAGTTGTCTTGGGCCACCTTTGCTGAACAACTTCTCCCAGGTATCCTTCGTGTTCCAATATCCAGCCATCAATTTCTTTTTCCGTGTCTAGGAAACTAATATTTAATAGCAGCAGTGGAGGAGCAGCTAAGAGCGCATGAAGCCCAACATCCCTCCACCTAGACCACTTGTACAGGTAAATGGATACTCAGGGTGTTTTTAAGCAACCCCCCAGTGCATTTTTATTTTTACCTGGATGCCTTAATTGCACCACCTTGCCCCAATTTATTTTTCAGCTCAGTAACCTTTCACCATTCTCTTCTTAACAGGTTCACCATCACCAGAAACATTATCAGTAGTAAAGCAGCAAGGGGAATTGCTATTTAGTCCAGGCTTTGGAAGGGATTTACAGAAAGCGATAACCTGACGTTGTAGGAGAAATAAACGCTTCATCCCAAGCCTCCCATGACTTACTTAAGTGAAGTTTGATGGCTGCAATCACCCCTGAGGTTTAATTATGTAAGACTCTGCAGATGAATATATTAAGGAAAAGAAAGCAGCACCTTTTTGCTTCCTAAATTCAGGACCTTGCGTTATGAAACATTAAAAGCCCTAATAAAGCTGTGAAATAGTGCAGTAGTTTTAATAACATTCATAACCACTATTTAGTTTTAAAATGCATATATGGTTGAAAGTCTGGCTACAAGGATATGTTGTGCGAGGGGGGAGGGGATAGTTTAATTAGAGCAGCCTAAATGTGTTAAAGCTGTGCTTCTGTCCTTTCCACTTGTCCCAAAAAGTTAAAGGGCAGGGCTACAAGGTTCAGAATGCAATCCTAGGCCACTTCCGCACACCAAAATAATGCATTTTCAAACCACTTTCACAATTGTTTGTAAGTGGATTTTGCCATTCCGCACAGCTTCAAAGAGCACTGAAAGCAGTTTGAAAGTGCATTATTTTGCATGTGCGGAATGAGACCTAAACAGATCTACTCAGAACTTTACTTGTGTCTTGCTCAATAGGGCTTCCTCCCAGGAAAGTGTTTTTAGTACTGCAAACTTAGTATCATTTGGGCAAGAAAGAAATTGAAGCATAGACTATGGCCCCATGTATGTTTACTCAGAAGTAAGTCCCTCATGTTCAAGAAAGTTGACTTCTCAGTAAAGGTGTGTACCATAGGCTGAAGCCCCATTAAGCTCTATGGCACTTGCTTCTGAGCACCAAATTACACTTTACATTTTTCCCAAGGACACCCCAAACCAAAGCACAAATTTTCTGGTGAGTTTTTGTTTCTTCCATTTGGGAAACTGACATGTAGCCACATCAATACATGTGCAGCCACCAGTGGGTGAAACAGCAGCCATTCTAGGTCAGAAAAATGGATCATTCTACATCAGAAAAATGGAACAGGAATCGATCTATGCCTTTTGTCCCTACACACCATGCTCTCAATCCTAATCAGCCTCTTCCTTGTGCCTGGGAAGCATGAAGCTACCTGAATGCATCTGTATCTTGATGTGAATCTAGAAGAATCTGTATCTAGAAGAAATTGTATATATCTCAAAGGTACTTAGCAGAAGTTCCATTGTGGTGTGACTTATAAATAATGAAATTTAAGGTCAAGTTCTATGAGACACAGAAGTGGCTCTTCAGTGCATTCTTTTTACTAAATACCCAATGGGGAAACCCTTATCAGAGCATTGTTATTTGGATGGAAGAGTCAACTGTTTCTCCTTATGTCATTTCACTTACCTGAAATGCTGCACCCTGGAGCTGCTGTTTGTTCATTGAGGAAAACATAGAGGCAGTATACAGGCAAGAAGGAAATCTTCTTCCACCAAGTGTGGCCCTGATCTGAAACAAAGAATCACAGTAGCTTTTGAACGGTAAAAGAAGAAACTTGGATGATTCCATTCAAAAGTCCTGACTAGTTTGAGCATTATGTGCCAACAAACCTACTTACCAACAGCATTAAACAGCATGTTTCATCTTCAAGGATGCCATCTAAAGAACTGGAAGTAACCTGAGGGTATTTCAGAAGAGAGAGATTCTCTAGGCAAATCTGATAAGAACAGACTGGAAATTACATTGGCCTTCCCTCCCCCTTCAGTTTTCTTATTACTTTGCAAGGATCGCGCATTAGGTGCAGATATTATGTTGCTGCACAGTGTTCCTCAACAATTTTTTGCTACCTTTCTACCAAAATTGCTTCCTGAGATATATTTGCATCCCACAGAGTCTTTTATATGCACAAAGTCTATGGTTGTAGCTAACTTATTAAGCAAAAACTCTGGACAAACATGTCACGTAGGGTTTCCAGTGCCTGGCAGGAAACTAGATCCTAGACGTACAATGTGGAAGTCTAAAGTTCACATCAATCAGTAATCCGAAGATGGAACTGACTCATTTTGGATATGAATTTCTCTCCAGTTGGCGAAACAGAGTTCTTCACAGGCGAGCAGAAAGCTAAATGATTCCAATTATCTAAATTGGAAGAGGGAGAGTGCCATGCATTGAAACTCAGAGGTTTAGTGGTCATTTCAGTTGTCTTGACCTTGAGTGATGGGGACACCAATGCGGGGGGGAGCAGCTGAGCCACAACCAGCAGCTTGCAGTTAAGTCTGGCCTAAGTGGTTTGAAGCACCACAGCCGCTCTGGGGCAGTAGAGCAAACAAGCAATCTGCAGACCTAGAATGCCAGCATTGAGTGGGCAAAACAGGGGCTCTGACAGATAGGGCAACTGAGGGGCCAGAGGAACAAGGGAGGAGAGAGCCAGAGAAGGTAGTCCGTGGGCAGGACAGAAGTAGGCAGATGAGCTCCCAGTTGCCTTCCAACCCCCAATCCCTGAAAGGGATGATGAGAAGGCCAAAGTCTAAAATCCAAGGAGGGAGAAATGAGATGCCATGCAGAGGCAATCAGCCTACACAAAGCCAAGTATGCCACCAAGGGTGAGCAGCCGAACCAGAGGGACCACCACAGCACAACAGGGGGACTCCTGTCTGACCGCATGCCACATGTCCCCATATCGGTTTCTGTTATAAACACCAGTGACAGGAAGAGAGTGTTTTCCAAGCTCGAAACTCCCATGTGCTGAAACAAGTATAAGTCCAGGGTGTACTAATTTCTGCTGGCAAGCTGGCAGGCACACTGTTGCCATTTCAAAGGAACTACTCTGGTCTGGTCACAGGAACTGCCCATCAGATCGGATGGTGACTCCCTTGACCATTCAGGGCACTGGGATCCAGCTCCAGAGGGTAGAACCCCCAAGTTCAGATGACACAGAACCTCATGATGAGGAAGGGTGACCCCCCTTGCAGAGGTGGCATGTCTTTGTAGGGTATGAACCTGCTCTGCCTGGCTGCCTGCAGCCACCAGATTGCCCAGCAGGCCAACAGCACTCTGCAGTGGAACAATAGCCAGCCCTTCCCCCACCTTTTCTCTTTGCCCCACCTGATGCCCCTCCATTTTGCCCCATTCGCTTAGCCCTTGTGGCAAACCTCCCCACTGCTCTTTCTTGCCTATTTGGTTAGCAGCCCTGCTTGGCCAATTGTGCATCCGAATGGAGTCTGGACCAAACAGAAATGATTAGCCGAATTGAGCAATGTGAGCCAACTTTCTATTATATGAAACACAGGCGCTGTGGCTTCCGAGCCTCCCTTTATTTCTGAGCGACTTCCCCAGAAGCCTCATTAAAACGAATGCCGCTTGCATCATTATCGTACTTGTTGAATTGCACCCACCGTTTGCAAACTGCCATTTTCCTCAATGCTCACTGTGAAGGTAAAAAGCAGAAAATATTGCCAGACAAACAATTAACCTTTTATTGGCATTAATACTGGAAAGCTTCTGCATGCTGAAGGAACGCAGCAGGAACTCCATGGGAGGATGCTAAGTTAATTTGTTCACATGTGCAGCCACATAGCAGGCAGCTGGCAGGTACCTGTATCAATTTGTTTACATTTCAAAGCCACCCCGAGCCATTTTAAAGCCTCCCAGGGGTAGGAATGGTGGCACCTGTCAGCTGGCTGTGGAGCCTTTGCAGTTGTTCCGCAGAGGAATGTCCCTGAAAAAAAATTAAATCACACTGGAATGTAAGATCCTCATAGATTTTACACAAAAGAATCTGAGAAACAGCAGGCAGGTACTTTAAAGCTCCCATTTGCAAATCTGTCTGAAAAAGACAGATATTGTGATATAGTAGGGGTTTTTTTTCTTCTCCATTTTGTATCCTCTGCAGCACAGAAGACAAATGTTTGGGTAGAATTTGTCCCCCTTGCCCTTTCCTGTGAAACCAATTCAATAGTGTCTTACTAAGGGATTCCCATAGTATAAGCACAAATAGGAAGAAATCTCCGTTTTCGGAAGGCAAGGCTGCCTTTCCCATGTCTCTATCTATGGCATGCCCCTTTTCCTATTACAATCAAACACACAATACAAGAAAGCTGATTACAAGAAAAGGGGTAAAGAGTGAAGATAAAGGGTCAAGATCTTCCTGCCACTCTGGCACTGCTACTTGTTTTCTTTAAAATTATCGAGTTTTCTGGTGTATGTCTGCTACTGGGGAATGTTCATGATTCCATTGTAAACTGATATGTTGTGTGTTGGCTTTGGTGCTTTCCAGCAGAGACAGCAATGAAGAAAAATAAACAATTCTGCTGTAGTAGATGCTTTGTTTATTGCCAGACTAAAATAATTAAGGAAGGTTCTTAATTGAATATTAACTCCACCTATCCTATTCTTTAGCCTTCCCACTTTTCTTTTATTGATTGCTGTTTTCAAATACAGCTCGTGACTATTTGAATTTACTCGGTTCTAATGATATTGTTTTATACATACACACTTGAAAATGAAACGAGCAATAAAGTTTCATTTGGTCAGCTGCCTCAGGCACACTCCGGAGGGGGGCGAGAGAGAAATATTTCAAATAAGTAAATAATATTGTGAACTAAATTGGGCAATGCATTTTCAGTTTAAAAATTAAAATATAATAAAAATAAGACATGCAGAGCTTACCAGAAAAAATGAAAAGAAAAGCTGATTACGGTATTGCTGAAGGCTTTCATGGCCGGAATCACTGGGGTGTTGTGTGGTTTCTGGGCTATATGGCCGTGTTTTAGTAGCATTTTCTCCTGATGTTTCACCTGCACCTGTGGCTGGCATCTTCAGAGGATGCCAGCAACAGGCGAAACGTCTGGAGAAAATGCTACTAGAACACGGCCATGCAGCCCGGAAACCACACAACACCCCAAAGCTGATTATAGTACAGATTCTTATTTATAAACAGCCCAGTCCTTATGATATCCAGCCTGACTTGGGATCCTTTCCAGCACATCATTGTTTGCAAGGAAAACTATTGGACTCCAACTAGATATTGTCAGATATTGCACTGCCAATTCACAATTGGATCTCCTGTGCAGGCAAGCCAGTTCAATTACAGAAGATTGCTACATAGTGTACTGATAGTGTCATATCCAAAAATGTGGGGATGCAGACCTTAGTCCCTTGAGTTCTTAGTCCCTTGGTCCTCCCAAAAAGTGCTCATTCACTCAATGCCACAAGGGGGAAGAAAGAGCTCCCAGTTTCCATCCTACCCCACTTTTGCAAGCCACCTTGAGTTTCCTTAAAGGACAGAAATCCAAACTCTTCTTCTTCCTAGAGCATGCGGAGTCAGAGAAAAGGGGCAAAAGGCCAACACCAGTGGCGTAACTAGGCAAACTGGAGCCCTGGGCAAAACCTGAGTTTGATGCCCCCCAGGCACGTGGCCAATGCAATGCGCACCCCCCTTCCCCTTGTAGCTATTTCCAGTGGCATGACATTTCTCCAGGGCAAACTGGAGTTTGGCACCCCCCATGGGCAGCCACCCTCCCCCACTGTGACCAAGCAATGATTTTTTGCACCAGGTTGTTTCAAAGTCACTATCACATTATAGAACATGCCCCAACTCACAAATCTGAGCACACCAATAAGCCATGCCACACAGCAGAAATATTTTTTTGAAAACATTTTCAAAATGCTTTCAAAATGTTTTATTACTGCTATGAAAACATTTTATGGTATCCACTATCCCCAGTTGGGGGAAACAGCATCACTTTCAATGTTTCAAAGGAGAATCTGGGCTCCCTAGTTTAAACAAGTGATGCTGGAATCCACCCCCAAACAGCATCATTTTCAATGGTGTTTAAACTAGGCAGCCCAGATTCTCCTTTTAAATCTACCTTAAAGGGAGAATCTTGGGTTCCCAGTTTAAACAACATTGGAAGTGATGCTATTTTGGGGTTGATTCTCCCCCACCCTGAAACAGCATCACTTGCAATGTTTAAACTGGGGACTTCAGATTCTCCCTTTAAAGCCATGTCAAAGGCGGGGGGATTTAAAAGGAAAATCTGGGGAAATTTGGGAGGTGCCTGCTGGCAGGGGTGTAATTGTTAGAGTTAGCAGCACCAAACTTCAGGGTATTCCTTTAGGAGACTCCCCTAATGATACCACCCAGTGTTTGGTGAAGTTTGGTCTCCAGGGGTCCAAAGTTATGGGCCCCTCAAAGGTGTAGCCCCCATCTTCTGTTAGCTCCCATTGGAAACAATGGATGATGGGGCACCCGCTTTGGGAGTCCATAGCTTTGGACCCCCTGGAGCAAACTTCACAAAACTTGGGTGGTATCAGTAAAAGATTCTCCTGATGATACCTCCCAGGTTTGGTGAAGTTTGGTTCAGGGGGTCCAAAGTTATCGACCCTCAAAGGTGTAGCCTCATCTATTAGCTCCCATTGGAAACAATGGGGGATGGAGCAACCCTTTTGGTAGTCCATAGCTTTGGACCCCCTGGACCAAACCTCACCAAACCTGGGTGATAGCATCAGGAGAGTCTCCCATAACATCCCTGAAATTTTGGTGGTGCTAGCCTAAAAACTGCGCCCCCTGCAGGCCAAAAATGGAAAAACACTGAAAATACAAACAATCCCACAAACAAACCTGCACCCCCCACAGGGCTGCGCCCAGGGCAACTGCCCACTTTGCCCAATGGGAGGAACGCCTCTGGCCAACACACACACCTCCCTTTCTGCTGGCAAAAGCAGGGTAGGATTGAAACTGGAAACTTCTCCTCCTGTCAACACCAAGCAAACTGGTGCTTTTAATGGCAATTACTCCGACGTATACCTGTCTGTGAATCCAGTCTCACACCTGTGACCCACTACGTGTTCACTGCATTGTGTAGCTGCATCCTCAGATAAGTGATTGTAGACATTATACATTCAGAGAATCTCTGGGGTGACTAGAGGGGAAGGGAGCAGGCTGTGTGGTTGTTGGTTTTTTTGCTTGTCAATCATCAGAGGTTTTTTTCCCCTTGTATAAAATCCTATTGCTGCTGCTGCTGCTGCTGCTGCTGCTGCCTTTTTGGATCTCTCTGTGTGAAACTCTCTAGGGTGCTACTGGACTCAAATCCAGCTGCTCTGTGTGATGTGGCTGTGTGCATGAGCCAGAAGTGCCACACGAGATTTCTTCTGTACAGAAGCCAGGACTTGCATAGCTGATAGGGAATTCAGCAGCCTTTTTGTGCCTTTGTAATCATCACCTTGCCGGAAAAAAACTGATTTATCTGCAATAAATGTCGTTGTTAGCACAAGCAAATTGTCTCTTCCTGGGCACCCTCTTTGAACATGACAGCACAGCCTGGCTGGCCCAGCCTTTGAAAGTGAGACAGCTGGGTGGGAAGGTCTGGAATAGAAACTGATTGGACGAATCGTGGCTCACATGTTACGGACTCAAAAGGTTCTAGAAGGCTTTTTGCATAAGGAAATAGGACTGTAGAGAGTCATTGTTGTGCAGTGGTTAAGAATGGCAGGCTCCAACCTAGAGAACCAGGTTTTGATTTGGCACTCTTCATGAAGCCTGCTGGATGACTTTGGGTCAGTCACAATTCTCTAAGAACTCTCTCAGCCCAAACAGAAGCAAGCAATGGCAAACCATCTCTTGCCTAGAAAACCCTATGGGGTCACCATATGTCAGATCTGACTTGACAGAACACACAGACACCAGTAGGATTGAACTGTATGAAATGTTTAGAAAGTTGCATTGGCAAAGGGATAGGGACTATGTCCTAAGCTACTATATTGTTAGGTATCACTGTAAGTATGCTCCAGACTATATAGTTTTTACATCACTTCGTGTCTCAAGGGGCCTTTCCCCACTTCCCTTAAGCCCCGCGCTACTCGAGGAGAGTAGCGCAGGGTCCCTCGGCACTCCCCACTGAGAGGGGCGGCAACAGCTCAGCTGCCCCGAAGCTGCTGCTGTCGCGCCCCTCAGCGCGCAGCATCCCAGGCGCTCTTCTTAACGGCGCCTTTTGATGGCCCAGCGCAGAGTGCAGGGTCGTGGGGACGGCCGGGCATGCGCCTGGATGCTGCGCGCTGAGAGCAGCGTGCGGCATAGAGGGGAATGACGAGAGTGGGGAAAGGCTTACAAGCATGCTTTGTTTCAGCTCTGTTTGTTTTCAGATTTTTGTAGCCCAGAACCCTATCAAAAATTCTGGTACAGAAAAGGTTGAACAATCCTCCCCATTCATAAGTACCTTACTTCCAAAGCTTCTTTTCACTTAAAACCATGACATTTGTTATTCATATTTGCACATAATGTGTAATTTGTTCCAAAGAGCACATTATGCTTAACCATTAGGAATCGAGAAGATTTCCACAATACAATCCAGTAGGTCCTCTTCTGCCATTTTTGCACCACATAACTAAAGACTGCACCTTCCTCCCCCCCCCCTTCCTTTTCCTTTTTGAGACATGAAATGCTGCATTTTCAATTATGCAAAAACACTTTAGTGCCCAATAGAAACAAATGGGTAATTATGTAGCTAACCAATCTGCCCATGTCAAGTTTGTGTGTGATAAACACTTCTATAGAATCTCTAATTAATTCTCACCAAGTAAAATAAATCACCCCACAGCTGCCTTGCAGAGGAAATATCTTACTTGGCAATATGACTTTGCCTAGTTACAGATGCCATCTACATCTTTTGTATTACACTATTCCACAGAAATCTGCCACCAATGACTTATATAGAACCTTCATCACCAGAGTTGAGGGGGGACAGAAAACTTTTGGAGGGACCACAGTCTAAATTCACTCGTGATGTTTAACCAGCCAGTGAAGGGAAGCTTGAAATGTATTCCAGGTGTATTAGAATAGTCAGCCTCCAGGTGAGGTCTTGGAGACTGTCCAGACTACAGGTGATAGCGGAGCCAGGAGAGAATCCCACTCCTGGATTATGTCTGGACTAAAAATTAGAAGTTTTGTTCTGTTTTGGTATTAGCTAGGTGGAAACTGACTGTATTAGGTAGAAAATAGGATTTGTAAGTTTCCCTGTATTTGTAATTGTATGGAACCTCCTTGGCCCAAGGCAGAGAGCCATCTCCGCTCCACCTGGGCCCATCCCATTCATATGTAAAGATTCCTGATACGCGCGGACAAAGGGAGACCTCAGTCGAAGCGCCTCGCCCTGCCTAATCCCGTCAGTAGGCAGATAAGGAAGCTCTCGTCATCACTCTCTGCTTCCTGACCCCGGACACCTGGGGAAGCCTTTGTGTTTCTCCCGCCAGTGGACACGTCATCGCCTCGCCCTACTCTGGCGCGAAACTCGAGGAAGGGATGTCCATCGGACCCTGATTGGTTCCTGCATGTTGCAGGTGTATGATTGGTTACTTTGAATTGTGCTAATGAATGGTGGTGGGCTGTCTTGTATTCTCCCGGCCTCCCGACGGGAGGAAATGTATTTAAGATGTTGTAAGGCTGCTAGGCAGCGCAGTTGTTGTGTGGAACGGAGGTGCTGACACCTAGGTCAGCATCTCAATAAATCGCTTTTATTTATCCGAGCCGTGTCGGGTCTTGCTTGGGTTCCTGGGCGCTGCCGAGAGCGGGAATACTTCTGAGTAAGGAAAGTGTTACCTGAGCAGTGCGGTAACACAGGGACCAATTCCCCTGGAGAAAATGGCTGCCTTGAAGGGTGAACTCTAGCCTTATTATACCCACTGAGATCCCTCCTTTCTTCAAATTCTGCCCACCCAGGCTCTACACGCAAATCCCCAGGAAGTTTCCAATTTAGCTCTGGTACCCCTAGTCATTGTCAGGTTATTGGTGTGGAGGGGGTTGTCTTTTAGTCAGTTTTCAAAGTGATACTTTTTTCTGCAAACTTAGGGGTCCACCTCAATTATAGAGATACTTCCCTTATCTACGGTGGCCACATTTCGCTGCTTTCACTATTGGTGCAGGGGCCATCTTTTTTACTATTAGGTATAGAGTTAAAGCACAAAAAATGCAAATGGACTGAAATTCTCAACACACTAAATGGGGAAACAAAAGCACAAACTAAACATTATCCAGCTTTTGTGGGGGTTTTGGCCTGTGCAGCCATAGTCTGATAGTTTCTGCTCCTAACATTTCACCCACACTTACAGTTCGCATTTTCAGAGGCATGTCACAGTGAGATGCGTTTCTCTTCATGGCACAGCGTGGAGTCCACAGCAGTGGATTTAGGCGAAACGTTAGGAACAAAAACTACCAGATCACAACCACACTGCCCAGAAAACCTACAACAGCCAGTTGATTCTGGCCATGAAAGCTTTCAACAATACACTGAAAACGATCCCATCCGAAGTACAACTAGATTGTATTATTCAGCAGAGGAAAACTGTTATAGCAGAATCATCCAAATATGCTGGTAATGAAATACTTTCCCTCAGCACCAAGGCAAGTACTGGACTAAGCCAGTTTAGTTTTTGCTATTTCTTTGGTGTGTGTGTGTGGGAGGGGGAATATCTCATCCTTTGCTGAATACAGTTAATTTCCTTAATGCCCTCCAGCGACTCACTGTCCAGTTTAAACAGGCTCTTAATTGCTCTTGTTCTCTTTACATTCCAATCTGGACTTGGACTTCCTTGCAGCTGCCAGACATTGTGCTGGAAGGAAATGTGAAGTCTTAGGCACAGAATCCAATGAACAGGCAGATGGCTGAGATGTCTTTTATTTGCTGCACAAAATTAACTTCACGCCAAAAAAAGCAGAAGGTCTGGTTGTTGGACTACTCCAGTTACTCTCATCCTTCTCCCCTTCCTACAACATATTTATTTGTCTGCTTGTTTTATATCCCACCCTTTCTCTACCAAAGTATTTAAGGAGAATGTACCTGCTCCATGGTTCAGGAGTTAACATGTCACTTTTTCACATGCCAAACCATTTCAGTTTCTGGGGGCTTTACTTCCACACAGCACAGGCAGAACAGGTTGCAGTCAAGATAAAGTAACCCACTCTCCTGTTTTCACATTTATATGCCTCCATGCAGGCAATGAACAGAGCCCGTGGGAATAATGTGGGTTGCCGTTGTGCCTTCGCACAGAGATGCAGTTTTTTCCTACTCACCTCCCTGCATTGTGTAGCTGTGTGGGCAGGCAGGCTGATATTCCCCTGCATGGCTATGCAGCTGAGAGGCGGGGACCATCAAAAAGAAGGGAAGAGTGGCTGAGTAAAGTGCTTCCCGGGCAGCCATTCGCTAGCAAACAGCTACAACCCACATTAAAACCAGAGGATCGCTGATAGTGCAATTCTTGAAAAACCCGGGTTGCGGGGGGGGGGGGGAACATGGGGTGGAGTCATGTTAGGAGCAGGATCCATGCAAAGTTCCCCCAAAAAACAGGTTTCATACCATCGTTAGCCTGCGTTTATTGGCCAGCACGGAAGGGGCCTGGTAGCATGCTCAGAAGTTGATACACCTGACTAATAAGTTAGAAAAATTTAGCTTTTTTGCAATGAAAATTTGCTCGGTTCAACTATAGTTTCAAATTGAATGTTAACCACTGTCTACACTATTCTTCAGCGTGTATTTGGTGGGAGTGGGATGCAGACATACAGAAATCATGGTATTATGGTTTAACAGTGATTGCAAATGAGGCTTCCTATAAGCCACGGGGTGAATACCCCTGGTATAAAGGCTGGACACATATTCCCTTACCTGTTCTGTATTTCTTTCCCTGTACATTGGTGTTATGAACAAATTTGTGTTATGAACAAATCCCTCCCCTCCCATTGTCTTTGCCAGTACTAATGATTTGTTTGCTTCTTTTGCCCATTTTTGTTCAATATACCCAATGCATGGAGGATTTATTTACACAATATATATTGTTTCTATGCAAAATATGTGCGACGTGCATAATCCTGAGTGATGGGCCAATAATGTTGGACTAATAATGTTGAGCAGTGCAGAGTGTGTTGCTCCTATGGAGTCATGTTCTCAGTCTCCTAGTCAGACTTGAGCATTCAAGCCCTCTACCCTGAGTGTTCACTCTTTGCTCCGCCTGGTTTCAGAAATCCCAGAAAGATAGATTTAACGTCCACCCTTCCATTTTATTTATAGGATCATTCCAACCCTCCTTTCCACAGCCGTCTCATCCATCCTGCTCCTTGGCACCGAGGACAACGACACTGCGCAGAGAAGGCCACCCAATTTGTCCCCATTAGCAAATGGCTGCATTCAAAGGCAGCCGTTCCCTTCAAGAATAAAACAGGCATAT